>NW_024871117.1:1200000-2400000 GCF_019054845.1 Dipodomys spectabilis | reverse complement strand
GGCTTACATTTCTTTCTGATTTTTCTATGTTGATACTCTCCTAAAATGGAGCTGTATAGGGTGGACAGCATCCCGTAAGAACATGAATACAAATGAATATGCCACTGCCGCTTGGTGTGAAGAACTTCAGTTAGAAAATAATTCAGGAAAAAAATTGAAGTGAATATGCAAATTGTGGTAATTCGTTAACACTCAAAACTTTTTAAAACTCAAACTGGTTTGCAGAAAGATGGAAAGTCAGATTCATTCCTCAAATGAGTATGATGGAGATGATAGGATCATAGAATCTCTCCTATGCTTTCATTTCAAATTAGAAAAACAATAGGAACAAACACTAAGAAATACTATAATGGAGCATAGATACCATTTCCAGCAAATATACACTGGTCTATGTATATAGTACATTTTCCCCCATAGGTATTTAAGGAATTTTAGTTTAGTTTCCTGTACAACAAGTTTGAATATTTCTGTGGATTATAAAATTTGGGAAAAGTCATGGTGAACACTAACTTGTGTCATTATTGAAAAGACTTCTAATAATGGATCTCTATTATTCAACTGATTTTTTAATCATTCATTTTTTCAATTTATTTAACTAAACAGTGAAAATGTAAGAAGTTTGCTACATTTTGTTTAATCATAATTTTATGCCATTATTTCTAATGTGATACTCAGTAACCCATTTCCATTCCTTCAATGATATAATAAGGGAAATGTGATATTTTATTAAAAAGCACACAGGGGATGAAATATCATAAATTTCAAATATGCAGTGTAGGTAATCTATTGTATTACATCTTAGTAGGTTTAAGCTTATCTGAAAATATAATAATATAATATTATAGTTTACTATAACAAATTATAATAAAAATATTAATTACTGAATCCTAAGTGCAGAAGGAAAGATACTGTCAACCATAATGTGCTAAAAATGATCACTGGCTTTGTCTAATTTGAGCTTGTGGCTTATTTCAGTTTGTTAAATAATTAAAATATCTGAAATGTATTTATAGAAGTAACAATAGAGGAATAGTAAAACAAAAATATTCATAAAAATTATAGCAAGCCTGCTGGGCACCAGTGGCTCACGCCTGTAATCCTAGCTACTCAGGAGGCTGAGATCTGAGGATCATGCTTCAAAGCCAGTCTGGGCAGGAAAGTCTATGAGGCTCTTCTATCCAATAAACCACTAGAAAACCAGAAGTAGCACTGTGTCTCAAGTGGTAGAGTGCTCACTTTGAGCTGAATAGCTGAGGGATAGTGCTCAAGCCCAGACTTCAAGCCCCAGGACAGACAAAAAAAAATAAATAATAAAAAAAAAATATATAGCAAGCTGCTCCCCAAAGAGGAAGAAATATTGAAGAGATTTCTTTTAGTAGGATGACTGTCCCAAGTTCTTTTTAAAATATAAAATATGATAAATCTTTTCTACTGAAGCAATAACTGGATAATAATGTCACATTTCCTCAAAAATGTGTATTTTCCTCCAAAATTCCATTAAAAATGCACTTATCCTTACAACAAGTGGGTTAAGACTTAAAGAGAAACTTCTCTGAAGAGGAAAGAAGGATGGCCAATAGACACATGAAGAAATGCTCAACCTCCCTAGCCATAAAAGAAATACAAATCAAAACAACATTAAGATACCACCTCACCCCAGTTAGAATGGCAAAAATCAAGAACTCTAATAACTCTAATGCTGGAGGGGATATGGACAGAAGGGAACTTTACTGCATTGTTGGTGGGAGTATAAACTTGTTCAACCACTTTGGAAAGTAATATGGAGTTCCTCAAAAGACTTCACATAGTGCTCCCCTATGACCCAGCAATCCCACTTTTGGGCATTTACCCAAATGTTTACAAACAAGACCATACTAAAGCTACCAGAACAACTATGTTTATTGCAGCATTATTTACTATAGCTAAGATATGGAACCAACCCAGACGCCCTTCAGTAGATGAATGGATCAAGAAAATGTGGAATTCTATGCCTCCATCAGAAAGAATGACATTGTCCCATTTGTTAGGATATGGAAAGGCTTGGAAAAAATTATATTAAGTGAATTAAGCCAAGCCCAAAGAAACATAGGTCCCATGGTTTCCCTTATTTGCAATATGTAGTATATGTATGAGACAAGAAGAAAAGGTCAGAAAAGGTGATGTTAGGGAAATGAACCCTAAGATATGTATTCAAATGTTCTTTTTTCTTTCACGCGATTGTTTCTAACGCACTTATAAGATTATTTTTTTGTTACTTTGTATGTCCCTCCCCCACAGTATAACCCCTGCTTTCACTGTATTTGATGTCGGTATAATTTGTGGAGGGGAAGGAAAAAACAAGTCGTTTAAATAAGGATACAGGTGGACCTGTTGCAACAATGAGAAGTATAAGTCGTTATGTCGAAAACGAACTTTACAACTTTGATGGGGGGGGGGGAGGATTGGGTGGGGAGGCTGAGGGGAAGATGGGAAGGGATAGGAAGGGGAAACAAAGGAGGAGTCTACAATGCTTGATAAGAAATGTACTCATTATCTTGCCCATGTAATTGTAACCCCTCTGTACAGTATTTTCACAATAAAAAAATAAATAAAAAATTAAAAAAGAATCATAGCCCAAAAGTTCAGTTTCAAGATTGAATTACTATTTTTTCTTAGTTTTGAGCTGCACTTATGCAATTTTTCTTTTACCAAATGTAGCCATTTTAAATTTTAATTTAATTTTTGAATTATTGGCATATTCTAATTTTGTTGTAATGATTCTCTACACACATACAACGTGACTTGATCATATTTGGAGTCTTCAATATTGACCCATTCCTTCCTTCCCATTTCCTTCCATTGTATGTGTGTTCTATACATCCATCCACTTCACCTCTTTCCTCTTTCTCTTTCTCTTCTTGATTGTACCATATCCTGCCTCTTTCCTATCCATGTCTCATTGTTACCATCGCCATCATCACCATCACCACCATATCATCATTATCATTATTATCACTTTAGGTTTAGGTTATAGAATCTGAGCAACAGCAAGTGGTATTCAACTTTTTGAAGTTGGCTTATATTGCTTAAAATGACATCATCAAGTTCCGTTCATTTTCTTGCAAATTGCACAATCTCAATAACAGGGAAGAGAAGGATAGTTCAAAATAATTAATGTGCCGGGTTCTGGTGGCTCACGTCTGTAATCCCAGCTTCTCAGGAGGCTGAGATCTGAGGATCACGGTTCAAAGTCAGCCTGGGCAGTCTCATATCTGCAATAAACCACCAGAAAACAAGAAGTAGCACTGGTACTCAAGTGGTACAGAGCTTGCCTTGAACTGAAGAGCTCAGGGACAACACCCAGGCCTAGAATTCAAGCCCCATAACTAAATATGTATTTAATGTAACACATAAACAGAATCATACAATGGCCTCAATTGATGTAGTAAAATCCTTTGACAAAATTTAACATTGTTTTTTTTTTTTTTGGGGGGGGGGTCCTGTTGTGGGGCCTGAACTTGGCCTAGGCACTGTCCCTCAGCTCTTCAGCTCAAGGTTAGCACTCTACCACTTGAGCCACAGCACCACTTCCGGCATTTTTCTTTTTGCTTATGTGGTGCTGAAGAATTAAACCCAGAGCCTCATGCATGCAAGGCAAGCGCTCTACCACTGAGCCACCGTCACAGCCCTCAACATTATTTTGTAAAAGTTTTGAATTTCATTTCTCTTATCGTGTGTGTGCATATATATATATAGATATAGATATAGATATATATGTATATATCATATTTTCTTGATCCATTCATCTACTGAGGGGCATCTGGGTTGGTTCCATATCATAGCTATGGTAAATAATTTTTCAAATAAACATAGTTGTGCTGGTAGCTTTAGTATGGTCTTGTTTGTGATCATTTGGGTAAATGCCCAAAAGTGGGATTGCTGGGTCATAGGGGAACTCAATGTGGAGTCTTTTGAGGAACCTCCATACTGGTTTCCAAAGTGTTGGAATCAGTTTATACTCCCACCAACAATGCAGTAGGGTTCCCTTTTGACCACATCCCTTCCAGCATCTATTATTAGATTTCTTGATTTTACCCATTCTAACTGGGGTGAAGTGGGATCTCAATCTTGTCTTGATTTGTATTTCTTTTATGGCTAGAGCAGTTGAGCATTTCTTCATGTGTCTATTGGCCATTCTTATTTCCTCTTCAGAGAAGTCTCTCTTTAAGGCTAAGCCCACTTGTTAATGGGGAGTTGTTTCTTTGAGGAATTGTTTTAGGGGATTTTTTTTTTTCAGTTCTAAATATATTTTAGATATGAAGCCCTTGTCTGTTGTATGGCTAGTTAAGATCTACCAATCCGTGGGCTTTTTTAACTCTTGTTATCTATGTCCTGTACCATGCAGACACTCTGCAGCTTCATGCAATTCCATTTCTCCAACCTTTCTTTGATTTGTTGTGTTTCTAGGTCTTTATTCAGAACAATATTGGCCTGTGACAAGGAGCCCCAGAATTTCTCCCATTCCTTCCTGTCATGTTTTCAGGGTGCTGCTTTGACTTTCGATTGTTCATCCATTTTGAGTTTATTCTGGTTCTGGGTCCAATACATGGATAGAAGAGGTTTGTCTTTGTTGTTGTTTTTATTGTACTATGTGATATTTTTGGTTTATTTTGTAAGTTCTTCCCTCTGTGTTTTATCCCATGTTGTCATTATATTTGATTTAGGTACCCTGGTATTATATATACATTTTTTTAATTAAGGAAGGGAAGGGGAACAATGGAATGGTGAGACAAAGATCAAGGTTGGATCAAATGCAACAGTGATGTACACAAGTCAATATATTTGAAATGATCTGTGCAACTGGGGGGGCATTGGGGGAGATAAAGCGAGAGACGAATGAAGGGGTTAAAAGTTTGACAAGAAACATATTATTACCTTACTTATGCAACTAAATCTTCTGAATATCAAGTTGATAATAAAAGATACAATAAAAAAGAAAAAATAGCTTTGAAGAAACTAGGATTAACAGGAATTTACCTTACTGCCATAAAAGCTATGTATCACAAAACCAATGACAAGCATAATATTTAACTGAACAACACTAAAATTATCTTCTTTAAACTGTATTGTATGTATCCATTTTTATTCAAATAGTCCCAAAATTTGAACCTAAGCAATGATCCAGAGAATATAAGGAGATATAAATGGGGAAGAAAATATTAAAATTAGTCTTTTTGCAGGTTATATGATTCTATAGCTAAAAGCTCATAAAGATTTCACTAAAATTTTCTAGGACAAATAAACATTTAGGAAAATATCAGGATACAAATTCACCATACAAGGATCAAGGTCTTTTCTATATACCAATAATGAACAGCAAAGAAAGAACCCAGGAAAATAATTCCATCCTATTTTAAATGTTAACCTGAATTTTATAACGTTCTGCCCCTTTATGTAGTTTACACTTTGGGGTTTATATTTATATTTATTTCAATATATATTGCATAGGACATTGCTTTATAGGTAAAGCATATACCTTTTAAAAAATGTCCAATCATTTCTCTAATCATTGGCAACACTGATGATAGATCAGCTGTGCTTTGACTCTGCTAATTATTTTCTTCGCTGTAAAGAAGGGTTTTTAAAATATGCAATGTTAATATTTTATTTGTTTATTTTGGTTGGTCACAGGGCTTAAACTCCGGGATTGGGCTCTGTCCTTGAGCTCTTCAGCTCAAGGTGAGTGCTCTACCGCTTGAGCCACAGCGCCACTTCCGGTTTTGAGTGGTTTATTGGAGATAAAAGTCTCACGGACTTTCCTGCCAGGACTGGCTTTGAACCTCGATCCTCAGACTTCAGATCTCTTCCTGTGTAGCTAGGATTACAGGCATGAGCCACTGGCGCTGGCCACAGTCATTTTTTGAAGAGACTGTTTTTTACTGTGTGAAAAAGCTCTACAATAAAAATGATAAAATCTTTAAGAAATTAAGGAGGACATAAAAAATATGGAAAAACCTTCCATGTTCTTGGATTGGCAAAATTCATAAGTGAAAATGACCATTTTACCAAAATGAATCTGTATAATATAATTCAATACGATTCCAATTGTAATTCTAGTGTTATTTTTTTCACTGAAATAGAAAAGTCAAAACTGAAATTTATGTGAAATTCCCAAAGAGTCTGAAGAAACAGACAATTCTGAGTGAAAAAAAAAAAAAAAAAACAACCAGCGCTGTAAATATCATAATGCTTGACTTTACCTTACTGAGCCATTGTGACAAAACAGACTCATAGAACAATGGAATAGAGATCCAGAAATAATCTCACTCAGAAACTGCCATGAAATTTGAATTTATTATTTTTGTCTTTTATCATGAAGAAATAAGCATGGTGACATGTGAACTAGAAGAAACTGAGGCAGATAAACATGTATTAAAAATAGTTTCCATTTACATGAAGGCTAGAATACCATCTGCTGTAGGTTTTTGTGTTAGAGTCCCAAATCTTCACAGCTGCCCATGTTTATTTTTCCTCTTTATCTATTTAATAAGATTTGAGTCTTGTCAACTTTTTAGCTATAATCCACTGCTACATAGGAGCCTGCTTTATGTAGTAATAGGAATGAGAAATGATAAACGTCTCATCATTCTATGATTATGCTGTTAATGTTTTGAAACATTGTGTTGCGAGTTTTAGAAGTTATTCACTTTTCTAATCTAATTTCTATGACAAAAAGTATAGAGCATGTGAATTTGGTCCTTTTACCTACCCTAAGAGTAGATAGTAGTTCAGGCTCTGATGATATAGTGTGGATAAGGATGTTTTTGCTAAAGAGAATAGGATGGTCTGAGAATAGTTCAACATCCTTAATTTTCTCTGAATACTTCTATAATCAGGACACATTCCTTTCTTCCTTCTTTCCTTCCATTTTTCTTCCCTTCCTTCCTTTTTCTTCTTTATTTTCCTTTTTTAAAATTCCTCCTCCTCCCCCTCCTTCCCCTCCTCCCCTTCCCCCCCCCCCTCCTTCTTCTTTCTTCCTCTATTTTCACATTGGAAATTCCTAGGGCTCTGAAGGAAAACCTTAATATTGGATATGATTCCACTGCTCTTATCCCTTTCCTGTCAGAAAACAAAAAAAAAGGTAAAACCAGTCCTGTAGAAGTGTTTTCTACATTGACAAGTATTGATTTATAAATTCCAGTTTTAATAACCCTACCAATCCTGGATCCAAAATTATGTGCACTCGGGTCAATTTCAGATAAACCTGCTCTTATATTTTTGTCTTTCCCAAGAACGCATCGCAGTGCTGTGTCCGTGAGTTCAGTTTATAATGAATGTGAAAAAAAGTTATTTATGGTCAATTTGTTCAGTCATTCTAATTTTTGGAACAAAAAGTGACAAATTTAAGACGTTTACAATGCCAGACAAGAACTGTAACTTCTGGGTTGTTTTCAGCTTCAAACCTAACAATGGCTGTTTGCTGATTGGTTCGTTTTCAAGGAATGAGAATGTGAACACGTACGGAGACAGCACTATTCTCTCTCCCGGCTCATCATTCAAAAAAAGAAGAACACAAACGATATGTATCCTGCATTTTTGTGTTAAGCAGTTTGTTTTTGTTTCGTTTTGTTTTGTTTTCTTCGTCGTGAGGCTTGAACTCTGGGCCTGGCGCTGTTCCTGCACTCTTCAGTTTAAGGCGAGCGCTTTACCAGTTGAGCCACAGCACCACCTCCAGTTTTCTCATGGTTTATTGGAGATAGAAGTCTCACGGACTTTCCTGCCCGGGCTGGAGGGCAGGAACTGTGATCCTCCGATCTCAGCCTCCTGAGTATCTAGGATTACAGGCATGAGCCGCCGGCGCCCGGCAAGCAGTTTTAAAGATCATTAACAAACTTAACTCTCTCTCTTCAAAGTGTCAGCTATGGACTTATTTCCTAATTTAAGGTTGTTTTGCTTATAGCATTGTTCCCAGTAAAACTATATAAATGTGATTTTAACTTACAATCGTTTTTTTCATAAGTATTTCATACCTTATAGAAAGTACTCCAAAATTATACTCAGAAATCAGTATTAAAATTTATACCTCAACTCTTACCTAGATGCTGTGCATTTATATAGCTTATGTAATCATAACATATTAGAATTCTGTAACCTATTATAAACAAAATAAAGACAAATGATAAAATATTTTCAAAATATATTGCAAATTTCAGTTACCCTGTCTTATTATAGTCTCTTAGTATAGCCCCAAGAATCTAGGTATTCCTGTTTGGTTTAATCATACATCTGCAGAAACAAAATCTGAACAGCTAAGCTGATATTATTTTGAAAAGAATTTAAGTTTGCAAAGCAAATTCCTTCAAACAGTGTCAACATTACACAATCACAAAATCATTTAAAACTCTTGATGATATGAAGGGCTCAATTTGCCTAAATTGCAAATAATTTTGAAAAATTTCAAGCATCCAACATGTGACCCAAGTCATGGTCAACTGGATATTTAAATCAAGCTGCCATTCACTAAGTATTTTTGAAATCCAATAGTATAAATGTGTGTAAGTGTAATTTAGTTCTCACAATGTTCATACCCCACATCATCATCTTGACTGGCATTAATTAGAACTTCTGCCTGGCAGTCTCTGTAGAAAGACCAGGAAGTGATCCTATTAACAATGCCACTAAATTAATTGCCTACACTGATGTGTATGTAGTAGCAAATATTCAAATGGCAACCACTACTTCAGTGATGGCATGATTGAGCTTTGGTTCTAAACAACAGGCAGATGTTCGCTCCCTTTTCAGAACTAAAAAATGTCAACGGATGCTTTCAGAAGTATGAATTTCAGAAGGATGAATTCTACGAATGGCTTACATCTATGACTGAAACCACAGACATTAAAAGATACCCTCCAGGGCCTGAGAAAGTGGCTAAGTGGTAAAGTGCTTTCCTCGCATGCATAAGACCCTGGGTTGGATTCCTCAGCACCACATAAACAGAAAAGCCTGGAAATGACACTGTGGCTCAAGTGGTAGAGGGTAAGCCTTGGGCTGAAAATCTCAGGGACAGTGCCCAGACCTAGAGTTCAAGCCTCACGACTGACCAAAAATAAATAAATAAATAAATAAAGGCATTCTCTTCTCCTTCTAGTATCCAATCTGATCTGATTCTGCAGACTTTTTGTTCAATATATTAGACATTAAAATTACAAAATCTGATGTTATTAAACAAAACTTTCATGATGTTTTGTATATTTGTTTTCATATTTGTTTTTATGCAGAATACAAATATGCACAATACTTGTCATTTACATTTTTATAGAAAGGAAAGCTTATATTTACATGAACAAGAGAAATAATAAAAGATGACCTTGCAGTATAAAAGCAAATTGTACATTATTTAAAAGCTCATATGAATAATTTGATAAGCATATTTTTGTAAAAAAAATATTGGGTAAAGAAAATGGAAGAAACTCAGGAAAAGTCACTACACTTTAAGGAGTTGAATAATGATTCAAAATATCCTAGGCCTCACAGAGGAGTAAAATAAGAAAAAGAGCACTTGCCTTGCTTGGAATGAAGAAGGAAACAAAAATAAATACAAATTGGAATAAACAGTCAAAAATGTATAAGATGTATATTGTGTTTTGAGGAGAACTAAAGAAATAAATTGGTTATGCAATGTATTTTCAGATAGATATTGACAGAAGAAAGCTGACAAGACTATGGAATAATAATTTACGTAGGGGCAGGTGCCCATGGCTACCATAATCCTAGCTACTGAGAAAGCTGAGATTTGAGGATACTAGTTCAAAGCCAAGCCCAGGAAAGAAAGTGTGTGAGATTCTTATCTCCAATTAAACATCAAATGGCTGTAAGTGGGGCTGTGGCTCAAGAAGTAGTGGCTAACCTGAGCAACAAAACCCAAAGACAGCACCCAGGCCCAGAATACAAGCCCCAAAACAAGTACACAATCAAACAAAAATTACATAGGAATAAACCCTAATGGTCATAATTGTAACTGGATTCATCGAATAAGGATTTTCAAAGGGCCTGAGGAGAGTGGGTAAATGGTAAAGTGTGTACCTTGTAAGCATAATTCCTCGAATTTAAGATTCAGTACCAACATATAAAAGTAGAATGAGATAATAACAATAAAAATGAGATATTCAATAACAAAGCTAACTGCTCATTGCTATAGTCTGGTGCTTTTTTTTCTAATGCATTTTTCTTCCATTTGTGTTTTCCTGATGTTTTTACAAATATGTATAGTAAATGTGGATAATGTCAAAGAATAATTTAAATAGAGTGTTTTTATTTACTCTATATATGTATGTATAACTGGATTTATGCAAACCTTGCAACACAGTTTTGATATATTAATTCTCTGGTAGATATATGAATTATATCAAAATAGAAAAAGAATCACATAAATGTTTTTTCTAAGTACTAGTGTTTCAAAGCCATAAGTTGATGTTAGGTGAAATGAACCCCAAGATAAGGACTCAGGTGGATTTTCTTTCTTGCTATTGTTTCTAACATATTTATAAGGTGATTTTTTTTGTTGCTTTGTATGTCCCTTTCCTATGGTATAACCTGTTTTCACTGTATTTGATGTTGGTATAATCTGGGGAGAGGAAGGGAAAAAAGAAATGGTTTAAATAGGGATACAAGTGGACCCATTGCAACAATGAAATGTACAAGACATTATGTGGAAAACCAAACTTTACAACTTTGGTGGTGGGAGAGGGCAGTCCTGGAGATGGGGCGTAGTCATGGAGATGGGAGGGAAGGGATGGTAGGGGAAAGCAAAGGAGGAGGCAACAATGCTGGATAAGAAATGTACTCATTACCTTGCTCATGTAATTGTAACCCATTTGTACCATATTTTCACAATAAAAAAATTAATAAAATATTTTGAAAAATGCATTATTTTCTGGATGTTTGACAAAAATGATTTTGAACTGATTGAGAATGACAAATAAAATAATAAAAGAAAGAAACCTGGGAATTAGCAATGACATGAATTCTGTATCCTTTTAAACTCTGAATTCTATTTACTACAAAGCTACACTTATTATTCTCACCCCAGCTATGCTAGGATGCTAAACTGTGTTGTTGTAAGATTAAACAGAATACATGCAGGGAATCTAGTGACATTTGAATTTCATATAAATAAGTGATATTTATTTTAATATAAGGTGACCTCAATATTACATGGTGTATGCTAAGAAAAAAAAGTATTGACCGATGTTGTAAGACAAAAGAAATCAAGAAGATGAATCAAAGTTTGAATGGGAAAACTAGTGGAAAGCAGGTCTATGAATGAAAAAGAGACCTGAGCACAAATGCAGCCACAATACTGAGTGGATACATATGATAGAGGATGATGGAAATGTGAAATGCATGGAAATGTGAAAGGAGCAGGGTGAACAGGAAGACAGAAGTAAAGGATGACTCTGATCAAGAAGTAGAATCACACATGAAAATGTTACCTTTTCATAACTACTGAGTTTGAAAAAATAACCAAAACAAAAGTGATGAATAGAGTCTAGAACCAAAGTGGAAGACACCATACTATGCAACATTTACAATATAGATATACGAAATAAAATAATTATCTATCTAAAGCTCACATATAACTGTGTATTTGAACTTCCATCTACTAAATATGATGTCTGTAACAATTTCTAGTTTAGTTAAACTTGGAGCTATGTTGTATAGAATCCCTTTGACTATATAAAATGTCCCTAAAAAGAACTTGAGCATGAGCCAAGTGATGGAAAGAAGAGTATCCTACTGCTGTGTAGGTTGAGGCCAGACACAAAACTGAATGTGGAGACAGTTGGAATTAGTCTCCTTCTCTAGAGGTTAATCTTCATCTTGATTGCTACTTTTACATAACAGTTTACACACAGGGTTTGATTTTGATTTTGGCAACAAGTTGCATAGACCTCTGTAGGAACTGGCAAGGACATTGTAACATTCTTAACTTTCCCCACAAAGGCTCAACTTTGTCCATTCAAACAAATCTTCACTTTTCAGATCTTCACAGTTATGTAATATTCATGAATTTCAAAGGATTTTGGGTGACTATTTAGCTCAGACTAAATTCAGGCAATTAAAGGTAATGGAAGAATTAATAATTTAATTTATATAACTTGTAAATTATAACAATTTTTAATTAATGTAGTGTATGCTACAATCTTTTCAGCTTCATTGCTCAAAAACTATGTACGTATACTTTGTAAGATGATGTGAAATGAACTCCAAGATATGGAAACAAGAGGTTTTCCTTTGTTTTTGATGTTTTTAATGTATTATGTGATTTCTTTTTTTCTTTTGTGTTTTTCTTCCTGTGGTTTATCTCTTGTTGTCATTGTATTTTATTTTGGTTCCCTGGTATTGTATATACATTTATCTGAATTAGGAAAGGGAAGGGGAACAACAGAAGGGTAAGACAAAGAACAAAGGGCAAATCATTGTGAAAGCGATACAAGACAATATGTTAAAAATGAACTGTACAACTTGGGAGGGGAGGAGATGGAGGGAGAAAAATTGGGAGAAAAATGAAGGAACGGGTAACAATTTTGACAAAAATGTACTCACTATCTTATGTATGTAACTGTAACCCTCTGTGCATCACCTTGAAAATAAAATTAAATTAAAAAATAGGAGTTAACTTGGTTTATAAATCTTTAATCTCAGCATGTTTCTGTTAAAAAGTTTATCGTTTCCAGTTGATCATGTTTCTTTACATTCCCAGTAAGTTGTAAAATTTTCAATCTTTGGATGTATTTATTTAGCATAATGAGAATTTCAAGCATTGGTATAGATAAGGAAATGAGATTTATACTAAGGGAAAAACTCATCCAAACTTATGGTCATGGAATTTCCTATTCTTCACCTCAGTTTTCAAACACTCCATCACACCTTTTCTTTGCAAATATGGTTACTGTTCTGAGGACACAGACAATACAGTGTGAGTTTGGAGAGGATGACCCTCCAGGATACACATGCTGTGATTGTTTTTCTCCTCCATAACCAACATCTGCTATACATAGGAGAATATACTTCAAAGTGTTAGATGGTCAAGAATGGGAATAAGTACTGTTACCATTACTCCCTTGGATGTTTCTTCCAATCTAAAGATGATTAGGAGACAATTGTTCCCAAAGACAGAAATACTCATCCAAGGTAAAGAGAAATTATAATAAAAAGTAAAATGTCTGCTTAATTGGATTGTAACTGCCCTCCATCATGATCCTGTATTAAGTAATGGTTATTAGGCAAAGACGTGGTAGAGAACTTGTAGTTGTTTATTATGTATTTCTAGGGGAATTTTGGGTTAAACTTGAATATAGAAGTGCTAAGACTATCTAGGATTCAGGAGATGCTCTAAAGCCTCTTTTAAAAATTATATGAAAAAATAATTGTGAGAGAAAACTGGAAACAAATTGGGATACATAGACTACTAAGTGGTATAGGGTTGATAATTTTGGGTAGCATTCTGTTAATGAACTATGAGATGGTTTCTGAGGTCAAAGAATCTATTTAATAGGAAATATTTGAACACAATTACAGATACAAGTCCAGTCCAGCCATTGATTCAGGAGTGTTATTAAAGAGGAGGAGTTATGAATTGGCTTTCATAATTTCTACCTGATATTTTTCCATTTTCATTCTTTTAGTAGCTAACCTAAGACTTGATCATAGCCTTATATCTCACAATGTAATTACATGACAATAGAAGAAGAGAGGAGGAATGAAATTTTCCAACCCATGGAGAAAAGGTATTTTAAAATAGGGGTAGCTGGCTGCTGGTGGCTCACATCTATAAATGTGAGGTTGAATCTAAGGATTATGGTTCAAAGCCAGCCTGGGCAGGAAAGGCTGTGAAACTTTTATCTCCAATAAACTACCAGAAAACAGAAAGTAGTGCTGTGACTCAAGTGGTAGAGTGCCAGCCTTGTGCTAAAGAGTCGAGGGACAGTGCTCTGGCTGAGAGTTCAAGCCTCCTGGGGGAAAATAAAAAGAGGGTAAATGGATCTTGTATGAGATACATTATGATTACATTGCATTGGAAGCAAATGCATACTATCTTCTCAACCTGGAAACCAGTATAAATTCAAAAGATATACATACTAAAATTTACTTTGATAAACCTCTGTAGTTTGAGTGTTATGCTTCATGAAAGTTACCTCTTACACTGTACATATTGCAAGGCCAATAGACACACATTGTGTCATTCAAGGGACTGGATCTGATAGTTTCTCAGGGTTTCCTTCAAATTCCATCGTGTCCATCTGCCTTAGTGTTTTAGAGGCCTGGTTGGTTATTCTGTTTCTTCCATTCTTCCTTCTAGAACTTCAATTTCTGAAACAAATGTAACTCTTAACATGTCCAAAACATATCTTAAGCCCATGGGAGAGATAGATCTTAAATTAACATTCAATATTTGGAGTGGCTCTTCTCCATTCCTATAGTTCCATCTCCTTAGAAACTAGAATTGGTCTCAAATCAGTTGAATGTGGAAAATATGATATGCTACTACTCTCTTGATTATATTACATTGTGTAAGACTCTTTTATCACTCTACAGAAACATCCACTTTTGAAAGTTTTACAGAATCAGTGCATTAAAACAATAACTGCTTAAGGAAAGAACATACAGCATCTAGGAGCTAAGGGACTCATTCTGTTTGCTGAGGACAGAGTTCTGCCAAGAGCCACATGAATTTGGATGAGAAGAGATGTTTCAGAAAGGATTACTACCTAGTTAGCACCTTGATTACAGCTTTGAGACACCCTGAGCCGAGAAAGTAGCAAATCCATATGTAGATTTCCATCCCAGAGAAACTGTGAAATAAAAAATTTTGTCTTAAGTTTATATTCCTGTGGAATCTCTTATATAACAATAGAAAACCTGTATTCCTTCTCAAATATCCACTCAAGGTGGATTGGCTCTCATGATTGATGTTTTATTAGTTTGACAATAATGATAGGTATTATATACTGATTTATTTTTTACTTAGTTCATTACTTTTTTTTCTTAAACAGGGAATTTCACCGAAACATTTTATTTCAGTTTATAGATGTTTGAAGAACACCTAGCAAATTGTCATGGAATAGTCAAGACTAATGACTAATAAAATCAAACTGCTTTATGCAATTGCAAAAAGAACAATGAAACTTGTAAATATTAGTTTGGAAAGAGGTAGGAGAATTACGGAGATTACCATAGAGATATGTTTGAATAGGGTTAGTTGCATATATACACAGATACATTGACATTAACCTTAATGGATGCTAATAAAAATAATAGCAAAAAATAAACAAAACCCCACAAATTCTGGATGGACCTTTAACACATGAATAATTTGGAATGTTAAAAATGACATGTTTAGTTCACATCTAGGTATGTGCATTAGTCTCTTCAAATGATTTTAATCACATAAAGGTTTACAATTATTTCCAATTTTTTTCACTCAAAGTAACCTACATATTTTCTACATAGATATTTCACTGTGCAAGTTGGAAAACATTCAAACTCATTCATTCATGTAAATGGATAGTATTGAATTTATTTGCTGTTATTTAAAGCCAAAAGAAATTTAAATGAATGAAATGGAAGTATTCAAATAATAGAGACATGGCAATTAAAGACAAGATCAACTCACATTAATCTGGAGATGCAATTTTGGGATTTTATCTAGTTTATATATTTTTTTTAATTAATACTCTTTATTGGCTTTTAAAAAATACTAAGATGTATTAAGAAACTTTTGAAGCTTAACTTGTACATTAACTTGTACTTGTTACCTTGTTAGTGTCTTCTACAATTAAAATATATATTTAATTCTATTTGTTTTAATTATTTCTCAGGTTTATATAGTTTTAATATTTCTTGGTACTTGTTGAGAAGGATATAACTCCCCTCCCCCCACTACTTCATTAGTGCAATGGTATGTTGCAGTGTCTTTAAAATGTGTTAATGAAAATATAACAGTAATTCGCTGAAAAGCAAGTAAACAGAATATTATTCAGGAGGCATAATTATATCAAAATCAAAAATATGTTTTTATAGAAAATATCTGAGTAGGAAGTGGCGCTGTAGCTCAAGTGGTAGAGCACTTGCCTTGAGCTGAAGAGCTGAGGGACAGCGTGCAGGCCCAGAGTTCAAGCCCCACAACCGACAAAAAAAAAAGAAAAAGAAAATATCTGAGAGAACTTTTAATGAGAAACATTTACATTACACTAAGTAATGAAAACCATGACTTACTAGAAAGTTGAGAAGACTACCTAACAAGGATAAATATAGAAATGGTTTAAGTTAGATGACTGTCTATAATCCTAGCTACTCAAGAGGCTGAGATATAAGGATCACATTTCAAAGCCAGCTGAGGTAAAGAAAGTCCATGAGATTCATCTCTGATTAACCACTAAAAATTCAGAAGTGGAGCTGGCACTAATATGGTAGAGCTCTAGCTTTGAGCAAAAAAGAACAGTGACAGTGCTCAGGCTCTTGCGCACACGCACACACACACACACACACAAACACACACACACACGGGTTGAGCTTAATAAAAGAGTAAAAATTATTTCATTGTATCAAAAACTAATTTCCTATAAAAAATGTGTAAGTTAGTTAACATTATATTTGCCTCATTATTTTTCCTACAAGAAACAAAACAAGGCTGGGGCCAATGGCTCATGCCTGTAATCCTAGCTACTCAGGAGGCTGAGATCTGAGGGTCGTGGTTCAAAGCCAGCCCAGGATAGGAAAGTCCGTGAGACTCTTATCTCCAACTAATCACCAGAAAACTGGAAGTGGCACTGTGGCTCAAGTAGTAGAGTGCTTGCCTTGAGCTGAAGAGCTGAGGGACAGCACCCAGGCCCAGAGGTCAAGCCGCACAAACACACACACACACACACACACACACACACACAAATGACATTTTAGTACAATGATAATTACAATGTAGAGCTTCAAAAGAATGAAACAATTAATGTATGTTCTCCTTATGAAATTCACAAATGTTTATGCTGATAACTATTCAGAAGGAATAATCATTTCCCTTTGTATGTATGCCATCTTTTCTCTAGGAGAAGGAAAGTAGATATTCATTCTGCACATTATATATGAATAGGACAGACATTATACATCAATTCAACAGTAAATAGTTATATTTATTTACATCTTTAGGAGTTTCATGATCTTATTTACGTCTTTGCTTATGGCTGACCCTCTACCAATCTTCTGGCATTGATTTTATTTTTCTGGTCTATTGGAGATGGACTATTCCACTATTTCCTTCCAAGGTGACTTTTAATCATGACTTTCCAGATCTCAGCTTCCACAATAGCTGGAATTACAAATGTAAACCATCAGCATATTGCAACACATTGCTTTTTTATACTAAGTATCTTGAATTTTAAAAAATTAAAAAAGATTTTAGCATGAGAGCATAATAAAGAGTGATACCAAGTATGTTGGGAGAATATTGAGCAAAAGCTTAGAAATCAGGACTTCTTGGCTATCTGGAAAAACATATAAGGCTTTGAAATGGGGTGAATATCAAAATTAATCATTATAATTATAATTAGGAAAATTATCAATTAATTACTATAAAATGTGTACTATTTCTAAAATATACCTTCTATACACTTGACATTAATACACAAATTAAATGAAAATCTCTAACCATATGTTTGTAATCAGATATTTTATTTTATTATATTTTATTTTATTTTACATTTGTATCAGTCATTTGACTTAAACTCTGGCCTGGTCACTGTCACTAAGCTCTTCAGCTCAAGGCTAGTTCTCTACTACTGGATCCACGGCGCCACTTCCGGTTTTCTGGTGATTAATTAGAGATAAGAGTCTCATGGACTTTCCTGCCCGGGCTGGCATTGTACTGCAATTCTCAGATCTCGGCCTCCTGAGTAGCTAGGATTACAGGCGTGAGCCTACGGATCCCGGCCATAATCAGATATTTTAAATGTCTGAATTTAATTACGTGTATGATGAAAAGACAGTCATGTATGTGATAATCATGTTTTCAGTTGAGGCAAATCATCCCATTAAGTTTCCATTTGCAGGCATAATATTCTGAATTATGGGACTTCAGAATAGAAATGACTCAATTTATCATCTTCAAATTTAAGTGGAAGTAGATTAGATTTACATGGAACTAATGAAGCCTTTCCTTCAGAATTCCTCACAGCTAAGGAACTTCTCACAGAGCCTTGTTATTATAATTTGTATGTTTCTCTTGAACAGATTCCTCATCATTGGCTAAGTTTTAGACCTCATGCTCATATACATTCCCTTGCCTTGGATGAACGTGTATATATGCCTATATACATGTAACTGGTTATGTGTACATGCATGTGACACGTGTGTGGGGTAATGTATGAATAAATTTTGACATGAACACATTCCAATCAATATATATGTGCATATATATATGTATGTATACTCATGTGACATAAAATGTTGTCCTAGATGGCCTTAGTTGAGTAGTTTGTGTCCCTTAACAAGTCAGCAAAACTGTATTTGTATTGATGTAAATCAATATATACAGGGGGGTTGGATGATTTCAGTATTCTATCTCCACACATATTTATTTTGTATTACCAATTCCCAGATTGATTCCTACTGCTAAAAATCAGCAACTCCAACAGGTTTCTTTGCAGATCAAGTGGGTTGAAAGCTGCTTTATTCAGAAGGCCTGGAGTGGTCTGAAGGCCTGGAGTGGAGAGACAGAACATTCAGAAGAACAGTGTGCTTTCACAGAAGATTGGTATTCACATGAAATACTCTAGGACAAATTCCCTACATACTTGAAAACTAGACGAAATGAACCCCAAGATAAGGACTCAAATGGCTTCTTTTGCTTGCTAATGTTTCTTACATATTTATAAGATGATTTCTTTGTTGCTTTGTATGTGTCTCCCCAACGGTATAGCCCCTGTTTTCACTGTTTTGATGTTGGTTTCATTTGGGGGAGGGAAGGGAAAAAACAAATGGTTTAAATAGGGATACAGATAGACCTGTTGCAACAATGAGATATACAAGACATTATGTTGAAAAACGAACTTTACAACTTTTGTGGGGAAAGGGGTGGGGGTGGACTGGGAGTGCAGGGAGGTAAAAATGCTTTATAAGAAATGTACTCATTATCTTTCTCATGTCCTTGTATTTTCACAATTAAAAAAAACTAGAACTGAAGAGTTGAGTTTTACGTAATTTTGTAGCAAAACTGTAAAACTTGCATTAATTTTGTCAGCTGAGCTTAAAGAGAAGGACAGGACTTACTTCTGGTTTGGAAAAGTGATATAAAATATGCTTTTTATAGGAAATGGAATAGAAAAGATAGGATAAACAATAAAATGTTTAAATTGACTAATTATAATAACTGAATTTTAATACCAAATAATAACTCATTTTTAAGAAAATTCTGCTAAAATTAATGTTAAGGTATTGGAAAAGTAATAGAATAGAGAATGATCTCTTTTCTACAGAGTTATTTCAAGACCTTGATATTTTATTAAAATAACTTAAGAATCATGATTTACAATGTCTTATTCTAGAACAGGGAAGAAGTTTACTGTTTGTATCTTATAAGAATGTGAGAAATATAAATAAATAAAAGTTTAAATTTTGAATTCAACGTTTCCTACAGAGACTGGCCATGGTAAAGTTCACAATGAATTAAGTGAAATATCCATCTTTGTAGTGAGGGATTGCATTTTGATTATTACACCTAAAGTATTGGCTTAAAGAAGTTTAGGTTGATGAATGTTTGTGAAACAGAGTAACAGTAGTTTCCTCATTGAATGTTGACCTGTTAAAGTAAAATAAATGATTTCATGTTCTGAGATAATTATCATGGATTGTTGTGTGTGTTTAATGTATATTTTTAGATTTGAGTAGATTGTTTGTATTTTTTAATCCTTATTTTTTGTTGTAACAAGTGTTAAACACAAGACTTCATGTTGAATAGGAAGATGTTTTAACACTGATCCCATGTCTCTAACAGTTTTCCAAAGGGTACATTTTGAATGTACTCTTGAATTTTGGCCAACATCAGTCTAAAATGTTCTTCTCTTCATAGTCTTTACATGCTGACACAACAGGGGAATATTGCTCATATTTTATCTGGGCTGGTTTTGAGCCATGATCCTTCTGATTTCGGGTCCCTTTGTCGTTAAGATTTAACTAGTGAGCTAGACCATAAGGAAAAAAAATGTGACCCTACCTAAAATATAACTAAACCAACACTTTTGGGGGCATGAATCATGTGATGCCTGCTTCTCTCTTCCTCAGGGAAAAGTCAGAGAATCCTTCTCAAGCCTATGGCCTGGTTCAGTAGAGGACACGTGAGGATAACGGTTTTCTTAAATACAAACCTGCTATATTTGTGGATAATGTTTACTGCACCTCATCATTGGTATTCAAGGAAGAAAATTTGATTGTGCCATGGAATAATGTAATGTGAAATCAGTGAAGAGAAAGTAGCAATAAGTCAGTAAATATCATGGCCATTTCTAGAAAGTGAAATCAGTGTGCTTCATATGCAAATTTCCAGAATTTATAAGTGGCATACTCAATATGCAAGAAAACATGCCACTGCCTGCTGCTATTCAAAAATAGATAAACATTTAACATAATAACATATCGGTAAAAATTCAAATAACTAGGTTTTCTCTTTCTAATCATTTTGTTCATTTCAAGTACTTAGAAAACACGAAAAAAAAAAAACCAGTATAATTACATACCTTAATATATATTCTGTATTTTAGATTCAATAAGCAAGCAAATTGTAAAGAAAATGTATAATATTCTCTGAGACATATAAAAACAATATATTATAGAAAACATAAATTTTATTTTAGACTCTTCTATGGCTGGATACCACTTGCAATTGTTTAAAATTATCCATTGAAAGTTTGTCTGTTCACATTACTAAAGGAAATGCACACACTTAAACTTGTAAGCTTCCCCTGCAATCTCTTTGAAAACTTAATGATAGGAAGAGATTCTAAATTTATCTTCAAAGTCACTGAAATATGTTGAACGAAATGTGCACGGAAGAAAATAAGCTAAGTGCTATTACTAAACATCTTCTTTTATGATGGGAAATTATAATTTCTATTTATTTATTTATTTATTTTGTTGATCTCTGGGCCTGGACACTGTACGTCAGCTCTTCAGCTCAAGGCGAGCCCTCTACCACTTGAGTTACAGCACCATTTCCAGTTTTCTGGTGGTTTACAGGGGATAGGAGTCTCACGGCCTTTTCTACCCGGGCTGGCTTTGAACTGTGATCCTCAGATCTCAGCCTCCTGAGTAGCTAGGATTACAGGCCTGAGCCACCGGCGTCCAGCAGGAAATTATAATTTCTTAAAAATCAATCTGGTTTGTATTTTAAGTTTCATGATTTAAAAATATTATTTTTGTGGTCTAAGAGTTTAGATATATATTAATGTTTCTTGTATATAAAAAAATCTGTCTCCTGTCAGGTAGTTATTAGTTTTAAGTCTTCAATAAACTGGTCACTTATTTTGACATAATAAAGGGGAAAAGTTCTTTGGTCAATGCAACTTATTGTGAACAATTAGCATTGTGTTTTTAGTGACAGTAACTTACACTTATTTCTAGTATCCAAAATTCTGAGATGTTAATATAAAATAGGATTAAAAAAAGCTATGTCTTACAATCATGAAGTACCATGGAGGTATGGGCCAGCCTTAAGTATCTAGGATAATCTTAGCAGATGAGCAAAATAGCTCAAGAGCTATATACATATGACCATAGAAGATGATGCTAAGGGAAATCAACCCCAAGACTCGTACCCAAGAGGTTTTCCTTGTTCTTGTTGTTTTTAATGTACTATGTGATTGTTTTGTTTCATTTGTGTGTTCTTCCCCTATGGTATATCCTGTTGTCATTGTATTTGATTTTGTTACCCTGGTATTGCATATATGCTTGTTTGAATTAGGGAAGAGAAGGGAAACAACAGAATGATGAGAAAAAGGACAAGGGAAGAACCAATGCAACAGTGACATTCACAAGAAAATATGTTGAAATGATCTGTAGACAAATCAAAACAACATTGAGATACCACCTCACCCCAGTTAGAATGACTATAATCAAGAACTCTAATAACAACAGATGCTGGAGGGGATGTGGACAGAAGGGAACCTTACTGCATTGTTGGTGGGAGTGTAAACTTGTTCAACCACTTTGGAAAGCAGTATGGAGGTTCCTCAAAAGACTCCACATAGAGCTCCCCTATGACCCAGCTATCCTACTTTTGGGCATTTACCCAAATGGTTACAAACAAGACCACATTAAAGCTACCAGCAGGACTATGTTTATTGCAACATTAGCTAAGATATGGAACCAACCCAGATGCCCCTCAGTAGATGAATGGATCAAGAAAATGTGGTATATATACACAATGGAATTCTATGCCTCCATCAGAAAGAATGACATTGCCCCATTTGTTAGGAAATGGAAAAACTTGAAAAAATTATATTAAGTGAAGTAAGCCAGGTCCAAAGAAACATAGGTCCCATGGTTTCCCTTATTTGAAATAACTAGTATGTGTCTGAGTCAAGCAGAAAAGGCCAGATAAGTTGATGTTAGGGAAATGAACCCTAAGATATTTATTCAAATGTTTTTTTTCCTTTCATGCGATTGTTTCTAACAGATTTATAAGATGATTTCTTTGTTGCTTTTTTATGTCCCCACCACCACCACGGTATAACCCCTGCTTCCACTGTATTTGATGTCGGTATAATTTGTGGAAGGGAAGGGGAAAAATAAATAATTTACATAGAGATACAAGCGGACCCATTACATCAATGAGATGTACTAGTCTTTACGTCGAAAACAAACTTTACAAATTTGGTGGTGGGGGGAGGAGGTTTGGGAAGCAGGAGAGGATGGGAAGGAAAAACAAAGGAGGAGACTACAATGCTTGATAAGAAATGTACTCATTATCTTGCCCATGTGATTTAACCCCTCTGTACAGTATTTTCAAAAATAAAAAAAATGATCTGTAGAGAAAATGTGGAGAAAAAGGAGGGAAGGGTTAACAAGTTTGACAAGAAATGTACTTATTACCTTATTCATGTAACTGTAACCCTTCTGCACATCACCTTGACAATAAACAAAAGAGGGAAATCGCACTAATAATTTTCAAGTTTCATTTGTACACATGACATCTCTGATTTAAATAAACCTGACTCTATGATACTTGCATCAGGATTTAAGTTGACAAAAAATGAATGAAACCAATCATTTGTAAGCAGTAATAGTTGTTTTATCAGTAAATTGTACATCTTTGCTGATGCTTTGTAGACAACTAACAGCAATAGTGTAACTGCTCATTGGAAGTCTTAACAAGAACTTTCAAAAGACTATGCAACAAGCATCTTTGGCAGTATTTCGGGAAAATTCTGTGTTGAGGAAAGATGGGTTTTACACATTTTCTTTGACAAGAGGTTAGGCAAGTTTCTGTAAGGTTTTTCCTGACCTGTAAGCTTTGTTTCTATGTATGTATGGTTCAGGTTCAACAAGTATACTGAGGCAATTTAATGAGAATCTCCTCCCCTTGAGTCTGATCATTTTTGGCTATTTAGTTAAACTCTTCTTCCTCATTTTTTTTCAGGTAATGTGAAGTTACTCTGGCCTGTTTCCAGCAAGAATCCTCTTCCTATGCTAACAAGTATTCTTCCTTCCAGTAATGTGTCTTCAGCAGTATTCCATCCTCTGATTCAACACTTCCACACTGTCACCTAGAACCAATCCCTGGCCTTTCAGGCTTCATGTGACCTTGCTTATCCAGAACCCAGGCCACTGAAAGATAGTCACCCTTTCCTAATAGTTCCCCATTAAACCTGTTCTTAATCCTTTTTTTGTTGCTGTTTGTTGTTGTTGGGTGTGTGTGTTTCATTTACATGAGCAAAGATGACTTTATTCTAGACAACTGAAAAATGGAAGACAGATTTTAATCATTTCTCTGAAAAATAACCTTTGGAGACAGTTTAGAGTAAGCTAGTAGCCAAGTATTGGAGAACTGTGTAGGGTCAGGAGAGGTGTTTGATGGGATGAGATTGTCTTGTTTTTCTGGTGGACAATTATGGAAGTTTAAGTCCTACCATTTTACAGAGTCTGAAATGTCAGGCCATCTTGATGCTCATATTTCATACATGACCCTAGGTGCTATACAAAATTATTCCTGGGATGTAAACATGAAAGAAGATTAGAATGTTTTCAATTAGTTCTATCTCAAAATAAATGATCTGAGGAAAGGAAACTGGACACCCATAGCCAGAAATGAAGCTATGGTAAGTTTAGTAAAGGTGAGGGAAATATTAAGGCCACATTAGTCCATTACACGCCTTGGCTATTAAGTAGTGCTATAAATAAATCTGAGATACTTTCTCATTTTAGATAGTTTTAATTAAACATGTTTTTCTTCAACCTTATCACATAATCATGAATAGGTAGTATTATAAATGTTTAAAGAAATTAAATTTTAATGAAAATATGTAGACATAGTAGATGACCATGGTTACAATTATAGAGTATTGAGATGGCTTGTTATATTTTCAAATATAACAAACAAATGCTCTGTGTATCACAAAGTTTGTGACCTATACAGAGCTAGTTGAGATTTTTTTGATTCATTTTCTCATTAAAAATATGAATAACTTGATCTTACAAGCAACATTTGAAACTTGGGATACTACATTTTTGAGATATGAAACTAGAGAGCATTAAATAAATATTATTTATATTTCTTGCTTCCTCAATTTCCTTTAACAATCCTTGCTCAGAAAATTCTGCATTCTGGTAGTTAAATAAAACAACCAAAATTTAGCCACTACTTATTTTTCTGATAATAATACAAAAATCAATGTGTCTTTCCATACTTCTACTTCCTAAAGAAGCATCAGAAACTACTCAGCTGAGTCCTCAGAGCAAAAAGAATACTGAGAAATCATGAAGAGTGTCCTATACTATTGTCTTTTGATTAATGAAAATGGAATAATTAAGTATTACTTAGAATTAATTACTGTGCATTCTACATATCACATATAATATAAATGACACATTTTAATGACAGCGTTGGAGTTTGAAGTCAGCCTGCTGCTTTCTGGCTGGCAGATGCTACCACATGAGCCTTGCTTCAGCCTTACATAGCAATAATACTTTTCTAGGTGTCTATTCTCCAAAATGTCATCACAGAGAGTTGATAATTGAACATTCTCTGACACTGAAACTGACACCAGTCTTGGAAAACATAAAAATAGAGATGATGATGATAATGACGATGATGATGATGATGATTGATGATGGTGATGATGATGATGAAAAGGTTTGGTTCTCCATAGGCTTAGATAAATAGATGAATGGAAGGTTAAAGAAAGAAATAAAGAGAGAGAAACAGACAGACTCAGAGACAGAAGCAGAGAGACAGAGAACAGCCCTTTGTAGTTTTAGAAACCCACAATGCCACCGGAAACCAGTGGCTTATGCCTTTAATCCTAGCTACTCAGGAGTCTGAGATCTGAGCAAGGCAGTTCAAAGCCAGGCAGTTCAAAGCCAGGAAAGTCTGTGAGACTCTTATCTCCAATAAATCACTAGAAAACCGGAAGTGGGGCTGTGGCTTAAGCAGTAGAGTGCTTGCCTTGAGCTGAAGAGCCCAAGGACAGCTCCTAAGACTAGAGCTCAAGCCCCACGACAGACAAAAAAAAAAAAAAAGAAAAGAAAACAAACCCACAATGCCTATAGATTAAAGAACTTCTCTATGGGCACCTTGATCATTACCTCTTTAGGGGTCCTGTTTATAAATTATTAGGCATTAAGGCTTCAGTGTATGAATTGGTAGGAGGAGACTTCACTGAGTCTTCAGCAAACCGATATTCAATCTATGCATGATGGGTAGATCATTTGACCTGGTCATTGCTTTTCACAATTCAAGATAAATTCTATGTGATCTTTACTTCCAATAAGATTTTCAGCAGAATAACGGGCACTGAACTTTTCACTTATCCCCACAATCTGTGTATTAAAACAGCATGGTGTTAATATTAGTTCCTTATATATCAGCTAATGGTTATTTTTTATGATATAATGAAAATGCATTTTCTTGCTTAGATTTGATCCAAAAAAGGGAAAACAGTTATATGGTATCATTCCTCTCTTCTTTTTTCCTTATTGATCCTATAATTATTCAGCTGTAGAGTGATACACTAGCCATCCTGAGATTATATAATGGTGGGTCCTTTAGGAGTCTTGGCTTAAATTAAGAGTATAAATAAAATAAAATAATTATTATGCAGTCATACATTACTACATTAACATCACATGAGCAGATTCATGAAGCACACCAACTGTTTTTCCGAACTGGTTTATAGCAACCATTAATGCTTCTAGGATATTCAAGAGGCATGAACTAGTTGATTCTAAAAATTTGTATAGATTCCTATGAGGTATTTGTTATAATATAAACCAGTCCTCTTGTCCTAGCTTGCTTCAAACCCAATAGTGGACACATACAGTCCTTTCTTCATTTTCCAGAAGTCAAAATATTCTTTTTTAATTACTATAGGTACACAAGTTTTGGAGTACAAAAAATAGGTATGGCTTTTCTTTATACTAATGATGTTCTTTATAATACACAAGATATATAATATGACATACACAATATTATATACATATATAAATATGTATATCATATATTAAGTAAATGGTGTATGAACTTCTTTGCTCCAATTTTAACATATCAGCCTTGTGTGACTGTAGCTAAGGGAACAGCTATCAGTCCTTGAGTTTGAGCCTCTGTACCATTAGCTTAGCATTCATCTTAATACCAAGTTTTCTTTCTTTTTTTAATTGAAAATAGAACTAAATGTTCAATGCAATGTCAATATGATTCATTGTCAACATAACTCTATAAAATTGAAACACAAGCTTTTGGATGACATTGATAAGGTCTTATACAATATCAGAAAAGTATCTGGGACAAGTAGAAAAGGTCAAAAGCTATGTACATATGACCAGATAAGATGACGTTAAGCGAAATGAACCCCAAGATAGGGACAAAAGTTGTCTTTTTTGTCTTTTTTGCTATTGTTTATAACATTTATAAGGTGCCATGTGATTTTTTTTGTTGCTTTGTATGTTCCTCCCCCCACAGTATAACCCCTGTTTTCACTGTATCTGATGTCAGTGTAATTTGGGGAGGGGAAGAGGAAAAACAAAATGTTTAAATAGGATACAGGTTGACCCATTGTAACAATGAGATGTATAAGACACCATGTTGAAAAATGAACTTTATAATTTAGGTGGAGCGAGAGTGTAGTTGTGGAAGTAGGAAGGAAGGGATGGTAGGGGAAAAACAAAGGAGGAGGCAACAATTCTTGATAAGAAATGTACTCATACCGAGTGCCAGTGGCTCAAGCCTGTAATCCTAGCTACTCAAGAGACTGAGATCTGAAGATAGCAGTTCAAAGCCAGCAGGAAAGTTTTTGAGAATCTTCTCTCCAATAAACCACTAGAAAACTGGAAGTGGCACTGTGGCTCAAGCGGTAGAGTGCTAGCCCTGAGCTAAAGAGCTGAGGGACAGGGCCTAGGGACAGAGTTAAAGCCCCAAGACCGACCAAAAAAAAAAAAAAAAGTAGAAATGTACTCATTAGCTTGCTCATGTAACTGTAACCCCTCTATACAGTATTTCACAATAAAAACTTACATAAAAAAGAAAAGTATTTCAAAAATTTTACAGATCATGCTCATATGTATTCAGTATTTCAATAACATTTCTAAAATATGTTCTTCTTTTCAAACCATATTGTTGAATCTCTTCAATAATGCCTTTGGCTGAGTGAAATAATTTGTCCAGATTTTCGGTGATGAGTAACTAAGCCCCTCCTCATTTTATTGTAATAAAAATGCTAATTTGATCTTGATTTTTCAAACTATGATGAATGGTTTTGAGCTTAATGAAGACTAGAATACTGTTTTATTGTTGGTCCCTTAAAATTCTGATACCTTGGGCATGATCTGGGAAGCTAAAGATATGAAAAATGAGTCAATTGTGGGAGTAAATCATATTTAAAGGAATTCAGAATTCAAGCAAGTAGTGAATTTCATGCTTTGATGGTATTCTGGATATTGTGAAGTCATACAGCCAAGGGCTATGGTAAGCAATAATTCTGTTATTTGCTTCTGCAAAAGTTATTTCTTCCCAGCTGATGAAAGGTCTTGGCTTTAGTAATATCTTTAGTCTCATTATCTTCTGTTCTATAATTTTTAGCAATAGTTACCTGTTTTTCTTACTTGCTTACCTTAAAATTATTAACTTTTTTCCAAAATGTAAGGTATACATGAATGATTAAAAAGAATTTAAAACATTTAAGTGCATTCTAAATTATTTTTTGGTGTCTGTTCCAGATTCTGTATGGGTTTACATGTCGTCCTAGATAGACATATGATCACTATTTTGCTCTTTTTTTTCAGAAGCATCATAATTCTCAAATGAATCCTGTATAGTTTATTTCTTTAGGTCAGTGGCTCACCTTAGTAACATTGTGTGAATGTAACAATATGCAAATATATGTGAAATATATAAACCCCAAGCTTGTATTTCTGCATTATTGATACAAAGTACTTCAAAATAGTTACATGAGATTGTCAGAATCCTTAGAATATGTGGTTATATATTTTGTTCACAGAATTTGTACAAATTGCTTTTATTAAGATATAGTGAATAAAACAGTTGTTAATCACATTACATTAGCATCCCAATAGATTTAGGTAATTTCTCCTGCAATTTTTCTCTGTCTTTTCAAATGTGTCTCTCTGTGACTCTTTGTATCTCTGTCTCTATTTCTGTCTGTCTCTTTGTCTCTCTGTCTTTTTCTCTCTGTCATTCATACATATATGAGATCCATTTAGTGTTTAAATCTGAATGATAAAAATGCAATTAAATACTTAAAAAGTTTTTTGTTTCCTTCTTTCATTCTTACTCTGTTTACTGTGGACTAATATACTCTTTTTATGTTTATGCTTTCATAGGTCTCCAGAGCTAAAACTAAAAGAAGGGCTTTCAGATTCTTGTATCCTCTATTACCCTAACAATAACATTTACCCTAACCTACATGGAGCGATTGAAATGACTTCCAGATGGAATTTGTTTGCTTAGCATTACTTTTTATCTTTGGATGTTCATATTATTTTAATCTCTAAAACATATATTTTTTCTTCTAAATTTAATGGTTTTCAATTTCTTCTTAGGAATATCACATTGGGTGAGGCATGAAAGATTTCACAAATGAAGAATTTATTTGTGTACATGACCTGGAGTTAGTTGCCCAGTAACACACACACACACACACACACACACACACACACACACACACAAACACAGAGAGTTGTGTACAAACAGCCATACACAAATAATTTTTCAATATTATTTTTGAACAAAACTATAATTATAGTCGAATAAGTTAGAATATGTAATAGTCTATGTGTAGGAAGTCCCTGAAGCCGTGCGCCTTTGGCTTACACTTGTAATCCTAGCTACTCAGGAGGGTGAGATCATGATCGCAGTTCAAAGCCAGCCCGGGAAGGAAGTCCATGACACTTTTATCTCCAATTAACCACCAGAAATCCCGAAGTGGTGCTGTGGCTCCAGCAATAGAGAGCTCGCCTTGAGATGAAGAGCACAAGGATAGCCCTCAGGCCCAGAGTTCAAGCCCACAATCAACCAAAAAATATAAAATAAAAAGTAAGTCACTTAAGTATAATTGTACATCTATGCTTTTTATTTAATTTTAATTTATTACTTAAAATGGAAAAAAGTGAATCTCAGATTATCTCAAATTCCTTAGGAAAGTTTACACTATATCATACAAAAAGAAAACTCCACTTCAGAGAAGTTTCTCTTTCAGTTTTTAGCTCACTTATTAGTTGGGAAGTTTTTCTTTGAGGATTTGTTGTTGGGGGATTTAGTTTTTTGAGTTCCAAATATATTTTAGATATAAGACTCTTATCTGTTGTATGGTTGTATGGCTAGTGAAGATCTTCTCCCAATCCCTGGGCTTTCTATTGATCTCGCTGGCTATGTCCTTTGCCATGCAAAAGCTCGGCAATTTCATGCAATACCATTTATCCAACCTCTCATTGACTTCTTTTGTTTCTGGGTCTCTATTAAGAAAATTTCGGCCTGTGCCAAGGAGCCCCAGAGTTTCTCCTATTCCTTCCTGTAATGTTTTCAAGGTGTCTGCTTTGACTCTGAGGTCTTTGATCCATTTGGAGTTGATTCTGGTGCAGGGTGATATATAAGGATCTAGCTTTAGTTTTCTACAAGTGATTAACCAATTTTGCCAGCACCATTTACTGAAGAGGCCGTCTTTCTTCCATTCTATTTTTTTAATTTCCCTTATCAAAGATTAGGTGCCCATAAGTTGTGGGTTCATTTCTGGATTTTCAATTCTATTCCATTAGTCCTGAGGTCTCAAACTTCTCTGAAGCACAAATAAGAATGGCCAATAGACACATGAAAAATGCTCAACCTCTCTAGTCATAAAAGAAATGTAAATCAAAACAACATTGAGATACCACCTCACCCCAGTTAGAATGGCTATAATCAAGAACTCTAATAACAACGGATGCTGGAAGGGATGTGGACAGAAAGGAACCCTAGCTGCATTGTTGGTGGGAGTCTAAATTTGTTCAACCACTTTAGGAAAGCAGTATGGAGGTTGCTCAAAAGACTCCACATAGAGCTCCCCTATGGCCCAGCAATCCCACTTTTGGGCGCTTAGCCGAATGATCACAAACAAGACCATTCTAAAGCTACCAGCACAACGATGTTTTTTGCAGCATTATTTACCATAGCTAAGATATGGAACCAACACAGATGCCCCTCAGTAGATGAATGGATCAAGAAAATGTGACACAAACACACACACACACACACACACACACACACACACACACAATGAAATTCTATGTGTCCATCAAAAGAATGACATGCCCTATTTGTTAGAAAGTGGAAATATTTGGGAAAAATTATATTTATTGAAGTAAGTCAGGCCCCAAGAAGCATAGGAACCATGGTTTTCCTTGTTTGCAATAATTAAATATGTCTGGGACAAGTAGAAAAGGTCAAAAGCATTGTACATATGACCAGATAAGATGAAGTTAAGTGAAATGAACCCCATGATAGAGACACAAGTTTTTTTTTTCTTTTTTGCTATTGTTTCTAACATATTTATAAAGTGCCATGTGACTATTTTTGTTGCTTTGCATGTTCCTCCCCCATGGTATAACCCCTATTTTCATGGTATTTGATATTGGTATAATTTGGGGAGGTAAAGGAAAAAACAAAATGTTTAAACAGGGATACAGGTTGACCCATTGTAACAATGAGATGTATAAGATACTATGTTGAAAAACGAACTTTACAATTTGGGGGGGGGGTATTTGTGTACAAGACTACCAATGAGAAACGAAAAGATTCAGTGTTAACTTCATTACTTCCTTAACTATTCTCAAATTACCATATTTTAATCAATATCTTAACTTCTCAGATCCGTTATTTCAAACACCTTCACTCAAACCAGTCATATATCTTTATCAATATGTGCTTTGATGGTTGTTGATTCTTTTTAACTCTTATTTATCTGATGTGTTTTTAGTAATTTAACAGGGAATACATATAAATCATGTGATATTTTTATTTTATTGACCTGAAACCCTGTGATTCCATGCCAGAAATAAAAGACAATTTATCTTCCACTTCAAACAAGCCCAAAATATTGAATTGTGTTAAATGATCTGCTGAAGTTTCTCAGATGTTGATTATTACCCTCTATAGACTTTGCTGAGCTGAACAAACTCACTTAAAGAAACTCTTTATGTTAGATTTTCCTTGAGCCAAAATCTAAAGCAATTTCATTGAATTCCTAAGAAAGGGAAAAAGCCTTTTTCTCTGAATTATTTGTTCTTTGAAGGTCTAAATGTTCCAAACCATAGAGTTTATTTTTCAAGTGAATATATAAAAATAGTCTGTAATGCAAAATTTTACTGTATGTTTTATACAAAATGAATTTATAAGAAATTCTGCAGTTTTTACTTCATTTCTTTTCCATAATACATTTGCTTACTCCTCCAATTTGGGGAACTTTCTCAGAACATCATAAGTAATTGTATACATGTTTATATATGTACAAACACATAGTGATATACTTAGATTCACAGGAGTATATTTTCTTCAATGCTGTCAACTACCATTGTTATATTCATATGAAAGTGCTCATATTTGAAGATGGTTTATCTATAATTAAATATACTGATTTACAATGTAAAATATAAAAGTTTATATATAGTAATAAGTTAATAAACTGGGAGCTGATAGCTCATGCCTGTAATACTAGCTACTGACGGGGATGTGATCAGAGGATTATGGTTCAAACCATTTCCAGAGAAGGAGAGTTTCTGAGACTCTTATCTCCAATAAACTACTCAGAAAAAGCAAGAAGTTGAGCTTCGTCTCATGTGCTAGAGTGCTAGACTTGAGCAAAAGAAGCTCAGGGTCAACACCCAGACATTGAGTTCAAGTCTCAGGACTGGCACATACCCAATGAAGGAAGCACTAGTAAATTTACTAAAAACATAGTAGTTTAGAATGTTGAGATCATTGGGATCTTGTTGTGGTTTTGTTTTATCTTTTTAATTTAATTTTTTGTAAAGGCGATGGACAGAAAGATTATAGTTATGTAAGTAAGGTAATGACACTTTAAAAAATATATATTTTCTTGTAAAGATGTGGTACAGAGAGGTTAGTTACATCAGTAAGGTAATGAGTACATGTCTTGTTGAGTATTGTTACGCCCTCCTTTGTTTTTCTCCTATTTTCATTTCCCTCCCCCACTCCTCCCACCCCACAAAGTTGTAATATTCATTTACAACAAGTATCTTGTGAGTATCATTGTTGCAATGGGTCGTCATGTGTCCTTGTTTCAGCATTTTGTTATTTCACTTCCTTTCCCCACATTAGATAAATGTTTATACAAGACACAGTGTATCAAAATCAAATACTGTGACAACAGGGATATACCATAGGGGGAAGAACATGCAAAAGAAACAAAAAATATCATATTGTACATTACAAAAACAACAACCTCAAAAAATTGTGTTCATATCTTGGGGTTCATTTCACTTAGTGTCATCTTATATGGGCATATGTACATGATATCTGCATAGCTTTTGAGTGTTTCTGCACATCTAATAAGATTATCCTAGACATACATTAATTATTTCAAATAAGGAAAACCATGGGATCTGTATTTCTGAGAGAGGGTGAGGAGAAGAAAAAGAAGAATAAGACAGAGAAGGAGGAAGGGAGGAGGAGGAGGAGGAGGAGGAGGAGGAGGAGGAGGAGGAGGAGGAGGAGGAGGAGGAGGAGGAAGAAGAAGAAGAAGAAGAAGAAGAAGAGGAGCCAGAGCAGGGAGGGAGGGAGAGAGAGCGACAGAGAGAGACAGAAAGACAGAGAGAGACAGAGAGGCATGCTGTATATTTGAACTCAAGGCCTGGTCATTGTCCGTGATATTTTTTGCTCAAAACTATGGCTCTTCAGCCATAATTGTACTGGTGGTTCTTTGGTGGTTAATTGGAGACAATAGTCTCATAGACTTTCCTTCAAAGGCGACTTTGAGTCATGTTCTTCACATTTCAGTTTCCTGAGTAGCAAGGATTACAGGTGTAAGCAACAGGTACCAGGGTTAATTTTGATCTTTTAACTGCAGCAATCAGTGAAATATTATAACACATTTCTATAGTGCTTTCTCTCGGGCTAATAAAGGTTTAGTGTACAAAGCCTGAGATTTAAGTAGTTGTTTTTTTTAATTTACAACATGCATTTGAGTGCCTAGTGTGTAAAATATTCACGGCTAAGTCATAGCTGATAATCCACATTATTAGACAGTAAGGTAGATTTGGAGAAAAAAATGGAGGAAATATTTTCTCAGCTACACCATTTCAATATATAAGCTGAGATGGTAAAAGAAAGAGAAACACTACAGCAAGACAACTTCATGTTTTTTATATTTTTCAGTATATCCAGGTAATTTAATCCATATCATTATTGAGATATTATGTAAAACTTTTATTTAGTTAAATTGATTTTTTTCTGTTCACAAGGTATAATTAACCATAATGGAAATAAAAACCAAAACTACAGAAAGAGTTCATGTAACTTCAGTTAAAATGGCCATTATGGAAGAAATAAACAATTGATTGCTGGTGAGGTTGAATGGGGTTGGTGGGAATGTAAATTCCTATTTGCTATGGAAATCATGGAAGTTTAAAATAAACAAAAACTTAATGTCCTAGTTGTGCCACAGTTCAACATATATACGAAGGAATTTAAAACAATGTATAAGGGTGATAACTCATGCCAATAATTATTGGAGTATATTTCACAATTGCCAGAATATGTAATAAGACACTTTGTCTGACAACAACCAATAAATGAGTAATGAAAATATGGTATGTATGAACCACAGAATATTATTAATTTATAAATAACAAAATTATGCCATTTGTAAGAAAATACATAGAACTGAATATATTGACCAATTTAAGCTAAGCTCAAAAAGACAAATATTACACGTTTTTTCTTATTTTTATTATCATATCTGATATAGATAGAAAGGAAGGAAGGAAGGAAGGAAGGAAGAAAGAAAGAAAGAAAAAGGTAATTGCAAGAGAGATATATACTTGTACATGAATAAATTGTGATTGTAACTCTGGACTATTTGGGTGAATGAAGGGGAAGAAAATGAGGAAAAGTATGTTGGAGTTGAAACAATATTAACAGTCATGGTGTCTATGTAAGAACATTCATGACATAAGGAAACCCATTGAGAGGGGTGGAACAGTATGGTGGAGAGAAAGGCAGAAGAGAAATAGAGAAATAGGGGAGGTTAATCTGCATGCATTATAATATATGCATATGGGAAAGACCATACAGACATCTCTTTGAATAATTCATATACATTAAAAATTGAAACAAATTTTCAATAGGAAAATAAAACAGACTTGGTTAGGATATCAGTGGAAGGCTAGGACCGATGGAAAGCCTCAGTATGGTAAGAGTACTTCACACATATGTATGATATAGAACACAAAAACATATTTAAATTGTTTTAGGCAGGTTAGAAAAAGGTATGAGAAGACTGACCGAGCAGATGAGCAGCACTTTGAATATACAGAAATGCACATTGAAACTCACCATATATAACAATTCTTTAAAAAACATCTTTTTAAAACCATAGCTAGTATAATTCCTGTTCTAATAAATTAGAACTTAATATAAATGAAGCTCTTTTTCCTTACTCACTAAAAGCAGTGATGAGTTCATGACCAATTTAGTATCTCTGCTGCAGTGATGTACTTAAATAATATGTCCATCTGTTTGGACTGTAAAAATTTGCTCGAGTTGAAAAATCACAATCCGGTTCATTAACAGGTATTTAAAGTTCTCTTTACATATATTTCAACCTGACTAAATAATTACTCTGGGAACTTGATGTGTTGGCTCCATGTTGGCTCCATTAAAATATTTCTGTTTTCTATGATCATTATGATAGTCATATAATTGTTACTTTAAAATCTAACTTGTTAACTAAACAGTAACACTGCATTAAATGATAACTCTCTAGTATAGGAAAACGTTGTGTGGAAATACCACAAAACTAAACAAAAGTAGTACACATCAACACTGTGCCTTTCCTCAGATATCAACTGGATTTTCTGTCTTGCTGAGAGGTATAAGTTCACCACTTTTCTCCCCATTCTCTATCTACCTATTACCTGGATTAGAGACTGGAGATGATACTTACTTAGCCATAGGAACAGACAACCTGAAAAATCTTCTTGCCTCTGGCCTTTCTACTGTCAGAAAAATTGTCCACAAGGTAATAAACCTGTAGATTGACCAACTGAATCAGAATAATCCTCTAGATGCAATGAATAACTGAATCATAAATATATGCCAAAAGTAATTTTTTATTTAATAGGGGTAAGATCTCATAGTAAATATTCACAAATTTTGTGGTAGAAAATGAGAAATAAATTCTAGTTGTTGTGTCTATATTAAGAAGGATTCAAGGGTATTTTTTAGGAATATATGATTTAAATATTAGTTTGAGATGTTTACAGCAAGCTACATGCACAAATTCAAGTAGAGAATCAAGTTGCTTCTGATAGTTGGGATTATAAATGGTTATGAGAAAATCCTATAACAGGAAATGATTTAAATCATCCTTATTTAATAATTGTGTAAAAACCCTTTAAATCAAGATTGGTCCTTCATGTATATATTTTGATGCAATGATTATTTTGTTGATAATATAATCCTCTATATATCAGACTTGGTGATATAATTTAGAAGTAAAATGATTACATTTACTTAATTCTTTTAATTTGGTACATTTCTTATACTGTGATTTTAAGGTATAAAGTTTGATCAGAGTAATAGGTAGTAAATGTTTCAAAGAAGTAAGAAAAAAGATAAAATTTAACAGTAAAAACAGGTTTATATAAAACTTTGTCTATTATAGGTAAGCATTCAAAATGCTTAGTATGTATTTCATGGAGGATTTGACTTTTTTAAGGAAAATTTATTTCTGAAAGGGGTGACATTGATGAAGATATATTGTATTCATAAACAGTGTAGAGAAACAGCAGGTCCTTTGTACAGCAAAAGATAATAATAAACAAAAAATATAAAAGAAAAGTGATACAAAAGAGCAACTTAGCAAAAAATCAAAAGAGAAACCAATTCTTTGTTAAAACTGTCTCCTTGAGCTAAAGTAACATATGCTTTAGAATGCAATAAATATTATTTTATTTATGTTGGCTTACTCTAAAATCATACTAAGTTCAATGCACCTTCCTTGTTGATACTGTTAAAAAATGAGGAGAGGCCTTTGTTTTGGTCAGAACACTTGTACTAAGCACAAAAAGAAGAAATAAAAATGTATTCACTTATGCTAAGTTCAGTATGATTGAAGTAAATTGTTACGGAATCAGGGAAATTCTAATTCAGTAAGTTTTTCCCTGAACATAGGGGACTGGCATGAACCAGGAGAAAGGGGCCAGTAAGTCAATCCTCTGCTATGAGGAGTGTCCTCTGCTTTAACTGTACCAGGACAGGCCTGAATAATTAGTTGTTAACTAATTTATTATTAATTATTCTGTTCCTATCTTCCCTACTTGCAAAAACAGCTGTTCTGCTACCTTATGATACAGCTGTTCCAGGGGTTCCTTCTACTCTACAGACTGAGATTCTGCCACATGTAGAAATAGTTATAATAGTTCATATTTTCAGAAGACTTTTTTTGTTATTTTACTATTTGTCAAGACATTTTAACACATTGGATATCAAATATAACCTAAGCAAACAAATTTAAAACTCTTCATTGAAAAAGTGGATAATTATTACCTTAATTGTCAAGGTAATAAAGTGTGTTCTGTATTCTCCATTCTCTCTATTCTTCCTGTCTCCTTCTATTTTGTACATATTACATTCCTTCCTTCCTTCCTCCTTTTCTTTCTTACTTTATTCCTTCCTTCTTCCTCTCTTTTTGTTTCTTTTTTATAAATCAGTATAAAATAAATATATGTTATTTTCAGAACAGTTAAGGCCAGATTCTTCAGTCAAATATAATCCTAATACAAAATATTACCTCAGCACATAAAACTTGAAATGAGAACAGTTGACCTACAAATACCATTGTACTGTAGTATATGCACTCACCAGATGTCTGCCCCTCTAGAAACAAATGTGGATTTTTTATTTCACTTAAGAGACATGCATACTCTCTCATCTGGCAATGAGAGATTCTGACATGCTAGACATGTTTTCCTGATTGCACATGAGAAAATGGACTGTATCATGGACAAAACAGCTATTTTTTTGTAGGTCCATATTTGGCACTTACTTTTATTCTTTGGGAATAAGTATTAATTAATTTGAGCAAGTTATGATGTTGTTATCCCTAATGAATAACTTTGTTTTAATAATAAATACAACAAAAGACATGCAAGCAGGTTAGTCATTCATGATACACTTTGGATTGTGGACAAATGTTTTAATCATAATTGAATATAAGATAAAAATCCCCATAGTTCAAGTTAATAAATATTTATTGAAACCATAAGTTACAGTACCAATATTACTTCATCATTGCTGCTTTCATTATTTATTACAATAGACATGCATTTATTTACTTGTCACTCTTTATACTGCTTAGGTAACAAAATATAGAGTTTAATTTTATTCTTCACCTGACAATATACTTTTCTATTGATAAGCTTCCCAGAAATTGAGTGACTGAGGAAATGGTTAGTTATCAGTTGGGGAGGACAGAAAAACATGGGGCCACTGATGATGTTCACTTCTTTCCAGAAGTATGGTAAACTTTTAATTTTTCAGCTGGACACCAGTGGCTCATTCCTGAAATCGTAGCTACTCAGAGGTTAAGATCTGAGGATAGTGGCTCTTGCTTGAAGTTAAGTCCTCTTCTACTTGACGAGTGGTTAAACCCAGCAAGGAGCATACTATATTCCTTTTTACAAGATTTGCTTCCAAAATAAGATCTTGTTGGCATTTGCTGGGGATTTCTTGGAATATATATCCACCTTTCTCTGCCCCCCAGCTCACTTGGATTATTCAAATGTACAACCACACTGTTTTTTTAATATACTTAAAATTAAAAATTTCTTTAAACATTGACATTTAAATAAGTCTCAAAATATTGCAAAAATGACATTTAGGGTGATAAAATTCTTGAGAATTTTTACATAACACAATAAAATACTCAAAAAGACAACTTTATTTCGCTGTGGGTGTTTTTAATATAAACCAGTAACAACCTTATGCCACTCTTTAATATTTCATATTTCATTTGTGAAAATTTTTTTTACATTTTTATTTATGATGAAATTTAATCTCAATTTAATATGACATGTTAATCTCTCAGTCATTGCAAAAATATAGTATTTTTAAGAATATTAAAAGAATTGTGAGGACTGGGAAGGTCTCTTAGTGGTACAGCACTTGCCTTTCATGCATGAGGCTCTGGGTTCAATTCTTCAGCACCACATAAGCAAAAAGAAAAAAGCCAGAAGTGGTGATGTGGCTCAAGTGGTAGAATGCTGTCCTTGAGCTGAAGAGCTGAGAGACAGCGCCCAGGCCCAGAGTTCAGGGCCCATGACCGCACCCCCAAAAAAATAAAAAAAAATAAAAAAAAAGAATTGTGATACTGGTGTTTCTTTGCTTGCTTTGAGAGATGAAGATGTAGCAGATAATTATTAAATACATGTTTTACTCTTATGTTTAGTATAGATTGCATGAAGAAAGCTAATAATTGATATTTTCTTGGTTACTTAGAGATTATATAAAATATAGATTTGGATAAGGCAACAGTTTTATATTGACCTTATGAATTACTTTCAGTTGTCATAAGAGGTTGGCTTCTTTGTATATTGGTACTGGGACTTAAATGGAAGGCTTTCAGTGCTTGCTAGGTTTTCTTTACTTACAGCTGAGGCTCTTTTGCTTGAGCCACTCCTACAGTCTATCAATTGTATTGTATAATTGAGATTGAATCTTGAGGAATTTTTCTCCTGGGAGAACTTCAAACTGTGATTCTTAGATCTTAGTCTCTTGAGTGTGGAAGATAAAATGTGTGAGCCAATGGCAGCTGGCAAGAGTTGGGATTAAGCATAAAGTATTAACTCCTTTCAAAAACTAGTGAATTCTACAATGTACAGCAAGCTATTAACTTATATTTTATCAGACTTTATTTCATGTAATTATATGAATATTTATGAGTGTATATATTAACAAAATCGTAATACTTTCCTATTCATGTATCTATCACACTAAAGTTTGTAAAAGTTGAATATCTTCAATATCTTTGACATGATTGAAGCATGCTGTTGTTTTGTACATGGGTTTGAAAACTAAGACATCTAGGAAATTTCCAAGGGATCTGTCTCTCTTTAATGAAGAAACAGATACCTCATGCAGTTCAACATTTAAAAGTCAAATATTTAAAAGGTTTCTAATCCAAAATTATAACAAGTGGTATAAGGTCATAGAAATTCATTTTTATCACCTTTTATAGAAAACATTTATTATGAAAATTATGGATAGATACTTCCATGATGAAACATACTATGGCTTTATTTAGGTGACATTTAATTATTTTATATGTATAATTTATTTCTTTATTTGGGATACACTACTCACAAAAATACAATGTGGCTCAATTTATTTTTCATATTTATGGAAATTTCCCAAAAGAACACTTTTACAATTGATTGTGCATGAACTCTACTGAGAGAAAGGAATATTTTAAAATAGATGCAATATTTCTTTAGATATTATATCATTTTCATCTATACTATTTTATACAGGCCATGACAAACCTAGGATATTTATTCACAAGAAATTCTTAGGTATTGTTGAACACCACACTACAACACTGATAATTAGGTTTATCAGACTGAAAATAGTAACTACAAATTAATTAATGTAACAAATATTTTTCATATAAATTTTACTAGTGAAGGCTGAATTCTAAAATTTTCTTTTGACTGTGTATGTGTGACTTTGGTGAATTTTAAATAATATTTTTCTTTGATTAAATAAAATATTTTGAAGAATCATGGTCCCAATTACTATTGGCAAATTATATTTTCAGAAAAATAATAATTTTACTATAGCTACCCTGGGTTAGCTTGATTTAAAACTCAGCTTTTTTCTAAGGTGTAGATAATTCAAATATAAGTTACATAGAAGGCTATACCTTTGCAATGTGAAATTAGTGAAATCTGAAAGAAAAATTGTCTTGAACAGAAGAGACAACTTTCTTATTCCTTTGTGTTTTATTTTATTAGATCAAAAAAAGAAATAAAGACAAATGTGCTTACTAGTGATATTGTGAATTGTGTTTCGAGTGTCTGAGGGAGACTGGGCATGGTTTGCTATGTAAGCCATCCTACAGGATAAAGCTTCTTCCCCTGCCATTTAGAAGTAACATATTGTTTTAGTAATTTTAAATGTCAAAAGCTTTTTTAAAAATTTGTTATTGTGAAATCAGAATATGTCTGGGGTCAGGGGTATAGATATTGGTCTGTTTCCCTGTAAAACTAGAATCTATTTTAAATTATACTTTATGCTTAGAATCTGACCACATTGTCCTACATTTACAGATGGATGATGGATGATAGATAGACAGATTCTATTAAAATAGAGTCTTCACAGAATGCCTTGCAACTTTCAGTAGAAAAAAGATAAGGCCCAGGGTTTTTCCTTGCTCTGTCTCGCTTACATATGAAAATGCCCAACATTTCCTAGACAGTAATCATGTGCTGGAATGTGTAATGACATTTAGAATTGTCTTATTTTGTCCTTTACACAATGAAAATCATTACAAATGCTAGAAGATGAGGTTAAAAAACTAAGCAAATAGTATAATTAAAAAAGTTGAAATTTCATTCACAATATATGTAATCAATATGAAAATTTGTGAAAAATATTTAATTTTAACTTGATAGTGTTCAAAATAATTTTAAATACTTTTTATTGTGAAAATACTGTACAGAGGGGTTACAATCACATGAGCAAGGTAATGAGTACATTTCTTATCAAGCATTGTTGCCTCCTCCTTTGTTTTTCCCCTACCATCCCTGCCCTCTCATCCCTCCCCCGCCTCCGCCTAAATTATAAAGTTCTTTATTCGACATAGTGTCTTGTACATTGTATTATTGCAATGGGTCAACCTGTATCCCTATTTAAACAATTTGTTTTTTTTTTCCCTCCGCTCCCCAAATTATACCAATATCAAGTAAAATTAAAACAAGGGTTATACCGTGGCGGGGAGGTGGAGGGTGGGGGAGGGGACATACAAAGCAATAAAAAACCACGTTGTACCTCATAAATACATTAGAAACAATAGCAAGCAAGAAAGAAAAACTGTATCCTTGTCTTGGTGTTCATTTTGCTTAACTTCATCTTTTCTGCCCTTTTCTGCTTGTCTCAGACATATACTAGTTATTGCAAATAAGGGAAACCATGGGACCTATGTTGCTTTGGGGTCTGGCTTACTTCACTTAATAGAATTTTTTCCAAGTTTTTCCATTTTCTAACAAATGGGGCAATGTCATTCTTTCTGATGGAGGCATAGAATTCCAGTGTGTGTGTGTGTGTGTGTGTGTGTGTGTGTGTGTGTGTTCCATTCATCTACAGAGGGGCATCTGGGTTGGTTCCATATCTTAGCTATGATAAATAATGCTGCAACATACATAGTTTTGCTGGTAGCTTTAGTATAGTCTTGTTTGTGATCATTTGGGTAAATGTCCAAAGTTGGGATTGCTGGATCATAGGGGAGCTCTATGTGGAGTCCTTTGACGAACATTCATACTACTTTCCAAAGTGGTTGAACAAGTTTACACTCCCACCAACAATGAAGTAGGGTTCCCTTCTGTCCACATCCCCTCCAGCATCTGTTTTTATTAGAGTTCTTGTTTATAGCCATTCTAACTGGGGTGAGATGGTATCTCAATGTTGTTTTGATTTGCATTTCTTTTAAGGTTAGGGAACTTGAGCATTTCTTCATGTGTCTATTGGCCATTCTTATTTCCTGAAGTTTCTCTTCAAGTCTTTAGCCCACTTATTTATTGGGCAGTGGTTTCTTTGAGGATTTGTTGTTGAAGGATTTAATTTTTTGGGTTCCAAATATATTTTAGATATGAGACTATTATCCATTTTATGGCTAGTAACGATCTTCTCTCAATCCGTGGCTTTTTACTGATCTTGCTAGCTATATCCTTGGCCACACAGAAGCTCTGTAATTTCATGCAATCCTATTTGTCCAACCTTTTTTTGATTTGTTGTGTTTCTGGGTCTCCATTAAGAAAATTTCAGCCTGTGCCAAGAAGACCTAGTGTTTCCCCTATTTGGTTCTATAATGTTTTTAGGGTGTCTGCTTTGACCCCAAGGTCTCTGATCCATTTGGAGTTGATTCTGGTGCAGGGTGATATATAAGGATCTAGATTTAGTTTTCTACAAGGGTGTAACCAATTTTGTCAGCACCATTTACTGAAGAGGCTTTCTTTCTTCCATTCTATTTTTCTAGTTCCCTTATCAAAAATTAGGTGGCCATAGTTCCGTGGGTTCATTTCTGAGTTTTCAAATCTATTCCATTGTTCCTGAAGTCTTTTTTTGTGCCAGTACCAAGTTATTTTGATTACTATGAGTTTGTAGTAGAGTTTGAAATATTGTATTGATATTCCTCCAGCACTGTTCTTTCTGTTAAGTATCATTTTTTGCCATTTGGAGTCTTTTATTATTCCGTATGAATTTTTGGATTGCCTCTATTATTTCCTTGAAGAATGAGATTGGAATTTTGATAGGTATCACATTGAAATTGTAGATAGCTTTGGGAAGTATTGACATTTTCACGATGTTGATCCTTCCAATCCAGGAGCATGGGAGGTTTTGCCACGTTCTAAGTTCTGTTTTGATTTCCTTTTTTAGATTTTTAAAGTTTTCATCATAGAGGTCCTTCACTTCTTTGGTTAATTCCGAAGTATTTTATTTTTTGTGTGGGTATTACAAATGGAGTTGCTTTCCTGATGTCAGCCACACTCTTTTCATTGTTGGCATACATAAAACCATTGATTTTTGAGGGTTATTTTATACCCTGCTACGTTAAAAAGTTTCAAATCAGCTCCAGTAATGTGGCAGTAGAGTCCGTGGGATTTTTTAAATAGAAGATCATGTCATCTGCAAAGAGGGAGAGTTTTACTTCATCTTTCCCTATTTGGATCCCCTTTATGTTTGCATTTTGTCATATTTCGGTAGCTAGGCATTCTAATACTAAATTGAATTGAAATGGAGAGAGTGGACATCCTTATCCCAATCCTGAGTTTAGAGGAAATGGCTTTAGTTTTTCACCATCAAGTATAATGCTGGCTGTAGTTTTGTCATATACAGTCTTTATCGTATTGAGGAATGTTCCATGGATTCTTAATCTTTCCAGAGCCTTTATCATGAAGGGGTGCTGTATCTTGTCAAATGCTTTTTCTGCATCTATTGAGATAACCATGTGGTTCTTATCCTTGCTCTTGTTGATGTGATGAATTATATTAATTGGTTTGCATATATTGAACCATCTTTGCATCCCTGAAATGAATCCTGTTTGATCATGGTGTATGATTTTTTGGTGAATTGTTGAAGTTGATTGGCCAAACTTTTGTTGAGAAGTTTTGCATCAATGTTCATCAAAGAAATGGGTGTATAGTTCTGTTTCTTTGATGAGTCCCTGCCTGGTTTTGAAATGAGGTTTATGATAGCTTCATAGAACAAGTTTGGTAGTGAATTTTCTTTTTCAATTTCATTGAAAAGTTGGAGGAGTATTGGTGTGAGTTCTGCTTTGAAGGCCTCGTAGAATTCTGCTATAAATCAATGCAGTCCTGGGCTTTTCTTAGATGGGAGGTCTCTTATTGCTGTTTCTATTTCAATGCTTGATATGGGCCTGTTAAGTTTGTTTAACTCATCTTGGTTTAGTTTTGGCATGTCGATATTTGCTAGGAAATCATCCATGTCTTCCAGGCTCTCAAACTTGTTAGCAAAAAGTTTTGAGAAATATTCCCTTATAATGTTTTGGATATTGGTTGTTTCTGTGCTGACGTTACTTACCATTCTTATCTCCGAGTTTGTTTATTTGGGTGTGTTCTCTTTTTTTTTCTGATAAGATATGCTAAGGGTCTGTCAATTTTGTTAATTTTTTTCAGAGAACTAACTCTTTGTTTTGTTGATTCTTTCTATTTATTTGGGAGGGGGGATTTTAATTCATTTAATTCTGATCTAATTTTAATTATTTCTTTCCATCTAGTGGATTGGGGTTTCGCTTGCTTCTCTTTTTCAAGGAGGTTCAGATGTCTCCTTAAATTATTTGTTTCAGATTTTTTCCAATTTGTTGATGTAGGAACTCAAAGCTATAAACTTGCCTTTGAGTACTGCCTTTGCTGTGTCCCAGAGAAGCTGGTAATTTGTGTGTTCATTTTTGTTGAATATCATGAACACTTGAGTTTCCTTTCTAATCTCTTCCATGACCCACTGGTGAGTCAGCAGTGTGTTGTGTAGTCTCCATGTGTTACAGGGCTTTCTTTGGTGGCTTTTGGTGTTGAGTTCTAATTATATTCCTTTATGGTCTTAGAAAAAGCCAAGTTGGCTTTGTGACTTAAAAAGTGGTCTATTTGGAAAATGTTCCTTGTACTGCTGAGAAAAACATGTATTCTGATTCTGCTGGGTGAAAGATTCCATAGATGTCTGTTAAATCTAGTTGATCTATGCAGTTGTTTAGATCTGCTTTATCTCAGTTGAGTTTTTGCTGGGTTAAACTATCTAATGGGGATAGTGGTATATTAATGTCCCTAACAACTAATGTCTTTGGATCTATGTGAGATTTGAGGGAAAGTAGTGTTTCTTGGATGAATTTGGGTGCTCTGTTTTTTGGTGAATATATATTTAGAATTGTAATATCTTCCTGAAGGAGAGATCCCTTAACTAATATGTAGAAACCTTCTTTATCTTCTCTCACTAATTTTAATTTGAAGTCTATTTTATCTGATATTAGGATTGCAACTCCCGCTTGTTTATGGAAGCTATTTGCTTGGTAGATTTTATTCCAGCCTTTCAATTTCAGACTATGTTTTGTTTTTGGGCTAGGTGTGACTCTTCAAGGCAGCAGATAGAAAGATCTTGCTTTTAAATCCAAATGGACACTCTATGACGCTTAGTTGGAAAGTATACTTCGTTAATATTGAGAGTTAGGACTGGAAGTGTTTGGTAGTTCCTGCCATCTTATCTACCTTCCTGGGGGCTATGACCACTGGGTTCTTCTTATGGTTTTTGGATTCTCAGTTTGGGTGCAGTTTCTTAGCCTTTATTGTGGTCTTGTTGGTTTTCTATGTGTAGGACATCTTTAAGTATCTTTTGTAAGGCTGGTTTGGTGGAGATATATTGTTTCAGTTTTTTTTTTTTTGCTCTGGAAGGTCTTTATTGGACCTTCAGTTATGAAGGCGACTTAAGCTGGTTACAGTATTATTGGTTGATAGTTGTTTGTCTTTAGGGCATGGCATACATTGTTCCAGGCTCTTCTTGCTTTAATTGTGTCTGCTGAGAAATCTCTGAGGTGATACTAATTGGTTTCCCTTTATAGGTGATTGATCTTTTCTCCCTGGCAGCTTTAAGGATATTTTCCTTGGTCTGAATTGATCCTGTGTGGATTATAATGTGATGGTAGGATGTCCTGTTCTGGTCTGGTCTATTTAAGGTTCTAAAAGCTTCTTGTATCTGAATAGGCCTATCTTTTTGCATGTTTGGGAAGTTCTCTGCTAGGATCCTGTTAAATGTACTTCCCAAACCATTAACTTCTGTCCCCAGGTGTTCCCCTACACCCATTATCCTCAGATTTGGCTTTCTGATGGTGTCTTCCAAATGTTGAATAGATCTATCATATTTCTTGGATTTGTCTTGGATAATTGTATGTTCTTTCTTTATAATATCTAGGCTGACTTGAAACCCTGAGATTTGATCTTTTGCATGGTCTAACCTGCATGCCAAGACTTTGTACTTTTTTTTTTTTTTATTTCCTTTCCTTCTAATTGGTCAGCTTTGATGGCTTCAAGTCCTTTGTTGGAGTTTTTTTTTAGATCTTGTATGAATTTCTTTACTTCCTTAATTTGGTGTTCAGTGTTTAGTCTCAAGTCATTTAGTTGATTAGTTATGGTTTCCTTGGACTCCCTTTCCTTCTGATGGGCTACATTCAGCATTCCCTTTGTGGTCTCCCTGGATTCCTTCAGTGGTCTGTTTATGAATTTCATTAATTCCTCTAGTGATCTTTGTCTACTAGTGATCTTTGTCTATTCTCATCCTGCTTACACAATTCCTGTATTACTCTCTGATTAGCTTCCCCATGCTCACACAATTCCTGTGTATCTCTTTGACAGTTCTCAGCCTGCTCACGCAATTCCTGTTTCTCTTTGACTTCTCAGCCTGCTCACATAATTCCTGTGTTCCTCTTTGACTGTTCTCAGCTTGCTCATGCAATTCCTTTCTTTATCTTTGACTGTTTCAAACTACTCACACAATTCCTGTATTAATCTTTGAGTACCTTCCTCATATTCATGATATTCCTGTAGTAATTTTTGGTTACCCTCAACATGCTCATGAAGTTCCTGTATTAATCCTTGGTTTGCCTCATCTCGCTTCCTATCACGCTCGCACTGAGTCCTTTGCAGGTTTTCTATCTTTTCATTCACCATGTTTCCCAGTAGTGTTTCAGAACTTTTTGGGGAGCGCTCCTCTGGATCATTCATTAACTGTTCTGTCACCTGATTATCCTTAGTGGGAGCTGAGATACCCGGACTTGTCCTTTTGTGAGTGTTTCTCTGGCTTGTTCTGCCCATTCGGTATGAAAAATAGCACCAATTTTGTTCTAGAACACTATATTAAGGCAAGCATCAGTCAGAGTCTTATAGTTGCACAGTCAAAATTGCTGCAGATACAATCTAGTTCAACAAATACAAACTATTCAGCATCAGAGAACTATGGATTAATGAGATAAGAACATCCAAGAGTGATTCAGAATTGTGGGGGAAAAATAGGATTAGAGGGATGTGGAGAGGTAAAAGGAGAGTGAATTTAACCAAGTCTTAATCTCAGAAAGGGAAATGGATAGGACAGAATGATAAGAGAGAGATTTAAAAAAATAGAGAAACAAAAATTTAAATTAAAAAAATGAAACACTTAAAATTATGTAAGTATAATGAAATGATATTAAGAGAAGGATAGGATGAGAGGAGCAGAAATATAAAAAGGAAAAAAGTAAAAAAATTCTTAAAATTGAAATACTCGAAAGTTATATAGGAATAAAGAAATAATATTACTGTTAAAGAAGTAAAGCCTAAGAGGTTGTGAATTGAGTGATAAGTTTCTGGATTAAGTATGTACACAATGAGAGATAAGGTCTAATAATCAATGATGGGTATATATCTGGGGATGAGCAGAACAGCAATTAATTCACACAAAAAAAAGAAAGAGAAAAGGAAAGAAAAAGAAAAAAGGATCAAAAGATCGAAAGAGATTTAATAAAAAACAAGCTCTCTCTCTCACAAACACACATACACTCCTAAAATAAAAATTATGAAAGAAAAAATAAAAAAATAGGAAACAATTTAAAAATAATAATAAAAAATAGGTAGAAAAAAGAGTTCTTTGATTTTCTTTTTTGGCGGGGGGAGGAAGATCTTGTATCTCCTCTGTGTCTGTAACTGATATCTTGGTGGAGTCTCTGGTCTGCTTATGGTGTTTGGTTTTCCTGTGGCTTGATTGATTTCTTAAGTCGATTTGTTTGACAGAACTTAGAAAATGGCAAAACCTCCCATGCTCCTGGATTGGAAAGATTAACATCGTGAAAATGGCAATACTTCCCAAGGCTATCTACAAATTCAATGCGATACCTATCAAAATTCCAACCTCATTCTTCAAGGAAATAGAAGAAGCAATCCAAAAATTCATATGGAACAATAAAAGACCCCGAATAGCAAAAACGCTCCTCAATGGAAAGAACACTGCTGGAGGAATATCAATACCAAATTTCAAACTCTACTATAAAGCCATAGTAATCAAAACAGCTTGGTATTGGCATAAGAACAGACCTCAGGACCAATGGAATAGAATTGAAAACCCAGAAATGAACCTACAGACCTATAGCCAACTAATCTTTGATAAGGGAGCTAAAATAATAGAATGGAAGAAAGATATCCTCTTCAGTAAATGGTGCTGGCAAAATTGGTTAACTACTTGTAGAAAACTAAAGCTAGATCCTTATATATCACCCTGCACCAGAATCAACTCCAAATGGATCAAAGACCTCGGAGTCAAAGCAGACACTCTGAAAACCTTACAGGATGGAATAGGAGAAACCCTAGGTCTCCTTGGCTCAGGCCGAAATTTTCTTAATAGAGACCCAGAAACACAACAAATCAAAGAAAGGTTGGACAAATGGGATTGCACGAACCTGCAGAGCTTCTGCATGGCAAAGGACATAGCTAGCAAGATCAATAGAAAGCCCACATTTTGGGAGAAGATCTTTACTAGCCATACAACGGACAAGGGTCTCATATCTAAAATATACTTGGAACTCAAAAAATTAAATCCCCCAACAACAAATCCTCAAAGAAACAACTGCCCAATAAATAAGTGGGCTAAAGACTTAAAGAGAAATTTCTCTGAAGAAGAAAGAAGGATGGCCAATAGACACATGAAGAAATGCTCAACCTCCCTAGCCATAAAAGAAATGCAAATCAAAACAACATTGAGATACCACCTCACCCCAGTTAGAATGGCAAAAATTAAGAACTCTAACAACAACAGATGCTGGAGGAATGTGAATAGAAGGGAACCTTACTTCATTGTTGGTGGGAGTGTAAACTTGTTCAACCACTTTGGAAAGCAGTATGGAGGTTTCTCAAAAGACTTCACATAGAGCTCCCCTATGACCCAGCAATCCCACTTTTGGGCATTTACCCAAATGTTTACAAACGAGACCATACTAAAGCTACCAGCACAACTATGTTTATTTGCAACATTATTTACCATAGCTAAGATATGGAACCAACCCATATGCCCCTCAGTAGATAAATGGATCAAGAAAATGTGGTATATATACACAATGGAATTCTCTGCCTCCATCAGAAAGATTGGCATTGCCCCATTTGTTAGGAAATGGAAAGGCTTGGAAAAAATTATATTAAGTGAAGTAAGCCAAGCCCAAAGAAACATAGGTCCCATGGTTTCCCTTATTTGCAATATCTAGTATATGTATGAGTCAAGCAGAAAAGGTCAGATAATGTGATGTTAGGAAAATGAACCCTTAGATATGTATTTAGATTTTTTTTCTTTCATGCATGTGTTTCTAATGCATTTATAAGATTATTTCTTTGTTGCTTTGTATGTCCCTCCCCCACAGTATAACCCCTGCTTTCACTATATTTGATATCAGTATAACTTGTGGAGGAGATGGGGAAAAACAGGTGGACCAGTTGCAACAATGAGAAGTACAAGTTGTCATGTCTTAAATGAACTTTACAACTTTGGTGCGGGGAGGGGAGGGGGAGTTGGGGTGGGGGGGTGGGGGGGTGGGGAGAGGCTGGAGGCTGGGAAATGATGTGAAGGGTAAACAAAGGAGGAGCCTGCAATGCTTGATAAGAAATGTACTTATTATCTTGGCCATGTAATTATAACCCCTCTGTACAGTATGCTCACAAAAAAAAAAAAAAATTAAAAAAAAGTCAATTTGTTTGAGCAGGCAGACAGCTCTGTCTTACCCAGTACTTTGTTATCCTTCTCCCAGGCTAGTTCAGTGGGAGGGAGATTTGCTTTGAGTATCACAAAAGAAGGAGGTGGCTGTTTCCTCTAGTTTGGAGATGCTGTGTTGAGGTTAGGTTCTAGGTACTGCTGAGGTCTTTTAGCAAACAATAGCTCTTCCCTGAGAGGCTAGCTCCTGATATACTCACAGAGCCCAGCCTGGAGCTATTCTCAGGGTTCATGCTTACTGAGTTTCAATTGTTTGTCTAGGCTGCTGTAGGTAGGGGCAGACTCTGTCTCTGTTTACCCAGTGAAGAAAGTCACTCCTCCTAGGGCTGAGCAACCACTGCCTGGGTGGTGTGACTTTCCCTTGGTGGAGCTGAGCCTGGCATGTCAGGTCAGGTTCCTGTGACCTGCTAATGGCTCCAATTGTATCCTTTCAAGGCCTAGGTTGGAGCTAGCTGCTCAGCCAGGCCTTTATCAGCATCAAAGATGGAGATCTTCCCTTCTGGTGGTGGAGGAGCTGCGGTCCCACTGTGGCTCTGTGAGAAGGAGTGAGGATGTCAGGGTTCTACTCAAGCCAGATTCTTGGTTCCTGGGCCGTCCCTAGTTCGTGATCAGCAGGATGATGATTTATGCTCCTTGTCAGTTCTTGCTGGTGGTGAGTACAATCCACTCACACGCCATGTCTGTCACCTTTATGGAAGACTTTCTCTGTTGGTATGGCAGCCATGGCTACCAGCAAGTGCTCAGATCTCTCCTTGATGAAGCTGCCTGGATTTTCCCTCTCTGGCAAAACTCTCTGTACTGTGATGGCACACTTGGTATGATTCTCTAGCCTAGGACTATTCACTGGAACATTAAAACTGCTTTCTATGCAAGAGCTTGTTTAGCCTTCAGCTTCTCCTCCACCATCTTCTGGTCCTCAAAATTATTTTTTGTCTTCTATATAATGGATAATAAATTATGTCTCTGTAGTTATCCTACTGAGAAACATCTCCCAGAATATATTGTGCCTACCTAATTTGCATTTAATATACACTGATCAAGTTCTTCCTAAGTTCCTAGGAGCTGTTCATAGGCTTTTTCAATTTGTTGTAACAGATCTTTTGTTCTCCTTAGAAAGCTGAGCAAAGCCTGTAGGAGATATTCATCATTTATACTTCTATAAAGGTTATTTTACCTTTCCTTTAACTTTATCTTAATCAAATAAGTTTCTGTATCTTAGATGTAATTATTGAAAGACTGTAAAGAAAGTGTATAAAATTAACCAGTGAGAAAGTAAGTAAAGCTCACTTCAGAAATATAAGATTTCTAAAACAGAAAGTCCAAAACAGTACGAGAAAAAAACCTGAAGGCTGGTCGAGGTTCATTACGGCTGCCAATCATTTATGATTGGAAATTAATGAAAAATATTGACAGGGCATATTAATTATTTCTCTAGTTCAGAAAGACACAAATTTAAGTTCTGTCAACAAAATTCATTTATACCAGGTGAATACCTTCATGGAATTTATGACAGAGATCCCAGAGATAAAAATTCAAAACAATTCAAGTAATGATTTTATCCTTTTTCCATTACTAAACTTACTTGAGAGCATAAGAACATTATGATTCTCACTTTGAATTACATCTCTTATATGGCAGCTTTACCTAAAGTGTACCTTATATGACCATATTTTATCATACTTTTATTAAATTGAAGTGCAAGTTTATTATTAAAATGATTGTATTCTCACTGAAGTATAACCCAATTGAATAATCTGAAGAAACTAGAAATAAAATAGAAATACTTCTGTCTTAATTCCTACCGTGAGTTCACCCATTCTTCCATGACCAGAAAAGCAGCGGAGTCCCCAAGTCCCCATTCAATCAGAGATTCGAAAGCTCTGACACAGACCAGCTTCACAGGACTCTGATTCACCCTGCCTTGAAAGGAAAAAGAATCAGTTTCACATTTGGTTCAACTGTTCATTTCAACTATGTTGCAGACTTCAAAGAATCAAGATCTGGCAGGACTTCAGGTATATTATAAAAAGGAGTACATAGACTGAGTTTACTTTATAAATCTATCTCATAGATTATATATATACAGTAAAGTAGACACAAACAACTTTTTTTTTTTTTATCAATTGGGTGCCTAAAGCATCATACTCTACTGAATTATTTCCAAGTTCATTTGATTTTTAAACTTTGATTCTCTTCTATAAACAATGCACACACACACACATACACACATACACACACATATAGTATCCTAGCTGTTTATTCCTCTATCAAAATGAAATTCTGTAACTCTGACTTTAAAAGAGATAAAGTGATTAATTCATTCTCAATTAGAAATGAGAGATTTCATTGTTTTGTAATGAATTATTCTCAAAGTAATTTGCGTTGTCTTTATTATATTCATTTTATTCCCCATAAAACATGCCACAAAACATGAAATTGTAAGAGAAGGGGTAGGGCGGGAAGGATGGAGAATGATGAAAGGGGTTATATTGATCAAGATATATTTTAACCATAAGCTGCTTTGTCCAATGGCTAATCTAAGTACAACCACTTAAAGATAATATTTTTTAAAAATCCATCAAGGCACCAGTGGTTCATCCTTGTAATTCTTGCTACTCAGGAGGCTGAGATCTGTGAATTTCCATTCAAAGTCATCCAGGGCAGGAAAGTCTGTGAGACTCTTCTCTTCAATTAATCAAATTAAAACTTGAAAGTGATCCTGTGGCTCAAGTGGTAGACAGTGAGCATTCAGCAAAAAGATCTCAGGACACCCAGGCCTACAATTAAAGCTTCAAGACTTGTTAAAGAAAACAACAAAAAAATATAAAACTCCTCTTTCAAGTTCTGAATTCTTTTCATATACTAAGTCACTCATCATCAAAATTGTGCTCCCTTCATATTTATAGATAAACTTATTGAATAATGGCAGCAGTCCTATATTTAGTCACCAAATATTTTGGGAGCATCTGGATTTTGTAGGGTAAATGTCACATCACAAAAAGAAAAAGATTTGTTCCCCACAATTGTGAATATTTTCTCTTAAATTCAAGAACAAAAATGACACCTGATGTTAACTGCATGTATTTTATTTATTACAAATCACATTTGTATTTTAACAATAAAATGCACATTATGGAAGTTATAATTTATATTTATACATATATACATATATACTTACTCAAGCATATCTATTGTGGCCTTTTAGAATTGGCTGTTCAAAGATTCATCAATTTCAAATTGTAATCACAAACTGGTAATCAGGAGATAAGATATGGCAGTCAAGATTTGAGGTTACTCTTGGCAGAAAGTTAGTGAGCTTTTATTTATTAATTTGTTTATTTATTTATTATTGTCAAGGTGATGTGCAGAGGGGTTAAAATTACCTAAGTAAGGAAATAAATACAATTTCTGTGGAACATTTTCACCCACATTGTTTTCTCCCACTTAGCTTCTCCTCCAGCCCCCTCCTCACCCCCAAATTGTAAAGTTCATTTCCATCATAGTGTCTTGTGAGTATCACCGTTTAATTGATGCACCTTTTTTTAATTTCACCAGTTCTGTGATTCCTCTTTCACCCCCAAATCATATAAACTTATAGACAACCAGGAATAAACCAAATGGGAGGGGACAAAAGAAAAAAAGAAATAACTACATACAGTACACTAAAAAACATAAACAATAACAAAACCACAAAAAAATCTTGTTTCCATGTCTTGTAGTTCATTTTGATTAGCATCATTTTATAAGATCATATATACATAGCTGTTGAGCTGTTGTGATCCTCTGCTAGGACTATCCTAGACATATACTAGATATTACAAATGAGAGAAAATATGCGGCCTATATTTCTTTGAGTCTGGCTTCCTTCACTTACTTTTATTTTTTTTCCCCAAGATAGTCCATTTCCTTAAGAATCTTCACTAGTTATACAACAGACAAAAGCCTCATATCTAAAATATACTCAGAGCTCAAAAAAAAAAAAATAGAGCTTAAAATTACAGCCCAAAGAACCAATCATCAAAGAAACAAACACCACATCAATGGCGGGATAAAGACTTAAGGACAGAGTTCTCAAAGAAACATTGGAGACTTAAAAGGTAATTTTTAATGGAAATTCACGGAACACTTTGGGGAAAAGGAAGAAATGTTCTGTCCTGTTTTTAAAGGATGTTTTGGGCTCCTCCTTTGGCGGTGGATGGTAGTTTGTAGGAGTTGAAAAGAAGCCACTGATAAAGATATTACAGTAAAGGGAAGCATTCTCAATATTGAGTAAAAAATAATAGCATCTGAGTTGATGCTAAGGCATTACCACTGTGACATTGTAACTACTCAGGTCCAGAGGGCTGAAGTCAATTTTGTCAGGGTTCCATCCATATGCCTGTGTCCACGTCAGCATTATTTCTGTTCCCTATAAATTGACCCTTTTTCTGTTCCCAAATGGTAAGTATTCACTTGCCCCATATTTGTTAAGAATTAACCTCATTATATTTTCAAGGGACAATCTTCTTAGTACGATATTTTCACAATAAAAAATGTTTTTAAAACAAAAAGGAAAAGAATTGTTTGCAATGGAGTGAGTTGATTGCTGATTTCATTGGTGTCTGTCACATGTATCACATATGTGTCTTTCACATATCCCAGGCTTCATGAAATATTCTTGTTGAATTGGAGCTAAGTGTTATTACTAAGTCTAACACGTAGTTGTTAGACTTGTTACTAAGTTATTACTAAGTGTTATTACTAAGTCTAACACTTAGTTGTTAATTAACTATGAATACTGATTCCTTATTCCCATTTTTTATTAAATATATCTCTACCTACACTTATATCTCTATATAATTTATCACCTATCAACTATCTTATCTTGATGTTCCTCCTTTTATTCAGGATTTGTGAGCCATGATGACTATACACAGAATTTTTGGTTTATAACACAATGGCATATAAGTAAATCACTTGGACCAAATTGAGATAGTTCAATACTTCATGACAAATTAAATTTGCATTTTTACAAGCCAACTATAGCTGATATCTTTTCTGTAGTTAGGTTAATTTTCACATATTACAGTGCAGTTTTCATTGATAAAACAAATTTCTCAAACAAATCCTCATTTTTCATAGTTCTATAGTTGCTTTTCTCTCTGCAATTGTTCCAGGAACAAAATTAGCCACTTGGGAAATTGGGAAATATATAATGTGTCTTGTTCTATGTGTAATGACAAGCCAAAGAAAAAAGTTAAAAATCTGTTGCAGAATTCTTCAATGTTTAGTTTCAATATTGAATGTGAAGTTAGTTAACTAAGAAAGCTAGTTCTTTGAAGCAATGGTAAATATCCACAGCAGCCCCATGCATTCTCACTCCACCCTAGCCCTCAGTTTCCTTTTGATACGCTTGCTCACTAAATGAAACATTTGGATGATGTCACAGGCTTAATGCAAAGTAGCCTAGTGAAAGTGGCATGTAATTCCAAACTGTTGGAAAACACTGATTTCTATCCAGTAATATTTAGCCTCCTAATTCATTGACTGTAGTGTGTTTGAGTTGTAATAATGTTCCACATTGGCCTATTGTTTATTACTACGAATAAATCACCAAAAATTTCTGCACACAAGTATATCTTGACAAAAAACATAAATCATAAGAGTGAAATATGGTAGGAGTCTCTTCAATGAAATTTACCAAGGAAAGCAAGTGTAATGTTTAGTCCCACAACAAATAAGGGGTGCCCCAGTATTAATTGCTTTAGTGATAGATAAAAAAAAGTCAGTTCACTAAGGGATGGCAAAGATTGTAGTGGAAGTCTCATTTATTTTTTATATAATATATCTAAAGATGAATATTCTAAAGTAATGATTTAAAGTGCCTGACTAGTGTGATAGTTTCATCCTGTTACATAGAAAAATAGAGTTCCAAATACTCTAAGGGATAGGAAGCACTGTATTTAAACTACACATGTGTGAGTTTCCATAATCTTTGTATTTTCTTTACTCAGAAGTCAGAATTTTCAGCAATGTATTTAAAATACTTTGAAAATGTATCTTTTACATAAAATGATGAACACCTCTAATGATGACACATGGAAGAAAATAATAAAATAAATCACTTTCTGTTGTTCACTGGTCCTTTCCAAAGGTGTCTTCTTGTATTGGGGAAAATATACTGTGAGTTTCATGTTCTTTAAAACTTCCCAACTGCAATCACAAGTAATTTACATAAAAGACAGCAGGTAAACACATTGTGAAGCCTATTTCCCTTTCATTCTGGAAGAGAAAGGAAGACAGAAAAGAAAAGAAAATCATCAAAAAGTTTATGAGGTCGTTTGAGAAACAAAGTCGAACATTAAAAAAACAGCCTTTGGCTTTTGATGGAAAATCATTTAAAGTTATCCGGGTTCCATGGAATGCATTTAAGGCAATACAGCAGATGGGGTGTTGAGTAACATCTTGAGTTAATTTATTTTTGAAGTACACAATGAGTTTTATATGATATAATTGAATTAGAGAGTCAGAAGGAATATCTTTCTTCAGTTATTTTGTTGCAATCTTGGAAAAAGTATCAAAATATTTGAACAATATTTTTATATTATGTAGGCAATTCTGTTAAATTAATACCAGGGGTATTACTTTTCAATTTTTAGTTTATTTCTGAAGGCCATATGAAAAGACAAGTTTATAAACTTTTGACCTGTGTTTTTAAACTAATCAGCTTGTTCAACATTCAACAAATTAGCTAATATCATTCTGGAATTTGCTTTTTTTATTGTATTTATATATTAGAGTGAAGGAACTATAATTTTACATGGTAAAGTAGAAATAAATATATCCACAGCTTCTGTAGTTACCTACAATACATAAAAATAAAGTAAACGGGTAATAGCACATACCAATAAAATCATGTGTGTATGACTTAATTTAATAATAATTTATAATTCAGTTATAATTTAATTACTGACTTTCAATTTCATTCTTGATAGAGAAAAATTAGAATAGTAATGAAGGTAAGTTAACTTACATAGGATCATTTTGCTTACGATTTTCAATAATGAACTTTTTCTATTTCTCTTAAACAATCTCATGGTAGGAGCTGAAGGTTCATACCTGTATTTCTAGTAGATAGGAGGGTGAGATTTGAATATCATTGTTTGAATCCAGACAAGACAGGAAAATCCATAAGAAGGTTATGCTTCACTTAAAGACCAAAAAGCCAGATGTGTAGCTGTGATTCAAATGGTAGTGCCTTAGCCTTGAACAACAAAGCTAAAGGAAAGTGTCTAGCCTTTGAATTAAAGCCCCAGGACCAGAAAAAATAAATAAACAAACAAATAATTTGAACATTCAATAATACTGATCAATTGTATTCATAGTGATTAATTATGTCAATTATATACAATCAATAATACTGATAATTGTATCTTTCCAACTTCAAGCTTATATTGCTCTTTAGCTACAAAAAATAATGAATTCACATGGAGTAATTTACATTAAAATTGAGATATATTTAAGCAAAAGTTGAAAGTGTGGAAAAACAAACAAACATATTTGCATTTCATTTTTGCCACGTATGTTCCAATATGTCTGTTCTAATATATCCAAAGGAAAGAATTTTTCGAAGAAACACTAACTATACCATGTTCCTTACCTGTGCTAAGAAGTTCCTGAAGCCCCAGGACATAAGGACCTTTCTTGTATACAGGAGCTACTCTGAGACATGAACTATACAGCCACATCTCTCGTAATAATCCTCAGGTCAGCAGATCTGAGCATGTCAGGTAACTTGTCAGCATGTGCTTTCCTTCCCTTTCTCTGTGGCTTTCTGGCAGCTTCTTTGAACTCTTTATTGTGCAGGTGCTTTCTTTTGGCAGACATGCTCAGATAATAGAGCAATCCAATCAAAACATCAGTGAGACTTTCTGACAGTACATTTGGTGCTTTGGAAACATTTGCTCTCTGCATATGGCAAGGGCATCGTAGGCTGTGAAGTGTTCATTTGGAGTTTCAGTCTCTGGAAAGCTTCATGACATATTATAGTGAAAATGTGTACCATTTTAAGCAATGTATAATAGTTGCACAGTTAAGTCAGAGAAGTTGGAGTTTAAATCTCATGTTGTTATTGAAATTCCTATCATTTTCAGTCACCCTCTTCATACTTAAATTATTTGCAAAGTTACATCAAATACATAGATCAATGCATGATTCATCACACACTCAATCATCATGGAAATGCTTATTTAATAAATGCCACTGGGCATGTGTGGCTCATGTCTGTAGTTGTAGCTAATCAGGAGAGTCTAGCAGTCATGGTTCAAAACCAGTCTGGGTAGATTAATGTGCAACAGTCTTATGCACTATTTACAAGCCAAAAGCTAGAGCTCTGGCTTAAATGATAAAATACCAGCCTTTCATCACACAAGATAGCACCTATACCCCGCATCCAAGAACCAGTAGTATAACAAAATAAGAGATGTAAGATCCACATATTATCAGAGAATGATGTTTATTACCAAGCCTTCACATAAAATGGAAGAATTTTCCATTTTAACAAAACTTGAGGCACATTAAATGATGCATTTCAAGGCCTCAAAGGCTTCAAACACAGTTCATTATACCAGTATTTTTCCTTCGGGGTCAAAGGAGAAACTAAATTTCCTACACAAACATACAGTAATAGAATTCATAGCCACTAAACTATCATTAAAGAATACTCTACAGGGGATCATAAACCCAGAAGAGAAAGAAATACAAATAAAAGAAAAATATCTCAGTAAAAGATTAGACAAATGAGAATTTAAAAATATTTAAACATTATGAATGCAATGGCATCAAACTTTGAAGAAGAAACAATATTCAAAACATATGGGAAACAAAAACAAGTTATTATATATAACATGTATCTATGAATATATGTGGTATATATTTGATGTAATAATTATAAATAAACATACATCAAACATCAGAACACACTTTATTGTAAAATGTTATTGTCCATAAGAGTCAAACCCTAAAACAATACCAGTGAATAACTTCAGTGTCTTATTTTCTGTTGTCGTATTTCATCCAGACTAAAACTCAAGAGAAAATCCTTATATTTCAATTATACTACCAGTTAAAATGGACTTTGCAAAATATGAAAGGTATTTTTCATCAGCAGCTACAGAATAAACATCTTTCATCATCACATGATAAATATGTGCCAAGATATTTTAAGCCACAAAGCCAATATCAAGCACAAAATAACAAATAATTTATTGTCTTTCTGAATGAATATTTGGCAATTTTGATGAAATAGTGAATAGAAGAATCCATCAAAATATAATGATATTTTTGATGAGGTAAAAGTTACTTTATTAAAGAAATACATCTCATTAATCTTGGCATATTAATGCTTTGTGCTATTGATGACATGCTGCTTACCATTGAACCAAGAAAATGAGTGAGCAATGCCACAGGTCACCAGATGATGTGGACTGTAAACACAGATAATTTTGAAGTTAATATCTTAACTGTTTAGGCAAAGTCTCTTTAGAATTTATGCCAGCAAAGAAGAGGGGATGTTAGAGGATTAAAGAAGGGCAGAAGGGCACCAGGAAGCCAAAGGGAGATAAGACCGGTTTGAAAGATCTATGAGGCTATCAGAACATTTATGATGTAAGCAAGCAAAGTAGAAAAAACAAAACAAAACAAAACCAAGATTTTAAGCTGGGCCCTAGTGTCTCATGTCTGTAAACTTAGTTACTTTGGAGGCTGAAACCTGGAGGTTTGAGGTCTGAAGTTAGCCTGGGCAGAAAAGATTGTAAGACTTCATCTTTAAAATGATCAGCAAAACAGAGAGCTGGAGACATGATTCATGTGGTAGTCTGCCAGCTGAGCAAGCAGAACAAGATCGAGGCCCTAAGTTCAAAATCTGATACTGCCAAGAAAGAAAAAAATAAAACCTACTAATTATATAAAATGATCAGTTTGATGAAGGAACTTTTAAAGGGTTTCTGGGTAAGTAAATTTTGACTTAAAAAACAATGATAGCTTTAGTGTGGTCTTGTTCGTGATCATTTGGGTAAATGCCCAAAAGTGGGATTGCTGGGTCATATGGGAGCTCTATGTGGAGTCTTTTGAGGAACTTCCATACTACTTTCCAAAGTGGTTGAACAAGTTTACACTCCCACCAACCATGCAATAGGGTTCCCTTCTGTCCACATCCCTGTAAGGTCCACTCTTGGATGGCAAGCAGACTCCACCCTCCTAGAAGCAATGTCTTCACCCAGTATCTGCGTTACTTAGGCAACTGGCACACCTGGAAGAGGTCACATCTGCATCTGCTGAGGTCACATCTGAATTTGATGTGGCCACACCTTTCTCTGCCCATACCCTAGATAAGGCCTAGACCAGGCCCAGATGCCTTCTTTCCCAGTGCTCTCTCTTTCCCAGCTCTCTCTGTTTCCCAGCTCTTTCCCAGCTCTCTTTCTTTCCTAGCTCTTTTCCCAGCTCTTTTTCCCAGGTGTTTCCCAGGTCTTTCCCAGCTCTCTTTCCCACCTTTTTCCCAGCTCTTTTTTCCAGGTCTTTCCCAGGCCTTTCCCGGCTGCGAGGAGGGCCAACATGGCCTGGTTCCAGTCAGAACGATGAATAAACTTACCCCTTACCTGAATACCACGTGTGTGGTGCTGTTCTTACTCGGCTACCTCTTTTTAAAAACCTAACAATCCCCTTCCTGCATCTGTTGTTATTAGAGTTCTTGATTATAGCCATTCTAACTGGGGTGAGGTGGAATCTCAATGTTGTTTTGATTTGCATTTCTTTTATGGCTAGGGAGGTTGAACATTTCTTCATGTGCCTATTGGCCATCCTTCTTTCCTCTTCAGAGAAGTTTCTCTGTAAGTCTTTAGCCCACTTATTTACTAGGCAGTTGTTTCTCTGAGGATGGGTGAAATGAACCCCAAGATAAGGACTCTAATGGGTTTTCTTTTTTCCTATTGTTTCTAACATATTTATAAGATGATCTTTTGTTGCTTTGTATGTCTTTCCCGCACGGTATAACCCGTTTTCACTGTATTTGATGTTGGTATAATTTGTAGAGGGGAAGGGAAAAAACAAATTGTTTAAATAGGGATACAGGTGGACCCATTGCAACAATGAGATGTACAAGACATTATGTCGAAAAACGAACTTTACAACTTTGTGGCAGGTGAAAGGGGGGGAGGGAGGGGGGGAAGGGCAGGGATAGTAAGGGGAAACAAAGGAGGAGGCAACAATGCTGATAAGAAACGTACTCATTACCTTGCTCATGTAATTGTAAACCCTCCGTATGGTATTTTCACAATTAAAAAAAAAACATTAAAAACAACAACAACAAAACAATGAAGCTACTCATTAGACTTAGGAGGAGCAAGAGCGCAGGAACTAAGAACACATATGCCCCTGGAAGGGACATTAGAAGTTTTCTGTTTCCTCTGGGGTTATTTTTGAATGTAAAAACAAGCTATATACACTTGTGAGAGTTAGAGAGCTGTTAATGTCAAATGTAGATCAGGGACTGACTTATGGCTCTCAGTTTTGGCTTTCATTAAAATCCATCGGTGACCAATAAAATACTGACATCCAGGCTTCTAGCAATTCTCTTCTCTCCAGGTGGTCCTGAGACACGAACTAGATTGAAAATCTTGTACTGGAGGATTCATGTCCTTTTTGATTCTCAGTGTTTTCTTGTGGAACACCTCATCTCCCATCTTCTCTTGTCATTAGGGAAATAATTAAAACATAACGCCCCCTAATGTTATATTTCTGAGAAGGCTCTGACAACATTTTGAGTTTCTCTTCATCTTCCCGGTACCCTTTTATACTGACTCTTTTACCTTTTTAATGAATTGATGCATTTGACTTATCCCCTTATTTCTTGTTCTTGTCTATTGTTCACCCTGAGCTACTAAACGCCAATCATTGACATTTCTAGGCCTAAATGGTGGTCTAACTTCTTCCTTGGAGAACATGGCAAACAAACAACCAAAAAAGACTTAATTAAATCTGAAAGAGTAGGACTTCCCTTTTTGCTGGTGGAGGAAGAACTAACAGTAATACAAACCATTGTCTTCTGAGGCAGGAGACATTTTGTGTTAAGGGATACAATGATATTTTATCTAGAACTATATACATATTGTTTATCTAGAACTATAACATATACAATGTATTAAAATATATTTTATAGGTACATTCTTTTTGTTTTCATGCATAACATTCACAATCTTATTGCATTCCTAATTCCCCAAAATTACATAAGTAATCTTGATTGGTACATTGTTGAATGGTCTAATTCATTGAGAATATTCTCCTTAATTTTTCCTACAAAGTATTTCTGTGAGGTTATGGCATTATGAAATAAACAGAAGAATGAGAGAAATATATTTAGAATTTCTAAGTAACAGTTTGATCACTCCATGTAATGAGCTTCATTTTTTTTATTATAGATTAGCCATTTCTGTCAGCATGAGAAAATAAATTCCTTTAACAAGCCTGTTCTGGAAGAGGCCGTTTTAAGCTCTCTCTTTTCTAGATTCCATAATGACAGCTTTCTTTCCTTTTGGTAAGGCTGTTTAATTGTCACATTCCCTCCGTGTAGCACCTTCAGAGGGGAAGATTATTAAGTCTAAGAGTTTTTACACTTTTATAGCTTGGATGCTTTTTCAAGAATGAAACCCTAGATCTTATCAGTACCTCAATTCTGAGTTGCATTTAGGAGTTTTACTTCTTGAGGTTTCCAGTGAACAGAGATTTATTATCTACTAAGTGTGCCCTTTCCCTGATCCTTACCTATTTCGTTTACACGTTTCCAAGGACACTAATCCTATAGTGTCTCACATTCATTTAGACACGATGTTTTCAGTCTGTTTCCTAAATAAAGCCTCCATATTAGAATGGATTAAAAATCAATTTTTCCCAGTATCTCTAAAAAGCTTCCTAAAATTCTCAAGGTTCATTCATATTTTCCAGTAGGAATTAAACTTAAACAATCATGTATGTCTAAAATCAGTTGACTGAGAACACAGATTGCTGATTTTATAAATGCTAATGTTTCATTATTGTTCTCTGTCATTGAACAGATTACAAAATTATTCAGGATGGCTCATTAAAAAATGCATTCTACCATTTGAGGTGTTCTGTAATAAAGGTTGGGTGTAGAAAAAATATATTGAGAGTTTCAAAAAGATATAATTATCTTCCAAGTTTGAAATCATTCATATGCAATACTTTGATAGATACAAAACACACATTTAAATACTCCATTTAATATTAAGGAACTATATAGATGTATCCCAGGAAAATAAATTTTCTGGGACTTTTTCTGCTTTGTCCATTATAGTAGATAATTAAATTTTCATAAAATTCTCTTAAGAAATGATTATATACCTGTGTCTTTGTTTAATCATTTTCTTATTTCCCTTCCCTCCCCAAATTAAAAAAATGTATATACAAAATGCAGGGTACTACATGTAAATATATCTCAAAGTACAGCAAACAGAAAGTCAAGAATATTTTCTTATTAAACTCATTAACTGTGCAAACTTCACGTGAAGGTTATTCATTTTTGTTATCATTAAGTAGTTGTATGAGTCAGGTTATGAGTACAGTGCTTCTTGAACATTGTAACCCATTCCTTCATCACTGCTCCAACCTTATGCACTAGTTGCACAATTCACTTTTTACTTAGTGTTTATTGAATACAATAACTGCACTTGTTCACCTGAAGGTTATTATATTATTTTGTATGAGACTGAGACTCAGCTTGATACCTGATGCTTTTGCTTACTGGCTGGCACTGTACCACTGAACCATGCCTCAGACCCCTAACGATATTTGTAAGAGCACTTCTTTTCAGGGACAAAACAAGCCAAATTTTTTTTTCTATTAATGTGTTTTAATTGTGCAAATGAAGGTTTAGCATGATATTTCCATATGTTGAAACATGGTGCTATGAACATTTTTTTCCTGTAATTTTCTCTCTATTTTTTCTTGTTTTTCCCCAGTATTAAACAGCATTTAATAATATTTATAAGTGGTCTGCATATACTAAAGAAAATCTAAATCCTGACACAAGTTTCTATAGTTAGGACTTGATAGTGATGCAGCTTTACATCAGAATTTTAATGTTCATGTTAACTGGAAATAAAAAATACTACTAAACTCTAGCCTGGGAAAGGTATATGTTTCAACAGTAAAGATTTATAATTCCTAATAATTAGTTGATACATTAATGAGACAGGAATTAAAAATGTTTTCTTTCTCAACCAAAACTTATTTTCTTAAATGAAAGACTCAAGTTTGTAGTGGATTTATTGTAAATGAACGTTGTTAAGCTTTAGAGAATTCTTGACTTCAAATTATGTTAAGTAGTATTACATAGCATATTTCATTTATATTTATTAGAGGTTATTATTTCATTTATTTTATCGTATCAATTAGATGTTACTATTCCTAAATATTATCTTAAAACCTGCATCCATTTATATATGGGTATAAACAATATATGTACATATGCATATATACATATGTGCACACATGCACATATGTATGTGTATGCATAAGCACACATATGTACACACATATACATGTATACATATATATTGAGTTAAAAATCAAAATATCAAAAGTTTATATTGCTTTAAAAAGTCACATTGTTGAACATTTTACCTTATGTACCTCAATTATATTTTGGAAAAAGATAATTGTAAATAAATTCAAGGTGAGTTCGTTAGAAACCATCATATCCTCCTTAGCAAAGGGGACATTTGACAGAGTGAGAGATATATGAAGTAACAATGGCAGGCAAAGGCACAGGCACAAGACAAGCATGTGTCAGACACGGAGAGAGAGTGGAACAGCAACTTTGTGTCCTTTTCCTTTGTCACAGGGACCAAAACCTACTGACACCTTAATGTAAATCTTTTAACCTAGGATACTGGGAAATAATATAGTTCTGTCAAATAAGCCACACAATTTACAGCTCACTGCTGAAAAGGACTAAAAACTACTATACTATCTGTGGTAGCTTTATGAAAATATTTACCATATGTGAAGATGGAAAGATCACTGCCTTCTGCACTTTTCCTCGCCAGTGACCTATATTCCCCTCAGATAGTCATGAAGCCATACAGCAAATAGATGCATCGGTAGAAATTCCATTTCCTAAATCTCTAGCACCAATTGGAATTATACCATTTTGATTTTTTAAGCTCAATGTGGCCATATGACTATTTGACTATTTCATTCTTCCTGGCAAGTATCCCATGTATAGTCCTTTTTGACAAAAAAAAAAAAAAATTGTTTATTTTGCTCCATTAAATTTCCATTGAAGTTCCTTTTAAGGTTCTTTTCTTCAGTTCAGCCCTTGATCCTATCTATTTTCCCTATTTTCATCCATGATACTTATTTGTTTGAGAGTATTCAATCAAGTGATTTCATGTGCCAAATACTGAATAAATGTGGTTTATGATAACCTTTGTACTGCACATAGAATATGACAGACTTGGGGGGGGGATAAGGGACAAATAATTTTTATTCTTTTCACAACTATCCCTGTAAATGATTTATGTGGGTTGAATTATTTCCACAAGCTTGGATGAAACTTTAGGCCTGCTCTATTTATTTACAATTAATAAAAATATTATAATTATATATTACACTTTAATTATATACTAGACTGTATATATATATATATATATATATATATATATATATATATATGGCTGAAATTTAATAGATGCAGTTCTGAATGTTTACATAAATCACTGGAGAAGTGGATATAAACTTCTCATTTAGGAAGCCCAGTCATCTTTGGAGTAAAGTGTAGTTTTCCCACACCAAAGTTGTACTTGATTATCAGGTGCATTTCCTGGAAGAATAAACGGCTCATGATTGCTGGACACCTATTAGCAGTTTGCTCTGTGATGAGAGTTACCTTATTTGACATTGGATGGTACAAAAACTTTTGTTAATTTTAACTATTATGTTTGATGACACAGTTTTTGGCAATGAAATACTTTCAGGTAAGCTACAATCATAGTCACACATACTTTGGAAGATAATTGATGTGTGTATTTCTGTTACATGTCAGTGAAGAATACGTGAAATATTAGCATACCATTCCACAGTTGGATTCATGAGCAAATTGAGTGATAAGTGCAGTTCTTGAATAAAACTACCAGATACTCTAAAGTTTATCCAAATGGTTTATAGGATTGAATTAGTTTTTTTTTTTTGTCTAGAAAGTGCTGAGTATATAGTTGAAGTCAACACTTCAGATTTAACTTAACTTACCCTTCAGTCTCTGAAAGATTTATATACTTTATAAAAAAATGTGGTCCAAGCTTCTGGTAGTCAAACTAATCAATTTTAAAATGAGCGCTAAATTAATGAGAACATAATCTAGAAGACAGTCCAGCATGGAAATCATGCAAAGACCTATGTTTTCCTTATGGGATCATTTATTTTTCTAAATCCAACCTCATTTAGTTTTAACTGGCCCATAGGATTTTTTGTCTTTATTGTCCTTATAACAACCCCTCTCTTCACCTGGAAAAGAACAGCAGTCAGAGCACCAAGAGAACATCATATTTTAATCTTAGTTTTGGCCACCCCACTTTTATTTGCCCCCTTACCCATTATGTGATAAGAACATGGCTTACTATCCTCAAGGGAAGCTTCTCCAATCCAGTAATGTCGCATTTGTTTCCCCTATCTAGAAGGCTTTTACAATTCTCCTGAAAAATGTCACTGCCAGCATCCTATCTGCATCCTATCTCAAACTTTTGAGAATTTGGGACAGGTCTGAAATTTTATCCTATTTGCCATCTATATAAACTAGCTTTCCACAATTGAACAGATGCTGGCAGAAGTCACAAGGCTCCACAGCCACATGCAAAGAATGCCATTATTCATTGCACACAAAGCAACCATCATTCCACAGAGAGACTACATAAAAACCTAAGCAGATTCTCTGCAGGCCGTAAGCTTGCCAGCAGGTACGGTACCTCCAGATTATGAGCCCAAACCTTTTACAGGACAGCTGGCCTTGATCCCAGACAGAGTCATTATATTTGTGATACTGGGCAGTAAACAAGCATGCTGGTTTCTCTGGAGACTGATACTTGTTTTCCCCCCTGTGGACATTGATTTTTCTATATTTTAATGTAAATGTTCTTAGAAGAAAAAAATGCAATCAGAGACTCCAAATGCAAGAAGTAAAAACCTCTAGGAAATCATTGGAAAATTGTCTAAAAACAGATATTCCAATAAACAATTGACCATTATAACAGTAGAAGTTTCTCTGAATTTAAAATCTCCCAAAAGTTAAGAGGGCTAAGTTCTATCCTTCTGTAGACCATTTACTTTGCCTATGCTCTGCATTGTACTGTCAACCTTAATTGCTTTCTGTCCAATGGCATGATGTCATTTGTGCAACAGAACAATGTGAGGAGATGTGCAGGAACTGTGGATATCTTTGGATGGTGTTATGACAGATGGCAGAGATAGTATATAGCTCTAAGACAAAACTGTAAATGGATAATTCTGTCCATCTCATGGGAAAGCACACTCTTTCTGTCCTACTTTTCTGATTGGAATAGAAAATAATGTGGTCATGGCAGTATGCTATGTACCTGACCAACTATTAACATCCTACAGCAACAATACCCAATCAGGCATAACAATGGCAATCAAATAAGTAGTCTGTGCAGTCTGCAGTCATCTATATTCACTTTCCCAACCATTCAGTGCCTATGCAAGCAAATCTGTTCACGAAAAGGAAATACGATTAGAATTCCCCTGTGTTTACTGTATACATAGTGTTAAAATGTTTTACTGTTTATTCAGAATATAGGATCATTTTTAAGTTATTTTCTTCACTAGAGTTGGAAACAGTTATGTAAGTTTGAATATAGCCTTCACTATCATAGCATGTACTCAAAATGACAAGAACTAGCTGTGAGTCTTTCAACTGCCAAGAATAATGCATAGATTATACAGCCAGAGACTTTAGGAATGACTTCTGGTTTCTCATTCTCACATCTTGCTCCCTGCATGCCTGGACCTAAGCTACACATATGTAGTCCATGAAGCCTTTCTCTGAAATGGTCCATGGTGATGCTTAAAGTTTCCAAATATCAATTCCAAATTAGCACCTATATAAAGTATAAAATATTTAAATAAATGGTTCATGGGTGCCTTTGGAGATATTTTTGGATAAAATGATGACAATACACGTTTGTCATAATATAATAAGAAACTATCTTAGAAAAGACTTTTTAGACAAAAGTTTTGCGATTGAAAAATTGGCTCAGGTCTGGGAAATAAGCCAGAAAATTTCATTCTTTTTGGAAACAAATAGTTTCTGTCTTATGCCTACTTCATTTTGCATGTTGGTGTTGTTAAAGTCCAACAACGCCCTTGTTGGTTGTATATTTTGCACTTAGGGATTCTGTGTAACTTTATATACCACACAGCTATGCAAAGAGTAATGATCCTCAGCAATACTTTGAATCTCACTAGGCAGTATGCAAATGAGATCTTCCCTGCTTCTTGGCCTTAGAAGGTGCCATTTGGCCTGAAGTACCCCAAGGCTCATAATTTCTACGGGCAGTCATCAGTCTAGCCTGTGAATTGTGCTTCTGTAACACTCAGTCCTGAGGAGGGAAACCATGGCTGACCTTCTTTATGAATCAGGTGCTGCTCTCAATACATTCCAAATGTAGAGTCTGAGGGGTGTCCAATGAAATAGTTCTCTCTGGCAAGTTATTTTGTGTTTAAATAATTACGCTGTCAGTTTTGAGGACTTTTCATTGGCTTCCTTGTCATTTTTGAAATCATCTTCCTGAGGAAACTCAGGTAATTTCCACTGAGCTGAGCCATATGTATCACTATTTCTAAGTTTCTAAGGTCCAACTTAGAAGTGAGCTATCACCAAGTCCTGGAGTTCTTTCCTCAGTGTTTGTCTCTATGCACTGAGATAAAAAAGAAACAAAAATTAAATAAAATGTATTCAATCCTTTTTTTAAAATAAGTTTTTTATTGTGAAAATACTGTACACAGGAGTTCCAGTTACACGAGCAAGGTAATGAGTACATTTCTTATCAAGCATTGTTTTTCCCCTACCATCCCTTCCCTCCCACCTCCACAACTACACTTCCTCCCCCTCAACCTAAATTGTGAAGTTCATTTTTCAACATAGTGTCTTGTACATCTCATTGATACAAGGGGCAACCTGTATCCCTATTAAACATTTTTTCCCTTCTCCTCCCCAAATTATACTGACATCAAATACAATGAAAACAAGGGTTATACCGTGTGGGAGGAATATACAGAGCAACAAAAATATCACATGGTACATTATAAATATGTTAGAAACAATAACAACAAAGAGAAAAACACTTTTGTTCTTATCTTGGGGTTCATTTCCCTTAACTTTATCTTATCTGGTCATATGTACAGAATATTTGAATGTTTCTACTTACTCCAGACATATACCAGTTATTACAAATGAGGGAAACCATGGGACCTATGTTTCTTTGTGCCTCACTTACTTCACTTAATATAATTTTTTTCAAGTCTTTCCATTTCCTAACAAAGGGGCGATGTCATTCTTTCTGATGAAGGTATAGATTTCCATTGTATATTCCAAAGACTATCTACAAATTCAATGCAATACCTAGCAACATTCCAACCTCATTCTTCAGTGAAATACAAGAAGCAATCCAAAAATTCATATGGAAAAATAAAAGACCCCCAAATAGCAAAAACAATCCTTAGTAGAAAGAACAGTGTTGGAAGAATATCAATTCCAAATTTCAAATGATACTACAAAGCTGTAGTAATAAAAACAGCTTGATACTGGCACAAGAACAGACCTGAGGACCAATGGAATAGGACTGAAGACCAAAAAATGAACCCACAGACCTATAGCCACCTAATTTTTGACAAGGGAGCTAAAGAAATACAATGGAAGAAAGACAGCCTTTTCAGTAAATGGTGCTGACAAAATTGGTGAAACATATGTAGAAAACTAAAACTGGATCCATATATATCACCCTACACCAGAATCAACTCTAAATGTACCAAAAACCTCAAAATAAAAGCAGACTCCATGAAAATATTATAGGACAGAATAAGAGAAACTCTAGGGCTCCTTGGCACAGGCCAAAATTTTCTCAATAGCAACTCAGAAGCATAACAAATCAAAGAAAGGTTGGACAAATGGGACTTAATGAAACTGCAGAGCTTCTGCAAGGCAAAGGACATAGCTAGCAAGATCAACAGAAAGCCCATGGATTGGGAGAAGATCTTCACTAGCCATACAACGGACAAGGAAGGGTCTCATAATTAAAATATACTTGGAACTCAAAAAACTAAATCCCTCAACAACAAATCCTCAAAGAAACAACTGCCAGATTAACGAATGGGCTAAAGACTTAACGAGAGACTTCTTTGAAGAGGAAATAAGAATGGCCAATAGACACACAAAGATAAACCACATTTTCTTGATCCCTTCTTCTACTGAGAGACATCTGGGTTGGTTTCATATCTTAGCTACCATAAATAATACTGCATTAAACATAATTGTGCTGGTAGCTTTAGTATAATCTTGTTTGTGATCATTTGGGTAAATGCCCAAAAGTGGGATTGCTGGGTCGTAGGGGAGCTCTATGTGGAGTCTCTTGAGCAACCACCATTCTACTTTTCAAAGTGGTTGAACAAGATTATACTCCCATGAACAATGCAGTAGGGTTCCCTTCTGGCCACATCCCCTCCAGTATCTGTTGTTATTAGAGTTCTTGATTATAGCCATTCTAACTGGGATGAGGTGGTATCTCAGTGTTGTTTTGATTTGCATTTCTTTTATGGCTAGAGATATTGAGCATTTCTTCCACAGGTGATTAAGCAATTTTGCCAGCATCCTTTACTGATTTAACTATTCATCTTTGTGACATATTCTGAAAATCAAATTAATTAAATAAATAAAATAACAAATCTTAAAATATTTACATGGAAACATATAGAACCCAAATGGCAAAAATGTAAAAATGATAAAAAAGTAAAGCTAAATGTATTACAATATTAGATTTCAAATTTTATTAGAGGGCCATAGTCACCAATATAACATTTCAGAAAATAAGGCAATAAAGATGAATGGAATAAAATAGAAGACACATTACTTAAACCACACAGTTGCCACATCCATATTTTTGATATTGGATGGATCCCAGTGTATACTACACTGGAGAAAAAATGGTCTTTTCAACAAATGGTACTGGGAAAATTGCTTAGCTAAATGCTGGAATAAAACTAGTCTTTCAACTACACAAAGTAGTCCAGAATCTACAAAACTATTCCTGCATCTATACAATCTAGACCTCTCTACACAAATCACCCTCATGTGGATCGCAGTTTTCTATGTAATGGTTAGATCTTTGACACTACTATAGGAAATTAGATGGATAATTGTGTGATATATAGAAGCAGTAATTGTTTTATGAATTTTCCCCTAATTATCCAGAAAAAAGAATTGACAAATGGGATTGTATCAAACAAAAATATTTCTCCACAGTAAAAGAAACAATTACCTGATTCACAACCAAGAGAAAATACACAGCATGGTAGAAGCTCTTCACCAGCTACTCAGCAGGTAAAGGACTAATAGCTGAAATACATAAAGAATTCAAAATATCAATAGAATAAATAATCCAGATTGGCAAGCATACTGTACAGTTATCACAAGAACAATTACAAATGGCTAAGATACATGAAGAAACAAATATTCAGCATTTTAGCCATAAAGAAAATGAAAGGCAAAACTACACTATCATTCTATCTCACCCATCTAGAATGGCAAACATTAGGAAAACAAGGAATGCTGAGGATAAAAGGAATTTAAGAAGAAAAGGAACTATCAAATACTGTTAGTAGGAAGGTAAACCAGTGCAACCACAATGGAAATTAGTATGGAAATTTCTCAAAAAATTAAAAAAAGAACAGGACTCTCTTGCACTCCTACCATACCACTATTGGGCACATATCTGAAGATGTATAAATTATTTTACAAGAGACATATGTACATGCATATATATATATATATATATATATATATATGTATTTTTTAAAACTCTCACAAGGGTCTAGATATAGAAGCAACAGAGGTGTACAGCAACTGATTAGTAAAGGAAATATGCACATATATGAGTGAATATATAGAATACACACATATCACCTTACTTATGTAAGTGTAACACCCTTTTTATCATCCTTACAATAAATAAAAAAGTAAATATATGGAGTTATAAAATACGCTATTGGGGGAATTTTATACATTCTTACATGTAAAAAAACTATAAACCAATGAGACAGGAAAGATTTAAATAAAATAAAACTCACTCTACATAAAAAGTATATGTATACACACATATATAAATATCTATATATATACATATATATATATATATATTCATATATATATATATATGATGGAATACTATTAGGCCAGATCTAGAAACTGAAATTATATCATTTCAAATTACATGCATGAAATCAGTCAAGATAAAACAAAACTAACATCACATTTTAAGTATTCATGAAGTCTTGTTGTAAAACATACAATTGTATAAGAAACTTGATTGGAACTGAGGAATGGGTAGGGAGGGAAAAGAATGATGGAGAAGATTAATATTGAATTTCATTGTGCCTACACATAAAGACAGTTTAAGGAAATTCATTAAAATCTCTTGAAGGCATTGGAGAAATAAGGAAATTTAATCTGACAAAATGATAATAAATGTACATGTGGAGGCAACCTTTGTACAATTAATATTATTTAAAAAACGAGAACATGAAAAACAGGAAAGTGAAGGAATCTTTGTTGGGGGTACAAATGGGAACTGGGAAGACAGCAGGGAAAATGACGGTGAATATGATTAAGTACTCTATATAAATGTATGAATATAGAACATGAATGCAGAATACTGCTAAAATGTCTTAAGAAGAGGAAAGGAAGAATGAAGGAAGTGATAGAAGGGCAGAAAGTGGTTTTGATCAAGATATATTTTGTATATATTGTGGCAATGCCACAATCACGTCAGTAAATATATCAAACATTTTTGGTATTTTTTTTACTGTAAAAATGCTGTACAAAGGGGTTACAGTTACATGAGTAAGGTAATGAGTACATTTCCTATTGAGCATTGTTGCCTTCTCCTTGGTTAAGTAGCTCTGTGTCTTTTAGCAGCACTGACAAGCTAAGCTTTATAACTCTTTCTGAATAGTTCTGATTTCCAACCTTATGAAGACCCAAATGTGAGAAGTTGGCCTATGAAGCGGCTAACTTACTGTGGGGGGTTGGCCAGCAGGAAAATAGAAAAAAAAATCTTCAGAGTGGGGATATTCTTCTTTGGGAGAAAAGATCTCTAAAAAAAACTTTCAGCTAGGTGGGAATGATATCTCTTAGTGAGCAATAATGACCCAGCTGGAGACATTTTCACATTTGCCAGGTGCCAACAAGAATCAACATATCCCAGGACATATCTCAAATATCTGCATCCCATGTCTGCAGATAAGATATTGTCCAATCAGAATGCTGACCTTGCGACACTAACCTGTGCTGGCAGAATACTCCCTAATCTTTAGATCTTGTGCTTCCAAAGGACAATTTTTAGCTCACTGAGCTGAAAATAAAGCCAACCCTCCTTGGGTACTGCAGGACACAGAAGCAGCTTTGTAAGCAACCAGTGTGGATTTCGTGTTCTCACATCTAGCCATCAACAACTTGTAAACTGCTTTTCTTCTCATGTTTTCTCTGTAAGACATCAAAATAATGTCCCCATAACCAGCTCCTTCCTCTGTCTTTGCAGGCATCATTGCTTTTCTATGATTGAAATTCTTGGACATTTCTTAAATATTAAATCTTAAATCTTTCTATGCAGATTAAATTGCATCAGCATTTCAGAGTGGGGCCTGACTAGTGCCTTAGGAGTTGCATGTGTCTCAAGTAATGTTCAAGGTAATTACTGTATACACTCACATGCTGGGTGAAAAGGAAGACCACCCTGAATCTACTTCTCAGTTTCTGTATTTTTGGACTTTTCCTAGATTCACTCGTCTTAGTTGAGTACTAAATGTAACCTAGAGGCACAGGTGAGTCACTGGGTGGGAGGGGACCTGTGAGGGGAAAAGGTAAGGTAGGAAGCCATGAGTCTGGTTTAGTCTTGCAGGATGACCCTTGCATTTTAGAGTGAGATGGAGACCTTTCTCTGAGAGGGAAAGAAAGAAAGAAATATGACCACAAAAGCTGCTGGCGTGTGTGGGTGGTCATGAATGTCACCATTGGTGGCTACCAACCTGTGTCCTGGTGTCTGATACCTTAGCAGAAGAAACAACAGTACTGTAGCACCAGATGAAGACCAAGTTAGACACTCCTAAAGCTAATGCAGGTGGAATGAATCCTTTCCAAAATGGCTCAATAAATACTTCAGTACAAAGTTTGTTGAAATCAATCTATCACTGTATTCCATAAAGTAGTTAAGGCAATTCCTTGGCATTTAATAGACTTTCACCTCTCTGACCTTAGTGACTATATTCATAGCCATTAGGATGTATCCTGATAAAACAATGAATATTTTTGGTAGATTTAGGATGAAATAAATTTTGTCAAGTTGTTTATTAAAATAACTAAAAGTTCCCAAATTTATTTTATTAAGTTAGACCTTAAAAATAGACCCTGCAGGTTTATTTTAAGGTATTTCCGATCCTGCCAATTTAATCGTGAATGAACAGTGACCTACATCACATTTTTTTCCCCTTCCTAATAGAGGCAGCAGAAATAGAACAGCATGTTTCTTCTGAAAATAAGCAGCAAGGCTTGTCTGGATATATTTATAGCTGGTATATTATCTTTTGCTCTCTATACTCAACAGATTAAGGGGTCAATGCATTTGAAAAAAAAAAAAAGTAGAACTACCCTGGGAAGTAAATCTATTAAGAGCAATGGACTTTCACACCATGAAACTGCTCAAAAGGCAGACATATTGAGACCCATCAAATGTGCCTTTAACTTCTGCGTAGGGGGTAGAAAGGCAGCAGAGAAACAACATAAGCAGCTCACAAAGTAGCCTGAGACCAAGGTCAGGCTATCAAGTATGCAATCTTAGAACTCATACTTGGCTCACACAATTTAACACTGCAGGCGGAACAGTCCAAGAGACGAACGAAGTTAAGACAAAAGCAAAATGTGAGGAAAGGTAAGGCAAGCATTCTTATAGTCTTCCTGCACCAGATACTTGGTATATTTTTAAATATCTTTTTCACACACATAATCACTATTTATATTTAAGGTTCAGGTGTCCATATGTTCTTCAACGTGAAGCCTCTTCCTCCTTTTCCTGCCCCAATTACAGAATCCATTGTCACCTCTCAGCGTGTCTTAGTTCCCTCACCGAACTCCAAGCACCTGCTGGTTGCTACGTAAATCTTTCAGTGTGCACAGATTCTAGTTATCTGATTAATCTGATTACCTACAAAATCTGTTTCCCACCCACAAGTCTTTCAATACATTAATTACCTGACTTCCCTTGCTCTTTGGTCTCATTCTTTTATACCTGCCTGGAACTACCAGAATTGTGCCAATCCATACAATCTCCTTCAGATTCGCTGTCCTCTGACATTTCCCTCTCACTTATCCCTTCATTGCACTCTCTTTGGAAATCATTAAATATTGCAAGATCTACACTCCTTTTATCCTGCTATTTCCCCAAAACTCCTTTCACTCTTCCCTTCCTTACATAGAGTTTAGAATCATTTTCTAAATGAATCAACTATACTCTTTACTCCGTTCCTGCTCTCTGAGAGTCTATTAAAACAAACAAAAAGGCAATGCTTTATTTTAATCATGCTTTATTTTATCATAATAAGAGAATCACAGTACAAAGCCAGCGTAGGTAAAAAGTTTGTGAGTCTCCAACACTACCAATAATAAATTGAATATCATGATGAGCAACTTTGATCTCGGGAAGAATTTATTCTGGAAGAATGAATGGAAACATTATGGTACAGGGCTGACTATGTAATGTATAAAACCTAATCTAAAAAATAAAAGAATGATTGGAAGCATGGCTCAAGTGCTAACACACCTGCCCATCAAGTGTGATTCCCTAAATTAAAATCTCAGTACTGGTGAAAAAAAAGTCAAGAACAAAATAGGAATATAGTCAGTTAATCTTCCTTGTACTATAAAAGGTGACAGTGGCTCAGGCCTATAATCACAGCTATTCAGGAAGCTGAACTCTAAGGATCAAGGTTCAAAGACAATGTGGCTAGTAAAAATCCATGAGAATTTTATCCCTAATTAAGATAGAAGTAGAGCTTGGGCTCAGTGAAAGAATGATATCCCTGAGCCCAAAGCAGTCGGGGATAGCAACCAGTTCAGGTCCAAGTACCAAATGTATACATGAATACAACCCTACCTATCTACCTACCTACATACCTACCTACCTACCTACCAACATACATACATACATACACATACATACATACATACACACATATATGCATACATACATAAAGTATATAAAGATGTTCTCTGAGGATGAGCAGTACTTTTTAAATTTGTTTTGAATCATGTCTATTTTCTAACATGGACTCATGATCCAAATTACCAAAATCAGAAATTGAATCATAATGAGAAAGTATCACAGTAAATACCAAGGCAAGGAATTGTGTGACTAAAGCATTCAATAAAGAAGTAGTGTTTATGTTTTGATTTGTTGGCTTGATATGCAATTCAATTAATTTTTAAAAGTTATTAAACTATCGGAAGTAATTGCAAACCTTAGTAAAATCAAAGCTGGTTTGGTCATGTGATCAGGCAATATTGACTTATCTACTCACCCATTTTCAATATATTTTCTTGCTATAATTGTTTTTCTAGTTTATTGATGAAAAATATATTTATGTTGCCCTTTATTTGGTGTGCTTCTGTAAGAAATGAAGTTTTTGGAATTCACACTAATATTTACCAATGACTTAAATACCTTAAAACATATTTAATTCTTATTTGCTAAACAAAAACCCAGGACCTTAAAATTAAACCATATAAGGAGTTGTTTCCATAGCTTTGTATGTGCCCAGGCCTGAATCTTATTAAAATTGTTGTAATCTTATCACCACTTTAATATTATTTGGTGGTATGTTCTTTGATAGTTAATCTCTTGGATGACTGACTTTGTACAGACATGTTGTAGTGATCTCTCTTGACTCAAAGAAGGGTAAACCATAGCATGACCATGCTGGAATCCCAAAAGGCTTTCAGCCTCCAGAAATGCAGGAAATATTATACTTGCTATTTAATTCATCAAGAGTGTAGCAATTTGTTCTAGCACCTAAATCAAAGACAGCATGAAATAAACACTGTATGTAACTCCTGAAAAACATGAAGTTAATGATCTATTTTAAAGTATCATCTGGGGAAAATGAAATGCATATAATATAATATAGTATAATACTCTGAAGATTTCCCTTCACTTGGTTAGGGATTGAAAACTCTCCCTTGGGAATTAGATATTATTGCATTATAGTAGCTATCTGGTTTTAGATCTATCTAACAATTATCAATTTTTAATCTATCTATCATTTATCCAGAAATGCTGCATAGATCTGGACATGCTTCAGAGACTTCAAGTTTTAAACAATTCTGGGCCACAGAATTGCAAAATAAAAATACCATAATCAAATGAGCAATTTTCAAGCAAATATTTATTTTTAACATTTTATCATTGTTTGCTGCTCTTTACATTGTTTCCAGTAACAGAAAATAAGATTCTTGATTTTAATCTTTGAGCAATTTAACATGTTACTAGCTTCATTGTACTTCTAAATATATTTTTGTCTCTTCAGTAGTTGTACGAAGGAGTTGAAATTCAATGAAACAGTTTCTGAATGCAGTGCGTCTTGGTCAATGTCAGCCCCTCATCATTCTTTCTCATCACTCACAATTCTATCTCTTCCCTCTATTTTCTTAATATTGTAAGATACGCATTGGATTTAATACTGCATTCTATCCCTCCTTCCTTTCTTCATTTGTCTGCCACCTCCAAGTGACCATCTCCTCCCCACAAGATTTTTTTCTGTACCTGTTCCCTGATTTTTATTTTGTTAGACTCAGAATTAGCCTTTCTAAGAAATTTAAGAAATTCCATTGTGTGCATATATATATATATATATATATATATATATATATATATATGTATGTATATATCACACCACATTTTCTTAATTCATTCATCTACTGAGAGGCATCTAGGCTGGTTCCATATCTTAGCTAGATGAATAATGCTGGGATAAACATATTTGTTGTTCTGGTAGCTTTAGAATGGTCTTGTTTGTGATCATTTGGGGTAAATGCCCAAAAATGGGATTGCTGGGTCATAGGGGAGCTCTGTGTGGAGTCTTTTGAGGAACCTCCATACTACTTTCCAAAGTGGATGAACAAGTTTACACTCCCAAAAGGGTTCCCTTTTGGCCACATCCCCTCCAGCATCTGTTGTTATTACATTTCTTGATTATAGCCATTCTAACTGGGGTGAGGTGGAATCTCAATGTTGTTTTGATTTGCTTTTCTTTATGGCCAGAGAAGTTGAACAGTTTTCATGTGTCTGTTTCTCATCCTTATTTTCTCTTCAGAAAAGTCTAAGTTTTTAGCCCACTTATTAATGGGGCAGTTGTTTCTTTGGGATTTATTTTTGGGAAATTTATTTTTTTTTAGTTCTAAGTATATTTAGACTGAGGCCCTTGTCTGTTTTATGACTAGCGAATAGCTTCTGCCATTCTGAGGGAATTCTATGCTTCCATTACAAAGAATGACACCACCCCATTTGTTAGGGAATGGAAAGACTAGGAAAAAATCATATTAAGTGAAGTAAGCTAGACCCAAAGAAATATAGGTTCCATGATTTCCCTTACTTACAATAATTAGTATATATCTTGGATAATTTTATCAGATGAGCAGAAAAACTCAAAAGCCATTTATATATGATCATAAGTCGTGATTCTACACGAAATGAACCCCAAGACATGGACACAAGAGATTTTTCTTTTTTGTTATTGTTTTTAATGCGCTGTGTTTTTTTTTTTTATTTCTTTTGTATGTTCTTTGCCCTCTGGTATCTTCCATGTTGTCACTGTATTTGATTTCGGTACCCTGCACTTTGCATACACATTTATCTAATTTGGGGAGGGGAAGGGGAATAACAAAATGGTGAAAAAAAGGATACAGGATGACCCATTGCAATAATGATGCTCACAAGACACTATGTTGGAAATGAACTTTACAACCTCAGGGGTGGGGAGTGGAGGAGGTATGGGAGGGAAGGGATAGTAGGAGAAAAACAAAGGAGGCATATCAATGTTCAACAAGAAATGTACTCACTACCTTACCCATGTAATTATAAATCCTCTGTACAGCATCTTTAAAATAAAATAAAATTTAAAAAAAGAATTCTTCCCTGAATCTACCATATTTTATGATCAGTATTATATTATATTTGAAATAACACAATTTTTCAAAGAATAATGAAAATGCTACTTCTAAATTTTCTTTGAGTTTAGAGAAAACCATTGGCTATTGATAAATGTTTGATTTATAATTTATTCTATTTAATGCTAAGAAACTACCTGGTGCAGAATTAGAAGCAAGACAAGGAAAATGATCTGGTCCTTTCCAGTCTCCTTATAAACTGCTTATCTGATCTACCCCATTAGTACTTCTTACAGCTCACTGTATATTCCTAACGTCTACTTAGCACTGTGCTGACATAAATGCAAAGGCCTGACTGATCTCTTTTCTAGAAACGAAAGCATCTGAAATATATTATTCCAAACTACTTTTCTGTAAATGTCTGTCTAAATTGAATACCTGAGCTGCCACTTTCTGAGTTTCCATTTAAACACAGCTGTAGCTACCACTGCTGCTGAAGAAAACACCTCTGTGCCAATGTAGTGTTAGCTCTGAATTTATGTTCCTTTGGAAAGCACCCAACAGTAAGTTTCAGTGGATTGTTTGCAGAAGGGTTGTGGGAGGGCTCGGGAATAGCTGTAGTGGAGCTAGATGTGAATCTATTAGGAGGAATGGCTTTAACCTCAGCAAGAAAAAGAGGGCCTGGGGACCACATGAATATTCTTGTTAGCAGTACCCATTTTAGGAGTACAAGTTCTGTTCTAATGCACTTTTGGGAAAAAGAAAAATCTTTGCCTGTTACATATTTTTCTTTTGTAGCTACTTGACTTTGCGTCTGCCAAAATCACAGCTAGAAATACCTAATGTGCTAAATGAGCTAATCTCTGAGGTTTCTTCCAGCTCTAAAATTCTACGACTCTGTAGCAACGAGTACTGCAAATGTACTCGTGGTTATAGTTTGTTCCCTAAAATAAAAATGGAATAAAACAGATGAAGATCCAGGTGCCACATGAAAAGCAAAATGACTAACTGTGTCAACATGAGGTACATTGAGTCCTTGCTGCTCATCAACAATGCAGATTTGGTAGAATCATTGCTAGTTGCTTTTGATGTGCTCATGTGTGTATAGATTTATGTGTCCTGTGTTTATAAAAGAAATAATTATAGCAAATATGTTCATGGTTGAGAAAGTCATGAATTTTGATTATGGAAATTATATCATTGTATTTTGTAATCAGTTGTTAATTGACAGAACTCTTTCACCTGAAGACTCTGAAAGTGATCGCTACTCATATGTTAAGTACAAGAAAATAACTTGAATCAATTGATGTGTGCAATAAGAATTCATACACGCACACACACACACACACAATTAAGGAAACAGAAACAGAGAAACGTGAAGGAAAAACATTGAGGCTAGAATTTTAAAGTGAAATTTATGCATACTAGCTGCTTAAGCCTTTGACATTAGATACTTCTCTGCTGAGAACAAATATATTTTATAGAACGGTATATTAAGAAATGAGGTGGACATTGCAAATGTGACAAGATTTGCAGGTAAATATTTAAAATGAACACCAAATTGCTTTCATGTTCGTTTGTTATGATTTTTAATTACAAAAGGAAATTCAGAAGGAAATTGTTTGTAGTAGTTTTGTACACCTATGTGAAGTAGCCTTAGTGCAAATAAAAAGATGTTTGAGTAGCTCACATAACATATCTCATCTGGGAGATCTAGCTAATACAGCGGATTTGTGCTAACTCTGGCATTTCTCCATTTATTCAGCTTGTTCTTTCTCATGTGACCAGTAGTTATAGTAATTTAAAGTGTTATTTAGAAGTCTGTGAATGGAGCGTGTGCAAGTCTCTGGAAGAAAGCTGCTGTCAAGATGATGAGGCCTGTACACAGACATCACAGAGAATAATTTAACTGTTCATACGAAAAGAGCAGAGAGCAGAAAAGGAGACAAAATCATCAAAAAATGAAAACTGATAGAGGGAGGGGAGAGAGACACAGAGACAGAGAGAGACACAGAGAGAGACAGAGAGACAGACAGAAAGACAGACAGACAGATCGTGTTTCCATGTCTTAGAGTTTCCATTTATTGTCTTCTTTTCTTTATGTTTGGTGAATTTGCATGTATGTCTTTGGAAGGGTTGGGGGAGAATACAGAATTGAGGGAGAAAGAAGGAAACAGTGCAGTGGTGGAGCTCCGTGGACACTGATGAATGTGAAGGGTGGAGAAGGGAGGGATGGAGCGGGGGAGAATGAGGAAGTAGAAGACACTGTACAGAAGGAAATGTTCTCATTACCTGACTCCATGCAATTACAATCCCTTTGTACATCACCTTTATAGCAGCAATAAAGTAACTTTAAAAAGAGACAGAGAACAGAGGCTGGTCAGACAACAACCTGATGTTCCTTACCCCAATTACTACGTACACAGTGTGCCATCATATGATGCTCATATTGACTCTCTGACATCACTGAATAAATATTTCATCTAAAAATAGATATAAAACCATGTATATAATGGAAAAGCAGAATTTCAGGCTATATGTCTAGAGAATCCATTTCAGTCATACTATGTAAAAAAACCTGGATTATATAAATTCTCATCATTTGTTAAAATATTCATGCTAAATGGACCAATGTAATATTAAAGTATGTATTAGATAAATATAAAACAAACAGAACAGAGAATATTTCAAAAGATGGTTGTCATCTGAGGGGCATGGATGAAGTGTGAACATATCAAATGTACGTTCAAGCGCTATAAATTCCACTAGGTATAAGTGCACCTTTATTGAGAAATAGAACACACAAACACCCACACACACACCCCCCACCCCCAACACACACACACACACACACACACACACACACATACATTTCACAATACAAGGCAAACGCTTCAGAGACAGCATGGCAATGAGTCGTCAAGAAGATGACTTTTTTTCATATTTTGTGTGAACATAACTATATCTTTCCATCTGTATAGTCACCTCTGTGGGGAAGAGAATTATAGAGAGGAGAGAGGGAGAATGAGAGAGATCATTTCAATTCATATACTACTTTGAAAGGCTTCATCCTTACTTTCAATCAGTTTCATCTGAATTGCTTTCAAATAATATTCCTTATAGAGTAAGACAATTTGCATCAGAAAAAGTACTGTATTAATATAGTTTACATAAATATTTTTGAAAAGTCTGAAAAGCAACATGGATATTTCTGTATTTGCTGTTGGTATACTTTGTGGAGGGGAAGGGAAAAAACAAATTGTTTAAATAGGGCTACAGGTGGACCCATTGCAACAATGAGGTATACAAGAAATTATGTCAAAAAACGAACTTTACAATTTTGGTAGGGGGGAGGATTGGAAGGGATGGAAAGGGGAAACAATGGATGGAGTAACAATGCTTGATAAGAAATATACTCATTACCTTGCCCATGTAATTTTAACCCCTAGGTACAGTATTTTCACAATAAAAAATAAAACCACAGATAGACTTGTATGGAAGGAGTATATTCTAAATGTGTATATAGTATAAAATTTTAAATAAAAAAAGAAAATGTGATGAGCTCTGGGGAAAGAAATTTTCCATATATGATGCACGGGTACAACTAGACATCTACTTTAATTCAACTGCCTACCTTATTCACAAATATGGAGTCTCTGTGTCTGTCACTGTTGCTCACTCTCACACACACACATATTCTCTCTCATTCTAAATATTTTGATAATCTAAGAAAAATCTGTTGAGTTCAAGGTTATTCTGTATTTAAAATATTTTGAAATCAAGTAAGTACTCTAAAGCTACATACATTGATCACTATACAGTCTTCTATATAATAAGAAAACATTTAAATAGTATTAATTGCCCAGAAGGATGAAGGTAAAATCAACAAAACCATAATCGTTGGGAAGTATTGCCATTTTCATGATGTTGATCCTGCCAGTCCAGGAGCATGGGAGGTTTTGCCACTTTCTAAGTTCTGTTTTTCAGGTTTTTAAAGTTTTCATCATAGAGGTCCTTCACTTCTTTGCTTAAGTTAATTCCTAGGTGTTTTATTTTTGTGGGGCTATTACGGATGGAGTTGCTTTCCTGATTTCAGCCACACTTTTCTCATTGTTGGCATGCAGAAAAGCCATTGCTTTTGGGGGGTTAATTTTATACCCTGCTACTTTGCCAAAGTTTTGAATCAGCTTGAGTAATTTGAGAGTGGAGTCCATGGGATTCTTTAAATACAAGGTCATGTCACCTGCAAAGAGGAAGAGTTTTACCTGAACTTTCCCTATTTGGATCCCTTTTATGTTTACATCTTGTTTTAGTGCTGTAGCTTGGCATTCTAATACTAGATTGAAGAGAAGTGAAGAGAGTGGATGAGATTCCTGAGTTAAGAGGAAATGGCTTTGGTTTTTCACTATTAACTATAATGCCAGCTGTAGGTTTGTCATGTACAGCCTTTATTGTATTGAGGAGTGCCGCCATCAGAAAGAATGACATTGCCCCATTTATTAGGAAATGGAAAGACTTGGAAAAAAATATATTAAGTGAAGTAAGCCAGGCGCAAAGAAACATAGGTCCCATGGTTTCCCTTATTTGATATAACTAGTATATGTCTAAGACAAGCAGAAACGGTCAGACAAGTTGATGGTAGGCGAAATGAACCCAAGATAAGGACTCAAATTGTTTTTCTTTGTGGCTATTGTTTCTGACATATTTATAAGGTGATTTCTTTGTTGCTTTGTATGTCCCTCCCCCATGGTATAACCCCTGTTTTCACTGTGATGTTGGCATAATTTGTGGAGAGGAAGGGAAAAATCAAGTTGTTTAAATAGGGATACAGGTGGACCCATTGCAACAATGAGATGTACAAGTCATTATGTCAAAAACGAACTTTACAACTTTGGTGGCGGGAGGAAGGAGGATTGGGTGGGGGTGGGGGGAAGATGGGAAGGGATGGGAAGGGTAAACAAAGGAGGAGGTTTCAATGCTTGTTGAGAAATCTACTCATTATCTTGCCCATGTAATTGTAACCCCTCTGTACAGTATTCTCACAATTAAAAAAAATGTACTCATTTCTTTGCTTGTGTAATTGAAACCCCTCTGTATGGTATTTTCACGATAAAAAAAATTTTATTAATAAAAATGAATAATCTTTGAGAAAACATTTGAGGTAAAAACGTAATTCTGTTTAGAAGTGAAAATTTGTCACAATAATACTGAGGCACAGTTGCTATACTACTGACTTCATTAAATGATATTTTTCATTATTGTAGAGGATTCAGTAAGAAAAAAAATCAGGCTCTTTGGAGGCTGGGAAGAGATGGGAAGGGGAAAGAAAGGAGGAGGCTACAATGCTTGATAAGAAATGTACTCACTGTCTTGCCCATGTAATTGTAACCCCTCTGTACAGTATTTTCACAATAAAAAATAAAAAAAATTAACAACAACAACAAAAAAAAGAAAATGTCTTGTATGAACCTATATTTCTTTTAAAAATTAACAATGAAATTGTGATATGGCAATGAGGAAGTTTTACAAAGGGAAAATAAGAACTTTCTGGATACTGTGAGGAAAATTTAAGTCTCTTGAAAAACCAATCCAATAAGGATTGCAATCATGCAATTATGATTATAGAATGAAAGAAAAGAAAGGGATTCAAGAAAAGGAATCATTGATAAACAGATTTAGGAAAAAAAATAAAACATCAAAAATTATAGCATCAACATAGCAAGCCTGTTTTAGATGACAAAAGTTAAATGATAGGAGGCTGGGAAGGTGGCTCAGTGGTGGAGTGCTTGCCTCGCATGCATGAGTCCCTGGATTCAATTCTTCAGCAGCCCCACGACCAGCAAAACAACAACAACAACAAAAAAACCCTTAAATGATAAAGAAAAAGCACATAATGGATAAAAGTATAAAGACAATGCTTTAGTTAGACTATGATAATTTTGTTGTTGTTGTTAGTCGTGGGGCTTGAGCTCTGGGCCTGGGCAGTGCCTCAGCTCTTCAGCTCAAGGATAGTGCTCTACTTTATGAGCCACAGTGCCACTTCCTGTTTCCTTAGTGGTAATTATTGGAGATAATAGTCTCACCGACTTTAACTGCCTGGGCTGGTTTGAACTGTGATCCTCAGATCTCAGTCTGTGATCCTCAGATCTCAGTCTCCTGAGTAGCTAAGATTACAGCTGTGAGCCCATCACAAAGTATTGTTTTAAAAAAATATTCATGTAGTTTTAAAGAAAAAAATATATTACCCTGGAAATATTTTAATGAAACCCTTTGGTCCAATTAATATACAATAATGGAAAACAATAATAATAATAATAATATTTGAGAAGTTTTCTTCCTTCTCTTTTTTTTTTGGTCGGTCATGGGGCTTGAACTCTGGGCTTGAGCACTGTCCCTCAGCTCTTCAGCTCAAAGCGAGCACTCTACCACTTAAGCTACAGTGCCACTTCTGGTTTTCTAGTGGTTTATTGGAGATAGGAGTCTCACCGTCTTTCTTGCCCAGACTGGCTTTGAACCACTATCCTCAGATCTCAGCCTCCTGAGTAGCTAGGATTACAGGCGTGAGCCACCAGCTCCCGGCTGAGAAGTTTTCTTAAATTAATAGAGTTATCATAAAAATGCACAAGCATGATTCACTTAATCACGTAGTCATCATCAGTTACTGGAAATAAGACATCTGTAATTAAGATCGTGGGAGACACATACTCTAAATGTACTTTGGGTGATCTGGTCTCAATCTCTCAGTCAATTTCTATTTTTGAGGGGGAGGTGGCAGTGATACTCTAGTCTTAACAGCTTCTTCTATACAAGTGCCTCTTAACATTTCTCACTTTTCTAAGCACAGGTGTCAAATTTGATTCATTTTGTAAATAAAAATCACCTAATTTATCTCATGTAACTGCATCTGGTTTAACCATGACAGGATTACAATTTGATATAATGGTAACTACAATATTGAACTTAGATGGACATAATTCATCATGGATTTCTGGAAAACGAAGAACAAATAAAATTAACTAACCAGGAGAATGCCTTAGAATGTCAAAAAAGGTGAGATAGAAGACATGCAAAGAGTATGAAAAAAAAGAGAAAAATGGAAATGAGTGAATAAGTCACAATATCTGTGAGAAAGTCATTGAGAAGATGGATGATTTTAGCAAAAATAAATCTACTTGTAAGAAATATAGTATATTAGTAAGATACTCATCTCAAATATGTTCCTTTAGAGATTCATACTGATACATCAAATGATAGCCAAATTAATAATATTAATAATTATGTGACTTACCAGACATATTTTCTATATTTAAATATCAACTCCTAGAAGATACTTTATAACAAAAAAGTAGAAGAGATTCCTTACATTGTCATCGGTTAATATTTTCACGTGATAAAAATCTAACTACCAAATTAAAAAAAAAGACAAATGCCTTGTGTTTTCAAATCTTGAAAACATTGTACTAGAAAATGAATACTATTATTTTCAATACAAGATCTTTCTATATAGACCAGGAAAATCTCAAAGCCAAGAGTCTCATGTTTCAATTTCTGAAGTGCAGAAATTAAAAAATGTGTATGACATACTGTTAGAGGTTTATGCTTGTAATCCTACCTACTGAGAACATTGGGATTTTAGGATCATCTTTCCCAGCAAGATTGGGAAGGAAATTTCATGAAACACTTATCTCCAATTAACCACCAAAATTAAGATGTAGAGCTGTGGCTAAAGTGATGAATCACTAGTCTTGAGCAAAAACATACGGGGCCAGTTTCTGGACCCTGACCCCAGGACCAGAACATTAACATATGTGTGTGTATATATGTGTATGTGTGTATCTCTATCTATCTATCTGTGTGTATGTGTGTATGTATATATATACTTATATATATATATGTATATATATACATACACACATACATATATATATGTATATATATGCCCCCATGCTTGCTAATTTTCTATGTTTGGATTTGAATTCAGGGCCTCTTATTCTTCTTTGACTTTTTATCTTAAGACTGAGATATTAACACTTAGATAATTACCCTTTGAGTGACTAGCATAATTGTACACATAGTTAAACATATGTCAGTCTTAAATTTTCAGACAATAGAGTTGTATAAAATGAAGGCAGGGCTTCTAGATTTCTAGATTGTTTTAAGGTACAGAATAGGTTTAAACAAGAAGTCAAATCATTTTAGAAAAAGTAATTTCTAAATATCTATTATACCTTTAGTTAATTTTAGTGATGTGAGCGCTATATTTTAGTATGTATCATTTATAATAAAATTTTGTGTGTGTATGTGGTACATGAAGCAAGCCAGGCCCAAAGAAACATAGCCCCCGTGGTTTCCCTTATTTGTAATAACTAGTATATGTCTGAGACAAGCAAAAACGGTCAGATAAGTTGATATTGGTGAAATGAACCCGAAGATAAAGATTCAAATGTTTTTTTTTCTTTCTTGCGATTGTTTCTAACATATTTATAAGATGATTTTTTGTTGCTTTGTATGTCCCTCCCCCACGATATAACCCCTGCTTTCACTGTATTTGATGTTTGTATAATTTGTGGAGGGGAAAGGAAAAAAACAAATCTTTTAAATAGGGATACAGGTGGACCCATTGCAACAAGGAGATGTACAAGTCGTTATGGCGAAAAATGAACTTCACAACTTTGGCTGGGGTGGAGGGGTGCGGGTGGCGGGCAGGGGAAGGGGTGCGGGAGTGGGGGATATGGGGGATATAGGAGGGGATATGGGGCGCGGGATATGGGCATTGATAAGAAACAAAGGAGGAGGCAACAATGCTTGATAAGAAATATACTCATTATCTTGCCCATGTAATTGTAACTCCTCTGTACGGTATTTTTATAATAAACCATTTAAAAATTTATAAAAATCAAATTATTTAAACATTGTATATTGATGTCTCCAGGCACCCAAAATGGAATGGTATTCAAACAAAAATATTAAGCATTCCTAGGATATTTCTCATTAAAGTTATTATGAAAATGTCCAGATAAAGTAGCAGAAAAGAAGGAAAGAAGACTAGAATGGGGGAGGAGGAAGCAGAACTGAAAGGAAGAAAAGGAAGGAAGAGGGGGAAGAAAGAATCAGGCAGGCAGGGACGGAGGGAGAGAGGTAGGAAGGAAGGAAGGAAGGAAGGAAGGAAGGAAAAAAACTTTCTTCAAACTTTTCATTCCAAAAATTAACAATAGCTAAGTCTATCAAACATTTAAATCTGGAAGAATAGTCACCTCTTAAAATATTTTCCAAAAATGGTGGCAGGACTAGAATGATAACTCCCTTATATGATTGTTTATCATTTGTAAAAACCTAGCTTATCCCTATAAATAAAAAAGAGAGGGGGGAAAAAGAAAAATATATGGGCAGAACAAAGGGTTAATAACAACTCCTCTAATACAGAAGGTTCATGCAGAAGAAAGAAATATGTGGACTGTTTATATTATCAAATCTCATGGTCCAAAACAAATAACAAGGAAGAACTAGAATATCAAGAATAGGAGGTACACATTGTTTAACATATTGAATAAGAGGGATATATGTTTTAAAATATGTCTAAAATGATTGCTGTTGAAATAAAAATCCTAGTCATATTGTCAAAAACTCCCATCAGGTATTATTATTTTGGTCTTAGGCAATTTGTCTCTGGAGGGGAACATGGTACGAATGCAACATCACAGAAATACCGATTTTATAGTTAAACTACAACTAAAACTGCACCAACATCTCTCTTTGGAAAATATTAAATGTCCCAAAATGAAATTTAAGTATGCCTTTTGGTATAAAGTGAATTGAACTAATCTATAATTCTAATTATTACTGACTGTGTGAATTAACAACACACTCCCCTTTTCCAGGAATATGAGGCAATTATATTCCCTAAAGTGTGGTTAATTTTTTTTTACCACTTATATGTATTGTGAAGCTATCCTAATTTTATATCTGTTTTTGTTTTATATCTGTAGAAACAGAAAGAAAAAAACAACAACCTAGAACGAGTATCTGTCCATTAGAGATGAATTCATCAGATATCTATTCCCATGGCATGTAACAAATAATTCTACTTTTTAGGCAAAATTCATAGTCAGCTCCGGCATCTCCATACTATCCTGAGGGCTGCATTTGAGTGAGTTTCACATTGCTTTCATTCCAGCAAAAAGGTATTAAATACCAGGTATAGAATATCACGACTCAGTGGAAGGATGCTTCCCAAATGACAATGCTGAATTTGCAAAGCAAGTCACCTGATAAAGCTCACATCCATGTCCCTGGCTGTGCTCGGCTGTAGAGAGCCATAAGTAAGCTCCCAGATATGTTCTGAAAGCATGGCCCAGAAACGGCTACAACTGTCCGAACTGGTGTGTACCTGAGCATTCTGTATCTTCCTCCAGTTTGAGTACATGACCTGGTACCCTTCACCCGATTGGAGGTTGGTTCTGAAGTAAGACTTGCAAAAATTCCTAGACTGACCTGGCCTCTGCGTCTATGAATGCCCTTAATTTTCACAGAGAATTCTTCTTGCAGACACTGTTCCAGTGTAGGCTCACAGATGCCCCATGGCCTACACTCCTGAATCTCCCTGGAGAGGAGCCACCGAGGCTCCAAGCAGGTGCCTGTGGCCCACTGCTCCATCGGCCCCCACTGCAGGGGTCCTGGTTGGTTGTGCCTTCTCAGATCACAAAGCATAGATTGATACTCTTACTACCTCGGTTTCTCTCTGAACCTCAGCCTGAGGGTCTAACCCTGAATCCTGGACACAGCATAGAAAATCAGGGAACCAAATTTTGGTTCGTTGGAACTATTCCAAAAGGCCATCTTTCACAACCCACACAGCAATCTCTCCAAGGCCAGCAGAGTGCATATTTGATATAACCAATCTAAAGAACTAAATAGGATGTTGAGATCTGAGGATGAACATTTTCGAAGCCAGTCCTGGCAGGAAAATTGGTGAGATCCTTATCTCCAATTATTCACCAAAAATCTGGAAGTGGATGGAGTAGGGGTCAAGTGGTGGAGCACTAGCCTTGAGTACGTAAACTCAGTGCCAGCACACTAAATTCAAGACCCAGGAGAACTGGCACCAAAAAAAAATTCCATACCTATTCTATTCTCTTTAATCTATGACTTAGCATCTTAAAACTTGTATTTTCAATTATAACTTAATGGTTTTTCCATAACTTTAATTTGTTTGCATTTCTATTCTTTCAGAGTAAGCAGTTGACTGTGCACATCTTATCACTGTACCATCTAAAATTGTATTTCCAATATCACACTAAACATGGTTGAACTTTTAATGTTCACTGGCTAATTGGCAGCATCATGATGGGCAATTTTTACTTCGTATATAGAGTCAATATTTGAAGGCCTAATTTTGATGCTATTTAAATTATGTAAACACCAGTAAAATGATTGTGCACAAATTCAAAAATGTGTATCAATGCTTTTGCAGGAAATGTACTTTTCCACAAGGCTCTAATTGTGGCATCCTTGTCATGAATAAGACTCCCTGATTATGAACTTATTTAGTTGCTTACATATTCTTTTGTGATTAGAAAAAATTAGTAAATATTATGCATACTCACACACATAATTACAGTATTTTAAGTAGCAGCTTTGTTTGCTGAAAAAGTTGCTACAATGATGTGATTAGCAAAATAAAGCAAGAATGAATTCTTAATACACACAGACACATATGCTTTCTTTCCTTCTTTCCTTTACTTTGTGCCTAGTCATATAGCATTTATTATGGAGTATACTAGCTTAAAGAGAACTAAAATTACCTTTAGCCAAGAGGTCAGTTACTAAGTAACTCTCTGGTAAATGACCAGACAGTTAATATTCCAAGAATTTGAGTCATCAGTATCTTGCCTTTTTTCAGCATTGTAGTAACTTTGTATACATATATACCATGCGAATGAATGGGTGGTCTAATAAAGTTCTTTGTCATCGAAAGTAGAAGCTGAGGTGAATGTGTCTCATGGGAAGTAGTTTGTTGAGGATTGCTTTGGTTGATTATTTTTATTGATCACTTAAAGTAAATGCAACTATTAATGACCCAGGCTTCTAATCCTAGCTAGAGAGGATATTTTCATCTAGAGGATCCTACTTCAGTGTCAACAAAGGCAAAATGATTCAGAAGATTCTAACTCCAAAGAAGCATCTTGGGTGGAGATGTGGTTCCAGGGTTGGACCACCAGGCTCTGAGGTCAAACGTGTCCTAAGAAAAGAATAGATTTGAATTTATTATTCTAAAATATTTATGCCGACTCTATGATTTCCTGAAAATTACCACAATCAAGTTGGGATCAAATACTGATTTGCAATGCAGCTGTCCTCAGTCTTGATCAAAAATCTAATTATGGTTGGAGGATGCGCTATCACACATCGAAACTGTAGGTCTCATTATGCAGATATATTTGAAATCTTGGCACCCAGAAAATTTTTGAAATATTTTACTGAACCTGATATTTTTTGGAAAGTATACATACTCTTTTGTTATCTTCGCTCTACTTTAAATTGACTGGCACATGGTAGAACCCAATGTCAATGTATCAGAGGAAAGGATGGTAGGGGAAAACCAAAGGGGGAGGCAACAATGCTTGAAAGAAATGTACTCATGACCTTGCTCATGTAACTCTAACGCCTCTGTACAGTATGTTCACAATAAAAAACTTATTTAAAAAAAGAGGAAATGCTTCAAAAGGACACATTCTCTCAGGAAGTTTGAATATAAATAATTTTAACTTTAGAAGAGTGAATGGGAAGTGTGCCTTTCAAACCTATTCCTTCAGGGCACAAGATGAGATTGTCACTTGAGGCCACGTATTTAAGACACGCTTAGAAGAGATGTATCCTAAAAAATAATAATACAAAAAGACTACTACTGGTGATTCATACCTGTAATCCTATCTACTCAGGAGGGTTGGTGCTGAGGATCAGGTATGAAGCCAACCTAGCCAGAAAAGTGCACAGACTCTTATCTCCAAAAGTAGAATTGTGGCTCCAGTATAGAGTTCCAGAGCTGAAGGTGAAAAAAAAGGAAGCCATAACATAAAAATCAAATATATTACTTCTTGTTTTGCATAGTTTACAATTAAGAAAAAATAGGGCTTACAAATGGTTTTGCAGACTTAGAGAAAAAATTCATATTCTTTCAAAATATTTGTACTTGATATTTACTAAAGGAATAAGTATATATTTAGACAGTTATTTATCACTTTTACTCATTTAAAAATACGTAGTTGTGGAGTTGGGAAGGTGGCTCAGTGGTAAAGTGCTTGCCTCACATGCATGAGGTATTGGGTTCAATTCCTCAGCACCACATACACAGAAAAAGCCAGAAGTGGACATTGTGGCTCAAGTGGTATAGCACTGGCTTTGAGCTGAAGAGTTCAGGGCCAGCACACAGGCCCAGACTTAAAGCTCCACAACAGACAGAAGAAAAATGTCATTTTTAACTAAATAAAATCAGACAATATGATGGGTGCTGGTGACTCATATCTATAATCCTAGCTACTGAGGAGGCTGAGATAGGAGGACCACAGTTCAAAGGTAGCCTGGGCAAGCACGTCCATGAAACTCTGTTCTTCATTTAACCAGCAAAGTGTAAGACATAGGGCTGTAAATCAAATGCCAGAGTACTGGCTTGCACCAACAAAAAACTCAGGACAGTGCCCAGACCTTTAGTTTAAGCACCAGAACTATAACATACACCCATATTATGAAGCAATTTCATATATCAAATAGTTCTAAACTCACATTAAAATAAGTTCAATTATAGGCTTAATTTCTGCTAATAGAAAAAGTAATAGAAAAATTTCTATGGATTACATGATATTTTTGATTCTTTATGAACTATTTTTGCTATGCAAACGTTAAAAATATTAAATTCTTCAAATATAAGAATGGAACAGACATATACAAATTAAATATTTTATTTCCTATTTGCCTTTTTTTTTGGGTTGGTATTCCCTCCCTTTTATCCTTCCTTCCTTCTTTCCTTCTTTCTTTTACTCCTTCCTCTTGATCCTATTACCTCTCTTCCTTCCTTTCTTCCTCTGAGGTTTTATGTGAAATTGTTTTTAGGAAAACAATTTGTTTTTGTACATTTCCTTTTGAGAATCATTTGGCTTCTTTGTCTTCAATGTTCTTTACTTTGTGATGAAAAACAGATAAACAGGTTCAAGATCTACAAAAAAATTCATAACATCAGTTAATGTTCAGAAATAACTCAAAGATAGATTTGTGGAATGTGGAATTTACTGCCATGGTATCAAGGTTTTAATGTTAGAGAAAAATTGTTCACTTAATAAGAACTACATTGCAAAAACAATTATTTTATTTCTTGCTAATATTTCGTAGCATTCAATAAAATAATGCAATGTACATCTATAAGGATATTTATGAGCCGCTTGCCGGTAGCTCATGCCTGTAATACAAGCTACTCAGGTGGCTGAGATCTGAGGATCCATGTTCAAAGCCAGCCTGGACAGGCAAAGTCTGTGAGACTCTTATCTCCAATAAGCCACTCAGAAAACCAGAAGTGGTGCTGTGGTTCAAGTGGTAGAGCACTAGTCTTGAGCTGAAGAACTGAGAGTTCAAGCACTGTGACCGACAAAAAATAAAAAAGGATATTTATGAGCAATAACCAAGAAGCACTGATATATCTTTACGTTTAAATACTAATGTAGCATTACTTATGACTAACTAACATTATCTAGAACTAACTTGAATTACTGTCTTTTTGTATATTTAAGTTCTTTGATAAGTTTGTGTACATGGTAAACAGTCATTAGAACTCTTTGTAGAAGATAACAACCAGAAACAATTAAAACATCCATAATAAGTAACACAAATATACATTTAAGAAATACAACTCAATAAAATAATATAAATAATATAGAAATGATAATTAATGATTTAGAACCATAAAATATTACAGATATCAGAATATTAAACAAAGGAGTCAGACATAAATATTTTAACAAGACTATTTACTTTGGTACTAGAGACTGTATATTTGTTTGTAATATAACACTAAAGTATTTTATAAATAATTTATATACATTTAGTATGCATTGTATTGCATTTTATACTTAAATATCATTTTTAGCAAAATAATACATTTTCAGTAGATATCAGCACATGTGTATTAAGTGCAACTTTCAAAAAACTCATCAAATATGTAGAAATAAATGCAAATAGTCCATTCTGTGTCTTTAATGATTAAGCATAATTATGAGAACTAAGTTAATAAGCATTTCACCAACAGTTGACAAAATTCTAGTCCAACTGAGTCTGTTTGGTAATGGCATACAAGGAATAAAGGCTTAATTAATTAAAGTCTTTAGATAATAATTGTACATATTCTCCATACTGCAGCAAGTGATGAGACAGTTCTGTCCAGGTTTTAGGAAATAAAAAGCAGAGTGCCTACAAAACCTGAGGGGACAAATTTGAGATCAAGACTTGAATGCATTAAGTGAACAAACAATACTTATATCTGGAGAAAGATTCTGAGATGGAGTTGGTTGGAATGCTTGAGAAAAGGCAGCTCAGCCAGGGCTAGCCTGTGGCTAGAGGGAGAAAACACATGAAGTTAGAGAGGCAATGGAGAAGGGAAATGTCACAGAAACTATTATCTGATTTTGGATTTTAGTTTGGGTACACCAGGAAACGTTGAACAGTGTTTGTATAGAGCTATGACACGACATATTTTAACAAGACCATTTTAGCAAATCTGCTTAAAATAGATTTTATGAAATCTAGTTGAGAAACAACAAAAACAGACATTTGAAAAGTCATTGAACAAAACCAAGCAGGATGTGAATCTTTGTGCCAGAGTGAATTCAGGGAGAGTGAACTTGAACTTCACTTTATCAATACAAGAGCTTCAACTACTCACTTCAAATCATTTACCCACGACACAATGCAAGCATCAGATAAATGAGTATGAAGGAAAAAGAGAAGAGCTAAAAAAGAAATGGGTCATGGAAATTATCAGGAAGCATTAAGAGATGCAGCCTGAGCTCAGGAAAATAGGTGAGCATTATGTCTATGGAGGAAAACGTTCTTGGATTTAGTTATATTCTTTGGAATGATCTCTTAAAATAAAATTAATGGGAGAAGTTTGGGAGGTGGGGGACAGAAGGGACAGTAGAAAAATAAATGGAGGAGGTAACAACACTCTAAAAGAAATATACTCATTTCTTTACTCATGTAAGTGTAACAACTCTTTACAATAAAATAAAAAAATAAAGCATAAAGGTTGCTCTGTAGAAGTAGAATGTGAATCATTGATGACATTAGTAGAGAAAATTTCATTGGGAAGAGAATAAAAAATTAATTGGCCTGGTTTCAGAGGGGTCTAATTCTCACTGGAAGCAGTGAGTTGGGCAAATTCTTTCATCTAAGGGGAGAGATGGGAATGGTGAACATGAAGAATCATTAAAAGAGTTGCTTTTTATTTCCTTTTTTAAAAATTTAGATAGGACACTAGCATATTGAAATAAGTGTTCAAATAAGAGAAAATACTAATGAGCATACCCAGCAAAAATTTCTGAGTAGTAGGAGTTAATGAGGTCAAGTACACATGTTGATATATATATGTATGTATATATATTTATATATATGTTACAAGATTAAAATTGTTCAAATTAAGTAATTTACTGAGTTATCCCATTAAATTATATTTCAAGGGTCTATTTTATTTTCTCATGGAAATATAACTGATTCAACTACAATAATTAGAGAACCTGGAATATGTAGACAAAGGTGTAAAGATTCAGATGAGTAAGTTAATTAATACAATAAAGAAAGTTGGTGAAGTCTCATTCGGGTGTTTTAGTTTTTCTTAGGGAAATGGGTTGCAGACTGAAGATGGAGATCAGAAGAATGACAGAGGTTTGTGATCAGAGGGCAGCATCTCAAATGTTACTCTAAGGACTGCAAGTGTGCATGAATTGGGCTGGCAAAGCACCATTAGGGCATCACAAAGAACTTTTGGAGACAAGAAGGGACTCACAAAGCAGCACAGTGATGCAACAGAATTCAAGGCAGCCTCCATCAAATATAAACAATTTTGTTTATCCCAAATTACCGGAAGTACCATATGATTCAATTAAGTAGCCAAGGCAGTAGAATGTGTATCAGTAGATAGATGATAGATAAATAGATACATACATACATACATACATATATAGATACATAGATACAAAGAAATTTTTGGATTAAAGCATGCTTATATTACGAAAAAAATTGTTAATAAAGATACTACATGTTCATAATAAAAAATACATTTTCAAATATAAAAAAAGAGAATCCAATTCAGTGTAACCTGAGATTTTAGTAACATTCATAATGAAGGGAGATGAAAGTAAACATTTCAGAGGAAAAAGATTATTATTGTTGACCCAAGAAGTATATCTGAAATAGAAAGAGGAGAAGAAGATGTGAAGAGTTTGAAGTTCAAAAGTATGCTAGGAAAATTTGAATTAGGGTTCACATTGGTCATATAATTAATAAAGCAAAATGATGAGCTACTAGTGAGCATGAGAGAGGAAAAAAATTTTGTCAGAGTTGGTAATTTATGTTTAGATTATTCATTTTGAATTTGACTAGAGAGAGTATAAATAGAAATTTAAAATAATATAAAAGTGACTTTGGGATAAGAAATACTCCAGTATAGGTAGTGAGAGATGGATTACATAGATGAAATGCGTATGAAGATATAATATATGACATATAGATTGATGATATATAGGTAAATAGATGTAGATAGATATACAATACACTTAAAATTAATTGTAATTTTATTGAATTTTCAAATTGGTAAATAAATACAACTTAAGCATGTATTTCGGCACAACCTTTCTATATAAAAGAATATACTCCTGTGGAAGAATTAAGCAGTAATAAAATATTCTGACAGTGATTCAATTGACACAGTAATCCATTAAAGAAGACTTCTGGGAGTAGAGAGCATCAGACTACAGACAGGAAAGAGATTGAACTACAAGGCATTGAAGCACTACATTATTGATGGGTTTGGCATTGAGAGTTAAAATGCTACTGTGTAGTCACTGAAAACTTTTAGATGTAAACAAACTGAATAGTATTGACTTGTACGAGCCAATACTTTAATTTTTTACTTGAAAAGTAAGTAAAGTGGATATTTGAGTTTGACAGAAAATAAACAGGGGAAAGTTTTATTTTAAAAAATCGATTAGATAGAGCAAAAAATTTTCCCAATCTTTATTTGAAACACTCACCGGAAAAGGCTTGAGAACGCAGAAACTAGTGAGTGAGGGTTAAAGTGAATATAAATAAAGCTGTACAACAAATCCCAAGCCACATGACAGAAAAATTCAAATCTTAAAGTGTGGTATAATTTTCATTTTGCCTAGATTATTGTAAGATGTACATCTGCCCCAAGATCTACTTATGGCCTAGTTAGTGGTATCAGGGACAATAACCACTATGATTGATATATTCTGTGGAAATAAAACATGAGAAGATAAGATTTCAATTCTTAGCCATCAGGAAAAGTTCAGTTTCATTTGATGATATAAAATAAGGCCAAGCACTATAATGTGGGCTGAATTTGTACTCTCTTGCCCGCTTTCCTCACTTCTTTGGCTGCTCTTTTGTTCCACTATTGTTCCTAAGCCCATTTTTGAGTACCTTTTTTGGTGTTTATTGTGTTGAACCATAAGTTAGCTTTATTCACAATATTCAACCCATGTCGTACAAAATTAAGAAAACTGAAGAAAGGAGAGTGGAGAGGTTTGAAAGGGACAATAATGAAATAGTGAAGCTGCATTTGATTCATAAACTGCTTTGTTGAATGGCAACTCCTTTGTGCAACTCCTTAAAAATTAACTATTATAAATAATTAACTTAAAATGAGAGCACAAGTAGTCCAAGTTCATTATGCATCTGACACACTTAGTGACTAATGTAAATACAACAAATAATGTTATTGATGCAAAGTGCTCTTGTGTTTTTAGAGATAGAATTTGAATCCATTTTGATAAATTGACTTGACTTCAGGTGACAATTTTGGCTTCTAACATCTCTTTTGTAATCATAGAGAGGGCTTTAAGAAACAGTAAACTCTAAAATCAGCAGGGCAGGGCTTGGGATTTACCGCATTTTTGGTTAAGTCTGAAAATAAGAGCTTGTTCAGACTCATACCTATAACACCTCTTCCTTCTTTCATATTACTAAGAGGGGGAGTCAATATTCTCTTTCTCTATTGTTGAGTGTGCTGTGAGTATGATTGAGGGGGATACAAAGTCAGAGAAACTCTATCTCCAAAATAACAAGCAAAAGGCCAGGCTGAAAGGCATGGAGAAACAACATATAAAGAGAATACAAAGGACACAATTTTGATTTTCACTTGTAAACGAAAGGACATTGATGTCTATTGGGCATTCTGTAAGACACACAAAACACATTTGTTTGCTCTTCAGGGATTTGTCATAGTAAATGTATGTGCTCCTCACAGCTTTGGATTATCCTATTATGGATAATCAAGGTGGTGTCCTGAGTGATTTGACAACACCAGAAGTTTAAACTCCTTAATACTTCAGAGTCTCTCATTTCCTAAAGCAACATAACTTTTATAATCTGTTTATTATATATAAGATAAAGTGACAGGGATAGCAAATTGTACTCATTCTCTATTTTTAATTTTTTAAAAAATATTGTGGCTTTTTTGTTGAAAGAATTGTTCTTCTTAATGTTTTTTTTCTTTTATTTGAAAATTTACAATCTAACAAAATGAATATGAGGAAGATGGAACTTGAGATGGGTGGGGAGTGAGGACAGGGGAGAGGGGCAGAGGAATGAAGGGAGGGAGAGTAGGAGAATGCAGTCATAATATTCAATGTGTATAAGTGAAAATAACAAGAAAACTGAGTGAATCGGCAGGATTGGGAGAAAACAGGGAGAATGATGAAAGGGGTGGTACTGTTAAACAAGCACTATACTCATAAACTCACATGTTGAATTGGACAAAATTTATGCAATTGCTAAGTTGGAAATGAACTCTACAACGCCAGGGTGAGGGGAGTGGGGGAAGTAGGGAGGGAAGAGATAGTAGGACAAAAACAAAGGAAGGAGTAACAATGTTGGACAAGAAATGTGCTCACTACTTACTCATGTAACTGTAACCCCTCTGTACAGCACTTTACAATAAAATAAAAATTTTAAAAATGTTTAAATACATACTAAGAAGATTCCATTATAGCTAATTTATGGATCCATATCATTTTGAATTTATATGAGAAAAAATTTTAATTCCTTTCTGATTAGGATCCTCTCTCTCTACACTGAGAGATCCCACCTACTTGAGATGAAGACAGTGACTCTGTAAAATGAACTTATTTCAAAAATAGTAACACCTTCTTTGAACACCAAACAAAAGTAGACTATTAAAATGTTACTTTGGAGTTTCTCTTCTATAGTTCTGGTAGAATTGAACTTCTACTTTGAGATGCCAATTTATAACTTAGGCAGAGATTTGATTCAGAAGTAGAGGTCTTGGTCAGATGAATTTGATCTTACAAAAAGCCTCTCTGAATAAGAGAATGATAAGGTAAGTTGAAATTCCCAAGAAAGCAGGTGAGTGAATCTGTATTTGGCTTCATGCAGATGGCTCTTGACTGAGTCACAGTTCCCCTTTGAGAAATGACAATGCATTCAGGAAATAGACCTGAAAAAGCATTGCATGGTTAAGGCTTCCACTATTGAATAAAAACATACGCTGCTATCAAATCCTCTCACAAATAACAACCAAGTATTCTGTAGAGAATAACAGAGCAGCTGCCTGAGAACTGTAAAAAAGTGGAAAAATCATTCAGATTCTAAAGATATTGAAACATTTAGGGCATGAAGCAACACAAAGTGAATTGTGTGTGTGTGTGTGTGTGTGTGTGTGTGTGTGTGTGTGTGTGTGTGTGTGTGCACGCATGCCCTGAGGAAAGACACAATTTGGTGTGATTTAAAGCCCATTAATATTTTATACAATGTCTCCTCTGTGTCATCTGAAGAAACCAAGGGAATGAATCTAAGACCCATTGAAGAGTAAAGAAAAAGCCAGAGAGAACAGACATAGAGAATGGAACCTAATGCCTGTCTAAAATGCTTTTGCAACTTGGGATAACTAATAGACCATATAGGTCAAAGACAAACTGAACTTCATTTGAACTTACTAACATACACTATATTTTAAAATGTATGTAAATTAATTGGTTACAACAAGAAAAGAAGGTCTCATTTAGTGTTTCATACTTATATATTAAATAGATAGTATTTTATGCAAACAAATACAACATAAGAGATGAGTTATGACAATGTCTCACATTCAAAAAGGAATACAAATTCAACATATCCAAAATGATTATAAGATTTATTAGAACTATGAAACAGATATTTGAAAGAAGATATAGTAACTGTGTCAAATGAATTCCAAGGGAGCATAGTTTTGGTTCATGAAGATTCTCAAAAACAGAATCAGATCAACATATATTATATATATAAATGTATATATATATATATATATGTATATATACACATATGTCAATTAGTGTAATTCAAGACATCAACAGAAGCAAGGAAAAGAACTACATGATCATCTCATTAGATGCAGAAAAAAACTTTGGTCAAGATTTAATACCTTAAGCCTGGCGCCAGTGGCTCATGCCTGTAATCCTAGCTACTCAGGAGGTTGAGATCTGAGGATCGTGATTCAAAGACAGCCCGGGGAAGGAAAGTCGGTGAGATTCTTATCTCTAATAAATCACTAGAAAACCGGAAGTGGTGCTGTGGCTCAAGCGGTAGAGTGCTCACCTTGAGCTGAAGAGCACAGGGACAGTACCCAGGACCAAAGTTCAAGTCCCTCGACCAAGAAAAAGAAAAAAAGGAAGAGTCTACAATGCTGGATAAGAAATGTATTCATTATCTTGCCCATGTAATTGTAACCCGTCTGTACAGTATTTTCACAATGAAAAAATTTAAAAAGTATCTAACATCTTATATTCAGTGACAAAATATAGTATTCTTTCCACTGGGGGGGGGCAAGAAAAAATTCTGAAGAAGATAGGAAGATAGGATAGATAGGATGGAACAGTCTTCAATATAATAAAGGCTGTATATGACAAACAACAGATGAAAAGAAATGGAGAAACTATTCATGCTCCTGGATTGGAAAGATTATTATTGTAAAAAATGGGAGTACAGCCCAAAGATATCTACAAATTCAATGAAATACAAATAAAAATCCTAACAACATTCTTCAATAATATAGAAGAAAAAATCCAAACATTCATATGGAAAAATAGACAAAGATCACAAAAACGATCCTTAGCAGGAAGAACAGTGCAGGGGGACTATCAATACCAAACTTGAAATTCTATTACAAAACCGTAGTAATGAAAATAGGTTGGTATTGGCATAAGAATAGGACTGAGGGCCAATGGAATAGAGTTGAAGATTCAGAAATGAACTAAAAGTCTTAGAGTCATTTAATATTTTATTAGGGAGACAAAAACACAGAATAGAATAAAGACAGCTTCCACAACAAATGGGGGTAGCAGAATTAGGTATACACATGCAGAAAACTGACACTACATCCTTATAAATCACCCTGCACCAAAATCAATTTCAAGAGGATCAAAGACTTCAATGTAAAAAGTCAGATACCTTGAACATATTACAGGAAGGGATAGGGGAAACACCAGGGTTCCTTGCATGGGTCAAAACTTCTTAAGTAAGGATCTAGAATCACAACAAATCAAAGAAAGACTAGATAAATGGGACTGTATTAACTGAAGAGTTTCGGTATGGCAAAGGACATAGCTAGCTAGATAAATAAAAAGCCCATGCATTGGGAGAAGATCTGTACTAGCTGTACATCAGAAAAGGGCCTCATTTCTAAATTATATTTAGCACTCGAAACAATGAAACCCCAATAAACAAATCCTCAAAGAAACAGAAGCCTAGGTAATAAATGGGCTAAAAATTTATAGAGAGATTTTTTTCAGGAAAATAAATAAGAATCACCAATAACCACATGAAGAAATTTTTAACATATCGGACTATAAAATAGATACAAACCCAGGCAACATTGAGATTTCACCTCACTCCAATTAGAATGGCTGTTATCAAGAAAACTCACAGTAACAGATGCCACCAGGGATGAGGCCGAATGAGAATACTACTGTACTCTTGATGGAAATAAAATCTTGTTCAGCCACTCTGGAAAGCAGTATGGAGGTTCATCAAAAGACTTAACATTGAGCTATCCTATGACTTAGCATTCCTATTCCTGGGCATTTTCCCAATTAACCATAAGCCAAACCATACAAATGCCACAAGAACAATCATGTTGCTTGCAGGATAGTTTACCACAACCAACATATGGAATCAACCCAGATGTCCCTCAGTTTATGAATAGATCAATAAATATGCACAATGGAATTCTATGCTTCCATAAGAAAGTATGGCATTGCTCCATTTGTAAGAAAATTAAAAAACTTGGAAAAATATAATAAGCAACATAAGCCAGCCCCAAAGAAACATAGGCTCCATGGTTTCCCTCATTTGTAATAATTAGGATATTCCTGTAAATCTACAAGTAAACCCAGTGAATAGTTAAAAAGCAAAAATATACTTTGGCATTATGCATTATGAATTAAACAAGACTAAGCATTCACAGTGAGATTAAAGAGGATATTCTTAGCAGAGGATGACAAAGACTCTATAGTTATGGGCTTGTTTGGAGGTTCTAGTAAGGGAGCGCAGCTACTCATATACCCTTGACTGAAGACCGGTCCTCCTCTATCGGGGATGGTCATCCTCATTGACTGATCGCTGGGAGGGAGCGCATGGGAGGTGGGGGGGGAGAGGCACACCGGCCTAGCCAGTCAGATCAGCCAAATCAACCCTGGCGATCAGATAAGCAGAAACGGTCAGATAAGTTGATGTTAGGCGAAATGGAACCCAAGATAAGGATTCAAATGTTTTTTCTTTCATGTGATTATTTATAACGTATTTATAACATATTTCTTTGTTGCTTTGTATGTCCCTCCCCCACAGTATAACCCCTCCTTTCATTGTATTTGATGTTGTTATAATTTTTTTGTGGAGGGGAAGGGGAAAACAAATCGTTTAAATAGGGATACAGTTGGACCCATTGCAGCAATGAGATGTACAAGTTGTTATGTCGAAAAATGAACTTTACAACTTTGGCGTGGGGGAGAGGAAGGGGACAGTAAAACGGGGGAGATGGGAAGGAATGGGAAGGGGAAAAAAGGAGGAGGGAAAAATGCTTGATAAGAAATGTACTCATTATCTTGCCCATGTAATTGTAACCCCTCTGTACAGTATTTTCACACACAAAAAAAAGGTACAGAAGTACAATGAAAACAATGACAAAAGGGGAAAAACAATAAAAAAATACACAAAAAGTAAAATAAAAAACCTCTTGTTTCCATTTCTTGGAGTTAATTCAATAAACATAGTTCTGTATGATCACATGCACATAACTATTTATTTTTAAAATTTTAGAATTATTTTTATTGTGAAAATACCGTTCAGAGGGGTTACAATTACATTATTGTTTTTCCCCTTTTGTCATTGTTTTTATTGTACGTCTGTACCTTTTTTTAATTGTGAAAATACTGTACAGAGGGGTTACAATTACATGGGCAAGAAAATGAGTACATTTCATATCAAGCATTGTAGCCTCCTCCTTTGCTTCCCCTTCCCATCCCTTCCCCTTCTGTACATTTTGAACGTAAGTTTATGTGATTGGGGAGGGGAAGGGAAAACAGAAGTAATGAATGTGAGCTAATTCAGCAGTGATTCTCACTACACACAAAGATGAAAATGAACTATACAACTTGTTGGGTAGGGGGGTTATGAGGGGGGGGAAAAAAGGGAAGAGGTAACACTGCTCAAAAAGAAATGTACTCAATGTACTCAGTGCTTGACTTATGTAACTACAACCTATCACCTTTACAAAAATAAATAAATATAAATAAATAAATAAAATGAAATGCAAAAAAACAAAAGAAGAATTGTGGAGGAGTGGAACAGTGAAAAAGGGAAGGGTGAGATTAATGGGATACTGAGACAAGAATGTCCACTCTCTCCACTCCTGTTCAATTTAGTATTAGAATGCCTAGCTACAGCAATAAGACAAGATGCAAACATAAAGGGGATCCAAATAGGGAAAGAAGAAGTATAACTCTCCATCTTTGCAAATGACATGATCTTGTATTTAAAGCATCTCATAGACACCACTCCCAAATTACATGAGCTGATCTGAAACTGTGGCAAAGTATCCGGGTATAAAATTAACCCTCAAAAATCAGTGGCTTTTCTTGTATGCCAATAATAGAAGAGCGTGGGTGAAATCAGGGAAGCAATTCTTTTGTAAAAGCCCCACAAAAAATAAAATACAAATAATAAAAAAATAAAATAAAAAAGTTGACTAAAGTAGTGAAGGAAATCTACAACAAAAACTTTAAAAACGTGAAAAAGGGCATTAAAGCAGAGCTAAGGAAATGGAAAAAATGTCCGCTGCTCTTGGATTGGAAGGATTAACATCATGAAAATGGCAATACTGCCCAAGGATATCTACAAATTCAATGTGATACCTATCAATATTCCAACCTCATTCTTCAATTAAATAGAAGGAGCAACCCGAAAATTCAAGACCCCGAATAGCAAAAAACAATCCTTAATGGAAGGAACAGTGCTGGAGGAATATCAATATCAAACTTCAAACTCTATAACAAAGCCATATTAATCAAAACAGCTTGGTACTGGCACAAAACAGACCTGGAGACCAATGGAATAGAACTGAAGACCCAGAAATGAACCCAAAGATCTATAGCCACGCAATCTTTCATAAGGAGTTAATAAAATAGAATGTAAGAAAGACAACCTCTTCAGTAAATGCTGCTGGCAAAATTGGTTAAACACCTGCAGAAAACTAAATCTAGATCTTTATATATCACCCTGCACCAGAATCCACTCCAAGTAGATCAAAGACCTCTAAGTAAAAGCAGACACCCTGAAAACATTACAAGAAGGAATAGGAGAAACACTACGGCTCCTTGGCACAAGCTGGAATTTTCTTTTTTTTTTGGGGGGGGGTCAGGTCATGGCGCCTGAACTCTGGGCCTTGGCACTGTCCCTCAGCTCTTCAGCTCAAGGCTAGTGCTCTACCACTTGAGCCACAGCTCCACTTCCGGTTTTTCCTTTTTGCTTATGTGGTGCTGAGGAATCCATCCCAGGGCCTCATGCGTGCAAGGCAAGCACTCTATCACTGAGCCACCTTCCAAGCCCTTCTGGATTTTTCTTAATAAAGACCCAGAAATACAACAAATCAAAGAGACATTGGACAAATGAAATTGCATGAAACGGCAGAGCTTCTGCACAGCAGAGAACATAGCAAGCAAAATCAATAGAAAGCCCATGGATTGGGAGAAGATCTTCACTAGCCATACAATGGACAAGGGTCTCATATCTAACATATACTCAAAAAATTAAATCCCCAACAACAAATCCTCAAAGAAACAACTGCCTTATTAATAAGTGGGCTAAAGAACAAAAGAGAAACTTCTCTGAAGACGAAATATGAGTTCCAGATATATTTTAGATATGAGAACCTTGTCCGTTGTATGTCTAGTGAAGATCTTCTCCCTATCCGTGGGATTTCTATTGGTCTTTCTAGCTATGTCCTTTGCCATGCAGAAGCTCTGCAATTTCATTCAATCCCATTTGTCCAACCTTTCTTTGATTTGTTGGACAAATACGATTGCATGAAATTGCAGAAAAATGATTCAAATGTTTGATGTTTGTCTTTCTTGCGATTGTTTCTAACACATTTATAAGATGATTTCTTTGTTGCTTTGTATGTCCCTCCCCCACAATATAACCTTTGTTTTCACTGTATTTGATGTTGATATACTTTGTGGAGAGGAAGGGAAAAAACAAATTGTTTAAATAGGGATACAGGTGGACCCATTGAAACAATGAGATGTACAGGACATTATGGCAAAAAATGAACTTTACAACTTTGGCGGGAGGCGGGGTTGAGAAGGAATGGGAAGGGGAAACAAAGGAGAAGGCAACAATGCTTGATAAGAAATGTACTCATTACCATGCCCATGTAATTGTGACCCCTCTGTACGTTATTTTCACAATAAAAAAGAAGAAGAAATATGAATGGACAATAGCCACATGAAAAAATGCTCAACTTCTCCAGCCATAAAAGAAATGCAAATCAAAGCACCATTGAGATACCACCTCACCCCAGTTAGTATGGCTATAATCAAGAAATGCAACAACAACAGATGCTGTAAGGGAACCCTACTGCATTGCTGGTGGGAGTGTAAACTTGTTCAACCACTTTGGAAAAGCAGTATGGAGGTTCCTCAAAAGACTTCACATAGAGCTTCTCTATGACCCAGCAATCCCACTTCTGGGTATTTACCCAAACAATCACAAACAAGGCCACACTAAAGTTACCAGCACAGTATGTTATCACAGCATTATTTACGGTAGATAAGATATGGAACCAGCCCAGATGCCCCTCAGTAGATGAATGAATCAAAGAAAATGTGATTTTATATATATATGTATATATATATATATTTGAATTCTGTGCCTCCATCAGAAAGAATGACACTGCCCCATTTGTTAGGAAATTGAAAAATTTGGAAAAAATTATATTAAGTGTAGTAAGCCAGGACCAAACAAACATAGGTCCTATGGTTTTCCTTATTTGCAATATCTCGTATATGTCTAGGTCAAGCAGAAAAACTCAAAAGCTATGTACATATGACCATATAAGCTGAAACTAGGCAAAATGAACCCCAAGATAAAAACACAAGTGGTGTTCTCTTTCTTGCTGTTGTTTTTTATTATATTTATAATGTACCATGTGATTTTTTAAATTTCTTTTGTATGTGTTTCCTCCGTGGTATAACCCCGGTTTTCACTGTATTTGATTCTGTTGCCAGGCATCTTGTATATACATTTTTCTAATTTGGGGAAGGGAAGATAAATAACAAAATGCTGAAATAAGGATACAGGTTGACCCATTGTAACAATGAGATGTACAAGACACTATGTTGAAAATGAAATTTACAACTTGTGTGTGGGGGTAGGATTTGGGGAGTTGGGGAGGGAAGGGATGATGGGGAAAAACAAAAGAGAGGGTAGCATACTCTATAGGAAATGTACTCATTACCTTACTCCTGTAACTGGAACTCCTCTGTATTGTTGCAATAAAAAATACAAAAAAAAAGAAAGGGATTAATGTATATGTTAGAAGCACTGAGAGAGAGAGAGAGAGAGGGAGACAGAGACAGAGACAGAGAGACAGAGACAAAGACTGAGAGAGACACACGGAGAGAGAATTACAATATATAAAGGACTAAATTAAATGGCCAGGTGATGGTGGCTCGCACCTGTAATCCTAGCTACTCAGGAGACTGAGATCTGAGGATTGTGGTTCAAAGCCAGCCCAGGCAGAAAAGTCCATAGGACTCTCATCTGTAATAAACAACCAGAAAACCGGAAATGGTGCTGTGGCTCAAGTGGTAGTGTTCAAATTGAGGGTAAGAGCTCAGGGACATCACCCAGGCCCAGAGTTCAAGCCCCATGACTACCACCACCACCACCACCAGCAGCAAGAAAAGGACTAAATATTATTTGGGAAAACAGGGCAGAGGGGAGCAGTGAGAATGTGGACTGTGGTACCTGGGATGAATTTGTGGCAAATTCAAAGTAAACTCTTTTTAAAAAGAAAATAAATCCTTTGCACAATGTGGTTTAAAGGTTAAAAAATCAAAATATAATAAAATTATTGCAACAAGTCAAGAGAAACACATAGATGCATGATAATATAAAAATGCACACATTTCTTTTCATGTATACTATATTACATATTTTTATATTAATCAGGCAAAATTACAAGCATCTCAAATTGAATGAGAATGTACTATCCAGTTTCTTACATGTGAAACTATTGCTGGGAAATAGACAGAATAAGCTATCTTTATGTGAAGTGAATAAACCAGTACCACAATAAAGATTATTACACATTTTCTCTATTGTGTGGTAAATAGGAGAAACAAAGAAATGAAACACATCAAGTAAAAAGAAGAGAAGTAAACAGGTGCACATGGGAGTAAAAAAGGGAAAGAAATGGAAGTAGAGGAAATGAATGTGATCAGAATGCTTTAAAATTATATGCAAATGTCCTTATGAAACTCATTACCATACTTACCTGAACATATGGTACTATTGTTTACAAAACAAGTTGAATGCTAGTGGCTCACAATAGCTCATCTGGAGGCTGAGATCAAGTGAATCTTAGATTTGAACCAGTTTAGTCTCAGGAACTGTGACAATCTTTTTCCAAATAATCAGCAAAACAAATGAGCTAGAGATGAAGCTCGAGGGAAGAATGGTGACCAAGAACATAAGCACAGTCAGCATGGTTCTGCATTAAAACTTCTATACCATCAACATATTCACCCAATGAGTCAATCAAACAATTGATTAAAACTTAACACTCTGGAAAATAATTGTATTTGCCTAGCAAATATCTAAAAATTCTACTTCTAAGCACTCACCCAAAACAATACAATATGCTCACTAAAGGATATGTGCTAGTACATTCATAACGGATCTAATATCCAATTTCAAATGAGTGGATGAAGCTATAATAAAATTATTCAATTAGAAATAGGGATGCCTGCAATAAAATGGATAGATTCATAAGTGTTAGGCCAACACAGAAATACCAGATGCAAAAGAAGATAAATATTTTCATCAGTATGAAATATGAAAAAAGCAAATTAAACTATAGTAACAATTAAGACAATACTTGATTATTTAATTGAGATTTATATTAAAAAATATGAAGATAATGTGAAATGTATCAGAAGGTGGAACAAAACACTCTGAATTTTTTTTATAGCATGAACACCTCATACCTCCATGCATTATCTATTCAATTTTAAATGTTTGCAGCTTAATTATATTAATTTTTTTACCCAACTGTCTTATTTTTTAAAGAATCCACATAAATAGATAAACAAGAAGCCGATATAATCATACAAGGGAGAAATCCTATAACCATATGAGAAAACTAATTATAGGAAAATATTTCACTCAATTTTGCTTAAACAAATTTGTAAATTGACTTCAATCTCTCTAAAAATATAAATTACCAGGAAAGCATAAAATGTAAACAAAGCAATTATCATGGTAGGATTTGAGAAAGCTGTCACCAAGTTCCTTATCCAAAATAAAACAAGACAAATTTTTCACAAGTGATTCTATCAAGCCTTCAAAATATAAATATTTTAGTGTTATTTAAATGTTTCCAAACAGAGGAAAGTCAGACTCCTTCTCTGTTTTCTACAAAATTGTCTTCTTCAAGAGGTAACATATGCTTTCTTTATACATTCTTGTATCTCTTCAAATATTTACTAATTGTTTAATGGGCTACATGGCTTATGGTGGTAGACATGGAATTCATATGGACATGCTTAACTTAGTTTCTTTCATGTGAATTTCCTTATCTTGTTTGGAGGATTGATAAGGGTACTGCGGAAGTTGAAGATTGAGTGTCCAGGGAAGCTTTTCTTTAGGAATCACAAAATAAGGAAGGACAAATCTACTTTACATACCCCACAGATCTAAAAATCTACTTTATATACAGTACAGAACAAAGCTTTCTCTGTTAGTAGCACAACACAACCCAGACAGTACCTCATTGAGATTAAGCATTATCCTCTTTTCACTTCCTCTATTGGAGAGACTTTATCTCATGGTGGAGATTTATTATTATATTTCACTTTCTGGTTAAATGATAAAATCGATCAAGTTTTCTTATGGTATACATTGAACTTTGCCTCGGTTATTACCAAATTTTAAAATAAAGACATCAATAATGTGTCATGTGATTTTATTTTTTAGGGGGTTCTCTATATTTCTTTTACTCCTAAAATACAACATATTTTCAGTTTCTACTTTGTTACTTGGAGGTGGGGCGGTGTAGCTGAGGAGGTGGGAGGGACAGGATGGCAGGGGAAAAACGAAGTAGGAGGCAACAATGCTGGATAAGAAATGTACTCATTACCTTGCTCATGTAACTGTAACCCCTCTGTATAGTATTTTGACAATAAAAAACTTATAAAAAAGAAATTAAAAGTGAAATGACAAATGAATTTGAATATTAGTGAGTAATAAATATGAGAATTATTTTTCTAAATTTCTGAAAATTAGTGAAATCTTCCGAATTTGACATTTAGATTCTAAGTCTACAATCCTGTGGTGATTAGTCTATTCCGTTTCTCATATAACCTTCAACAAACTGAAGGACATAGCAGATGCCTTAAAAATGAGAAAAATATAGAATTGCATTGACATTTATCCAGCTTTGTGCTGTATTGGCAGCAGGGAGAGCAAATAGGTATATTAGTTCTGATGAATAATCTTTCATACTATATATTCTAATGGTTCCAATTAACCAGACCCAATTCTTTGATTAAAATAGTAAAATTCTTAAAAATAAATGATCACATAGATCATTTCCCCATTTTCAATGTCTTGACTATACAAATTGGATCATAAAGCACATAGCACCTTGCAGTTTAGATTTCATGGATGAGAGTTAGTTAGAGAAAAAGAATTCAGCAATTGAAATATAATATGTAAGATGACTTATAGTGACATCGTTACTACTTTAGACAGAGCAGCTGCCAGAAGGCACATGATACGTTAAAATTAAATTCAGTATACATCATTGGAAATTGCTCCTTTTGTATCTGTTATTATAAATTGTTATGATAAAGGTGATGTACAGAGGGGTTATAGTTACATTTGTCAGATAAAGATCGCATTTATTTTGGGACAATGTCACTCCTTCCCTTGTTTTCTCCCACTTTTTCCCTCCCATCCTTACCCACAAATTGTACAGCTCATTGTCAACATAGCCTCTAATGATTACCACTGCTGCATTTGTTCACTCTTTGTCCCTCCATTTCTTTCCTCCACCTTATCCTCCCCCATACAGATAAAGAAACAAACAAGACAGAGGAAAAGAAAACACAAAAAACAAAATCTATGAAAAAAAAATCTTGCTTCCATTTTCTGGAGTTCATTTCGATATATGATTTGAGGTACATAGGCATTTCACCTTTGTGTTCCGCCCTTAAAAAATCCTCCTCTGATCTTTGTTGTAGCTTAGAAATAAAACTATGAAGTTTCATATCTATTTATCTCTCTATCTTTTTATCTATCTATATCTGTGCATATAGTAACTCAACGTATTTTGTTTCTGATATCAAAAGCTTAAAAATGATTTTCACTATCTCTTGGGTCACTTTAGCAATATGAACTTAGTTTTTTGTTTGTTTACTTGTTTGTTTTGTTTTTTTAAGAGTAGGACGATTATTTATGGCCTACAAGAAATACATCATTGATGAAGAAAAATATGGGTTTAGGGTAAAAAGATGTTAATTTCATTATTTTTTTACAAGCAAATGAACACCCTAAGGAGGCAGCTTATATTACATCTGATAAACAGATTAGAATTAGTAAGAAGAAGAGGCAAAGATGGTCACTTAAAATTAATAAATGGAACAAGTCATGCAAAACAATGGCATACATACATATGTATAACATATATTTACCAAGTATAAATATGAATATATATTTATATAGGTGTATATATGTAGATATAAACACATGTGTATACATGTGTATTGAAAAATTTCTTTAACAAACTTGGGTATATTCCATATACCATGTTTATTGCAGCACTATTTACCATAGCTAAGATATGGAACCAACCCAGATGCCCCTCAGTAGATGAATGGATCAAGAAAATGTGATACACACAGATACACACACACACACACACACACACACACACACACACACACACACACACACACATAATGGAATTCTATGCCTCCATCATAAAGAATGACATTGCCTCATTTGTTAAGAAATGGAAAGATTTGAAAAACTACATTAAGTGAAGTAAGCCAGGCCCAAAGAAACATAGGTCCTATGGTTTCCCTTATTTGCAATAAGTAGTATGTGTCTGGGACATGCAGAAAAGGTCAAAAGCTATATACATATGACCATATAAGATGATGTTAAGCAAAATGAACCCCATGATAGGGACACAAGTGTTTTTTTTCTTTCTTGCTATTGTTTCTAATGTATTTATAATGTACCATGTGATTTTTTTGTTTCTTAGTTTTTTTTTAATCTGAGTGAATATATCAGATAAGAAATTTTATTTTTATAATATTAGTATATTTTCCTTTTATGAAAATAAATATGTTGAGAGTTAAGGGACAATGGCAGGTTTGAAGGTTTATAAATTTGATACTGTGAGATGGGTCAAGGTAACAGAGGAGAAGATATTGAAGAAGAGATCATTTGAAGTCACAGAGTGGTGAAAAAAAGTGAAAAGCATAGAGCAAAAGAAATGTTACCACACAAAATCAAAAACAATTTGCAAGTCAGCAACAGTAGCTCACACCTTTAATCAGAGGACTTCAGGAAGTACACAAGACAAGAACATGGCTTGAGACCACCTCTGGGGAAAATACTGTGAGATGAAATCTCAACAAACAAGATGAGCATAGTAGCATTTGCCTCTTGTTCCAACTATGTGGAAGATATTACAATGAGGCTTTATATATGTCTGAGCATTACAAAAAAGGCTGCCCCAAATAGTCTAAGGCCCAAATCTGAAAAAAAAAAAAATACTAAAGTGAAAAGCTCTAAATTAACGGATCAAGTCATAGCTTAAACCTCAGTATCAGTCTTAAGAAAAGCAATGTAATGGATAAAGCAATAATCTGAATGAAATGAAAAATAAAAATCCTAAAGAAATATGTTAAAAGACATAAACATGAATGGAAAGAGGATCATTAAGACAAAGAAATATTTAAAAAAAAAGGAAACCTGGAATAGTGATTTAGCGCCTGGATTAATTTCAAGACATGATTAATTTCAAGGTTAAGGTAGGTGAATTTGAACACTCAGACAAAGAAAAAGGAATAAGCATAAAAAGAGCAAGACTGTAGGGCTACCATTCAAACATTAACCATAAAAAATTTAGGCATAAGAAAGAGAAGAAACGCAAGCTACAGTTGCCTAGAAAATATATGCAGTAAAATATTAGCGGACATTTTTGAAGATCTTGAGAAAGTGACTGTCAACCAAATAAGAAGTATGTTAAAACTTCATATATATGATACAAAAAATAAATTGGATATCACTTTATACTTGCAAAATTGAGTGTGGAGGATCAGAATAACGAATGCTGCTGAGAAATTCGATGAGTCTAGCCGGGAGCCTGTGGCTCACACCTGTAATCCTCGCTACTCAGGAGGCTGAGACCTGAGGATGGCTGTTCAAAGCCAGCCTGCATAGGAAAGTCTGTGAAACTCTTATCTCCAATAAACCACTAGAAAACCGGAAGTGGGGCTGTGGCTCAAGCGGAAAAACTCTCATCTTGAGATGAAGAGCGCAGGGCCAGCGCCCAGGCCCAGAGTTCAAACCCCATGGCCGCCAAAAAAAAAAAAAAAAAAAATGTGATGAGTCTTCTATGACAGTGAATTAATCAGAAATTGATCAGAATTAACAGAAATTCTTAAAGCAAGGGAGATATGGACTAATATACTCCAAACTAGGAAGGTCAGTGATTGCTAACTTCTGTGTTTGCATATATAAGTTTGAGATATATGTATGTGTGTGTGTATAGCAACTATATACATATATAGTTGCTATAAAGATATTTTGCTGTATATATATATATATATATATATATATATGTTGGCTATATATATGTGTGTGTTTGATACATTTTTTATTTACTTTTTTATTTATTCATTCATTCCTTTATTCATTTACTGATCCTGGGGCTTCAACTCAGGTCCTTGGCCCTGTCCCTGAGTCTGTTTATATTTAAGGTTAGTACTCTATTGCTTGAGCCACATCACCACTTCAGGCTTTTTCTGAGTAGTTTATTGGCAATAAGAGTCTCAAGGACTTTCCTGCCTTGGCTGCCTTTGAACTTCAATTTTCAGGTCTTAGCCTCTGGAGTAGCTGAGTAGCATGATCCACCAGCTCCTAGCTAAATCTAGTATTTGTAAGAGAAATTTTAAAAGAATATTAAAATATCTTCCAAGATAAAAACTAAAGCCATGCTTGACCACTAAAACCAGCATGCAGAAGATACTTAAGAAAATCATACATAGAGAAGATTTGCCCAATTTCCATGAAAATATTAGGAAGAGTAAGTCCTTCTACTGAAGTAAGTAACTAAGTAGGATTTGGAAAGAATCAAACACTGAAAACAAAATGACAGGAATGACTTACACACCTTTCAATTATAACTGTGAAAATTAATAGTGTTATTTCTGTATTCTGAAGGAAAAAAAATAAACACAGGTTGGATTAAGTTTTTGAAAACCCAACCATTTCTTGACTATAAGAAAAGCATATCACTGACAAATATAAAACAGGCTTAAAGTGGAAGTATGTAAAAATGAATTTTCAGAGAAAATTCAGTCCAAGATGATGCAAAATAACTACATACATACCTGATAGAGCAGCCTTGAAACTAAAATTAGTCAGAAAAGAAAAAGTACATGTTAAAAGAAAATACTCCCTTCAGAGGCTATATACTTTAAAAGTATACAAACTCAATAATATCACCCTCAATTTAATAAAACACTACTGTACATAAAATTGAGAGAGTAGACCCCACATATTATAATATTGCAACAATCTTACTCCCACCAATAGATCAGACAATAACACTGATATACAAACTTCAAGAAGATTACTGGTATTCTAGATGAACTAGACTTAAGCTATCGAGAGAATATTCTATCCCACAGCCACAGGGTTCATACTCATCTTAGCAGTCTCAACTTCTTTTTTCCAAAATAGATATTTTGGAACATCAAGTGTCTTAACAAAAAAAAGAAGTCATGCTGTCTTATTCTTTATTTTATTGTGAAAATACTGTACAGAAGGATTACAATTACATGGGCAAGATAATGAGTACATATCTTATCAAGCATTTAAAATGATAATTCTTACATAATGATATCTTGTACAATTTTGTAGATTTTCCACCTTCTGAATTTCCAAACATATTAGAAATGAAATATATCTAAAGGGACTTAAAATAGTTTTAACATTTTTAAATAGTAGATTTCTTCATCTACTGGTTATGACTAGGGTCTAGATAACCTTGCTTGGGCAGGGATGCTGAAATGGGGCTGGCTGTGTATAATACATTATTTGGGAACAGATCTGGGTAGCGCACTAAGGAAGAAGGAAAGACATTAAGTTAGAATAATTCAGCAAAACATTCATTAGGAAGTCATAGTCTCAGAGATGTGGTGCTTAGCTGGCATGTGTAACATATCACAAATTATGCCAGGGACTCTTATATCCCTGGACCAGCTAAACTTTGGCAATAGACCGCTCAACATGTGCAGAAAAGGACAATGAGCATCACAGTACTCTGCGGTCAGCTTCCACTACTAACCCTAAGACATTAATTTCTAATGAGCTCCCTTGGTAGAAAACATTTCACTCTCATGTTAACAAGTCTTGACTGATGGAATTTAGCACTTTGGATACTTGCCATCTTCGGAGTTAGCCCTTTCGATTGCCAATTTTTACCTTCTACTCTATGTTGTAATAAATCATAGCCAAAATATCACTACATACTACGTCCACTTAGTGAATCGTCAATCCTGGAGGTGATCTTAAGATCACAGTACAGAAGATGGATTAATCTTGCAAGGGAAAGTTCCCTGTGGAAGATCAAAGACCCCTAGTGAACAGACAACTTCCAGCAATCAATAGTCAATGTCGGCAGGTGTGTGGAGCATCAGTTTGTTAGCACCGAAGAGGAGCTCCAGATGGAAAATGAGTGTTTAAGTAATGTGAATACCTGTACCACTCAAAACCCCATGTGTCCACCATCGCCTCCTCCATCTGGGGAAAAAATAAAGTTTTCTAAAATTCCAGATGGTCTTATTTCCTGGTGGCACTAACAAGAGATAGGTAAGGATAACGTAACTATAGCCTCTATTGCAATAGCTAAGATATCAGAGATTTCTCAAATGCCTCTTCAATCTTTTCTCAAGGACCCTCAGATTCCATCAACACCTCATATGCCAGAGAAGATTTCAGAGCTAAGATAACCCAGGGCTCATCTCTGAAGATGCCAGAACACTTGATAGCAAGCCTTGCTCCTGAAATATTCATTCCCATTTAACCTGGGTTATGGGATCAGTAATAAATTTATTGGTAGGTTACCTGAGCCTTAAAAAAAACTTGTTCCCATTGTCTAATGGCCGTATAACCCCCTCAGGGTAAGGGTATATTACTCACATTCGTAAGTCTATATTTATCTGCTGGTTTTTTTGTCATGATGAGCTTGAAGTGATACAGCAGCAGCTGTGATGTACAACTCTGTGAAGCTCCTGCCATCTTTCTCATTTGAACTATTAACCTTTCAGAAATCAAGATTCCCTTGCTTAGAAAGCCCCAAATTAAAGAACAGGGAGAACAATAATTCTAATTTATCTGGAGTTATAGGAATTGTAACCACTTACATGTCTCCTCTTGGCTCCAAAAACCTCTTGTATGTACTGTGTTATAGAGTGCTTATTGATTTATGATGTATACTGAAGAACTGTACCCTCTACTATGAAGGAATTTGTTTTTGTTTTTTGCCCCCTTTTAAAAATATTTTTATTATCTTTAATAAGCGATACAAAGGAGACGTCATTCAACAAAGCAGTTCATGAATAGTACATCTTGATCAACATTGAACATTCTGAACCAGCCTTCCCACTAACCTCTTCCCTCACTTTTCTTAATGTTTAGTCTATGTGTTGGACATTTGCCATTAGCACAGCAGTTTGTGAGTATAACGCATCTGATCTGTGTCATCCCTTCAGTGTACTCAGTGCCCTCCACTCCACCCCTTTCCTTACTTTTGTCAATGCTGTGGTATAGGCATGCCTTTCCCCCTTCTCCTCTTCATTCTTCTACCACTCTCCCCTTGGTGTTACATTCTCCTCTTTCAAGTACTCATCCCTGGTACTTATTTGGTTGAGTTTTGACTTAGTCTTACTAATGAATTATACTATTTGAGCTCTCCATCTTGTCTATTATACTTTAGTGAATACATTTGTAACTGCTTGCATAACACCAAGTATGTTTACGTATAGATTTATAGGCACATCTAACTATCACAAATGAGGGAAACCATGCACCCTTTGCTTCTCTAAATCTGGCTTACTTCACTTGATATATTTATTTATACCATTCCTCAACTGCATCTTTAAAAATTACTATTTCATTCTATTGCGATCTGACAGTGTGCTGGGACAAAAATGGTGAAATGTGTAGCTCTCATGTTAAGGACAAGTGGAACCAATTTTCTAATATAAAATTAATCTCTTCATCTTATGCATTTTATGTAAGTATCATGCTAAAGAGTGGAGATTTTGATTATCTATTTTTTTTTTTGTCAGTCATTGGGCTTGAACTCTGGGCTTGGGCGCTGTCCCTGAGCTCTTCAGCTTGAGCCACAGCACCAACTTCTGATTTTCTGGTGGTTTATTGGAGATAAAAGTTTCACAGACTTTCCTGCCCGGGCTGGCTTTGAACCGAGATCCTCAGATCTCAGCCTCCTGAGTAGCTAGGATTACAGGCGTGAGCCATCAGTGCTTGGCACTTTGATTATTCTTGTAAAAATTATTTTATTAGAGTATTCATTTTATAAACTGAGAGGTTTCATCACAAATGTACATATTAAGCATTTGGGTTGTGTTTAACATATTAGTATTTCTTATCACTCATCCACAAAACACCTACATTCAAATTTCTTACAAATTAAAACATGGATTTCATTAAGATCTTTGTATAATACAGTGTACCTCAATGGATGATTTTTTTTCCATTACACTCTATTTCCCCCTGTGCCTCCTACTAGTTTCTCTTCTTGAAAGCCCTCCTAATTTCATGTCTTTGATGCTCACATCTAGGGAGTTTGACATAACTCTAGAGGCAGAGCACTTACATAGTGATGCACTTGCTTAATCCTCAGTCCTGAAAAATATCCAATACAAGCCTCTACTTGTCATTAAAGTTGTATTAAACATGGGAAAGAAATAAAACCCTATTGGAGAAATATATGTGAATTAAGGGCAAAGTGAATTACTCCTTCCAGGATAGAAGCAATCAGTTATAGATAATGTCCATGAAATGACAGGTAGTTTCATTCATCCTTGATTTCATATTATGACTCAGTGTTGGACTTTGTTATTGACATGTTGGACAGGATGTAAGAGGTAGATTAGATAAATTCAACAATACATTCTGGCAATATCCACCACAAAAAATACCAATTCACACACCTATTGTCTTATCACTTAGGTGACATCAGTAAGTGACCAAAATTAATGGGATGAGTGAATGCTTCTATTGATCAATTAATTATGGCTATTACCCTATAACATCAAACATGATGTCTAAACTTGAAGACTGCTATATTGCATGCCAAATACAATGGATCCATATACAAATGTTACTGATCTTCCATTTTTCTCTTTTCTATGGTTTTGTTCAAAAAGATAGATCATGTGTCAATATGACCCCAACTATATTTTAAACCGTAGCCCAAATTTCTTTTCACACAAAGAAAATAAAAGTGCATCTTCTTGGCTGGGAATGTAGCCTAGTGGTAGAGTGCTTGAATAGCATGTATGAAGCATTGGGTTGGATTCCCCAGTACCACATAAACAAAAAAAGCAGAAGCAGTGCTGTGGCTCAAGTAGTAGAGTACTAGCCTTGAGTAAAAGAAGCTCAGGGACAATGTTTAGGCCCTGAGATCAAACCCTAGGACTGGCATAAAAATAACAACAAAAAACAACAACAACAACAACAACAACAAAATCTAAGCAAACAAAAGGCCTGCCTCTTCTGAGCCTATTCCCATTATAGTCTTCCTTGATATGGCTTCCTGTTGACCTTCCTAGAGGGGAGATAGAATGTGAACCACCTGCTTTTGACTGATGATTACATGCATAATCTTCTATACCTGATCCTGAATATCTAACTTTTTTTCCTAGCATGGATTTCTAAAAGATTTGCATGCCTTATATGACTTACCATATAGATTCTAGCTTTAGCAACATGGTCACTTTATTTGCCATCAATGACTTCTAAAATGTATATATTTTTTCCCTTCAATTTCAAACTAATACCATGCATTCATATATTGCCATTTCCTTATTGAAGGCAGACACAAAGGCCATGTAAAATCCAATTGTCTGGTATGCCCAGCAGCCACGATGGGAGGTATAAAGCTTGGTGAGTTGCAGAGCTCCTTTCTTCTTTTGGCTACAAGTCACTATTTAGAGTTCTGTGATAATACACAATCTCTTCAATTGTGAAATACGGCATTCATTGAAACCAAAAAAGGCCTCCTGAATGCTATAATTCATCCTTATAACATATCCTTAGATGTGTGGTCCATTCTTATCAGAGTCTACTTGACTGAAAGTCTTCTCTGATATGTATAGACTCTAGACCCATATAGCAGTGACTTTCTACATATCTGACTTTAAATGGCTTTTCTACAAGAGAACACACAGACCGCACCTCCATCTCCATCGCCAATGTCATGATTTCTTCTGGTACCAAATAACCAGCATCTCCTGCTTCTCATTCTATGCTTTTTCTTTCTTTATAGTCCTAATATATCTTCAGCCAAGATATGTTTAATTGTTAACAGAATGATAATATTTTAATAAAGCAAACTTCTGTAAAAGTCTTCCCTATCTTTGATATTCAATGCATCTCTGGGGATAGAAGTTCTATCTTTAAGATGGGGAAGTATTTCACATTTGGGTGCACAAGGTAAAAAAATTTTTAATAAATAATGATTTACTATTTCTTATTATTGACTACCCTTTGTTATTCTATATTCTTGGGGAGTATTGTTGGTATCTAATGATTAGAGACCAAAGATGTTTCTAAACATCATCGAATGCACAAGACAGCCCTCTGTAAGTAAGCCTGTCCACAGTGTATCCTGACAGTGAATATACATTTTATGGCATATTTTAGCATATCTAATATCCTAAACATTTTAAATTAGAGGAAATGAGAGTTCTATTTATTTTATGCATCCACTCATATTTCCTCTCTCAGGTCTCTAACACTTTCTTAATAGATCCAAGAGACTTGCTCAGAAATTCTAAATGCATAAGATTTCCTACTTCTTTAAATATTTACCAACTTTGCGATTAAGTTTGAAGGTTCTTTTTCTATTCCATGTGCCCTCCCGGGAGAGATGCATAGGGCAGATTCTTTATGGACTAGAAAGATATGAAGAAAGAAGAGAACTACATGGCACTTGCAATTGAGTTTCTGGTCAATATGAAGAATCACAGATCTGATCTAGTCATTAAGAGTTAGAGATGCTCAACTAGATCAAGGCTGGAATTTTTCATTTTTACTGCCATTAGAAGTAACAGGAGAACCATTTGTCCTAGAGAAACTTCATTTTGAAAGACAGAACTTACCTGCAAGCACCAAAAGTGTTAAGCATTGTCAGAAGCTACTCTAAGAGGTTGACTGATGATAGGACAATAGTGAAGAAAAAATCTGAACATCATACCACAATATGTAATGCAGCCATGGATGAGATGGACATGTGGCTATAGGTTCCTTGTATCAATTGAAGAAATATCTCAAAGTCTAAAGTGACTCAAAATTTTAAAAAAAAGCTAGAATTACCTTAGGAATTATAAGTAAAAGTGTTGAGTAGTAAGCAAGTGTATACAAATATCTTAAGTGCCAATATCTTAAGTGCCAATATCTTAAGATTCAAGAGAGGTCTTAAATAAATAGTGTAGTTCCTTAGAAAGGCAAAATCAAAGCAAAATAAAACATCAGGAAGTGGTTATTCAAAAGAGCTGGGGTGAGGTCAAGGGGAAAGTGGTAGACAAATGAAAAAAGGAAGAAGGCAACCATTAACCATTGTATAACCTACAAGATTAAGAAGAGTGAGTAAAGGGATAGTCAGGAGAGGGATGAGCGAGAATGTTGATCAAGGTATATTGTAGTCATAAACTGCCTTGTTAAACAGCAAGTCTTCTGTAAAACTACTTAAATATAACAATAATTAATGAAAAGTGAAAATATATAAATAAATGATAGACATATTTGTTTAAAATCTTCAAGCAATAAATTAACATAAAATAAACAAGTGTTACAGAGTAAAGGAGAGGGTAAATGTAGATTATTAAAATTTAATGAATTTGTTTTCTGTTTCAGAAAACAAGAAAAGCACAAAAACACGACACATTAAAATGAGAATTTATATTCAAATTATTCTAATCAGATTAAATTATAAATATCAATATCATCTTGAATTGAAACATTCTGTGAAAAAGAACATTTCAGCATGTATCAGGTAGTAGTAAAAATTATACAACTCTGTTGTCATGAAAAAGTTTGTGCTCTCCTCCTACATATAGAGCCATTGTAAAACAGTCAAATAGATGCTTTTCTTAAATTTATTCCTAACTAAGCAGGGCAACAAAAATTAAGCATGGAATTTCTAATATAAACTGAGTAATTATTATTTTGAGTACTTATTCTCAGTACAAAGGGAAGTTTTAGATATCTGTGATCTTTCAACTCTTTATCAGAAAATTCATATGTACTTTTAGAGAACTATGTTCCAATATTAAAGTATATTTATTAAAATTTACATAGTTCTATTGGATTTGGCCCTTGCCCTTGTCTAAATCATATTGAAACCTAATAAAAACTTCCCCGCTTACATTTATTTTGAACTTTTTTCAGTTTTCAAGTAAATAAATTATGTAAGTCATATAAAACAAAATAGCTTTTTAGAAGTCATACAAAATTATTTGTTCTTTGTACCATGTCAGAAAACATTGATATTTGCATAATCAGTGTTGCTGTTGATCTACTACTTACCTCTTCTGAAATTTGATGTCTGTTATATCTTAAAATTACCACAACTTACTGTTTCTCTGATGAAATATAGTAAGTTATAGTTAATGTCAAATTTAGATTTTGTATAAATATTGAATATTATATCATATAATTGCTGAGAACATTGAAGTATGACCAGTGAAAAGAGTAAAACCAATGGTTGTCTAGGTGAATATTTAAATTAAAATATTTAGATAGATGATTCTGAAATCACGGTAAGCCCACTTCTGCCACCAAGGATCTGGTGTATATATACATATGTATTCCATGTAAGTCACAAAGAACAATTGGTTTAATAATTATTCACATACACATATCCCCACTTATATAGAGGTACTGATATGTTGACTGACATCAGCCTGCAGAGAAGTGTATGAAGGCATGCTCACAGAGCCTCTCCTATTCCACATTGATTCCTGGATAACATCTGGTATAATGAAGGCAAACCTAATTTAGGATATACTTATAAGCATATTAGATAACTGAACGAGGATATGAGAGTATTGATGAGCTAGATGGACCCAGGGAAATTAAATTGAAATATAATGGGGTTAATTATATATCTCTCTCAGTTCCAAAGAAATAATTGCAAATACACAAATTGCCAAAAATCATCTTACACTAGCACATGCAAAATAAAAAGAACGATGAGTTCTAGGAGACTGACATTTTTATGAAATTCTGTGTCATATTGAGAAAAATGCAAATTTGATCTTAGACTCTATTAACATAAGTGCAGAATGCAGAGCACAAGACCTGCTGGTTCTACTGCAACCTTAGACTCAGAGTGCATTTAGAGTAAAACATCCATTTTGCATGCTTGATCTTAAAGAAATGTCATCCAAAATGGAATATGCTTGAAAGAAATTTTGTGAGTTTTGGGGAAGGATTTATAATAGTCAATAATATGAATGAAAAATCGTAATAAGAATATAATAGTCAATAATATGACTGAACAAATACAACAAAGAAATAAGAATTCTACATACATTTAAGTACCTTGTACTAGACTATACTATTGTAAACAAATGTTATGTAATTCCAGAGGGGATACATAGGTGTAAACCATTTGGTAGGGGCTTCACATAAATATAGACAATTCTAAATAATCAGGATGATAATAGGATTGACTCTGGGTTTAATTGGTCTATTTTACAAAGCAGCCCCAGAGTAGTAATTTAAATGGAAAATATTTAAGGAAGGAAATGTTTGTGATAATGAAGAAAATGAAAGAGGTTTAGAATCTAGGAGTAAGTAAAAAGAGATATCTAACATTGATATTGAGTTAAGAAAGAAGAATGGAGTTTATACTGCTTACTATTAATGGGTAAATCTTAGAATATTTCAGCAAAGACAACTGGAGGAAAGAAATGTCTGGAGGAAATGTAATATACATCATCACTATGAGTCATTTTGAGGAAAATATGCGTGGCAATTCTTAATAGTCAACTTGATTCAATCTTGGCAGATACATATATGTAATAGCTAGAACTCTATGAAAACTCAGCCCTTACTTTGGAGTTTACATCAAAGATTCAGGTCACTTGTTCTGTAGTAATCAAAACAAAGAAATCAATACAAATTAACAAATTGTTCAACCATTAACTTCCTATTAATATACCATCATAGAAAACATGCTCATATATAGAGATCAGTTGCTGAAATTACATTTTGTGAGTATTTTTAATGAAAAGGACCTTAGTAGAAGAAAAAAATGTTCAAATATGTTTAGCAGTAACTGAAAGAACACAATGGAATTTTACTATGTTTTTATTGGTTCTAGAGGAAGCCTCATCAACACTTACATGATTCCCAAGTAAGCATAGACACAGAAAGACACCCTTGGTTATTGTTTAAGGACGCCTTGAGAAATGGAATGTCTACTCTTCATTACCTTTATTATTACAAGTACTTCCTCCCTTTTGTTCTCTTTTACATTTTGATTACCTCTCTTTTCTTCTCTGTCTATCAAATATTGAGCCAGAAACATGCAAATGAAAAGCCATGGAATATGAATTTTCTATGCTGTTTCTCTGTGTGGATCCTGAGGCTTCATCTCAGGACCTGGGAGCAGTCTCTGGGTATTATTATTATTATTTTTCTAAAGCTGGCTTTGAACTGAAATCTTTAGATCTCAGCCTTCTGAGTAGCTAGAATTACAGGTGTGAGCCACAGGTGCCTGCCTTGTCTATACAGACACAGATATTTTCATAATATTCTTTCATAACACCCACCTCATGATCAGACAGAAGCTCTTCTAGGGTTTCTATGGTCACCACTGAACACTATATTTAGAAGAGGAAATTTGATGGGTAAAAATCACACAGCCATCTATTCTATTCTATTTCCTGTTGTTGGTTTGCAGGCAGCAATGTATTAAATTTTTCCTCAACTATTCCTTCCAGTTCACATATCTTGGGCTGCCATCTCTTCTGGTCTTTGTTTGAAATAGGGATATGCAATCCATTTCTGTATCTCTGGATTGAAAGACTTTACCTAATAACTTCCCCAAGTGGTGCTTATTATACTGGCTTATTCATCATCAAAATATATACAGTATTTGTGGACAATCATATAAAGAGTCCCCTATATTTTAATGACTCCATTTCACCGTAATTTTGCTAAGCAATCAGAGTAAGTGTCTCAATTAATATAGTGATATTTCTTCTTGCCTATTCTTTACCTTTTGGGAAGAGCCTTAAGGTTTGTAAAGGAGAAAGATAAATTAAGTAAATGATCCATTGGGAGTGATGTCTTAACTCCATGATTTATGCACACAATTTTAATAATGGACATGAAACAACTGATTCAGTGAGGGTGAAACTCTATCTTCAGACTGTTGTCTGTTGGCTGGCATTTTTATGTAACTTTACTATGCCATGCCAACTATTATTCTCCATAGCTATCTATATCTGAGTATTGTGGCATGTGATCACTTCAGTGCTTCCTTCACTGGGAGTGAGTTTCCTGTTTTGATGCTCAGTGGACTGGGATGAGGGGAGATAGGCCATCCATAATTGCAGACTGACTGAGACTCAACTCACAGGGAAAGAGCCTGCATTCTTGAAATAATGATCTTTCCTTACAAGAAATAAAGCAGTGGACTTTCCAGCACCTTATGAGGTGGCTGATTTCTTTGAGGTATCTTTTCATCCTAGACTCTTTGTCACTCTGTCTTTTACAGTTAGAGATGAAAGTTGCCAGATCAGCATTGATAAACAATACCTGCATATTCTGCATAGCAGTTCCATGTAGCAAACAATCTGTATGTATTTTTACCATCAAGTGGTTACTGACAATGTCTAGATTAAACCAACTAAGTCATTTTTCTTCTTTTATTCATATAATTTTTATTCTTTGGTGGACATATGCTTAAGAGTATATCATACTATTCTGCTTAGTGTTCTATCTGTTGAATTCCATCTGAGTTTCTTTGCCTCTGATTATTTTATTTAGTTCCTTTTTCCTGTTGAATATCTATCCTAGTTTATAACCAATATTCTGAACTTTGCAATGCTCTTGTAATAATTTAGATAACCAGATTCCTGCTTGCAGATTCCCTAGGAATGAGGCTGAAATTAAGTCATTGTCCATGTTCTATGTGAACAAACATGTTCAGCTAATTGTACCTAAGTATACTTCTATATTTTTATTAATTTCAGCTTCTGTTACTGGACTTCTAACAGGCATTTCTGTAATATGTGGGAGGAATGAGAGAACATGTACACAATATTTGCTTATGTCTTCTTGTTATGTTTATATTCCATCAAGGTGTATCATTGTTTTATTTTTCTTTTTTGTCAGTCATGGGACTTGAACTCTGGGCCTAGGTGTTGTCCCTCAGCTCAAGGCGAGTGCTCTACCACTTGAACCACAGGGCCACTTCTGGGTTTTTGGTGGCTTATTGGAGATAAGAGTCTCATGGACTTTCCTGTGTAGGCTGGCTTTGAATAATGATCCTCAGACCTCAGCCTCCTCCGTAGCTAGGATTACAGACATGAGCCATCCATGCCTGGCAAGATATGTCATTCTTGCTTTTCACTAAATTTGTTCATGGAGCTATCTTACAAGTCTGACAGGACTCAGCTCCTGAAGTTTATTGTAGATACAAGTTCTAGGTTACCTCATTGTAAACCTTCTGATTCTATCAAGAGACATGCATGTGCCAATATTTTTTCCTAATATAAAGACATGGACATTTCTGCTAATATACAGACATATATATGTATACATATATATATGTATATATGTATATGGCCTTCATTATGGGTTACTATTTTGATTATCTGCATGTGGTTTTTATTCTCTCCACAGTGCTTTTCAAAACCTTAGAGGTCAAGGAAATGATTGCATGACAAGCTAGAATACTACCGAAGCTTCCATATCATCTGTTGTGATAGGGTAGAAAAAAATGAGATTTATCACAATATTTCCCAGGTTGGCCACAAAATCTTAAGCCTCCTGCTCCTGTATCCAAGACACATACAGATTTATGCCACCCTGTCCACCTTTGGAAAATAATTTTAGGGGTGAAATATATTGTGTCCTATTACTAGTTGTCACACAAAATTCTTTTTGGTAGGGAATACAAGATGCAGCAATTAGCATTCAATTTGGGAGGTGAGAGAAATTATTAAGCATACATATTTATTTGAAAATTGAACATTTCACAGGCTTTGGGTATCCAATGTGCTTTTTATTTTCTTTGCTGCACTCTAGAGTTCACTTATTTTGCTAGAATTTCTCTAAGGATAATGCCTTTGAATATGCTGAATTTTCAAGGTGATAACAACAAGCTAATGGATCAACTTTTTATTCCACACAAGCATAATTCCACGAGTGACACATTAGAGGGTAAGGGAGTCAACACTTGTGATTTGGGAATCGTCTACAAAATCCAATCTGTCTCAGCAGTGCGTCAGTCTAGGAAATTAAATGATCATGTACTGGGGACTTTTCCTCTTTCTACTCATTTCTGTTCTACTCATTTCTATAATTTAGTATCTTACCTGGAAAAAGTTGGTAAGATTTTGATTTGTCCTATCTTACTGTGATAGCTCTTGTTTTGCCCATCAATTGCTCAAAATACAGATTATTCCAAAGTCTGATAATTCCAGTTAAATGTTCAGAGACTGGTGAAATATCTACCAGACAATTTCATCCTCTAATGCAGAAAATCCACCATATGTTAGACTTGAACAGAAATTCTACTTTTTATTTGGAGCAAGCTCTATTTTGATGTTGGGAAAGGATACTGCACATATTGGAGAGCGAATGACAACTAACCACTCTGTTCCTTAGTTCTTGAATTGTCCTATGATGTTCTTTGGAAAATTCCTGGCATTCATATTTCAACCACTTGGAAAAGAACTTGTACAACTATTAAAGAATATTTACTTTGAAGTTGCTGGGCACTTTTTCCTATAAACCTGGAAATATGTGTATTTCAATATTTCGGGGATGAAAACTCTGGGGAATGAATAGGACATTATGAATTTTGTATAGTTCTTATCCTCCTGCTCAATCATTTCTTCTATATTTAAGCATGTATTATTTTATGGATATACTTAACCTTTTAATTTTCAGTTTTCTATCCCTTTATTCTTTTTTTTTCTTGTCAGTTGTGGGGCTTGAACTCTTGGCCTTGGGGCTATCCCTGAACTCTTCAGCTCAAGGCAATTGCTCTACCACTAGAGCCACAGTGCCACTTTTCTGGCAGTTTATTGGAGATAAGAGTCTCACAGACTTTCCTCCCCAGGCTGGCTTTGAACCTTGATCTTCATATCTCAGTCTCCTGAATTGCTAGGATTACAGGTGTGAGCCCCTGGCGTTTGGCTTTTCAGCCCTTTTTTCTGAATGATCCTGTCTTTCAGTATGAAGCTTCAATACAATTTATATAAACCATCTTGGATGTCCCTTTGGTACTGTCAAAAAGTCGCATCCTTTTGAAGCTTCTATTATTTTTTAAATGATCCATACTCTTCAATACTCTTAATAAGACAAACCCTGGGAACATTCTTACTATCAACTTCAATATGTCAGGACTTGCTGCTTAAATTTTGAGTAGTGATGGGAAAGTGTTAACCAGTAAGTCCCTGATAGATTTGACAGTTTATATGCTCTTTGCGCTTCTCATGAAAGTAAATGATCTGACAGGCCCTATGGCCACACATAATGTGTCCCTTCTAGCGTGCTGATTTTCCTCATTTGTTTTTCTCCTCTTCTCCCATCTGCTGGAGCAGTTAAAAGCTCTCCAGTTTCACTCAGCCTCAGATACTTGTTGCTCTAGGCTTCTAAGTGCCAACTGGGTAGTGAGTGTATATCCACCTCTGGAGTGTTTGCTAGTGTATCCTTATCTTCCTGGAAATCAATTAGGAAAACTGCAAAGAATGAATGAAAGAATAGTGGTCTTTTTTTGGTGTTATTCCTTGGGTTTGAATCTCAGGGCCTGTGCTCTGTCCTTCTCTGAACTTTTTCCTCAAGGGTGATGCTGTACCACTAGAGCTATAGTTCCACTTTCTGTTTTTTGGTGGTTAATTTTGATAAGAATCACATGGACTTTCTTCTACAAGATGACTTCAAACCACAATCCTCAAGTCTCAGCCTCCTGAGTACTAGGTTATATGCATCAGCCCCTACCTCGCTCATTTCATAAAAACCCAGAGTTTTCTTTAGATGACAGCATAGATTTCATACTCAAATTTGTTAGGATTCTTTTAGGGATGGGAATGGGTGAACTTAGGCCTTGATCTCAGGTCCTGGTTGCTGTCCCTAAGTGTTTTTGTTTGTCTGTTTGATGTTGTTCTTTCCTCAAGGCTAGCACTCTACCACTTGAGATACAGTTCTACTTCTGTGGGTTTATATTTTTGTTGTTGTGTTATTGTTGTTGTTTTAGATAATTGAAGATGAATGTCTCATGGATTATACTAACAGGGTGAGTTTTGAGTTGCAATCATCAGAGCTCATTTTCCTGACCATCATGGATGATAGGCATGAGTCACCAGCATATGGATTATTTCCTTCATTTAGCATGCTGCTTCCATTTAAATGCATGAATGATATAATTTAATACCATTTATGAACTATGAGATAAGGAACATTAGTTATGTCTCAGGACAACATTTTACACAATGATACTATTCATGAGAAATTTTATTATGTGTCATTAAAAAGTACAATAAGTAAGTCATACTTTGAATATTTTTTTCTTCCTATGTTCATGTTTTGTAAGCTTGCTCCCCAAGGTAGTGTTGGGGGGAGGGAGGCAATTTACAATGCTGATTAGGCATTTTCTAGGAATAAATTCTTCTATTTTCACAATGGTGTGATTACTGGGAATTAAATCCATGTCCATGTGATTTCAGCATTCTAATATTGAGCTATGTTTCCAACTTTTTTTTTCATTTACCTTTGAGAGAGTTAAGATGTCATGTCCTTATTTCCCAGCCACCCCCACCTCCTGGGGAAGCCTCAAACCAATGACACTAATGCATCTTCTTTCGAGTCTCTGGAGTTACAGCAGTGGTCCACCATGCCCTCATTAGTGCTTAGCTTGAAGGAGTGAATTAGGTGTCCTGAAGAGGAATACATTCTTGTTTGTACAGTAATGGATTAGTTAGCACGAAAGTGGGCAAGAAGAAGGTGGAGTTGTTCTTTTGCTTTATGTGACTTGACTGTACCCAGTGAGTGAACCCCAGAGGAGCCATCCACAATGGCATGATGCAGCCTGAGCCTATTACCAAAAGACAATGGCTGACACTTTGCAATTAGAATTCCAGCCCTGGGGCTTAAATGATCATTGCTTTCTGTGTAATGTATTCAGTTTCCTATATATGGTTTCAGCAATTAACTGCCTACTAAGACAATATATAAATATTAAAGGTACTATTTTTGAAATATGTAAATAGTCATGTTAATCTTTCTCAATCTACCTGATTAGTTAACCATCTGCAACTGTCAAATAGGATATGTGTTGTTGGGTATGTCTAAAAGCCTAATACTCAAGATCTATGGGCAGGAGGATCTTAAAACGTAGAGCAATCAAAGCTATATAAGTTCACCCTAAGATACATAGTCAGACATTGCCTTGAAAAATCTCAAGGACCAGAGATATATCTTAGAGACAAGTAGTTACCTATCAAGTACAATCCCTGTGTTCTATGCTCAAAATTGTAAAAATACCAAACAAAACTAAACATATCTCTATCTTTTTCTCCAAATACATATAGATATAGATAATTGTTCCTATTTTCCCTATATATTACTTTACATATTGGTATATATGTATATATAATATACTCTATATATTATTTATATATAGTATTGTATTATTTTTCCTACTATATATAAACGTCTTAAACAGATATATGTTTTTCATGTGTCTGCACACAATCTGAAGGCAAATACAATATAAATCTTAGTTAATGATCTTAATTGTTCTATGTTTCATTTTTATCATATATATATATATATTATATATATATATATATATATATAGTACGAGTGATAAAAACAGCAAGTGACTCGATTTCATCTTATGTAGATTGACTGTGACAAGGGCTAGTTCATAATAATTAAAAATGTCAGGATTAGTATGGTAAGTTTCAGAAGCAATCAGTTGTAAATGACTTTGGAGTCTGTAGGAAACATGTCAGATTTTCAGCTTGTAAGAAAAAAGTTAATATATATAATATTTATTATCTGCAAATGGACTAAGTATGAAAATCAATAGAGTTTGAAGAATATTGTGTAAGTGCATGTCTTCTAGTATGATACAATCCTCCTAGTAATTATGATTTGTACTTCAGAAATTTATGATATAAACTTTTTGTACATTTGATGGGTGTATCATAATGTTTTCATACATGTATATAAGGTACTTTGGTTATATTCACCCTAAAATATTCTTTCTTGCTCTATCTACTCTAAAGTCCCTTTCCTTTTCCAAAACAGCCACCACTCTACTTTCATTTCATGTGTTTTTTTATTACACTTACAGTCTGTAAGTAATATTTTACTCCTGGAAGGAGGTTGTGTTGCTATACTATGATGTCCTCCAGTCTGATCCATTTTCATCAAATGTCATAATTTTATTCTTTTCTATGACTCAATAGACCGTGTTTTTCTTTATCCATTAAACTGTTTCTGATTACCTAGATTGAAATATTGTCATAACAAGGACACCTCATAGAAGTATTTCTTCTAAGAAAACCTAATTTGAATAAGCACCATTTCCACAATTACATTTTTGTCACTGACACTACCTTCAAAGTTATCAATATTATTATCTCTAGGTCAAATTTATACTTTAGCTACACTCAATAAATAGATTGAAACAAACTGTTTCTGAAATAGGTCAATCTTTTTTGTTCTTTATTATTTTTCCTCTAAAGAAAAAATAACCTCAGGCTTTAGCTAATTCTATTAGTGACTTTCACTTCAAAAAGAACACTTATATTTGAAAATATATGTATATATGTATATATATTCCACTTTTCTCTGTGTGTGTTTAATTTCCTTATTTCAATTTTTCCATAGGGTCAAAGGGATACAAGAGATAAGACATCATTAATTAACTAGAAGATGTGCAGAAGGGTACTACAATGATGTAAAGTAATTATTGTTTCAGAATGGGTTATTATAATTTTTAGCTTTAGAAGTTTGTACTTTTAATTTTCTGAAATTAATTTTATCACCAGAGAGATGTCACTAAAATAAGTTCTAGTATGTGACTATAACTGAACTCACTTACTCCATAGGAGTGTAATGAACTGATTCATTGTGAATTATCTCTTTATCTAAACAAGAAGTCTCTCTCTCCTTACTACAAAAACCCATTGTTTGAACATCAGAGGAATGACATTTCTAAAACCCATGAGACAGGAATAAACAGTACTCTTGAATTCTAAAGAGATTTTCATTCACACCAGAACACAGAAGTGCCAAATATTTCTCCTCCTTAGCACAAGCTACCAGATGTTCTCAAAACCTCTGGGAGCATTAGAAACGATGACTCCTGCAAGGCTTCGCATGAAATAGTATGAAAGAATGAGGCTCTGCTGGACTAGAGCAATGGTTTCCCACACATTGGCAGAGTATTCCCCTCTAGAGTCCATATCAATTTTTCTTGAAGAGTATTTAGGAAAAAACTACATTCTGTAGCTCCCCCACTTGGGCTAGCTGTACAAAAGAAGCATAGCCACAGTTCACTCCTTACAGATCACAGGGCGTGCAAAATAAATTCCTGATCTGCAGTGGGAAGACCCAAATGAATATAGACAGTGTTGGCAGGTAAATGCTGCAACTGGGAATAAAAATGAGGCTCCATCGCGTCACAGGATAATTTTACTTCACTCTTTTAATGTAAATGAATAATCAGCTATGTGTATACTATGAACAAACTTTTAAGCATATATTTCTGAAAATGTACACGTGACAAATGTTTGATTATTCATATATTTGTATGCATATTTGTGTGCATTCTATGTTCTTTCTGTTTCTTTTTATTGAAGAATACTTTGTGACTTTATTACCAAACACCAAATAATATTAACAAATACTTGCATTTTGGGGGGAAGTATAGGTTTGCATATATTTATCCGTGAATTTTTCAATCATAGATTTATCATAAGTTTTACCTTTCATTGTACAACTAAGAAAATAGAGACTTATTCAATGAATATTTACAAAATGTTACTGAATAATTTCTTATTGTGAGTGATTCTTACATTGGAATCACAGATACAGCCATAATTTTTTTCAGATTTTTATTATATTTCCAAGTTGTCTTAGTAAAAATTTATGACAACTAATGTTTGCCTTGGTAATGAAGTGATGTCTTTTTCATTCCTTATGTGTCAATATTAAATCTGAAACTGACCCCTTCATTAAAGAAACTGTGATATTCAGTAAAATCAGACAAGTATTTCTGAAGATTTACAGTTAAATTCATGTACGGTTTAGTGGTTACTGAGACATGGTGTGTACCAATATAGCTATTTGAGTAATTATCAATACAATTGTCTTTTGTACCCATTTTGCTTAGTTTTAGAGAGCCATATATTCTACACCTTTTTTACTGAAATTTTAACTATCCGATTTGAATAATTTCTCTTTAGTTTCTGGCATATTATAATTCCTTTTTTGAAAGGAAACAAATTATTTCTAATTAGGTGTAATTCTTAACAGGCTATAAAATGTAGGTCATAAATTTCATTATTATATTATTCACAAAACGATGATTATTTCTGTATATATATATATAAATATATATATATATATTTCTGTATATCATTGTCAATATATATATATATTGTCAATATATATATTGACAATATATATATATATATATATTGACAATGATATACAGAAGTGATCCAGTTTGCACATTTGTGTCTTGATTTTCTCTCTACTACAAGGCCAAAATGAGAATCTGAATATCCACGTAGGGCCACCTTATATTCTAAGAAGACTAAAAAATTTCAAATTTCTAATCTTACTATAAATTCTTATAGGATCAGAGACAAAGATGTATCTTTGATGATATACTATGTTATATTTCACCTAGTAATAGAGCAAATCACATTTCTCTAATACATCATTGCATTTTAACTTACTTATCCTCAATGTACAGTATATAAACTTATGGTTGAAAACAGGGAGTATGTCTCTAAATTCCTGGATAAGATCATTTAGACATACACAGAACTCTCTCTGACTCTCCTTTTACTCTCATACTCTGTGTGTGTGTGTGTGTGTGTGTGTGTGTGTGTGTGTGTGTGTGTGTGTGTGTGTCTGCTGTCATTGATTGTTTTTGTTCAAGGCCAGATTTTGATGGCTAGTTGAAGATGAGTTTCATGGACATTCCTACCCTGCTGGATTTATACTCAAATCTTCAAATCTCTTTCTGAATAGCTAGGATTGCAAGTGTGAGCCACTGGTGTTAGGCAATCTCTTACTTTAGCAAATACTTGAATACCCATTAATCATCAATGTTCAAACAGTGGTATCTCTTGATAAAAACAATGGCCACAGAATCCATCAAATGATGACAAGTCAATATATGGCACCCAGAGTTGATAAAGTAACTTTATGCAAAACTTAGTTTGTAAAGTTCCTTCTGATTTGTTTATTTTGAATTTTTGCCAGAGAACAGATGTGTTTTCCACTCACCTTGTAATATTTACTTAAAATACAGAAAAATAAATAGTGTCAGAAACATTCAACTAATTTGAAAGATGGAAGGAAATCAGAACTTAAAGGACTGTAGAATTCAGTCAGTCAGTCAAACTCTTCAGTGGTTAATGAGAAAGCAAGCTTCCTTGGGTTATGTGTGTGAATACATAGAAATATACATAAACATATAGGTGTATGTGCATACATATAACTATATGTACATATGTGTTCAATGGATATCTACACATGCATAGTACATGTATAAGGGTATGTAATGTATATTAAACATTACATATCTACATATACACATGTACATTACATACCTGTACACATCCATATGTATCTATGTATCTATGTCTATATCTATCTATCTATCTATCTATATATATATATGCATGCTGTCAACAAGTGTATGTGGTTAACTGCTTGCTCCTTTGGAAAATCACATATTCCTTTTAGATTTTTTTGAATGTGGTTGCTTTTTCCTCAACTCTGTGAATTATTTTCTTTTTGTTCAATTCTTAAATTTTTAAGTTTATATATTAATTTTGCAAAGGAAATTTATTATTCCATTTTCTTATATATACCAAACGTACTTTGAATATATTTTCACCTACACTATTTTTTGGTATCTCACTTCCTGTTCTCCCTGTTTTTTTTTAACTGATGTATCATTTGTACAGCATATACTACTCCCTCTAAAGATAAAGGGGTCTTTTTCTTATTTTCTTCAAAAGCTAAACAAAGTGGTTTCTACTCCATTGTTTTCTACTCCATTTCAAAACCATTTATCTGTATCATGCAGAAGGTTGATTATACCATGGAAAATAGCAACTAACAAATCTGCTTCTATTATTTAGAAAGGTCTAAGTAGGTAGGTGCTTTCTACAATTTTTCACAGTGTATTGAACTTTAAAAAGGGAATAATCTCCTTTTGTTCTAGGAAATAAAAAAGGATTTTTAGCCATTTTGATTTACCTGAATAAGTAGTTCCATACTCTTTCAGAAGAGAATACCAAGAGTCAAAGATATTCAGTCAATGTTGAATAAATTTAATATCTACCTGTAAAATTATCTTCCATTGGGGTATACATGAGTGCATGTGACTGTAAAATAACTGGTAATGCAAATAGTGAGTAATGTAAATGTGATTCTAATAAACAAATGGAAAATAACATACTACATACACAATTAGTACACAGTTAAATATATTGGGTTATTCTTAAAGTCTGCAATTTTATATTCCTCTAGCTATTTTAAAAATGTCCTAATCATTAGTAAATTGACTAATATGACTACAAATAGATTTTTTTCTATTGATTTGGGTATAATAAAGTTTTCATAAATATAATAAGAAAATAACTTAATGGATCGTAATCACAATTAGTTTGATTACTTTTAACAAAACTAAGCACATTTCTCATGAAGAAGTGTTTCCAAATAACATTTGATCTTGCTTTTATATCATTAAAATTATCAACAATATAACACAAAACTCAAAATTTTCACATTAATATTGGTTAAATGGAAGATTTTCTATTATTTGTATAATTAAAAATTATTGCATGTATAAAGCTAGCATATCTCTCTCCTCCAGAGTTTTGATGAATTCATATTTCACTGTTACTAAAGAAAAAGTCTCAACGTTTTTCTATTTTGTAGTGTATAGGAAAAGAAACTTCAATTTTCAACTTAGGTTTTCCTGAGATTGCCTATTTCATCTTCATTTCAAAATATTCCAGCATTGAGAAACTAATTGAATGAAGATATTTCTCATCAACCCAGTCAGTGTAAAGTGATTCCATTGTTCAACATTGCTATAAGGCCTATTAAAGTTAATGGGAGAAAGAATTACATCACCGAGCTATAAGTGATTTTGATAACTGGAATAGAGTCAAATGGGTAGAACGGGCAAGAAAGGTGACACTTACCTAGTGGGATATCTTTTCCTATGGCCTTGTTGGATTTGGATTGCAGAGACAATATAGTGGACCTAGACATGTATTTTAGGTTGCCTGTATCTTTATAAGTCATTTTGCTTGCTTAGTACACTCGACTATTTAGTGTAACTATTTAGTAAGACTGTGTTAAAATTTTCTTTCTCTAATTTAAAATTGGGTGCATTCTACTGCAACATTTTACTTACATTCCTTCAGTAAGGAGTACTCAGTCATTAAATATGATATGCAATATGATTATTCATTATACATTGTTCAGATAAACTGCATCAAAACAAGCAAGCAAAGGGGCTGAAACTTCCCCTTTCTCAAATATTTTGGTAGATATTTTTTTTCTTTATTGAAACAAATACATCTAAAAATGTTAAAATTTTGTTTTACACTTTAAAGTTGTTTTTATCATGATGTTTATACAGTTTGAAAATAAGATGAAAGTTTTTACTTTCATATGACAATTTGAGGATGACACACTTTTTATGTTCTGTTTCTTAGGTAACTTGCTTGGCTAAATCATGTGTAAAAATTACATATGCCAGGGGTATATAGGAGCTCTTCCTAGAAATAAAATAAGAGGAGCTAACCAAAGAAGATAAATAAAAAATAGATGACAGACAGACAGACAGACAGACAGACAGATAGATAGATAGATAGATAGATAGACTTATGAATTAACTCACTTAATTAAAAAGCTAAAATAATTTCATATCTTGAATTTTCTCCTTTTATAAATCAAGAATTTAGGAATTTTTGAAAGTATTTATAACAGTGAGAATTATAAAGTTTTGTATCTATTAATTTATTCTCTTTGTTACTTTTATGGTGTTATTGAGTAAACCATTCCTACTTTGCCTTTGATGTTTGACTAAAAATGTATAGTTTCTTTCTCTCTATCCCCTCCACACTCCATGTATGTGTGTGTGTGTGTGTGTGTGTGTGTGTGTGTGTGTCTGTGTAGATTTGTGTGGATTATTTTTGAATGAATGATTCCGACTCTATATTTCTAATGAGTCATGGGAGCACTGTGGAAGAATCCAAAAGCATCAACACTTTTCTGAATTACCTTAGTTACAAAAAGGACCAGGCCTCTCCAGAATCCCTGCACCTAGTAAGTGGCCATGAAATGTGTCCTCTATGCAATACACTTGGAAGCATCAGAAATGACTGTGTTCAGAAAGGTTTTCATTGAGATTTCTCATTCAAATATTTTTTTAAACAGAACTTCTTTTTTCTTGTGCCTTTTCAGAAAGAAAGCAAGAAAGAAAGGAAGGAAGAAAGAAAGAAAGAAAAAGATTATACAGAGAAATATAACTGTCATAGTTTTAAGAGAATTCAATGTAATATAATGTTATATAAACTATAAATGAAATACTTATGTAGAGGGATGCTACCACTGAGCTACACATATTACCTTTTATTATATTTTTAAGAACATTTGGTATGTAATAAGCCTGTTAACATGAGACAGAAAATATCTATAATTTAGGCTTAGGTCATGTATATATGATCAAGCATCAGATAAATATCTCCTGGGATACTTTTCAAATTAACTTCAGCATTTATGAGTTAGAAGACAGTATGTGGAATGTGGGGAGGTATTTAGAGTCTGTCAGCTGAACCTCTGTGTTACTTTAAAAAGTAAAAATAAAATTGATTTGAGAACAGAAGTCTGATTGTATAGTAAAATTTTAATTCAAAAGGTCACCTATATGCTTCTTTTTGATGAGAAATAAAGACCCTTTGATTTTTCCTTGACTGAAATTTTCATATCACTAGCAGAGAATGCATTGTGTTACTTGATGCTATGCAATTCATCCGTGTAACCTAAGGCTAGCTATTATAAATCATAAAGAAAGTCAGGTTTATTGAATATCAGATTTCCGTTAAATCACATTCATACACAAAGAGACAGTTCAAATTGTAATTGAAGTTGTCAGCTTTCATTCATCTTATAGAGGATTATTCCAGCTGCACATTAGTCATTCTTTTGTACTTTGAGTACAATTTGTTTGAATCCCCATGCTGTAAGAAGATGGAAAAGGACAGGCTGATCTTTTCCTGTAAGTTCTAACCAAATAATACTGATTTTAATCATGAAAAATACTTTTCTTCCTTTGAAAGTGTGTGAGGATCAAAAAACAAGATCCATCCATTTATTGTCTCCAAGAGACCCATCTCACAGTCAAAGATAAAAACAAATTCTGACTGAAGGGATGGAAAAAAGATCTTTCATGTAAGTTCATTCTGTAAGAAGGCAGGAGTAGCCATACTAATATCTGATAAAATAGACTTTTCAGTAAAATCAGTACAGAGAAAACGAAGGTCATTACATATTAATAAAGAGAATGATCCACCAAGAGGAAATCATAGTGGTTAATATTTATGGACCAACAATGGAGTATCTATATATGTTGAACTCTTCTGAACATAAAGAACAGGATTAGACTCCAACACCATAAAGGGGATATTTTAATAGCTCTAACCAAAAGACAGGTAAAATAACAAAAGTTAAGCGAAAAAACCTCTGAACTAAATGCAACATAACCCAAATGGACGTAACAGATACCTACAAAGAGTATTCTACACAATTATGCCCCAATGCACATTTTCTCAGCAGTTCGTGGAAAATTCTCCAAAACAGATTGTATCATAGGACACACAAACAACCTAAGTAAATACAAGAATGACATAACACCTTGCATCCTATCTGATCACAGTGGAATCAAACTATTTCTCAACAACAAAACATATACAGAAATCACTCAAATATATGGAGATTGAATAGCATCTTGGTCACTGAAAAAATTAAGGAAGAAATTAGGAAGTTCTTACAATTCAATAAAAATGAAAACATGACAATGGAACAAACCAAACCCCAAACCACTAGACATAGAGAGAGCAAAGATTAGAACAGAAATCAATGCAACAGAAACACATAAAAATATACGTAGACCAATGAAACAACAAGACAAAGGAAGACATTTAAGTCAATAATTAGAGATGCAAGAGGAAACATTACAACAAACATCCAATAAATCCTAATTCTTATAAAGGAATGCCTTCAAAACCTAAACTTAAAAAAGAAGGAAAACCTAGCAGAAATGGATGAATTTCTAGAGACATACAAACTGCTTAAACTGAAGCAAAAAATATAAACTAGTTCAAGAGGTCAATAACAGTCAATGAAATTGAGGACATAATCAGAAGTCTTCCAACAAGGAAAAGCCCAGACCAGGATGAATTTGCCACCGAATTCTGTAAGATTCTTTTTTTGGGGGGGAGGGAGAGGAGGTGGAAAGTCAGTTGTGAGGCTTGAACTCTGGGCCTGGGCACTGTTCTGAGCTCTTCAGCTCGAGGCAAACACTCTACCACTTAAGCAACAGCACCACTTCTGGGTTTCCGGTGGTTAATTGAAAAACACAAATTGTTTAAATAGAGATACAGGTGGACTCATTGCAACAATGCCATGTATAAGACTGTTAGGTCACCCCTCTGAACAGTATTTTCACAATTAAAAAAATTTAAAAAAAGACTGTTAGGTCGAAAACTTTGGCGGGGGGACGGGGAGGAGGTGGTGGGGGACGGGGGAGGTGGGGCGGACGAGGGGAAGTGTGTGGGGGGGGACGGGGGGAGGTGGGGACCCGGGGAAGATGCGAAGGGATGGTAAGAGGAAACAAAGGAGGAGGCAACAATGCTTGATAAGAAATGTACTCATTATCTTGCCCATGTAATTGCAAACCCTATTTTCACAATAAAAAAATAAAAAAAATAATCTCACAGACTTTCCTGCGTGGGCTGGCTTTGAACCATGATCCTCAGATCTCAGCTTCCCGAGTAGCTAGAATTACAGGTGTGAACCACCGTCTCCTGAAAAGACTTTTAAAGATGAACTAATACCAATACTCCTCAAGAATTTTCATCAAATAGAAACAGAAGGACAACATGCATTCTATGTAGCTGGGAAGGTGGCTCAGGGGTAGAGTGCTTGCCTTGCATGCATGACTCCCTGGGCACCACATAAGCAGAAAAAAATGTAAGTGGTGTTATGGCTCAAGTTGTAGTCTGCTAGCCTTGAGCTAAATAGCTGAGGGACAGCACCCAGTCCCAGAGTTCAGGTCCCATGACCAACAACGATAACAACAACAACAACAAAAAACACATTCTATGAAGCAAATATAAAACTTAAAACGAGGTAAGGATCCAACAAGAAAGACAACTATAAACCAATTTCTCCAATTAACCCAGGTGCAAAGCTATACAATAAAATACTAACCAACAGAATCAAAGAACAAAAAAATTATGTTTTTCCCGTTTTACTTATAAAATATATAGAAAGACAATAAGACGCCTATACAAAATATAAATAAAATATGGAAATATTAAATTCCCAACAATAGATATAAAATTATTTTTAGTTAATAACTTTCTGTTTTTATTTTATTTTATTTCATTGTAAAGGTGATGCACAGAGGAATTACAGTTATGTAAGTAAGATAATTAGTTCATTTATTGTTACCTCCTTCCTCGTTTTTCTCTGACTTTCCCAACCCCCAAATTGTAAAGTTCATTTCCAACATAGTGCCTTGTGAATATCACTGTTGTATTGGTTCAGACTTGGTCTTTCATTTCACCATTTTGTTATTCTCTTTCCTTTCCCCAAATCAAAAAGTATATATTCTCTCCCATGCCTTCCCTCCCATCTCTACCCACAAGTTGCCTATTTCACGTTCATCAGTAAACTCCACTGCTACACTTTTAATCCATTTTCCTCTGCTTTTGTGTCCTCCCTCCATCCTCCCACAGATGAGCAGGTGAATACACTGAATATAAGGTAACGAATACAGAGTCATCTCTTGTAGATTTTTGTAGATTTTTACTACTTCCCTACTTACAGTAGAAGTATGAATATTCCATTGATTTTATCCCAAATGTATTTGTAATTTGAAAATTCCCTTTTTGAGTCAAATCCAAATCATACAAAAATTGTACTCAGGGAAGTGGTCCTGTGGCTCAAGAGGTAGAGCGCTCACCTTGAGCTGAAGAGTGCAGGGACAGTGCCCAAGCCCAGAGTTCAAGCCCCATGACTGTCAAAAAAATTGTAGTAATATGTGGGGAACAGATACATTCTTCACATTTAAAGGATTATTTTCAGCTGGGTGCTGGTGGTTGTTCACATCTATAACCCTAGCTACTCAGGAGCATGGGATCTGACGATCACAGTTTGAAGCCAGAGCAGGCAGGAAAGTCTATAAGACTATTAAGTAACTACCAGAAAACTGGAAGTGGCACAGTGACTCATAGTGGTAGAGTGCTAGCCTTGAGCAAAATGGGGCTCAAGGACAGCACCAGACCCTTAATTGGAGCCCCATGATAGACAAAATTATGTGAAGAATGAAGGGCATTCCCTATGGAATATGATGTAATAATCTCTGGATCATTATAAGGACCATTTTATATCACAACATGAAGCTACTCAAACAGGCAGAGTTGGTTTCTTTAACAGTTATTTGAGAAATAAGAAGTATAGGTTCCATTAAGTGCATCATAATGTTTCAGAAAGGATTTCTGCTAGACAATAATTCTTTCTGTAACAATTGATACATATATAAACTAAGTCTCAGGTTCCAATTCTCAATGTCTTCAACCTCAAGGGAAGGCAGAAAGCATTAGATATCATGAAAAAGGTCATTGAAATAGGTGATAAAGTAACACATCTTTACACAAAATTAAGACAAAAGAAGATTTTCTAGATAGAAGAAAAAATATAATTTAAGAGAAAGGAAAGCTATCAATATATTGCTTGTATATCTTCTATTGAACTCTGGTAACAAATATCCATCATTTTTATTCTGCACTGTAAAAATCCTAAAAAGACGTCTATTTTTCCATATACACTTTTTATTGTAAAAATACTGTCCATAGGGGTTACAGTTACATGAGTAGGGTAATGAGTACATTTCCTACTGAACATAGTTACAGCCTCCTTTGTTTTTCCCCTACCATCCCTTCCCTCTCTACGTCTCCAACTCTCTCCTCTCCTGCCCCCAAGTTGTAAAGTTCATTTGCAACATCTTGTCTTGGTCATCTCATTGTTACAATGGGTCAGCCTGTATCCTTATTTAACCATTTGGTTATATCCCTTCCCATCCCCAAATTATAAAAATGTATATACAAGTTACAGGACACCGGAACCAGATACAGTGAAAACAGGGATTATACCTTGGGGGGAGGAACAACAGAATCAACTCCAAATGGATCAAAGACCCCAAAATAAAAGCAGACACCCTGAAAACATTACAAGAAGGAATAGGAGAATAGGAATAGGGCTCCTTAGCACAAGCCAAAATTTTCTTTTTTTATTTTTTATTTTGTTTTTATTTTATTATTTATTTATTTATTGTTATAAAACAGTTTAATTGAGCTCTTTCCGAATTATGAGCCATCTGGGTTAGGAATGGAATGTGTGGAGCCTGTGCGGGCTACACAGGCAATACTGATCATGTAATCACTGGTGAAATTTTCTTAATAGAGACCCAGAAACACAACAAATCAAAGAAAGATTGGACAAATGGGATTGCATGCAACTTCAGAGCTTCTGCAATGCAAAGGACATATCTAGCAAGATCAATAGAAAGACTTCTCTTTTATACACATCTTAAGAATATAATCAGAGGGCTGGGAAGGTGGCTCACTGGTAGAGAGCTTGCCTTGCATGCATGAGGTCCTGGGTTCGATTCCTCAGCACCACATAAACAGAAAAAAGCCAGAAGTGGTGCTATGGCTCAAGAGGTAGAGCACCAGTCTTGAGCTGAGGAGCTGAGGAACAGCACCCAGGCCCAGAATTCAGGACCGATGACTGACCAAAATAAATAAATAAATAAAATAAAATAAAAAGAATGTAATCAAAAATATAATAATGGATGTCAAAATCTATGTTGGCCTGAAATCTGTTACAATGGAAACCACACAAGATAAATGAGACCACAGTTTTTCCAAGCATGAAACAAAATTGCCTGACAGTTTCTAATTGTGGTGATTGAGTGATATAGGTAAGGGTAAGCATCAACTAGCAGTAATATGTCATCAAATTCCTCTTTTACCCCATAGCCTTTCTTGCATTGACTGTGAATCAACTGAGGATATTCATTACAGCTACCTGTTTTCATAAAGTGCTAATATGAGTAAAATTGAATGTGTACCCAAATCTCAAAGTTCATTATCACACACGTTTCTCTGTATTTCTTATTTTGTAAAATTATCAGCATGCCTATGTTTGCAAATATATAATTAGTAGACACTAGTTAAGATGAATATTTCCCAGTTAAATAAGACATGTGTATAATAATTATCAGAAATAAACAAAAGATAATTGCAAGAAATGCCTTTTTTTGTTGGTTATGGGAGCTGAACTCTGGGCTGGGCGCTGTCCCTCAGCTCTTCAGTTCAAAGCTAACGTCCTACCACCTGAGCCATAGTGCCACTTCTGGCTTTTTTCTGCTTATGCTGAGGAATTGAACCCAGGGCCTCATGCATGCAAGACAAGCACTCTACCACCATGCCAACTTCCCAGCCCCAAGAAAAATCTTTTTAAAATGTATGTATTGTAATTGTAAAGGTGACATACAGAAGGGTTTTTCTCATATAAGTCTAATAAAGAGTATATTGCTTTTTGAACAATGTCACCCTTCCCTTGCTCTCTTCCAGTTTTTACCTTCAGTCCCCACCTACAAGTTGCAAAGTTCATTTTTAACATAGCATTCCCTTTTGGCAACATCCATGTCAGCATTTGTTATTGTTAGTTTCTTTGATAATGGCCATTCTAACTGGGGTAAGGTGAGATCTCAATGTTGTTTGCATTTGCATTTGTTTTATGGCCAGAGAGGTTGAACATTTCTTCATATGTCTATTGGTATTTCTTACTTATTCTTAAGTCTCTAGTCTATTTATTAATTGGGTTGTTGTTTCATTGAGAATTGATTTCGCAAGAGAGCCAAAAACACAGTCGAAGGGAAATCTCTTCAACAGATGGTGTTGGCAAAATTGGCTGTCCATGTAGAGAAAAATGAAATTAGACCCTTATATATATCACCCTTCACCAGAATCATTTCTAAATACATCAAAGACTTCAATGTAAGGCCAGATATGATGCAAATGTTACAGGAAGTGTTTGGGAAAACACTAGGTCTCCTAAACATGGGTCAAAACTTCCTTATTAAAGATCCAGAATCAGAACCAATCAAAAAAGGAACAATAAATGCATCAAACTAGTGTTTCTGCATGGCAAAGGACATAGATCACAAGATAAGCAGAAAGCACAGAGAATGGGAGAGATTTTTTTTCCAGCAATGCAAAAGATTTTCTATCTAAGAAATAGTGCTCAAAACATTGAACCCTCCAAAATAAACTATCAAAAAAAGCCTTTTAAGCAAACTGAAAGTCAGCATATTTAGACCTGATAATCTTAAACATGAAAATTCTTTAAAGGTAAAATCACTAAAAATTGTACATGTGTACGTGTTACCTAAATATGCAAATGTTAACCTGCTGTTTATCACCTCTACAACAACAATGAAGTAAATTAGGTAAAACATCAATGAATGAACATATAAATACAAATAAAGAGAAAAAAAAGAAGGATAATTTTCCATCTTAAAATATGCCAGATGAGAATACATTAATGGTTCAGAGAATACATATTGCCAATTATAAAAGTCTACTTGAAATAAATTGCCAGGTTAGCTTCTCAAATAGTTTGTAAAATATTAATAAAATTCCCTACATATGAAAGTGAACAATATTTGTTATTTTTTGTTGTTGTTCTTCTGGGGATTGAATTCAGGAGCTTGTTCATGACAGGGAAATGTACCAGTAATATATACATATGATCCTGAATCAAATTTAAAAGCTGTCATGAATCTAATATAACAAAATTGTGCATAATACAGTGAGAATTATGTTATTAACTGAATAATGTGACTAAGATAAAATATATTGGTAAATGTTCTAGCTTAATTATTTATAAATAAAAATATATAGAATATATTATATATATTACATATTATATATCTATAAAATTTTAGCCCAGTGTAGTATTTTTTTATGTATTGACTTCACTTGCAGAGTTTCAAAATGTTTTAATTGATAAAACTGTAAAAAACACAAGAGAAATAATAGTAATAATTATAGGTAAATATTTTAAGAAAACTAATGATCATATAAACTTGAAAAGCTTATTTTAACATCTAGTTGATGAAATTAGAACATCTTTTAAAAATCAGTGATTTCCAAAGGAGATGAATTTTAAATTTGAATAAATGCAGAATTATCTGATAATTATATTTCTTTTACAAGTAAAAGGAGACAAGACAGTTTTGTCAGAAAATCTCAACACTAAGGGACAAGAAGTAACATTTCATGTTCCTCAAGAAGTTGTAATTAGGGAAAATTGGAAGAAATTTAAGGGAGTATAATTAAGGTCAGCAAGGAAGTTAACTGTTCATTGGCATTAGTCTGAATTCCTCACAGAAAGAAATGAAATTCCTCTCCTGAGAAGTGACTAAACGCTGTACTGAAAAGCCTATTAGCAGTAGTTTTTCTCTATTAGAAGGGAACAAAATCAATGGTTTGAATTGTACTTTTATTTCCTTATACGCAATGAACTCAGACCATAGTCAATTCATCATTTTACAAAAGATTCAAAGAATTAAGAAATTGTGAATCTGCCACTCTCTGGGATGATAACCTTTTCATTAATTATCTACCCTTATATATCACAAATTATTTATACTGGGTCTTTCTGAATATAAAGAGAATAATTAAATAAGTGGTCCACAAAATATGTGTTTAGAATTGTCAAAGTTTAGAAATTTAATTAGCTAAACTGTATCTTTTCTTATATAGAAAATTCTAGTACATATTTTAATAATGTTGATAAATTAAAATAAAAAACAAATTCTTCAGATACAGATCATTTACTTTCTTGAATGCTCTTCTATTTAATCTACTTTCAAGAAATCTTCAGATTTTTGTGGTAAGAAGTACTGATAATCAGTAAACACTCTGTATGGAAAAGATGAAACAGGATTTATTTATATGATTTCCTTTATATTGTATTTTGCTATCTTTTATAGTTTCTCTTATTCATGTAGTGTACAAAGGAGGTTTCATTCAAGTTAACAACATATGATGGTAATGCATCATGATCAGTATCATCTTTTCCATTATTCCCCCATATATCTCAACCCCCACAAATTCCCCTAAATTTCCTTGTTCTTTTTTCACATATATATATTGACTATTGTGATTTTTTTTTCCCTAACCATTCCTCTTTCCATTCATTGGCATCCCAGACCTCAAATCCGTCTCCCTGAGACAAGACAAGTTTCAGATCCTTGAAATTCATCTTATTAAGCTGTTCATTTTAAAAGACCTACACCCTATATACACTATACTTTTTCAGTTTGCACTTTATTCATCCATATAGACCTATATGTCTTTTTATATACATTATATTTGAGATTTATCTATCACATATGAAAGAAAACATGCACCTTTTTTCTTGCCACTTTACTTTCCATATTATTCTTCCTGATTCATGAATAAAATTCCATTGCTTGTATATGCTATATTTTCTTGATTATTTATCGGTTGTTGTGTATCTGTTTTATGTATGTGAGTAGTCTATAGTGATCAGTGCAGCAATGAACTTGTATCCTAAATTTCCATCTTTTGGATAAATGCTCAAGGTTGCTATTATTGGACATAGAGTAATTCTAGTTGTAGTTTTTTGAAAAATCTTCATACTGCTTTTCCTAGGAGTTACACTAGTTTATATTCCCTTCAACAGTTTCTTTTCTCCCCAGTCTATGCCATTAGTTTTGTTGTGATATTGAAAATGGCTATTATATCTGGTGTGAGATAGAATCCTAGTGGTGTTTTGATTTTCATTTCTTTTGTGGCCAGAAATGTACATTTCTTTTTGTATTTATTAGACATTTTCTCTTCTTCTGGGAAGTCTCTATTTAGTTATTTTCACATTTATTAAATATGTGGTGACTCTTTGGGAGTTAATTGTCTTGAGCTCTTCGTATATTCTGGGTATGAGGCCATTATCAGTGCCATTCTCTAATCTGTATTTTTAGCTTAGTAACTGCATCCTTCACTCTGCTTCACAGATTTTGTTAGTTGAAATTTATAACAATATAACATTATTTTCCTATTTGTAAGCAACATGCACATATACAAAATTACTGCCAGGTGCTGGTGGCTCATGCCTGTAATAATAGCTACTCAGGAGTCTGAGGTCAGAGAATGGCAGTTTGATGCCAGTCGCAGCAGGAAAATCCATGAGACTCCTATCTTCAATAAACTTCTCAGAAAAAGCCAGAAACAGTGCTGTGGTTCAAGTAGCAGAGTGCTAGACGTGAGCAAAAAAAAAGTTCAGGGACAAGAGTCCAGACCCAGAGTTCAAGTCCCAGGACTAAATAAATAAAAAATAAAACAGTTTTTAGAATTTAAAAATGCAAAATATCCAAAATTTCCTTTAAAAATTTTGGATGACAATTCAAATATATAATAGTTAATTAAAAATTTTTACGAGCTTATGTTATAGTTATTTTCTTTTCAAACCATGATATATAAGTCACTGGACAAATATTTAATTTTCAAAAAGGTTTCACTAATAAAATAGTATATAAAATTATTTATTTATAGTCCCCAAATATTAAAAAGTTATTTATAGATTCTTTCAAATATTGTAAGATGCAACATAAATTATTTTATTAATTTTAGTGTTTCATTGTTTTACATCTTGCTAATGGAAGTTGATATTAATAATAACTTGTTTTATTTTTGTAACTTCAACCTAATTAAAATGTATATGCATTTTTTTTTTGGCGATTGCGGGGCTTGAACTCTGGGCCTTGACGCTGTCCTTCAGCTTTTCAGCTCAAGGCTAGGTCTCTACCACTTGAGCCACATGACCACTTCTGGTTTTCTGGTGGTTAAATGGAGATTAGTCTCACAGTCTTTCCTGCCCTGGCTGGTTTAGAACCGTGATCCTCAGATCTCAGCCTCCTGAGTAGCTAGGATTACAGGAGTGAACCACCGATGCCCAGCTCTGAATTGAGATTTTGCTTTAATGTATTTAATAATTGCTTTTGGTTGTAAGGAAGACCCTCTACTACTTGAATCATACCACCAGCTCCATGGATTCAATATTGAATTTGAAAGTACTATGAGATAATACATTTGTAAGTTATAACTTTATTAATGAAATCTTTTAATCCTACAAAGTGTAATAAACTTAAGCATGAATGATTCAGCAGACATAATCCAACATTTTATAGTTCATAAAGAACTCAAGAGAAGTATCAAATCAAAATACTACTGAAGAACATCATCACACTATTTCATAAGGCATAAAATTTTAATGCAGTAAAGTAAAAACAATTAAAAATCTTACAGGGCCTTCAAATTGTTATATCTTAGCAAAACTGTGAACAAAGTCATATTTCAGGTGGAATTGAAGTCTGAGTAAAATTTCAAGGGACAAAAACATGATGCTCTAAATATTTATTTTATAATGAGATTACACCACATGTAGGAATATTCTGCAGAAGACACGAATACAGGTAAAGTTGACTCTGCTAGATAACACAGCAAGCACTATTTTGCAGTATTAGGGAGGAAAGTATTGTATGAGTAACTATTAAAGAGACCCATTATTTAAAAGCCATTCTATAAAAATAAAAAGAGACCCAATATGTAAAAATCATTTAAAAAAGAAAAGGTAATGAAGATGTTATAGATTAATACTAAAATGAAATTTATGGTTTGAGAATGATTAATCTCACAGAAGTAGGTAGAAAAGATTGATATGAATATAGTAAGGAAATTATAAAACAATGAAAAGTCTCATTGGTAGCCATCACCTAGAAAAACATGTGCCTTTGTCCAATCATACTGTTAGAACAAAACACCTGTTACTGCAGATTACCAGCAAAAGAAATTTATTTGTTACATCTCTGGAAGCTAAGATAGGACACAGTCAAGGGGTAGGTATTTTCAGGGTCTGCTGTTCATGTTAACAGATGGTCTTTTTGTTGTAACATCGTATCTTATTAAGAAGACTTTCTTGTAAGAATACCAATCCCATTCATGAATTTTCTAATGTGTACATCACCTCCAAATTTTGTCATCCTGAAGATTAGTTTCACGATATGAATTTCAGTGAAGCACATCCTCATGAATGAGACGGATGTGAAAGGAGGAAACTGAAAATCAGAAAGGCATGAAGTAAGTTAGATTTAACTTTACTACTTTCTAAAGTAAATAGAAGTCTGTATAAATTTGCTTATGTTACAAATAAGATTCATTGGTTGACAAAGCTACTTGGACCACATATATCAAATTCTGGTGGGATTTGGGGCCAAGGTTCAAACAACATAATTAAGCTTAAAACCCAGCCTTCTCAATATTTTATAACAACATTTAATTTTAGGATGCAAATGAGACCCTCCTCTAGTGCCATCATTCTAGCAAAATTTTTTTATCTTATGCATCTTAGATTATATAGAAGTTTTAAAATATGAAACAAAATCTAGATTTCATATACTTGAGCTAACTTGAAGCAAATGACCTTCCCTGGAGAAATTTTTATTTCAAACTGAGATACAACCATTTCTCTTTAAACAAATCAGGCATGAAAGAACAGAGAACATTTGAAAATATTCAATATTGCTTTCAAATGACATACTAATAAAGATGAGAAATTTTGAAAGATAATCTTTGGATTTTTCAGCTTGAACACATTTATATGTTCCAGGAAACCAATTCGGTATTGTGTCATATGCCTAACTCAAAATTAAAATTTATTAACACACATGGAGACTGGTATACAGTGAAATCAGTATATTCCCATATTTCAAAGGAAGCTGTAAACAAAAATGGACAAATTATATTTTCTCCCCTTGCACTTGTTACCCAAGATCTTACCCTTTATTAAAAGTTCCACTCTGCATCCAACAGTCACCTTTCCATCAGTTCTATTGACAAAAACAAGGATCAGGTTAAAAAATAGTAGCTAAATGGTAACTGTAACAAGATACATTTAACTACCTCTTGCTTTACACTCAGGAAGTTACTTTTCTCTGTTTCCTATGCTCTGGGTATATTACACACATGAGTGAACATCTATCTAAAATAAATCAGAAGTTTATGCTTTTGTTTTTATTTATTTAGAATTATTTTCATTCTCAGTTTTGAGGCAGATTCCTTTTGCTCCTGTGGAACTCTATATTATTAAAAACAATGAATTATTTATATATACTATTAATTCTTTTGCTCCTGTGGAATTCTATACTATTAAAAACAATGAATGATTTATATATACTATTAATATATTAAAAACTATATGCCTCTGAATCATTCAAATTGTATCTTGTCTAGCATGTAGTTTAGAGATATTATATATAAAGGACAGAGATACAAAATATAAATTAATAGTCAATATTTTTATGTTAATCATTTATTAGTAATTTATTTATTTTTAATTTTATTTTAATGCTAAGATGATATAGAGAGGGGTTTTACAGTTACATACAATAGGTAATGAGTATATTTCTTATCAGGCAAAAAAATTTATTATCATTGTTATATAGTTGAATAAAAAGGATTCAATTGAACATATCAGCTTGTAGGTACAACTTTGTGCAGACATCTTTCCTGCAAGAGTGAACACTTCTTTAACCACAAAGGTAAAACACTGAACTTCTAATAAATTGACCTTATAGCTTAAAACAATAGAAACGAGCTAAGTTTTATATTATGGAAAAGGCTGTAAAGTCTCTTTTATTAAGAATTTAGGCCAAAGTAGATTCAGTTGTGAAGAAAGGGAATTTGACAGCAAAAGATAGTAGCAATATTATGGAGGAACATTTTGTGGGGGGGAGAACAGTAGGCTATTTTAGTAACTGTGCATTGGTCACAGCATGGCTTCCAAAGACATTTTCCATCATGGTCACAAGCATCCTGGCATTAACCTCAGTTGGTTAAGGAGAAGTCAGTTCTATCCAAGTTACAGCTGGCATAGTCAACTTGAAAACCCATCCAGGAGTTTTCTTATGGTTGAGTGAGTTTTGGGGCTTCAGTTGCTAAGAAACGAATAAGGAAAGGTTAGAAGAAACAGATATCCCACCAATGGACAAATAGGCCAATTTAACTGTGTTATAGACTCAAATGGCCACAATGTCTACCTACAGAACTGACTCTGATGTGACACCTGAGGTAAAAATCGTGAAAATCATGATGTGGAAGAAAAGGACACTCCAGTGGTTAATTTTCATTATGGTCTTGAATACGTTGACAGATATCTAGAGATTAGTAAAGCAAACTTCTGGGTATTACTCATAGGGTATTTCCAGAAAGCATTGGCATGCATGAATGAAACAGTCCGAAAATACCACAGTGAATGTGAATAGCAGAACCCGATAGGCCATAGTTGACCCGGAAGACATAAATGTGGGAGACGAAAAAGTCTGTGTGTCCATGCAAGCTCTCCTCATTCTCCTGCCTGCTGTATTATCCACAGCTATCACAGGTCAGCTTCTTCAGACTTTCAATATGGAGACAAGCCAGCATCTCTCCACGGATGTTCCAGGCCTCTAGCCTCAAATTGAGACTGCATTACTGGTCCTTATTAATTGGAGGTTTCCATCTAATTGAACTGAGAAACTACCAAAGTTTCTGTCCAATCATGTATTAACATTATTCTACAAATAATAGTGTAAGCCCATTCTACAAATCCCTTATATAAGGATAGACATATATAAAACTAGAAAGCTTATATGTACGTTTACATGTTAACATTTCCCCTGCTTTTAGGATTTGTGTAGCCATGTCAAACCCACAACATTTAGCTTTGGTTGAGTCATAGGGATTTCCTACTATATAAACATTACAACCCTGAAGCGAATCTGATGTTTTAAACCAGGCTGCTGGAAGCATGTTTTTTTAACAAATGACAAATACTCAGAATATATTTAAATTTTGTCCCTTTTTGGACCATCTTGACTTCATTATAGATTTTACATACTCAGTCAAACCATTCATATTATGTTTCACCTGGCCAGGTTGAGTTTCTAGTATATAGAAATAAAAGGCTTTATATTGAATGTAGATTTTAAAGGAAAATCAAAATTGTTAAGAAAACAGCACCTCCTGTTAAAACAAAAATCTCAGCTTTAGGGTCTGGGAATGTGATTCAGTGGTAGAGAGCTTGCTTTGCATGCATGAGGCCCTGGGATCGATTCCTCAGTACCACATAAGCAAAAAGAAAAAAGCCGGAAGAGGCGCTGTGGCTCAAGTGGTAGAGTGCTAGCCTTGAGCTGAAGAGCTGAGGGACAGTGCTCAGGCTCAGAGTTCAGGCCCCACAAAAAAAATCTCAGCTTTAGTAAATCTCTTTACTCATGCAACCTTTCAAGTGAATCTGATATGCTAACTTTTCTCTTTATTTGTCCCCTTTTTAATTTTATTCAATACACATAAGACGAGGAAAAAATGAAAGTGCAACTCAATCATTTAGTTCAGTCTAAACACTCAAGCTTTTACATAAAGAAACATGGATTTAAAGGTAAACAAATAAACATATATTTTTGTCTGACAAAATATTTGTTTGACTGAAACTCTTCCATGTCCCTTAAGCTGTGTAATTAATTCTAAGATCGTGTCTTCTCCACCAATTCCTCTGAGGACCAAACAAACTCTTATAGATACTAATTTTATGACTAATTTTATCTGAGGCTTTCTCTCATCAATGTTGTAGTTGTCTTATTTATACACCTTATAGATGCATCCCAATAGAATTCATTTAAAGCAAACAAAAAATATAAGACATTCAATCAAAGTTAACTTTACACTAGAAACTAACAATTCATATGGTATACAATTAAACTTTAGATATCATGAACATATACCTCAAGATTGTTTAAAAACTATTTTAATTATATGAAATAACATAGACAAAATTTTGATATCATAGTATCTTAGAAAACTAATATGGTCATAAAGATTATATGCTCATCATTTAAAAGTATTACATAATATTAAAGCTCTAGAGATCAAAAAGGCACATTCATATATTTTGACTTTATATGAAATACTTAAACAAAATGTGAAAATAGGCAAAATGTTATATGCACAGATCTATGTACATAAGTTAGATAAATGATACATAAAACTTAAGAATAATTTTCATTTGTCTTGCTTATCATCAAGAAACTGATACAATCAATGTATCCAATCCATTTTATAAACAGAAAATTCCCATTAAGAAAATGAGCCCACCCACAATTGTTCCTACCTGTAATTCAAGCTACAATACAGAGAGTGGAAGCAATGAAGTTTGTGTTTAGCCAGGCAAAAATTAGTGAGAGTCAATCTCAAATAACAATACAGGTATGGAGGTATATATTTCTAATCCTTACTGCTTAAGAGGAATGGGATAGGAATATATTGACTAGTGTCTGAGAAAACACACACACAAACACAGACACACAGACACAGACACACACACAGACACACACACACACACACACAAACGAAAGTAAACTCCAATGGTGTGGATCAGTTGATTGACCACTTCCCTAGCAATTAAGAAGTTGTGAGTTAAAAATTTCAATATTTCCAAATATGAAGAAAAAAGCAAAAAAATTATATTAAGTGAAGTAAGCCAGGCCCAAAGAAACATAGGTCCCATGGTTTCCCTTATTTGCAATATCTAGTATAGGTATGAGTCAAGCGGAAAAAGTTAGAGAATGTGATGTTAGGAAAACGAACCCTCAAATATGTATTTTAATGTTTTTGTTTCATTCATGCATGTGTTTCTAACGCATTTATAATATTATTTCTTTGTTGCTTTGTATGTCCCTCCCCCACAGTGTAACCCCCGCTTTCACTATATTTGATGTCAGTATAACATGTGGAGGAGACGGGGACAAACAAGTCGTTTAAGGATTCAGGTGGACCTGTTACAACAATGAGAAGTACAAAATGTCATGTCAAAACCAGCTTTACAATGTCGGTGGGGGGGAGGGAGGGGGGGTATGATTGGGTGGGGGGGATGGGGGAGGCTGGGAAGGGAGGTGAAGGGTAAACAAAGGAGGAGGCTGCAATGCTTGGTAAGAAATGTATGCATTTTCCTGCCCATGTAATTGTAACCCCTCTGTACAGTATGTTTTCAAATAAAATAAAATAAAAAAAATAAATAAATAAAAAAAAAAGAATCAAAAAAAAAAAAAGTATATACAGCAGGCAAAGTTAATAGTCTTCTTAGATTCATAAGGGATAATAAGTATTTTCAAGCTTGTTTTACTATAAAAGTTAGCACCTATTTTTTTAATTCATAGTCTCCTTTAGTAGAAGCATTATAACCTTATTTAACAAAACAACATGTGGTTTATAAAAACATGTCAAATTTCTGAGTAAATGAGATTACACACACACACACATACACACACACACACCACTTAAAATATAAAGTTTTTCCTCTCAGGTAGCCAGGAAATATGTGGAACCCAGACTCTATAAATTACTTCAAATTATTTTTTGAGTCTTCTGCCTAAAATATCCCCTTTTTAAAGAAGAAAATGTAGACATTTTGTTGTTTTTTCTCTGCCACATGATATACCTAAAATAATGAACTCAAAATAGATGTTAACTGAAAATTGTCACCAGAAAATCAGTTACTATGTACACAATGACTCAAATAATAAAATGGATTCTGTTCTGTTATTCTGAAAAACTGCACAAGCAATCTTGTGGGCTGAGAATGTTATGGGACCAAGAAAATACACACATATTTTTTTCCCCTTCTTCTGCCATGGTTTTCATATTTCAATGCTCCAAGTGAATTCCTGCTTAGAGAATCACCAGCCCAGAGTATACACAATGTAGATGGACTCACCACATAAACCTTCTCCTGATTTGGACATATTATTGTAAATCATAAAACAAATAAATAAGCTGCAAAGTCTGTGTTGTAACAACCTGACAGTATCATGTCAGGAGATTTTTAGAAACTGAATACAAGATTAAAGGAAAGAAGTAGCAGATATGCAGTGTTTAAACTAAGCAATGAAGAACTTGTTCTTTTTGTGAGAAATCCTCAAAAGCAGAAAATATAAAAAGAGTACAAAAGTGTACGGGCACATGCATTTCTAGAATAATGATGAACTTTATTTATAATATTTAATTACACATAACCCCAAGATAATAATACATTTGTTAATAATTTTCAAAATTGTATAAGGAGAAACATGTATTTTTTCTACTTTCCAATTTATTATGTAGCATGGTACATTTAACTGTACTTTATTCCACTAATTTCTAACTGCAAAATTGAAGAAATTAAGTACTCATTCTATCTGGTACAGTTTGGTTTATAAATGCATTTGTATTTGTATACACTTGGACCTGGATATATACATAATTGTGTAAAAAGTTGCTTAACTGCTATGAATTACTGTCCTCCTGTTTTGTAGGAATTATTCCCTCACAGTGTATAGAATACTATATTCAGATTGAGCTTCTGTTGATAAATGAATCTCAAAATTATACTAACTGGATATCTCATCCTGTCTTCTCTCCCCATTTGTGACTGTTTTTTATTTCTAAACCTCACCTATCATTTGTTTACTTTCTTTATACTAAATGTGAACCCAAATTTCCTGATTAGTAAATTATCCTGTACTGTAAAAAAAAAAAAAAAAAAAAAAAAGAAAAAAGCAACTGTCTTTTATTGAGATGGCTTTTATTATTAAATAGATATTAAGTATATGGCATTAACTCAAATCACCTCAGATTATTCACCAATGTATAACAATTCTTGTAAATTTCCAATAAAGTAACATTTCTCATAGTGACTTCTATGGTGAGCGGAGGTGATACCAGTGATCAGAACAAAGTCTTCATACACCTGGACAAAACTGTATTGGTGAGTCACTTCCCTGTACTTACAAAAGGCACTTTCAGTATCCTCCTCTAAGAAATGAAACTTAGGAGAAGAGGAAAAAATAAACCTATCTATTAGAAACAATAAAAAAATCATTAAAAACTGATAAATATGATGATATATTAACAGTTCTCACTTTGTAAATTCTACTGCTCAAATAATATATTGAACATTCAATTGGTATTTTATTTGTGGTCAGGAAATGTTTTTCATTCTCTTGAGAGATACTAATGTATCAACTCTGGGATCTACCTACTCTAATTTTTAAGTAAGTGCTAAGATTTAATAAAATAACTCTCTGGTAAGGAAAACTTGTACAGGTAAATATTCTTAAGGTTGTAGCTTTATTTGTTCCATTTTTGGGCCTCATTACTGAATTCATGACTTTTCTCCTCAGGAGGTCAAATGCCTTCCCACACATCAAAATTAATCAGATGTACATGTTTGATTAGCTCCACCGCCATAGCCGTAGGTCATATGGCTTTGTGCCACAGTACCGTGAAAATGCAGGTATTATACAGTTTGTCCTTTAATTCTTTTGACTGTGACCTCACTTTTGTGTTTTGAAAAGTCTACAATAGTAATACTCCTTCCACCAGCAGCTGAAATAGAGCCACACTTTTTCCACAGTGGGTGCAATACAATCCTATTGTAAATCACTTTTAGTATGACTCATTTTCCCAATATTTAATCCCTCCACAAAGATTAAAAGACTTGGTTTACATATACTGAATTATATTTATAAACAAAAAATGCCAAAAAATTAAAAAAGCACCAAACATGGAAATAGCATTTTGGTATTTTTTTTGGAAACTCCAATTTGATGTGACAAGCTATGACATAAATATCTCTAACTTTTACATATATACATACATACATACATACATACATACATGCATACATACATACATGCTATTTTGGGCAGATCATAATGATAGGTCTCATGTCTCTGACAAAACCTCTTTATTTTCTGGGAGTTATAGATTTGCTGCTCACTAGATTTTATTTTTCTGTTCACTTGTGTGATTCCTGTGTCATCATAAACTTGTCTGGCTTGGTTTCTTCCAGCTGTGAATGCTCTCACTTTTATAGTGGGAAAATTGTCATCCTAGCAATGTTTGAATCTGCCATGCAGTCCCAGCAACATCATTAAGGCTGGATTCTGTATTCCCAGACAGTGATGTTTTATTTGTTTTCATCATAATTTTGTTCTTGATAATTCACAACCAAAATAACACAGGAGAGTTGTACAGGTGTCTAATGGTAGCAGATGAATAGATTATTACAATCTTGACTCCAATCTCATATTCCACAGTGAGGTTTATATTTTCTAAGGATTTGACCAGTATGTGAGATTTGTATATCAATTTAGAAGATTTTCACTAACAATATATTTAAATGTGATACACATGAGTATTTTGAAATAAATATGTTCATATTAAATAGACCAAAATAATTTTGCATAGGTGAACTAATTGGTTCTAAATAATATGCCAAAGTATGTACTCAAGTATATAGCATGATTGTTTTTATATCAAATTTTTCACAACTCTGTCTTTTATTTTGTTGTGTATCTTATAAATAAACTGAAAACCATATACTGAATAAAAACTATTCATTCTCTAAATTTAACAAACAGAAAATATATTTTCTCAAAATCTGTCTTAATTTTTTTTAGCAGAGCATGTGATTTCTTTAAAGGAAGTTTTAAATTTATAATCTGAGAAGAGGCAAAGAGCTTTGGGAAGCCATCATGGAGTGTTTACTTCACTCTTAATTCAAAAGGTAGCTTAGTTCCTGCATAAACCAGGTCAGGAAGAGTGGACTCTAGTATTAACAATACCAAGGATGTGCAATTATAATTCATATGGATAAGCCTCAATTCTGGATAACATCCAGTGAATTCAGTCCAGTTGGCTGAGACTTTAGCTTACCACCATACTTAATTTTTAAAAGCAATTAGCAAAATCTTGTGAATATAGAGGATATTGGAAGGCATTTGGAAATAATCATTGTGTTTGAAATGAGAAGAAAGTAAAAGAAATTTCCATGAACATTAGAAAAATGTAATTTATTATTAAATAATAATTTGTTCTCTTTACCTTTTGAACACTATGCATTAGTAAAACTTGTATGCCAAGGGAAAAGGAAAAAAAAGTATTGGTTCTTCATTATTCAAATGCATCTTTTTATCATGAATCACTTGAATTATTTTTATAGTGAGTAAAGCATTGTTTCTGGTTTGAATGGATATCTTTCATCTCAGATGGAATATTTTTTACCACAGGTTATAAGTAAATTACATCTTTCCATAAACTTAACAATGTTTAGATTCTAACACAATGTAAACAAAGAAAAGAGGGTCTGAAACTCCTCTAGTATGAAGAAAATCATTGAAATCAACATTGATATCAGCCACATTAAGAGAATAATCACTTTTCTATTATACCAGTAAGACAATATTATCATCTACAAAGTAACTTTGATATTCACCCACCATGAATCATTTAAAAAAATGCTTGCCTGCTTCAGAAATGCATATATAGCTGCAAAACATAGCCAGAAATGAATACTATTTTTCTTTAGAATTTTAATTGAAAGACACTTCAAGTGTTCTCTAGGAGGACTAGGGACAGGAGTTTGTTCCCATAATACCAGCAACTTGGAAGTTTGCAATTAAGAGGATCTTAATTTGATCTTAATCTTAACAAGACATTAGCACTTCTCATCTCAACTAACAAACCACGGATCATGATTCATGTTTGTAATATAAGCTCTAGGGAGACTATAGGGAAGAAACCCCAGACCAGTCTGAAAGTATACAAAAATATTAGATGCTATTGAAAAATAACTAACACAACATAATTCTATATTTTGGTGAGCACAAGTCCCTCCATTATTCAAATCACAAAGGTTATCTACTATTTAGCAGGCACAAATCAATTAAATAAAGATCTGTGTAACAATCAGAGTATATTATAACCATCTGCATTTGTTTAAATTTGAATGACCAAAAATCTAAGTACTGAGTTCTTTCCTAGAGGGACAGATTTTGTATTACTTAATAATGCTTATGCCCTGAACCACTGAGTATTTACCTAAGTAGACTTTCCTAATGGATTTTTCTTTTCTTTTTCAAACAACATGCTTTCTGCTGTGATAGTGCAGGTACACACCTGTAATCGAACACTTATAAGTCTGAGGTAGGAGAAACTAAAGACTGAGGTAAGTCTGAGCACTAAATCTGTCCTGCAAAATACCCATTGTATAGGAATCTTGCAAATTATTGTAGTGAATAATTAAGGTATATTGAGCTTAAAAACAAATGGTGTTGAATACTTTGTTTTGTATTTGACAATAAAATTTCCTCGAGGAATGAAATAATTTTATTATCATATTTTGTAAAATATGGTCTTAGGTAGTAAATAAGTCCTGAAAACAACAATGCAAAAAAAACTGGCTTTACAGTGATATTTGTCTGCAAGGCAAATAGCACAAATAAGGATTACAGTACTGAGTGTTTGCATTTCAATGAAGGAAATAAAATCCTGTAGATTTTACAGATTTTCTATTGATACACAAAAGTTAAAACTAAAAATAATATCAACCAAGTTGGTTCTGAAACCTATTGTTATTCTCGCCTGACGTATTAATTTATGTAAAAAAGGAATGTGAATTATTTTTAAAATCAGGTTTTACAATGTGAAGTTTTACTCTTATTTTTTAAATATTTTCATTTTAAAGATACTGTACAGAGGTTTTACTGTTACATGAGCAAGGTAATGAGTACATTTCCCATTGAGCATTGTTACCCCTCCTTTGTTCTTCCCCTACTATCCCTCCACTCCCCACTTTCCCAGCTCTTCTCTCTTCCCCACAAGTTGTAAAGTTTGTTTTCAACATATTGTCTTATATGTCTCTTTGTTACAATGTGTCAACTTGCATCCTTGTTCAAATACAGTGACAACAGTGATTATATCATAGTGGGAAGAACATACAAAAGAACAAACAAATCCCCACATAGTATATTAAAAATGACAGCAATGAAGAAAAAACCCTCTAGTGTCCATATCTTGGGGTTCATTTCCCCTAGCATAATCTAATACGGTCATGTGTGCATAGATTTTGACCTTTTCTGTTTGTTTGGTAAGATTTTCCTAGATGCGTACTAGTTAGTGTAAATGGGAACCATGGGACTTATGTTTCTTTGGTTTTGGTTTCCCTCATTTAATATAAATTTTTCTATCCCTCCATTTCCAAACAAATGGGACAGTGTCATTCTTTCTAATGGAGGCATAGAATTCCATTGTATAAATATTTACTACATTTTCTTGATCTATTCAACTACTGAGGGGCATCTGGGTTGGCTCCATATCTTAGCTATGGTGAATAATGCTCTGATAAACGTCATTGTGCTGGTAGCTCTAGTATGGCCTTGTTTGTGATATTTTGGGTAAGTGCCCAGAAGTGGGATGGCTAGGTCATACACATACAACGTGAAGGTTTAAGTAATCTACCCTGAGTGAAATTCTTTCAGGCTGTTCACAATGAAAATTGCCAAGAGTTGTCTTCTACTATAACTAAGAATCAATGTTGGCTGAAATAAGACTCTTCATTGCCATCTTCCTTAAGAAAAAAAATATGCATGTCAAAAGACATTGTTTCCCTAATATAACAAAATGAATAGAAGCGTATGCACAGAGATACAATCTTTATTTGAAATGAAAAGGCATTTATTGTCTTTGTTAATCTGAGAATCAGCTGTACATCTATTTCAACATCTATAAAATGGGGCTAACTAAACATAGTTTACCTTACTATAATAATAAAATAACTCTACTTGGAGGATTAAATAAATCTGTCCTATTTTCAAACTGATAATTAATGTTTCTTTTTATTGTGCAAGAGAAATATACAAAAAATTGAGAATTTAATTTTAGTGTTTAATGTCCATTTTATCAATACAATTCACTTGATAATTTATTATTTCACAAGTTTTTATAAAGGTTGCAAGTATAATCTACATTTCCATGAAGTTTTCAGAAATATTACCTGTCTGCTAAGTAGTCTCTTAAACTGATTCCATCATCTACTGTTGACTGGGGTTCTGGGTAAAGGTAAGCTTCCCCTGTCACTTAAAAAAGAAAGAATGTGATCATTACTGAGAAGAAACAGTTTTAGCATGGGTTTGAGTTAGCAGAAAGACTTTGACACTTTACTGGCATTGCTGAAATATTGAATTGGCAGGAGCAGTTTGGACAGTAGACATGCATTAATAGAAAAACTGGCAATGATTACATTCATTTTGCAAATCCAAATTAAATCAATTTATAATGGTCACAATGAGAAACAACAGAAAATGTGGACACATAAGAGATGACAGAATCTAGACTTTTATTGATACTTTAATACTTTCATATATATATGAATAAAATATCATTTTTAATTTGTTTGATTTTTAATGTCACTCATTTTTGATAGCAAGCCATTATTCCTTGATATATAATATTATAAGTAGTATAGTGTATAGTAAGTATCCTTTAGTAGAAAAATCCATCATTCTTATTTAAAATGTTTTTACAGCTACTTATATGTATGTTTGCAAGAATATTTACTAAAATCAGGGCTGGGAAGTTGGCTCAGTGGTAGAGCGCTTGCCTTGCATGCATGAGGCCCTGGGTTCGATTCCTCAGCACCACATAAGCAAAAAGAAAAAAGCCGGAGGTGGCGCTGTGGCTCAAGTGGTAGAGCGCTAGCCTTGAGCTGAAGAGCTGAGGGACAGCACCCAGGCCCAGAGTTCAGGCCCCACGACCGGACCCAAAAACAAAATTTAAAAAAAAAGAAAAGAATATTTACTAAAATCACTATTTTGTCAATGAAATAATTTTAAGGATGACCCATTACCCATTAACAAGATTTTGCTTTAGTAAAATCTCATCCTCTGTCTGTGACTTGTTCTCTTCTCATGTATTGACCATTGTAATTATGAATTCGGAATTCTGCCCATTGTAACGCTGACAGTCTCTTCTGTTGGGAGTGGGGACACTTGTCTCTAATCCCAGTACTCAGGATTTACAGATGAGAGTACTGTCAGTTTCAGTCTGGAGTGTTCTACATAGCAATATTCAGGCCACTCTGACCTACATAAGAAGACATGGCCCTCAAAATACAAAAAAGAAGTCCTCTAAATTTTTTCAGTATTTTTTTTCTCTAATACTTTTCTGTATTATTAAAAAAGAAATAGACACAACTTTAGAAAAATGTATTCTATGATCATTTCTTCAACTGAAAAGACAAGAATCAATTTCCATAGTGGAATGACAGATCCCACTTTAGATTTTATTTCTACTGTTGATTTTGAAACAGCTCCTAACTAATCATTTATTATAAGCTCTAACCTGCCATGTCAAGATGCATTTGAATGGAAGTGTAGGTACTTCATAATGTAGCTTGTCATCTGTAGCAAGTGTGCTAACAATATCAAAGAAGTGTTTCAATGTTTGAGTTTCTTTAGAATACTTGAAAAGCCATCAATGTCTCTTGATATGGTGACATATTTCTATTCCTAGAAAAAAAAGAATGAAAACTAGACAAAAAACAATAAAGGAAATCTTTGTATTCTCTGCAAAGATAGAACACCCTTGATACCAGAAATTCCAAATATAACATATTCATTCCACATCTAAAAGCTCATCTTATCCCCAAAGAACTTTTATTGTCTAACCAAAAGAAAATAATCATGTATAGTGTAAAATAATATTTAGAGTTTTAGGCAGTAAATGACATAAAAGATAATAAGTCTTAAACATGAAGTCAAATTATTACTTTAGAGTTTATGTTAGAGCAAGATAAAGCTAAAACTCAAATTCAGGATAAATGGACAATGAAGAATTTTATTTCTTGAATTAGTAGGGGTAGATTGTGGTCAAATGAGTAGAGTAAGTTGTTTTAGTTAAAAGATGAAGAACAGGATATTGTCCAAAATTCAAAAGTATGTAACTAGCTTCCAAACTATAATAAAAGAAGAAATATGGAACATATTAATTTCCCTGTGCTATCTGAAATACCCCTGCATGCCTGGTTTAAAAATATAAAATTTCCTCATTCACACAAAGCCTAGCAAAGTGATGCTGACTACTACTCCAAGGTTCTCAAGACGCAAAAGCAGAAAATTTACAAGTTTGAGGTAGTCTGGGCAAACAGTGATTTTTTTTTTTTGCTTGCTGGGGTGGGAGTGTGTGTGTGTGTGTGTGTGTGCGCGTGTGTGTGTGATAAGTGTTAGAATGCCATGAGGCCATAGATTTAACACCTAGAAATGTAAGAAAAATACTAAAACTACAAGAAAATAACTGAAAACAAACTGTCAATTATTTAATTGAAAAGTTAACAAATAAAAAACTTTAATCAAAATATCTCCGTATTATAGCTATTTTCCTATTATGATTCCATAATATTATCATATCAAAATAAACATAGCACATATTAAAAATATTCCAAAGTTGTAAAGTTCTTTTACGACATGACAACTTGTACTTTACAACTTTGGTGGGGGGGAGGATTGTAGGAGGGCGGGGGGAGGCTGGGAAGGGATGGGAAGGGTAAACAAAGGAGGAGGCTACAATCCTTGATAAGAAGTGTACTCACTATCTTGCCCATGTAATTGTAACCCCTCTGTACAGTATTTTCACAATAAAAAATAAAAATAAATAAAAATATTCCAATGATACTGGATGCCAGTGGCCCATGCTTACAATTCTAGATACTCAGGAGGCTGAAATTTGAGGAGAATGGTTCAGAACCAGTTTGGAGTCAGCCCCACTACAGACATATCCTTAAGATTATTATCTCCAATTATCAAGCAAAAAGCAATAAGTGTAGGCATGGCTCAGAAGGTAGAATGACACCTCTCAGTAAAGCAAACTGAGTGAGAACAAAAGGCCCTGAGTCAAACCACAGTGTGGACAACATGAAAAATTCTTGTAAATTGAAGGCAAAGAAAAATGTAATCTAAATTTGTTTCAAAATATCTTAGAGAATTTGATACTCCTATATATTTATGATCTCACTTAATGGAATAGATAGGAACCTTGAGAATTGTGCTTATCTTCTGAAGCAAAAAAGGATAAATTGATCAATATTAAAGTTATATTCAAATTTTCCAATCAATCATCTCACAGAAACAGCAATTTTGAATCAAAGTTTCATATATTTCATTTACTTGGGTCCCAGTATAATAAAATTTATTTTATTTACACTTTTTAGATTTTCTATAACATATGAATAGTCCCTTTGTAAAGAAAATGAAAAAAAATGCCATTATCATAAGGCTTTACAGCTCATAGAGATAACAGCAATAATTTTTATTTTGATACATATTTTTATGCTTTAGTTCAGCAGGTTATGTGAAGAATACCATGTAGTATGGATGACAGCCACAATAAACCTTCACTTTTCACAGCACTGGAGTTTGGAAATTAGAGACCAGTGTCAGTAATGCTAGGTACCTCCATGTTTCCCTGTATAAAGAAGAAAGAGGATTGGGAAATAGCTTCTTTGGTGTCTTACTTGGGCACTAATCCCAGCACCATCATCATCATCATCATGATCTAATTACTACACTAACACCCACTTTCTACAGTACTTCAATCAACACTACGGTTTTAACATATGAGTTTTGCAGAACAAACATTTGGTTCTTAATAGAATGAATACTTAAATATTCTGAACAGGGTAGATCCATCTTCCCTTATGCTGTAAAATAAGCATTGAGCTAGGATTTCTGAAAATCTCCTATTGTAAAAGATGTCTTCTAGCATTCCTGTCTGTTACATCAGACAAAAATGTTTATGAATACAGTGCAGAAAGTTTCCAGGATTGCCAAAAAGCTATCAAAATATTACAGAGTTCCCATTATACAACATCCAGTTGTTTTTATTATTAATATATTGCACATATTAATTACTGCAGCATAATTATTGAAATGGATGAATTTGTACCAACTAAAGTTCAAATATGATTAATATTGGTGTAGATTTTATTTGGCATATTTTTTGAATTTTAGGTTTCAGCCCAGCTTGTATTTTATCATCATTTCTCTGTGCTTTCAAAATTCTTTCTACAATTTTCAAGTGCTGAATATAGCAGGATACATTACACATTGGATCTGCAAAAGCAGAACAATCATGTTGCAGCACGGAAAATTGATTACCAATGTGCTAATGCATCAGGACACATAAATGATGCATTACTCACATCATTGAGATTAAATTGGAAATTTTACATATTGAACAGTATTGCAACTTTAAGTGGAAAGGATGATATTTTACCTTCAGAATTCCAGAGGTATTGTATGGCTAAATTTGCATAAAATAGATTTTACACATAGAGTGATATATTTTCAATTGTATGAGATGAAATAATATTCTACAGTTTATGTTTTACTATGAATACCACTAAGAATATTTTCTCTTAAGGAAAAATATTTTTATTTTTATTAACATTTTTTCAGTTGAAATATACAAAGTTGAGAATGTGCATCTGTTAAACTATACCAGCAATGCAGCTTTGACTGTGGGTAATCAAATAATTTGTGGCATTTGATAGCTTAAAACATAATTAGGAACTCTTCAGTATGTGACAATGCCAACTATGCATTTCAAACTGCTCTGTGCTCTACAGGTTTTAGCTAATTTTTTTTCTTATAGTGTAAGTGCTACTGTTATTACTGTTTTAGAAACAAGAAAATTATCAAAAAAAGAGAAGGTATGAAATTTTAAGTGAGATTTAGTTTCTAGGGACCTTGTTTGAAATCGCAATGTTCTCTTCCCTTACATGGGTAGAAATCACCATGCTAAATTATGGACAATTGCTGGTTTAATTTTAAATTTAGTTCAGATCTGACAAGGGGAAAATATGTTATTTTATGTAAGGTTTCTGATTTATACTCCATTGTATGCTATGTTGATCTTGATGTGAATGAATATTGTGACAGAATACAGAAGCAAAACTGCCCCTGTATATACTGACTTTTTTTGTCATTCATGGGGCTTGAACTCTGGGCCTGGGCTCTGTCCCTGAGCTCTTCAACTTAAGGCAAGCACTCTACCACTTGAGCCATAGTGTCACTTCCCTTCCCTATATATTACTTTGCTCAAAGTAAACATTTCTGTTGTAGTGAAATCATTTATAACTAATAATTACAAGAAATTATTACTTCAATTATTTATGTACAAAATGCATGAGCTGCATTTTATCTTTCTATAGGTTTGAGATAAGGGAATTGCATGTTTTTCATGTCATAACATAATTCCACATATCACTATAATAATTCCAGTTGAGAATTATGAAATTTATTAAAATATTTCAGATGATACCAAATTAATACAATCTGTTATTCCAGAAAAAAAATAGTTTCCACATTATGGAAATTATAGTGGCACAGGATAGCTGTGGAATAATATGAATGTCTCACCATGATGAAAATTAGTGAAAGTAGATTCAATGTAATTTGGTTACTGACTTAGGTAGGCTCCTGGGCTAAATACCTACACACACAAATTACATGAGCAGATTTGTAACCTATAAGTAGGCATCAGGGAAAAACAGAATCTAAGATCCACTGTGGGTCATTTCTCCAAGGCTCAGGAAAAGTGTATGGGTGAGTAGAGTATGTGTGTGTGAGAACAACTTACGACACAGCTGAACAACTTGAGTGACCAGCACTGAGCTTTATGTTCTGTGGGAATGTGACTCAGTGGACTAAAGCGTGAAGGACATTTTGTTTTTAGGTGAGGACTGTAAAGGAGCCTAAGCTGTTCTACGAACTCAATTCCTGTTTCACGACACTACAGTTCCATTCTACAGTTCCGTTCTGCAATTCTTCTTTGAAATTGCATATAAGAAAGGAGATAGTGTCTAATTCCACCTGAAAAAAAAAAGTTCTACAAAGTTCTACCTCTCTTGTCATCCTATTATGCGCTGATAAACTAAAGTTGAAAAATCCCTGCCATCAGAAAGCCCCCGTAATTTTCCACATGACATTGGGGTCATTAATGTGCATAGGTTCTAAATCAGTGACACACAGATCTTATCTCTGTCTTACTGAGGCAGATTCCACCCTTGACCTTCTACTAGACCATTACAGTACAATCAAAACACAGTGAAAAACAATAGTGTATTTAAACATTTATGTATTAGCCATTGCAGCAGATACACATAAATAGGTGATGTCATTTTTAATAATATACTTTTCCTAGTATTGCCTAGCATTCCTAGGTGATTGCTATGACAAAATTTTGTTGGCATATTCAATATTCTTACTCATGATATGTTGCTTTCAAGTTCTACCTTCTGTTTTATACTTATGACTCATCTCCAGTCCAACCCCATGTGACATTCTTTGCTACATAAACAATCAGTGTTTCTGGGACCTGTAGTATGAGCACTACCTACACGTTTGTTAGAAAGGCAGATTCCTTGGGTGGTCTACACGTGTATACAAATATTTAACCTGAAATATGGCATAGTCTAGCAAGATCTCAAGTACTATAAATCCTCAGAAAGGCAAAGTTTAGCAAAATAAAGCATCAGGAAACTAATACTCAAAAGGTGTGAGATAAGGCCAATGTAAAGGAATAGACAAATGAAAAGAAGAGGTAGAAATGCAAAAGAGATAGCCAAGGGATATTCTACAAAATTAAGAAGAGGGAAGGCAGGAGTGGGTAAGGGAAGGATGGGTGAGAATGTTGCAATGGATGACATTATAAAGATATATTCTATTCATAAATTGCTTTGTTAAATAGGAAATCCTCTGTACAACTACTTAAAGATAATGATAAAAATAAATTTAAAAAATTACTGCTGTCTCTAGTCAAATGGACAAATAAGGCTTCTACTGGTAATTCAAGACAATGGATTCAAAGCAACTCTGTCTAAAGAAATAAGAAAACCAACTTAGTAAAGCAGTAGCAAAGATGTGTGTAAGTATTTTTTTCACAAAAATATCTCTACTTTTATGAAGTAGTCTTGGCATCCATTTCATAAAGAATTTCAGTATGCATGTACACATGCATTTAATTCGTAAGACTGTTGCAATGATTTTGGATTAATTACTTTGATAAATATATATCTTCTATGCGGGAAAGCAAGTTTATAAAATAGATTATACAAGTGATAAATAAACTCACTGTGCTGATTTAGGTGTTATCCACATATCAGATTCAGGGAATAATTCATGACTTCAACAACACAGTTCTGAGAACAGCTGGAACTTGAGTAATCAATTATAGATGCATCTCCCCCAGGCACCTAAAAGGGATGGGAGTTTATTCCATAGTGTTCAGGACTTTTTATTCCCTCAGTTACAAGGCCATGTCAAATCTCATCTTTGAAATGATGACCAAATTCCCACAGCTACAGCGTGTTTCATGCAAGTGAAATCAGGCAGCTGGGCTTTTATCTGGGTGATTCTCTTGTGGCTACTTATCGAGTTGAGCTGAGTCCAAATATCTTTTAATGAAAAGAGAATAATGAGTTCAAGGGATAGAGAGACTTTAGTCCCAGCTGGGAGTAAATGGAGAAGGAACCTAGACTCCTATTTTTTTTTTTCTGTACAGAATCACAGGTAGCCAATTGCAAAGTTCATAATAGCAATAGGCAGCTATCTGCAGCAGTGGCTTTGGTCTTTTTTCAATATATTGCTGATCTGTGTTGGCTATCCTTGTGAAATAGGGCCTAACAAAGTGGCATTGGTGAACACAGGTATAACATGAATACTGGGGCTAGACCATGCATGAAAATTTGACTCAGAATTGGGCAAAATTTCACAGTCCCTGACAATTCCACCGATGCCTACTCATTCCAAGGTGATGACCTCCTCTTAGATTCTTCCTTGGTTCATTTTGCAAACATCACACTAGCTTGAAATTTGAGACCAATCTGAGACTGAATCACATGTTAGGGTTCAAATAGTAGCAACAAACCTATAGTACATACTCAGCAATCCAGGTCCTAGTCAAAATCCACCAGTGATAAGGAAGAAATAGCTACAGGCTTAGAGAAAAGAATTCCTTGTTTAAAATGTCATTTACAAAACCAGGCATCCCGGCACACATCTGTAATTTTACGTATTTGAGATTGCAGCTGGAAGACTACAGCTGCAGCCAGGCCAATGTGGGGAAGTAATTCCTGAGACCCTCATCTCTACAGGAAATCCTAAACATGTGGTGTATATCATCTGTCATCCCAGGCATGGAAGAAATGGTAAAAGAAAACTTGCAGCCTAGATAAACCAGGAAGACCTTTTCTAAAATACATAAGAGCAAAGTGGCTAGAGGCATGGTTCAAGTGGTAGGACACCTGACTTGCAAGCACAAAGCTCTGAGAATTCGAATTCCAATACTAACAACAATAACGACAGTTCTGGTACAATCAGCAAAACAAAAAAGCCTGGTTAGAGTGATTAAATTAAAAAAAATATCTAATACTCCAATGCCCAGAAACTATGAAATGCTCATAAGTATCAGGAAGTTGAGAGAAAACACAAACTCTCTTAGAATCAAAATAAAACTGCCAAATCAGACCAGATAATCAAAACAGCAACTCCTTTAAAAAGAGTATTAGAACGGGTACTTTGAGGAAAGTCAATGAGCTTCAAGAAAACTAAAAAACACAGAAAATTAATATAGAAAAGGAAGCCATTAGAAATTAAACAGCTGTGTGCCAGTGGCTCATGCCTGTAATTCTAGCTACTCAGGAAGCTGAGATCTGAGGATTTAAAAATTAATAATAAGTAAACAAAATAAGCAAAACACTTAAGCTGCAAGCCATAAGGTGAAGCTAAAAATGTGATAGAAGGCATAAACAATAAAATCGAATCACAAAATAACTAATAAAATTGAGGGCAATCTGAAATAACGTGTGGAGAATAAAAGTGAGGAAAATAATGGAAAAAGAAAAAAAATCTGACAGAAATATAGAAATAGCAATAAAATAGCAAATATTAAATATTGAGGTGAGAGACTTGAGAATAGATAAGATTAGGTTAATTATTTAGAGAAACAGTAGCAGAGAACTTCTCAAACCAAGAGGATATGAATATTTACATACATAAAACATCTAGGCAAACTTGAAAAAGAGAAAGTTAAAAGAAAAGGAGAGTGATTCATTGATCAATTTGTAACACAATTTTTAAAATGACTTAAAATTTTTTTTGTTTTATTTTGTCAGTCACAGAGCTTGAGCTCTGGTCCTGCAAACTGACACTATGTTTTTTTGCTCAAGGCTAGCACTCTACCACTTTGAGCCCCAGCTCCATTTCCAGTTTTTTGGTGTTTAATTGGAAATAAGAATCTCACAGATTTTCTCTGAATAGCAAGGATTAAAGAGGTGAACCACCACGAATGACATTGCCCCATTTGTTAGGAAATGGAAAGGCTTGGAAAAAATTATATTAAGTGAAGTAAGCCAGGTCCAAAGAAACATAGGTCCCATGGTTTCCCTTATTTTCAATAACTAGTATATGTCTGTGACAAGCAGAAAAGGTCAGATATGATGATGTTAGGGAAATGAACCCTAAGATATATATTCAAATGTTTTTTTCTTTCATACGATTGTTTCTAACATATTTATAAGATGATTTCCTTGTTGCTTTGTATGTTCCTCCCCCACAGTATAATCCCTGCTTTCACTGTATTTGATGTCAGTATAATTTGTGGAGGGGAAGGGAAAAAACAAATCGTTTAAATAGAAATACATGTGGACCCATTGCAACAATGAGATGTCCAAGTCATTATGGTGAAAATGAACTTTACAACTTTGGGAGGAAGATTGGGTGGGAGCCTGGGGAGGATGGGAAGGATGGGAAGGGGAAACAAGGGAGGAGGCTACAATGCTTGATAAGAAATATACTCATTATCTGACCCATGTAATTGTCACCCCTCTGTACAGTATTTTCACAATAAAAAAAAAGATGTGAGCCACCAACACATATCAAAATGATCTTTTAACAATAACAACAACAAAATTAACAAAAATAGCCAGGACCATTGAAATTCTTTGTCAAAAAATTCTCATGACATTTATGGATCAAGAGGCACTGTACTCTAAAATTCTAAAACTCTAAAATTACCATTCCTTTGTACAACTACTAAAAATAATAATCTTCTAAAACTGAGCACAGGCCTAGAGTTTAATTTTAGATCTTGATTATGTCTTCTTTGTGAAAGAGCAAGAGAAATTAGTTCAATCTTTTAAATTGTTGTACTACTGGAAATTTTACAACAATCCATTCTTAGGAATTCTCAGAGGCAGATTGTCTGTAGTGGGAAGAAAATGTTCCCACCAAATATTCTGCATGACTGAAGACAAACATTGGCATGCTTGGATTGGCTCTGTGTGTATTTATTGTCGATTTTTTTCTAAATGCTTTATCTTCTACTTGTTGCCCTGACACTTTATGTTAAAAAGTGATAATGCTTATGTATCTTCACAATGATGTATAAAATGACTTACCTGTAAGATTATTTGCTACAATTTTAGTAGTTTTATAACTTGAGTCTAATAATTCTAGTTTTATTTGGGTCACTTGACTTTGTGGTACAAAAGATTAATAGCTAACCAGAAAACTCGAAGGAACAACCTATCTTATAAACTGATGAGTGTCATTGAAACAGTGCTTAAAAAAATTCTGAATCCATATAGACTCAGTATTTTCGTTACTTGGAAAAGTTTAATTAAAAAAGGAAATTAAGCATCTCAATCTTCAGCTGTTCTGGGCTTGAAAGAAAAAAAAAAGCAGAGAATAAATCTTATTTATTATCATTTACCTTGGAAATAGAATCAGATAAAATGAAGATTAAAAACCACTCAGTTGCTCACATGAAAATTTGGATTAGCTCACCAGAATTAGATTTTTAAAGCTAGAGAAACCATTAACACATTATCTTTAAACAAATGCATGCACTAATGTTTTTCCATGTAAGATTCACAGAATTTTTGAAATGTTTTGTATTATATGGATATATGGAGAACAAATAAAGGAAATATTTAATTTCACTAACTCATCTTATCCCTTCTGCTACCTTTGCAATTAAATAAGAAAAGTTTAGACCTATGCAAAAATACATTTAACAATCTGCCATTGTATATTTTATATTATCTTTAAGTAATCGTACAAAATAGTTGTAATTTAACAAAACATGATTGCAATGTATCTTGATCAATGTCACCTGACACCCCTTTCAACATTCTTACCAGATACTGAATTTTTGACAATGTAAGTATATATATATATATATATATATATATATATATATATGTATATATATATATATATATACACCTAAATATGTATATACTTAAATATACACACACACACACACACACACACACACACACACACACACACACACACACACACACACTAGAGATAAGATGACCACCTCAACAAATTGCATGGGAAAACTGGTAATTCACACTTTGTCCAAAAAAAAAGAAAACAAGAAAAGAAAGAAAAGAAAAGAGAAAGGAAAAAGAAACTCCAAATTAATCAAAGATCTTCACTTAAAATCCGAAAGTCTGAAAATACTATAGGACAAGCCAGGGAATTATCTGGAAGATGTCTGCACAGGAAATTATTTTCTGATTATAAGTCTAATTGCAAGAAAATAGAACAAGAATTGACTAATTAAAGTGGATTGAATTAAAATGTTTCTATAGAGACAAAATTTAGAACCCAGAGAAATCTCATAGGATGTGAATGTTTCTCCTCTGCTATTCAGGAGATAAAAGAATAACATCAGAATATTCAAAGAGAAAAAAAAACAATTAAACCAGCAAAAGAATCACTATCACAATTAATAAATGGGCAGTCAAATGAAATAGATAGTTCTCATAAGAAGAAATGCAAATGTCTAATAGATGTGAGAAGAAACATTAAATGACTTTCATCACAAAAGAAATTCAAATCACAACTACATTGGGATTCCATCTCACTCCACTCAGAATGATAATCATTAAGAAAACAGTCAGATTTCTCTGGGAAGGATAGGTAAGATAGAAGGAAGCTGATTTGCTAGGAATGTAAATAAGTATAACCATCATGGAAATGAGAAAGGAGGTTTCTCAAAAAAACTAAACATAGACATAGCCATTCTATTCTTCAGCAAATGTACAATGGAGTTTAATATATAGAAGACACATACATATCAATGTTGGATTCAGCCAAAGCATTCCACAAGTGATGACGAATGGATAGGGAAATACAGCATACATATGAAAATGAAATATCATTTGTAGGAACTTGGATAAACATGGAAATTATCATGCTGAACGAAAGAAGCCAAATAACATTTGTTTTTACGTATTTGTTCAATCCACACATTAAAGATATTCACACACACACACACACACACACACACACACACACACACACGACTCTAACTGTAGGATAAGGAGGTAAGAAGGATAACAGAACAGTGAAAGGCAGAAACTATCAAAATAAATGATGCGGATGTATGAATGCACTGAAACCTAAACAACAGTGAGGAAGGAAAGATTTGGAAAGAGAAATAAATGAGGTTAGCCAGACTGAATTGTTATATATGTACATATGATTTACCCTGGTAACACCCTTCGTTCACCTAATACATACTGAAAATAATGAATCACAAGAAACAAAACAGGCTCTATTAGATGTCAGGCACCAACAGGAGGGAGGCCCTGCAGAGCAGTTGAATGGGGAAGACTTTGTTCAGAGTTTTTCATGAGCATGGAAAAGATAGATCGATGGAATATTTGACAGTTTTGAGAATGTGACAAAATTATGAAGGAGCAAAATGAAGTAGGTCAGGTTGATGAGTGCACAGAAATGAAACTGAAATCCCTCTGTGTGAGTGTGAGTGTATGTGTGTGTGTGTGTGTGTGTGTGTGTGTGTCTGTGTGTGTGCTTTACATTGGAAAAGAAAAGAAATTGGAAAAGAAAAAATAACCCAGAAATTTGATATACTCCAATATTCAATAATGAATGAAAACTGAGGGACTCAATTTTTTTTCAACCATCATGGTTATCAAGGAAATGATACTCGGAGGGGAAAAATTCTCTAAGAAAACATACCTGACTTATGTTTATAGCCTCAAAATTACCCAAAACACAAGAATGGTACTAAAATACAATGTTGGCTATTTCTGTCCTCTAACATCCCCAATTTCTTTAAAAAAATCCTTTTGTTTGGGAACAAGTTAACCAAATATACACATGAATAAAATCTAACCAGAATGTCCCAGTTTTAATAAATCCTCTCATTTCCCGAATATATAGAGAAGTCGGGAAATAGGTGAGCATGAGAAGGCACTCAAGTGAGTATGAAGAAATAGAAAGAAAATAATACTTGTGTTATAAATAGCTCATTTACTAGGTAGCAGCTCCCTGACAACTTGAGCTTTCATTTTATTTTGTTTTCATTATTTCAATGTGCATAATTTAAAATTGAGTTTGAATTGTCACATACCAGGATACTTAATCTCCTTAAAATGACATCTTTGAGCAGTATCATATTTCAGGTGGAAAATGAAACCAGGCTGGCAGGAAATAGCACACATCATGAAAATTTTAATCACAAAGTAGATTACAAACTCTAGAATTTAAAATGAAGTCAAGTAATAATAACCATAAATAATACATTTTTTCTTAAATTTTGATCTTTTTCTGTACCTCTGTTTCTGATAGCCTACTTTTTAAGAATTTTGCTTAGTTAACTTTGAATGAATGATCAAAATAGCTATGAAGAATAAAAATTGAGTGACTAAGTGGGTTGGTTTTTTTTTGATTTGATGATGGTTTATCAAAATTGATGAGTTAGCAGTTACGTAAACTAAAGAAAATACAGTGTTTTATAATTATAACATATTCAAAAGAGCAAAAATAACTTTAAAATTAAAATACGATATTTAAATATTGAACAATTGATAACATTGTTTGATAGAATAGAACTATTTTTGAACAAGTACATTGGGCCCATTAAAACAGAAATATTAAATCAATCTATGAATTTTTAATTTGCTTGCTACTTAGTTAGTTACCACACATCAATTGATACTTCATACAGACTTTTGTATACTAATTTGAGTGCAAGAATTCTTGATGGAAGCAAACACACAGCACAAAATTAAGCTCCCTACAGACTATACTAACATGACAAAAATGAGAAGTGCAGTGACATTCTGTTAGGGAACCACAGGTGGTCTTTGCTGAGATATTCCTGGATCAGTTTACATGGAGTTTAAGGAAGCAGCTGAAACCCAGCAGTAGTTATATATCATTTCAGCGGACTTGGCATTTAATCATTCCTGCCATATGAGGGTAGATGGAGCAGAAAAGAGAGAGGCTTGGGTGTGATTTAGATAAATCACAGTTATAAAGAGGGAGAATTTAGGACAGGCAAGATTAGTCATATATTAGGAATACCTAATATTTATTGGGCACAGAGGTGATAGGAACTCCTGTACCTCATTTAACATCCATAAACTGAACTCAGGTGACAAGAACATCTCTACCTCAACTAACATCCTTGGTGCAGTTTTGTTTGGATCATTTTCAACAGGAAGTAGTTGAAGTAAAGGGAAAGTAGGTCAATTCAGGAATGATGCATAGGTAATCAGTTACAGGACCATAATGCAAATCCAATCCACCACACCCTAGAAACCACTAGTTGCCCAGTCTGGAGGAGGCACAAGGTGTTGAAGTTCTGGGGTCAGTCCCACTGAAGAGAATGCTTATTACTATGATTTTGCAATAGAGGTTGAAGTATGATCCATCCAACACTGTTCTGCTTGCTAAGGATTGCTCTTGCTAGTTGGGTCCTTTTGTAATTCCATACAGATTTTTGGATTACTTACTCTACATTGAAGAATGTTGTTGGGGTTTTGATGGACATTGCATTGAATTTGTAAATTTCTTTGAGCATTGCCATTTTCATTATGCTAGTTCTTCTATTCCAGAGATTTGAAAAGTCTGTCAGTTTCCGTAAGTCTTCTTCGGCCTTTTCCTGATCTTTATTCTTTAATTCCAGGGATATGGAAGGTCTGTCAATTTCTTCATGTTTTCTTCGATTTCCTTCCTCAGTGTTTTAAGTCTTCACTACAGAGACCCTTCATATTTTTGTTATGTTATTTCCTAGGTATTTTATTTTTTAGAAGCCACTGTGGGGTTGCTTTCCTGACCTCAGTCTCCATCATCTCCTTGTTAGTGCAGAGGAAAAAACAATGATTTTTGAGGGTTCATTTGTACCCTGCTACTTTGCCAAGGTTTTGGATCAGCTCTAGTAGCTTTTGGGATGGGATTATAAGTTGCTTCAAGTACAGGATCATATCATGGACAGAAATGGATAGTTTGACATTCTGTCCTTATTTGGATGTCCTTTACGTTAGAAAGAATGATATTATACCATTCATAAGGATATGGAAAGATTTGGGAGAAAATATATTAAGTGACCTAAGCCAGCCCCAAGGAAACAAAAGTTTCTCTTAGCTAGAATGTACCTACAAATCTATAAGCAAACACATTGGGTGGTGTGCAGGTTATGAATTAACTGAAATATAATAAACTCTATGGATAACTCAAATAGTGTAATCTTTTAGAAAGACTATGTTGAAGCCCAACAAAATCAACATCAGGAAAGAGGTACAGCCTACTTGTGAGAAGTGTGGGATCAAGAAGAGAGGGGTAGATGAATAAAGTGGAGAGGGGAGAATGAAGTCAAGAACTCATTGTATATACCACAGTTTTTTAAAGAGTAAAGGAGGAATGAGTCAAACAGGATTGAGGATACTAGAGATGACTTTGATCAGGATGTATTGTATTATTTTGTTGTTACATACCACCTTCTTTTTGCAACCACTTAAAGATAACTTAAAAAATCAACTTCTGAATTCCTACCTTTAGTTTTTCTTATGAAACATCTAATTTATTATCTATGATTCGTTAGTAGGTTGAATTTTTCTCTCATTTTCTCAGTATTTTTCTATAAGCAGCATTCTTGTGTGAACTCTGATTTTTCTCATCTTATCTTTCCAGGATGTTTTGGAACATAAAATATATGTCTCTCAAAATTCTTCTGTACATGTCTTCAGAATCTCAGATTTTTCTGAGATGAAAACCAAGGCAAACAATGAAATAGACAAAGATGTGCATTTAAGGTAATGGTGCTATTGTTTTGTAGTTGGAGTGATCTCTTGGCTTTTCTTGACTTTGTTATTTGTTTTCTGGCAGTGTGGTTTGATATAGAATCTCACTATGTACCTCATATTGTCCTTGAAACACTAATACTTCTGAGTGAATTACTATCTCAGCTAATGTATTCCTCCCAAACATAATTCCTACAAATCACAACCCCCAGTGTTTTTTTTTTTTATTTTAAAGAGGTTATTTCATGATATCAGGTTCTTTGCAACTTTGTTGAATTTTAATTTTTTGTAGATATATGGTTCATCTCTATATTCTTTATTTTGTACCATTTGTCTTTGCCTACATTTGTCCAAATTTATATCAACAACAAACTGCTTTTATTAGCATAGGGCTGAAACAATGTTACAAAAGCAAAGTGTAAAGACTTCAGTTCTGTTTTCTGTTATGGAACAGATTGGGTAATTCAGGGAATTTACTTACTTTGATTTCTAATCAACTGTAAGTATTTGGGAAAGAGTGTTTCAGTAAAGAATGTCATTGTGATTTTGGTAGGAATCATATTATGTTTGTAGGTGGCTTTGGGTAGTATGGACATTTTAACAATATTTATTCTTTCAAGCCATGATCATGACCTATTTAATCGTTCTGTCCTTTATTTCTTTTTATACTGTTTTAAGGTTTTATTGTAGAAATAGATCTCTTTATCAAATCCCACATGATGAATAGGATCTATCTTCATGATTAAAAGATGGCTTAACACAAGAAATAAAAAAATGGCTTAATCTCACCAATATACTGAAATATAGATTTAATGTAACCTTCCCAGTAGTTGGAAAAATTATATTTGATATAATTCCACAGTCAGAAGTGGTTAATTATGGAAGAAATGTAGATGACTACATAATTTTTATTCCCAATCTGAAGCAAATACTTAATATTATTAAGGATTAAAAAAAGGGTTTTTTTTTCCTTGTAGATGTAACTAATGCATTCATTAAAAAAATCTAATGAGTTTCATGTTTTAGCTAATACTTTTGTTTTTACAGCCATTGGAATTCATTAAACATTTCAAAACTTTTGCCTTCACAATGCAATTCTGCTCTAAATTCACCATTCATAGATAATTTATACATACAGATATAAATTCAATTTTACAATGTTAATGGTTTATATACCGATAACTACTTTGTTCATTCTATTTTACCATCATGGATATTATTTCATTTGCTCTATGAGCATAGATATAATTATAAATGAATTATTTAAAGCAACAAATTAATATGTGATCATTTATAAACCTTATATTTCATAAAGGTAAAACCAAAGGATAGCTTTTGGGAAGTACTTGATAAAAATATAAATATAATCCTCAAAATGTTCAATTATTAAGCAATTGTATTAGACAGGTTGTATATTATGAAATAAACTTTAAATGACATCAATGAAATATTACATATTTAAGGAAGCAAAGGAAAGGGAAAATAGTGTGGACAGAAATAATATGTTAACCCCTCTGTATGGTATTTTTACAATTAATAAAAAAGAAAAGAAAGAACACATTATGAAACCAGAATATACTCAACTCATTAGCATCATAAGGCATCCGAATTCTTCCTCATAAACTATATTTAACACAGTTGATAACTCAGATTAAAGAACAGCATTTATCTAATATAAAAAAAAAACCTGAGGGCTGGGAAGATAGCTCAGTGGTAGAGTGCTTGCCTTGTATGCATGAGGCCCTGGGTTCGATTCCTCAGCACCACATAAGCAAAAAGAAAAAAGCCGGAAGTGGCGCTGTGGCTGAAGTGGTAGAGCGCTAGCCTTGAGCTGAAGAGCTGAGGAACAGCGCCCAGGCTCAGAGTTCAGGCCCCCACGACCGGACCCAAAAAAAAAACAAAAAAACCCAAAAAACCTGAATGTACTCTCCATGCCTGTGTTGAGTAACTAGGTGCTTACTTCATTTTATATGTGTTTTTTCATCACTAAAAAAAATAAAAATAGAATCTGTATTTGTTCTTTTTTCTTTGGACAAGACTTAACATTAGCCTGGGGGTACACAGAGACCTTCTTTGTGTTTCAAGGTGCCTTAGTGAGGACAGATAAGACTATTTCAGCTGGGTGCCGGTGGCTCATGCCTGTAATCCTAGCTACTCAGGAGGCTGAGATCTGAGGATCGCAGTTCACACCATTATCTCCAATAAACTACTAGAAAACTGGAAGTGGTGCTGTAGCTCAAGCCCCACAACTGACAAAAAAAAAAAAAAAAAAAGACTATTTTATCTTTCCCAGGGCAATTTTAGCCTTCCATATGGAGTGGCTGTAACTCTCCTGTTAAAAATGTGTTCTGACAACTTTGCTGCCTCTAGAGTATATGTAGGTAACATCAGATTGGCTTTGTATAGGTTTCAGTGCTTTCTCCACTTTGAGTCAGCAATGTTTTCCTACTATTCTTAACAACCTTGTTTCTGTCATTAGAAAAACCTTGCTTTCATCAGCTAACTACTTTCCTTTTGAAGACCTTAGAAGTCTTAATTTTATTGTTTGCAGCATGATAACTTCTTGTCAAATTTTTGCTTTTTCATAAATTCCATTAAAATATGCATTCTCAGAATTCATATGATGAGGGGTTCCAGGAAGATGGCGGAGGAGAAGCTGGAGGCTAAACAAGCTTTTTTATAGAAAGCAGTTTAAGTGTTCCAGTGAACAGTCCTAGGCCAGAGAATTACAACAAGTGTGCCATCACAGTACAGAGAGTTTGGCCAGAGAGGGCAAATCCAGGCAAGGAGACAGATCTGAGCACTTGCTGGTAACCGTGGCGGTATCTGTAGCTGCAATAACTATAACACAGAGAGTCTGGGACATAGGCACCAGATGCAGCGGGCAAGCGGATTCTACTCAACACCAACAAGAACTGACAAGGAGCATATATCTTCATCCTGCAGATTACAGACCAGAGACAACCCAGGAACCAAGACTCCAGTGTGAGTAGAACCCTGACATCCTCACTTCTTCTCAGTGAGCAGAGGAAGAAAAGTCACCCCTTCCCCCCCTCCCCCCCCCAGATCTCCATCTTTGATACTGACAAAGGCCCAGCTGAGCAGCTAGCTCCAACTCAGGCCTTGGAAGAAAACAAAAGAGGCATTTAGCAGGTCATAGGAACCTGACTTGACCTGCCAGGCTTAGCTCTACCCAGCCCAGGCAGAGAAAACTTCACCCCCAGAGGAGTGACTTTCTTCACTGAGTAAACAGAGCCAGAGGCTGCCTCTCCCTACAGTAGCCTTGACAATCAATTGAAATTCAGTAAATATAAACCCTGAGAATGGCTCCAGGCTGGGCTCTGTGAGTGTCTCAGAAGCTAGCCCCTCATGGAAAAGCTACTGTTTGCTGAAAGGCCTCAACTCTACCCAGAACCTAGCCTCATCACAGCATCTCCAAACTAGAGGAAACAGCCATCTCCCTCTTTTGTGATACTCGAAGCAGATCTGCCTCCCACTGAACTACCCTGGAAGGAGGATCACAAAATCCTGGGTAAAGCAGAGCATTTTTCTGTCTGCTCAAACAAACTGACTTAAGTAACCAATCAAGCCACAGGAAAACCAAACACCACAAGTAGACCAGAGACTCCACCAAGAGACTGGTTACTGGCACAAAGGAGATACAGGATCTTCCCATCAACTCTCCCAACCCCCCCCCCCCCTCACTCCTGCCCTAGAGGAAAAAATATCAAATAACTTTTTATTTGTACCTTTAAAAATTTTTTTAATTCTTTTAAAAATTGTTTTCTATTAATCATTTTCTTTACTCTCATAATTCTTATTTTAGGTGTATATGTATGTGAGTGCTTTTTTTTTTTATCTTTACTGACCTTTTGGTCCTTTTTTTTCTTTCTCACTCTTTTCACTTTTCTTCTCTTTCATTTTTTTTGCATGACTTAATTGCTGTTCTGCTCATCCTCAGATATACCCGTTGTCAATTATTAGACCTTATCTCCCATTGTGTTCACACTTAATCCAGAAATTTATTACTCAATTCAAAACCACTTAGGCTTAAATTCCTAAATAGCAGTATTATCTCTTTAAACCTATATAATTTTTAAGAATTTTTATTTTTCAGTTTTTCATCTCTATCTATCCCTCCCCTCCTCTTATCCGATCCCTTTCTTCTCTCAATTTTACCTTTAAAATTAGATAATTTTTAAGTTTCACTTTTTAAATTTAAATTTTTGGTTTTTTTTTTGTTTTTTCTTGTCTCTCTATTTTCCTCTCCCTATCATTCTGTCCAATTCATTTCCCTCTTTGAGATTAGGACTTGGTTAATTTATCTCTCCTTTTATCTCTCCACATCTCTCTAATCCTATTTTTTCCCCCACATTTCTCCCTAAACTTAACAACTTCTGGTTTGCCAAATTCTTCCTAAGTGTTCTTAATGCATCAATACATAGTTGCTTGATGTTGTATAGATTGTATCTGTTGAACTAGATTGTATCTGACTATGCAACTACAGGACTTTGGTTGATGCTTGCCTTAAAACAGTGTTTTAGCACAAAATTGGTGTTACTTTCATACCAAATAGGCAGAACAAGCCGGAAAAACACAAGAAAAATGGCAAGTATGGGTATCTCAACTCCCACTCATGATAATCAGGTGACAGAACAGATAATGAATAATCCAGAGAAGAGTTCCCAAAAAGCTCTACAAACACTACTGGTAAACTTGGTAAATGAAAAAATTGAAAACCTGCAAAGGACTCAGTGTGAGCATGATAAGGAGAGAGAGGAGGCAAACCAAAGATCAATACAGGAATCTCATGAGCGTGAGGAAACTATTCAAAGACTGATACAGGAATTGCATGAGCAGGTTGAAAACACTCAAAGAGAAATAAAGGAATTGCATGAGCAGGCTGAGAACAGTCAAGGAGAAAGTCAGGAATGGCATGAGCTGGCTGAGAACAGTCAAGGAGAACTATAGGATTTGTGTGAACATGAGGAAGTTAATCAAAGGGTAATACAAGAATTTTGAGAGCGGGATGAGAATAGACAAAGCTCAAAAGAGGCATTCATGGAATCCAGAAACAGACAGCTGACAGAATTCAGGGAGACCACAAAGATAATGCTGAATGGAGCCCAACAGAAGGAATGGGAGTGAAGGGAAACCATAACCAATCAACTAAGTGATTTGAAAATAAACACGGAACACCGAATTAAGGAAATAAAGAAGTTCATACAAGATCTAAAACAAAGCTCCAACAAAGAATTTGAAGACATCAAAGCTGACCAATTAGAAGGAAAAGAAATAAAAAACAAAGTAGAAAGTCTTGACAGTAGGTAAGACCATACAGAAGATCGAATCTTGGGTTTTGAAGACAGTCTAGATATTATAGAGAAAGAATATACAACTATCCAAGACAAATCCAAGAAATATGACAGATCTATTCAATATTTGGAAGACACAATCAGAAGGCCAAACATGAGGATAATGAGTGTAGGGGAAAACCTAGGGACAGAAGTTAATGTTCTAGAAAATACATTTAACGGGATCCTAGCAGAATACTTCCAAAACATGCAAAAAGATAGGCCTATTCAGGTACAAGAAGCTTTTAGAATTCCAAATAGACCAGACCAGAACAGGACATCCAACCGTCGTATTATAATCCGCACAGGATCAATTCAGACCAAGAAAAAGATCCTTAAAGCTGTCAAGGAGAAAAGATCAATCACCTATAAAGGGAAACCAATTAGAATCACCTCAGATTTCTCAGCAGAGACAATTAAAGCAAGAAGAGCCTGGAATGATGTATGCCATGCCCTAAGGACAAACAACTATCAACCAATAATACTGTAACCAGCTAAAGTCTCCTTCATAATTGAAAGTTAAAAAAAAAAAAAAAAAAACCTTACGGTATATGCTTTCACTGTATGTGATGTTCGTATAAATTTGTGGAGGGAAAGGTAAAAAACAACTCGTTTAACTAAAGATACAGGTGGACCCATTGCAACAATGAGATGTACAAGTCATTATGTCGAAAAACGAAGTTTACAACTTTGGTGGGAGGGGGGAGGATCGGGTCGGGGGGAGGGATGGAGTATTTGAAGAGATGGGAAGAGGAAACAAAGAGGAGACAACAATACTTGATAAGAAATGGATTCGTTATCTTGCCCATGTAATTGTAACTCCTCTGTACGGTATTCTCAAAATTAAAAAAAATAAATAAAAGAAATTCTTCCATAACAAAGAAAAACTGAAACAATATACCTCCACAAACCAGCCCTACCAAAGATACATAAAGATGTCCTACACATAGAAAACCAACAAGACCCCAATAAAGTCCAAGAAACTGCATCCAACCTGAGAAACCAAGAACCATAGAAAGAACCCAGTTGCCAAAGCCCCCAAGAAGGTATATAAAATGGCAGGAACTCCCAAATACCTCTCAGCCCCATCTCTCAACATTAATGGACTTAATCTCCAATTAATCCACATAGACTGTCTAGTAGGATTAAAAAGCAAGATCATTCTATCTGCTGCCTTCAGGAGTCACACCTTGCCCATAAAAACAAACACATGTTGAAAGTGAAAGGCTGGAAAAAAAAATCTACCAAGCAAATGGCCCCCATAAACAGGCAGGAGTTGCAATCTTAATATAAGATAAAATACATTCAAATTAAATTTAGATAAAGAAGGTCTCTACATACTAATTAAGGGATCTCTCCTTCAGGAGGATATTACAATACTTAATATCTATTTGCCAAAAAGCGGAGCACCCAAATTTATCCAAGAAACACTACTTTCCCTCAAATCTTACATAGTTTCAAAGACATTAATTGTTGGGGATTTAACATACCACTATCCCCACTACATAGATCAACTCAGCAAAAACTCAACAGAGAAATCACAGATCTAAACAACTGCATAGATCCACTAGACTTAACAGACATCTACCGAATATTTCACCCAGAAGCATCAGAATACACGTTTTCTCAGCAGCACATGGAACATTTTCCAAATAAGACCACATTTTAGGTCACAAAGCAAACTTGGCCAAATTCAGAAACATTGAAGTTATACTTTGCATTCTCTCAGACCACAAGGGAATAAAATTAGAACTCAACACCAAAAGTCACCAAAGAAAGTTCTGTCACACATGGAAGTTAAACAACACACTGTTGAATCACGAGTGGGTCGTGGAAGAGATAAGAAAGGAAATTCAAATGTACATGATATTCACCAAAAATGAGCACACAAATTACCAGCTCCTCTGGGACACAGCAAAGGTAGTACTCAGAGGCAAGTTCATAGCTCTGAGTTCCTGCATCAACAAATTGGAGAGATCTGAAACCAACAATTTAATGAGACATCTGAACCTCCTTGAAAAAGAACAGCAACATAAACCCCAATCCAGTAGATGGAAAGAAATAATTAAAATTAAATCAGAATTAAATGAATTAGAATCCAAAAAAAACATAGAAAGAATCAACAAAACAAAGAGTTGGTTCTTCGAAAAAATTGACAGACTCTTAGCAAGTCTTATCAGAAAAAGAAGAGAACACACCCAAATAAATAAACTCAGAGATGAGAATGGAAACATCCCCACAGAAACAACGAAGATTGAGAACATTATAAGGAAATACTTCTCAAACCTTTATGCTAATAAGTTTGAGAACTTGGCAGAAATGGACCTTTTCCCTGCAAATATCGACATGCCGAAACTAAAGGAAGAGACAAGATGCAAACATAAAGGGGATCCATATACGGAAAGATGAAGTAAAACTCTCCCTATTTGCAGATGACATGATCTGCTATTTAAAAAAATTCCATGGACTCCACTGCCAAATTACTGGAGCTGACTTGAAACTTTGGCAAAGTAGAAGGGTATAAAATAACCCTCAAAATCAATGGTTTTCAGTATGCCAACAATGAAAAGAGTGTGGCTGACATCAGGAAAGCAACTCCATTTGTAAAACCCATACAAAAAATAAAATACTTTGGAATTAACTTAACCATAGAAGTGAAGGACCTCTATGATGAAAACTTTAAAAACCTGAAAAAGGAAATCAAAACAGAACTTAGAAAATGGCAAAACCTCCCATGCTCCCGGATTAGAAGGATCAACATCATGAAAATATCAATACTTCCCAAGGCTATCTACAAATTCAATGTGATATTTATCAATATTCCAACCTCATTCTTCAAGGAAATAGAAGAGGCAATCCAAAAATTCATATGGAACAATAAGAGACCCCGAATAGCAAAAACAATCCTTAGCAGAAAGATCAGTGCTGGAGGAATATCAATACCAAATTTCAAGCTCTACTACAAAGCCATAGTAATCAAAACCGCTTGGTACTGGCACAAGAACAGACCCCCAGGACCAACTGAATAGGTTTGAAAACCCAGAAATGAACCCACGGACCTATGTCCATCTAATCTTTGATAAGGGAGGTAAAAAATAGAATGGAAAAAAGACAGCTTCTTCAGTAAATGGTGCTGGCAAAATTGGTTAACTACTTGTAGAAAACTAAAGCTAAATCCTCATATATCACTCTGCACCAGAATCAACTCCAAATGGATCAAAGACCTCAGAGTCAAAGCAGACACTCTGAAAACATTACAGGATGGAATAGGAGAAACCCTAGGTCTCCTTGGCACAGTCAGAAATTTTCTTAATAGAGACCCAGAAACACAACTAATCAAAGGGTGGACAAATGGGATTGCATGAAACTGCAGGACTTCTGCAAGGCAAAGGACATACCTAGCAATATCAGTAGAAAGCCCATGGATTGGGCGAAGATCTTCACTAGCCATACAATGGACAACGGTCTCATATCTAAAATATAACTGGAACTTAAAAAATTAAATCCCCAACAACAAATCCTCAAAGAAACTTCCCAATAAATAAGTGGGCTAAAGACTTAAAGAGAAACTTCTCTGAAGAGGAAAGAAGGATGGCCAATAGACATATGAAGAAATGCTTAAGCTCCCTAGCCATAAAAGAAATGCAAATCAAAGCAACATTGAGATACCACCTCACCCCAGTTAGAATGGCTATCATCAAGAACTTATAACAACAGATGCTGGAGGGGATGCGGACAGAAGAGAACCTTACTGCATTGTTGGTGGGACTGTAAACTTGTTCAACCACTTTGGAAAATAGTATGGAGATTCCACAAAAGACTCCACATAGAGTTCTCCTATGACCCAGAAATCGCACTTTTGGGCATTTACTCCAATCCCACTTTTGGACATTTACCCAAATGATCACAAAGAATTCTAAACTAAAGCTACCAGCACATCTATGTTTATTGCATTATTTACCATAGCTAAGATATGGAACCAACCCAGATGCCCCTCTGTAGATGAATGGGTCAAGAAAATGTCATATATATACACAATGGAATTCTATGCCTCCGTCAGAAAGAATGGCATTGTTCCATTTGTTAGGAAATGGAAAGACTTGGAAAAAATCATATTAAGTGTAGTAAGCCAGGCCCAAAGAAATATAGGTCTCATGGTTTCCCTTATTTGCAATAAGTAGTATATGTCTGAGACAAACAGAAAAGGTCAGATTAGTTGATGGTATGTGAAATGAACCCCAAGATAAGTATCCAAATGTTTTTTTTTCTTTCTTGCAATTGTTTCTAACATATTTATAAGATGATTTCTTTGTTGCTTTGTATGTCCCTCCCCCACGGTATAACCCCTGCTTTCACTGTATTTGTTGTTGATATAATTTTTGGAGGGGAAGAGCAAAACAAATGGTTTAAATATGGATACAGGTGGACCCATTTCAACAATGAGATGTATATGTCATTATGTCGAAAAATCAACTTTATAACTTTGGCTGGGGGGGGGTGGGGAGTGTGGGAGGGGCAGATATAAAGGGATGGGAAAGGGAAACAAAGGAGGAGGTAACAATGCTTGAAAAGAAATGCACTCATTATCTTGCCCATGTAATTGTAACCCCTCTGTATGGTATTTTCACAATAAAAAAAATAAGAATAAATCATATGATGAAAGCGTATCCACCATGTTGGCTTTGTTGTGAGATGAAATTCTTAAGAATTGTTAAGCTCAGGTGGTAGAGCATTCTTCAAGGTCATTAATGGCATTTAAAGTCAACTCGACTGAGGTATCTTTTCTACTTTTATATCATGTGGGAATACAAGTAAATTATGGTATTCTAGGAAATGGAACAAGACTCACCACAATGTTACAATGCTAGGGAGTCAATCTATTATTTCTAGCCTTCAAAAATATGGAAAAATCTATGTCTTATATGTATTAGTCTCTCAGAGTTTAATCTACTTTTTGTAGCAGTGTGAATCAATTGAGTTGCCCACTCTTCAAAGAGTCATAGATTCTCCATTTAAGGCCAAACTGGTCAGTAACACACCTCACTATTGAACAGTCAAAACTGTTGGAAAATTTATCAAGCTTAGTTTGCTTCCAATATGAAGGGATGCCTTTCTTTTTTAAAAGTTTTCTTTGTCGGTCAAGAGCCTTGATCTCTGGGACTCAGCACTGTCCATGAGCTCTTCAACTCAAGGCTAGCACTCTGCCACTTGTGCCATAGCATCAGTTCTGGTTTTCTTGTGGTTTATTGGAAAGAAGAGTTTCATGGCTTTTCCTGCCTGGGCTGGCTTTGAACCATGATCCTCAGATCTCAGCCTCCTGAGTAGGATTACCAGCATGAGCCATGGGTGCCCAGCGGGATGCTTTTCTTTTAAATTGTATTAAGAAACAAAATATGTTGTCTATTTTCCTTCAAGTAACATGTCACATAAGGCTGGATATCACATTCTGGAAAATTTGTCTTCTCCAGAAGACAGTCATGAACACTGTGTGGACTGATTTCTGACAACCCACGATTAAGAATCCAGTGTGCTGCAGTCTCTGAACACAAACACACACACACACACAAACACACAGAGCATGCTAGAATACCGTGCTAAATTTGTCTACTCAGAAATATTTGTGGAACCATAATTGATAAGAGGCAGAAACTCCCTTTATCTTCTGCCTTTGAACCTGGCAGTCTGTGAGCATTGAGCTGTTTGAGTCACCATATAATGTCAGAGAAAAAAGTACACACTTTGTTCTGATGGCCGAATTTAGTCCTAAATTCATACTGTCTACAACTAGAATTAAATATAGATTTCTTTTCATTTTTTAACTACTTTTTTGGTTAAACCTATTAGATATGTATTTTAAACTTTAGGATACTGGAAAATTATAAAGCAGACATTAAAGGATATTTTATCTCTCTTTATGATGATCCTGGAAATGTTTCCAAATTTTCTGTTTTTTAAAAGCCGTAACTCTGAGTTGGAGTTAGGTGACAGTTTGTAGAAAAATTCATTTCATAATAGTTACAGTCTTTTCTGTACTACAGACTTTTCAAGCTATTGACATAGTTGAACTTTTCAATGGGAGGGAACGGACATACTCTGTCGTGAACACTCAGTACAAAGCAACCCTGATCCATGGCACAAATGTCATCTTCCTTATCTTACAACATTCTGAAATCTCTAAATTTTATGCAGACTTTGAAATTTTAATAGGGCTAACTCCTTTTTATGCAGTCTAACATATAAAGAACCTGGAAGCTATCATTCTATCCTAATAAGAAATACAAAGATGCAAACTAATAATATCTTGCAAAGAAATAAGGCCATAAAGAAAACTACTGCTGTGCAAATTAGAAAGCAGACAAAAAGACATGGAGAATTACAACTCAACTAAGTAGAAACCCCAAAACATAAATTTCTGCAAGAATCAGTGTCACGATAGCACATCACCTAGTTGATCAATATCAGGAAGTACAATGTAATGTACTTTGGGTGTACACAGTCATAAAAGGGTCATTGAAGTCTTGTGAGTTTCACCTAGAAATTTTGCAGGTCCTCACAGTGAACACCAGAATTAGCTTTTTCCAATATACTAATTCTGTTCTGCCTAAGCAATATTACCTTCAGGCAAAACTATTGTACCAAACCCTAGTCTGCTGAGACTGTATGAAAGTATTACATACCACAGGGAATGTAGATGAAGTAAAACGTAAAACAGAAACATCATTTTTTTAAAAAAATTACTCATTGTAATGTAATGGGTGGCAATTATTAAATATAAATAACAATACTCTGTTTAATTACTTTTAGTTATATATATTGCATATACAGTAGCATAAGTGAAAAGGATCATATCAATGAAATTACAACAGAACAGAACAAGGAACATTTATCAAAAGATGCTTACATTTCTTGTCAAATGATGTAAGATTCATTTCAAATTTGTTTTTTATTGACATATAAAGTAATAAAATTCTATTGTATTACATGTATATGTACATATCTATAAATATTCTATTTTTTCTGCTATGGCATATATACTACAATTTACAGATGTGTATTTGTATGTATTGTGAATTCTGTAATATTTATATAATATTAAACTTGGCAGTCTATCCATATAGCAAGGTATTTATTTGACAATAGATGCCAAGGAAGACCTAAATTAACAATATATAATGTCAAATAGCCACACAATTTTGAAGAAAGGAAAATTATAAAAAAACTGATGGAATACAACCTCTAGAGTTACTATAGAACTATAGACATCAAGGTAGTGTGGTTTTGACAAAGGAACAGATAGATCAATAGAACAGAATAAAAAGTTCACAAAAAGACTCATATAAACATGGGTAACTGGTCTTTGAAAAAGGACCAAAAGAAATAGAATGGTGAATATGTAAACTTAACAAGTGAAGATTTGGACACTTGCAAGCAAAGTAGATTCTGGTCACAATTCTCACTCTTCAAAAAAAATAAATGAACTAAAATGAATTTAAATATAAAACACAAGATATGAAATTGATAGAACATTAACGACAAAGAACCTGAGATGACCATTTGTATATCAGTAATATTGTAATGTTACTAAAGTAATTATCTATGAAAAGAATCATTATTATGTCCAAATTTATCAAATAAAAATAATTTTGATTAAGAGCAATGTTTCGTAACCTGCATCTTGTATATACATTTGCCTAATTTGGGGAGGGGAAGGGGGATAAAAAATGCTGAAACAAGGATACAGGATGACCCATTGCAACAATGATCACCACAGACAATATGTTGGAAATGAACTTTACAACTTCGGGGAGGGAGAGGGGTGTGGGAAGCTGGGGAGGGAAGGGATGGTGGGACAACAAGGGAAGGGGTATCAATGCTCCACAAGCAATGTACTCATTGCTTTGCTCATGTAGCTTTAACCCCTTTGCACAACATCATTACAATAAAATATATATATATATATATATATATATGAACAATGTAAAGGGTCAGGAAGATACTGACTTCTACAAATATTTCAGTGTTTTTAATCTAAAGAAATGTTGTTGTCCAGAATAAGCAAAATGATCTAAAAAAAATAATTATAAAATAAATTATCCAATTTAAATGCACAGAGGAACTTTTCCAAAAAACATATATAGACATGAAAAAAATCATATAAACACATATTCTACATCATATATGAGGAATTTCAAAGGAAATCATCAGTAGATTTGAATATACAGAGCTATCACATTCAAGAAAGAGAATGGTTCAATGCAAGCTATGGTGAGATGTGGATCTATAGGAGCTCATCATTTTTTAGTAGAAATGTTAGTGGAAATGAACAGAAGCTCTGAAATACAGTAGTGCAGCTTTTTGCAAACTTTATAAACTCTTAACATATGAGTTATCAATTCTGCCTATTAGTAATTACCCAGAGAGCTGAAAAACTCATGCCCACACAAAACCCTGTCCATGAATGTTACCAACAATTTCATTCACAGTTGCTAAAATTTGGAAGCAAGCAGATGCCTTTTTTCATCAACAGATAAATAAACTGTGGTACATCCAAATAATGTCAAACTTTTTCATGCTAAACAGAAGTGAACTATGAAAAAATAATAGAGGAGACTAAATTTAAGTTACTAAATAAAAGGTAACAACTTAAAAGCCTCTTTTCTTATTGTAAATAATTTAAAAAATAGGGCTGGGAAGGTGGTTCAGTGATAAAGTGCTTGCCTTGCATACATGAGGCCCTTGGTTTGATTCTTCAGCACCACATAACCAGAAAAGGTCGGAAGTGGTAGAGCATTAGCCTTTAGTTGAAGAGCTGAGAGGGATAGCGCCCAGGCCCAGGGTTTCTTCATCAGGTCTCAACTGACAAAGAAAAAAGAATGAAAAAAAAATACCAACTAGTCATTGCGACAGTTTTGGACGGTGACGTTGATAAACAGAGGACAGACCTTGTGTTTTCAGGGCATCTTTTCTGTATTATAATACATTATGGGCACATAAATGTCATATATTAAATGCATGGAAAGAACAAGAGTGAACTGTCATACAAGCTATAGAGTTTGAACAATAATGAACTTATCAAACAACACGTTCTCGGCTCATGATAATTATACCATGACGGACATAGTATTTGAATGGTAATGAAAAATTGTAAATGTGTGTGGACAAGTCATATTTAGAATCTCTGTACTTTCCATACACATTTCTTGTGTAAATAGAATGTTCAAAAACTAAAATTTATGATTTTGAAATAATTCATTATAAATCTAGTCACATTTTATATTCTTTCTTTAGTCTCAGGTGTGCAACCATTGTGAAGTATATGTGCATGTTCACAAATATGTAAATTTCCATGAAAAAATTATTTGATGAGAATATGTGTATATTCGCATAGTGATGGATTTGCTGTCTCTTTGTTCTCATTTCTTTATATTTAACTAAAGAATGTGTAAATACATGTTTAGCTACATTAAGTATTTTTCTAGTTTATTGTGGCAAATTTTACTTTTATTCGTCATCTATTAACCAGAAAGAAAGAAACTAATGTAGTAATCTGTTTTAAAGTTTCAATGCTTTTTGCTTCCTTTTCCTTTTACGGTTAAGCTAAGAAATATTAAATGAAATGTAAATCATACTTAATGAGGGTAAGGGTAAAATTAGTTTTCATAAATATATTTATGATATAGTTGTAACTTTAACTAGGGTATCTGTCATTATAGTTACTCATTTCCTTGATAAAAATGATACAATTGCATGAGGATAATTTACTTCAACTCGGTCAGTATTTATCAGAGCCCCTGAAATGTCAAAGACCATCATATAATGAGAAAACACACAAACACACACACAAATAAAAACACTCACAAAACTGAATAAGAAACCATTTTCCTTGCTTCCTCCACTCTTAACCTGAGATCCTACCAACAATATTGAAAATTGTTCATATTATCAGAACTCTAAGAATTTTGATAACCAAATTTAAGAATCAGTATATTTTCTTTGTTTTTCTATTATTGTGATGTTATCAGATGTATCATAATGCTTGCTTGAAACTGTAGGAAAATACATTTTCACTTAAAAAACACAGGCTCACACCTATAATCTTAACTACTAGGAGGCTAAGATCGCATGATGACAGCTGGAAGCTAGACCCAGCAGAAAAGTTCCCTTGAGCCTCTTATCTCCAGTTAACCAGACAAAAACCAGAAGTGTCACGTTGGCTCACATGGTAGAGCACTAGCCTTAAGTTCGAAGAGGCTCAGGGACAGTGCCCATATCTTGAGTTCAAACTCCACAACAATCCAAGCAAACAAACAAAACAACAACCCCAGGAATGAAATGGGAAAATTAACCAATTCTTTAACATTTCTATTAGCAAATAATAACTTAAACACTGGGGATTGTTAATGATGTGATCCTAGATTATATTATAATCAACCTTAAGTGATCACCCTTTCTATTCACTTGCTCTCTGGAATAGTTGCAATACCAAGCTAATGTTACAGCAAAACACTTTGTTGTTGTTGTTTTACTGCTCTGTTTTACAATTGGATACCATATGTGAAGGAGCATATTCAATTTTGAAAAACCAGTTTGTGTGCAATTCAAGCCAAATGCAATTCTCTCTAATTGCTTAAAACTATTCCACGAGAAGAATTTTTCAAAATGCCAGTGTAAGTATGGGTTGAATGGGAAAAGTTAAAATTAAAATATAATATCAGATATGTCTATACATTAATTCAGGAATAATTATCTCTTCATATTTAAAAGAACCTAACATAATTAACACTATATCATATTCTCAGGTTTGAAGAGAAGAATCATACAATGTTAGTATTAGAAACAGTAAATCAAAGCTAATGAAGCAACATTAGCACTTTTATGTTGTAGGTTCTAATTACAAAGTCTGTTAATGAAATTGGAGCATTTACTTAATTGCTGCGAACAATTATTTTCAAATTAAGAATGACAATTAAATAGCATGATTGAGTTCAGAATAATGGTTTTAGGTAACGGTAAGTTAACTACTTTTCATGATGTATTATATATGATAGTTTAAAACCTGAGTGTCTACTGATTAACAAATATAAATGACATCATGGTCCTGGAAATATATGCAGAGAAGCTTCCTGCTGCCTTAAATACTTGCTTTACACAGTACACAGTAGCTTCTAACTACTGGAACCTACACCAAAAGTCTGCCCCACTTAACATAAATAGATCGTTTTTTCTTTCCATAAATGTCAAACTTCCTGAAATATACTTGTACATTAAAAAAAATAAAACTAGCACTGGAACTTCTTTCTATCTCCAATTCCATCACAAGGAAAACTAATGATCATAAATAAAATTTCAAATTGATTTTACAAAAATGAATTGATAGTTACAATTTTTATAAAAGCAATTATTATCCTATCTAATCTTGAAATAAACCAGGTCTGGAAAGGTTTATATTTAGTTGTTGGATTTTGTTGTTGTTGTTGCTGTTGTTTGCTTTTAAATAAATTGTCAAAGGCGCAACATTGCTAAATGTTAGGGTGATAATTTCAATATAAACCCACATACTTCAAATATCATTCCTCTTCTATAAATGTGTCTTGGCATTTTTTACTCCACTAGTGCATAGTTTTCTAATGGGGATACAAGTGTTTTGAACAATAACATCCTATTGTATTGCTCTGCTTCTGAAAGAATTGGCTGCATTCCCAATTTGAAATTCCCATGTTTTCAAATAGTGTTCCTGTATATCTGATTTCTTCCTTGTCAGCAGAAGAACAGTCTCATATATATGTATGTATATATATGCATACATACATATATATATACATATATATGGCAAAAAGTATCTTGCAATGTGTTTCAGGATGGTGGAGTCATGCTTTTGGCTCTTCAACCTCCAGAATGTAACAGTTGCATGTGTGTCTCCATGTCCAGAGACACAAAAACTTTCTAAAGGCCTGTCTGATAATAGTGTTACACTGGGTGTTCACTTAGAATGTTTCCATTGTGGACATGGTGTAACTTCCAAATTATGAGGATATTTGGTAGTAAGTAATATCATTTGTGTGAAACACTATAATCATAGAATCTGTATGTGTGTGTATGAGACCTATGTTTGTTGTATGTGCATGTGCTGCATGAGAAAGGGAAGATATTTGAGATACTTGAATCAGTTTTGTTAAAATTGTCTTCCTTAATTGAGCCTCTTTAAATAATACTATAAATAGTTAAATGTATATAAGGGGTGGGATGGGGTCAGGCAGCAATGAAGCGAAGAAGGGGCTAAATCCAATGTATACCCTACAAAATAAAGAAGAATGAGGAATGGAGTGGGTAGAGGAGGGATGGGTAAAAATGTTGAAAGGGTGATCTTGATCAGGATAGATCATACTCATGAACTGCTTTTCAAAATGCAAAATAAGTGAACATTTTAAATCATGGAATATAAAGTAAAAGTTTACACTCTCAGCAGAATTTCTGAATGCTGAAATAGTAAAGAAAGTTTTTAGTATTCTTTAACTACACACCATAAATTCTATTAGGAATTCTTGTTTATTCTTTTTTATTGTCAAGGTGATGTACAGAGGGGTTACAGCTACGTAAGTAAGGTAATAAGTACATTTCTTGTCAAACTTGTTACCCCTTCTCTCATTTTTCTACTTTCCCTTCCTCCCAACCTCTCTCAGTTTGTACAGATCATTTCTAACATAATGTCTTCTGTATAGTGTTGTTGCATTGTCTCACCATTTTGTTGCTCTTCTTCCCTTCCCTAATTCATATAAATGTATAAACAATAACAGGGTAGCAAAATCAAATATAGTGACAACACGGGATATATCATAAAGGAAGAACATACTAAAGAAACGAAACATCACAACAACAACAAAAATGTCTTGTGTCCATGTCTTGGAGTTCATTTTGCTTAGCATCATCTTGTATGGTCATATGTACATAGCTGTTGAGCTATTCTGCTCATCTGTTAAGATTTATCAGTTAAGATTATTTCAATAATTAGTATAACCATGGGACTTATGTTTCTTTGGGTCTGGTTTACTTCACTTAACATGATTTTTCCAAGTGTTTCCCTTTCCTAACAAATGGTGTGGTGTCATTATTTCTGATGCAAGCATAGAATTCCATGACATACAGACATGCATAATACATAAATACATACATATATCATATATTTAAATTGAAATGAAAATAAATATGAGCATCTTGTGAGCAATTTACAATGCGAAAGCGCATTTGAAAAGTATACTTGGGGAGAGAAAGGAGTGGGGGAAGTGGGGAGGGAAAAGATAATAGGAGAAAAACAAAGGAGGGGGTAAAAATGTTCCACAAGAAATGTACTCATTATCTTACTCATGTAACTGTAACCCCTGTGTTACAATAAAATAAAATTTATAAAAAAAGAAAGAAAGAAAAATATTGTAGTCTAGGCAGGTGCTGATGCCTCATACTTGTAATCCTAGCTACTCAGGAGGCTGAGATCTGAGGCTTACAGTTTGAAGCCAGTCCAGGTAAGAAAGTTTGTAAGATTCTTATCTACAACAAACTACTCAGAAAAAGTAAGAATTGGCACTGTGGTTCAAGTGATAAAGAGTGCTAGCCTTGAGAAGAAAGAATCTCAGACACAGCACCCAAACCCTGAGTTCAAGACCCAGCACCAACACAAAGGAGAAAGAAAGAAAGGAAAGAAAGAAAGAGAGAGAGAAAGAAAGAAAAAAGAAAGAGAAAAAGGAAGGAAGGAAGGAAGGAAGGAAGGAAGGAAGGAAGGAAGGAAGGAAGGAAAGAAGGAAAGAAGGAAGGAAAAGGAAGGAAGAAAGGAAGGAAGGAAAGAAGGAAGGAAAAGGAAGGAAGGAAGGAAGGAAGGAAGCAAGGAAGGAAGGAAGGAAAAGGAAGGAAGGAAGGAAGGAAGGAAGGAAGGAAGCAAGGAAGGAAGGAAGGAAAATAAATTCTGTTGTATTGAGTTGTGCCACAGTCCACTCTCAGCTTTAAAGTAACTTCAGAAGAAACAACACCACTCCACTATATTTTTATCAAGGCTGAAAGAGATCAAAGTCATTTCCTGGGGAAATGAAACCCAATGTATAGATATGACCCCTGGGAATTATTTTATTTAAAAAACATGTCAAAGGGCCATATTCAGAAGTTAAAACCACAAAGTATACGAGGCAAGTAGGTAAGGGCCCAAGACACCAAGCCTCCTCTTAATTTATGGTTTTAGGAGATATGCGAAGGTCTATCTAAGTCAGACTTCTCCATTCAGATAGTGAAAATCTTGTTACTCTTGATGGATGTGCAAATGAGGAAAGAATGGAACCCTCTACAGTAATGAGAAGCCTGCAGTGCTGCCATGTTGTGTAACAACCTCATCTTAACCCCCGAAAACCATTGTCTAATGGTCGATAGTGGGACACAGCCATGGGGATTCCCAACTAACATAGCAAAAGGCATTAAATACCAGCTACTTTGAGTATCTAACCGCTAATCTCCAGAGAGCCAGCAGAAAATTCTTCTTTACCTCCATTTCTCCCTATTGTTATGCTTAAATAAGTGTTTCTTAAAATATTTTTAGTGTCATTTTTTTTTATATGCTGACAAATGTGTATTAGGTGGGCACCTGTAGCTTACACCTGTAATTTTAGCTACTCAGGAGGCTGAGATTTGAGGATCTCAGTTCAAAGCCAGCCCTGGCAGGAAAGTACATGAGACTGTTGTCTCCAATTAAGCACCAGAAAACAAGAAGTGGTACTGTGGCTCAAGTGGTAAAGTGCTCCAAACTGAAGAGCTTGGAGGTCCAGAGTTCAATCCCCACGACCGGAAAAAAAAGCGCACATGTGCCTGGGTCTTATACAAATATTCATAATAAAGACAAACTCAGAGTATGAAATACATATAACTTTCCGTGTAAAACAAGCAGAGATTTCAGCACAGTGAAGAGCATTAGTGATTATGCAAGTTATCATTTGCTTAGAGTTTTCTTCTCATGAGTACTCTTTATTTACCCAATCATTATGGATATCATCAGGGATCAAATATTATGACCTGGGAGGAAAAATTCATTCTATCTCTCATAACAACAGCCTTACTCATTTGTGTATACATGATGCTATTTTCACCCCACAATATCTCATATTTTGCAGATTATTTGGACATCGAATCTCATAGAATTCAATACCTGCGCTGACTTCAAAATGCAGTCCTCAAGATATCAGCCTCCTTGACTAAATGAGATTCCAGGCATGAACCATTATGAAGCTTAAGTTTTGTCACCTTTTAAAGCTAGTTCCAAATACAGTGAAAATAGGGGTTATACCATGGGGGAAGAAAATACAAAAGAAACAAAAAAAATCACATAGTACATAATAAATATATTAGAAACAACAGCAAGAAAGATAAGAACTCTTGTGCTCCTTTCTTGGAGTTCATTTCACTTAGCATCATCTTATATGGTCATCTATACAGAGCTTTTGACCTTTTCTGCTTGTCCTAGACATATACTTGTTATTGCAAATAAAGGAAACCATAGGACCTATGTTTCTTTGGGCCTGGCTTACTTCACTTAATAAATATCAAAATGCTGAAATAAGGATTCAGGTTAACACATTGTAACAATGAAATGTATAAGACACTATGTTGAAAAGGAATTTTACAATTTCAGGGGGGCGGGGAGGGAGGAGTTAGGGAGGGGGAGAGGGAAGGGATGGTAGGTGAAAAACAAAGGGTCAGGTAACAATGATCTGGATAGGAAATGGACTCATTACCTTACTCATGTATCTGTAACCCCTCTGTACAGTATCTTAAAATAAAATATATACAAAAAATAAAATAAATAAAAGGAAAAAAGATAGTTCCAGTTTTTTCTTAGTTGTTAAATAATGCAAATATGAAATGCTAACATTTTCTTTCTGCCTTTGAAATAGCAATCTAGCATTCTTTCTACCATCTCATTACCTCCAAGAAAAAAAAAACGAAAAAAGCAAAACAAAAAAAAACATGAGTATGACTAAATCTGTTAACCTAAAAGTGACAACATCCAGGCAACAATTTAGGGAAATATTTTACCTTCACTGGATAGACTAAGATATATTTATCTTTCAAACTAAAAGTTAGTTTATAACCTGTCCTCTGCCCCTCCACAAAAGATCACAAGGTATATATTATTCATCACTGTATTATTTTCTTATTTTTCCTGGATGTTTTTCTAAAGTCAGTAATATCCTTTCTTTGATAAAATGCTGAAATACAGAATTTTCTATGTAAAGTAACTTAGTATCTATGAATAAGTTGTTTCATATCACTTTGAATAGTATATTAAAACTAATTCACAATGAAAGCCTTAATTTATAAACTTCTCTATACTGAGCCTGGAGATAAGATTTAGTAATGATGCTCTTGGCTAGTTTATTTGAGTATCTGGCTTTGATTCCTAGAGTAAAAACAAAATAAAATAAAACAAAATTCTCTCTAATATATAAGGAATCCATATAAAGTGACAAGAAATCTTAAATTTCTAAGAAGATTTGTCTTTGTATTTTAGTCTTAAAGAAGTTCATCCAGCCAAAAATACAAATTACTAAATCATTCTCAAAAACTATGTTCTTTTATGCTTTAGGGCTTTTAATGATTATCTTCTAGCTGCTTTGAAAGTGGTCCTTGGTCCTGCTTTCAGATTTTACCCATACTTATTTAGTCTAAGAGCAAATATGTCTTCCCTCAAGCATTCTGAATTTCAGTATGTGTGGCTCACAGTGTATTTTCCCTAAAGGCCCTGAACCTCTCGTTAAAAATACATATGGAATTACTTGTTACACATCTGTTTTTCTAGAAAAATAAAAGTGCCAAAAGTTCAAAGAACTTACTTGTTCTATGGCTGTGTAAACCCATCATCTCTCAGCTATTTAAATTTTCTATATAAAAAAAAAAAACATTGCCTTCTTGTTTTCCAATATGCCCCCGCCCAAGTTCTTTCTTGAGACTCAATCTCGCAAAAATGCTAATGTTCATTTCATTAATGTAAGCACTGCATCTTGTTTGTTTATTTAAATCATATAGGATTTAATCAATAGATAATATTGTTAGTATTCATACTATTGGAGGTTCTGATTGCATGGGTTAGAATAGGGTCAATGTTATATTTTGAGGACTTAATAAAATGACTCTCTGAAATCTAATATTTTTATTAAACTCAGTGGCTCCCATCACTTACCTGTCACTCCTTTTAGCTATGCCAATATACACAATATCCATAGTGAACATCAAAACTGCGCATGGTCATGGTTCACTGTTCTTGATTTTCCATTCTTTGAAAAAAAGAAATTAGCCGGGCTAATATATTTTTTTTCCTTATCATATGAGTTTTAGAATGGGTTCCATTTTCCAGAACAAACTCCCTGATATATTAAGCTGTTGTTTTGGTATATCTCTGCACTTATTTTTATACAATTGTCCTAAGCACAAAATAAATGTTCTTTTAAAGCAGGAACTATATTCTAAATGTTTTGTTGTTGTTGTTTTTGGTCAGCCTTAGGGCTTGAACTCTGGGCCTGGGCACTGTCCCTGCGCTCTTCAGCTCAAAGCGAGCACTCTACTGCTTGAGCCACAGAGCCATTTCCAGTTTTCTAGTTTTATTGGAAATAAGAGTCTCACGGACTTTCCTGCCTGGGCTGGCTTTGAACCATGATCCTCAGATCTCAGCCTCCTGAGTAGCTAGGATTATAGGCGTAAGCCACCTGCTCCAGGCTCTAAATGTATTTTAAAACATTATATTGAACATATTAGCTGGGCGCTGGTGGCTAAAGCCTCTAATCCTAGCTATTCAGGAGGCTGAGATCTGAGGATCACAGTTCAAAGCCAGTCTGGGCAAGAAATTCCATGAGACTCAGCTTCAATAAACCACTAGAAAATGGGAAGTGATGCTCACTTTGAGCTGAAGAGCACAGGGAAAAGCCCAAGCCCAGAGTTCAAGCCCCACAACCCACTTAAAAATATATATATATATATATATATATATATATATTATATTATATATATAGTACATATTAAAGAAGTACCATATAGTGCTTTGATATGTTCGTGTAATATAAATCATTGAATCTGGTTAAGCATACCTATATTCTAAAATATTAATGCTTTCTTGTGGTAATGACTTCCAAAACATTTTTCATTTAGCATTTGAGTTATATATTAGGCATGTCAACTCAACCTATGATGAAATAGTACACCAGAACATCTTGTGCCTTCTTAAGTGTAACTTAGTACCCATCAATCAATCTTTGCTCATAACTCCCCTTGTTCTATATTTCCCTGGCCTTTGGGAAACCCTTTTCTAGTCTCAATTTTTATGTCTCCAACTTTTTTAAGATTACATCTGTGAGAGAGTTCATATTTAATTTATCTTTCTCTACCTGTCTAGATTCACTTGATGCAATAACCTTCAAGTCCTTCCTTTTGAGTCCAAATGGCAGAACTCCATTTCTTTTATTGCTGAAAAATATTCGGCTGTACATATCCAAAACATTTTTAAAACTATTTATCCAGATGATAGGCACTTAGGTTGTTTCCAGTTTTACTGGATGTTTACAATTACCACTGAAAAATTGATATAATAAACATAGTAGTATAAGTGTCTTTTCAATGTATTGGTGTTATGTATCTTAGCTGCCTAACCAGTAAAGGGGTTTAGCATCATGTACTAGTTTTTATACTACTCCAGAGTGTGCATAGGGCTTTGCATTTCTGCAACTCTTCACTGATACTTTCATCTTCATGCTTATAGCTAGTCTAAAAAGTAAGAGTATGATATCTCATAGTGGTTTTGATTTGAATTTCCCTGATGATTAATGATATTAACTTTTTTCATATATCTGTTGGCAATTTGCATTTTTGAATAAATATTTGATCCAGTTCTTCCCATATTTTATTTCAGATAAATTGACTATTAATTCATTTTACTCATTTAAATATTTCAGATGTTTACAACTTATCAGCTACATTGTTTGCAAATACTTCTGTTCTACTGGTTGATTATTCATTTTATTGCTTATTCTCTTTGTTATGTAAAAGATAACTAACTTTTGCTTTTGTTGTCTGTTCCTATGGGTCTGAATAAAAATAAAAATATGTACACTGCCATCATGTAACTTTAGACTACCTGCTGTCAAAATAAACTTCAAAGCAATAATAATAAAAACAGCATGATTCTAGTATTAAAAAAAGCATTGTAGATCAAGGAACAAAAATAGAAAGTACCGATGTAAAGTTACATGTGAATGGTCAGCTGGTGTAAGACAGAGATGTTAAAAATACAGAATGAGAAAATCTTTTCAATTTAGTGGTAATGGAAAACCACAGTAGCTCCCTCCAGAAGAATGAAGTCAGCTGGGCGCCCATGGCTCACGCCTGTAATCCTAGCTACTCAGGAGGCTGAGATCTGAGGATTGCAGTTCAATGCCAGCCCGGGCAGGAAAGTCCATGAGACTCTTATCTCCAATAAACCACCAGAAAGCCGGAAGTAGATCTGTGGCTCAAGTGGTAGAGTGCCCGCCTTGAGCTGAAGAGCGCAGGGACAGCGCCCAAGCCCAGAGTTCAAGCCCTACGACCGAAAAAAAAAGAAAAAGAAAAAAAGAAAAAAGAAAAGAATGAAGTCAGACTCTTATACTATGTTTTACAACAAAACAATAAGACCTGAAATTGTAAAACTGCTATTCATGCATTTACTCACTGGTAGGTTGTCTTTAAGTGTTTTAGAAGGAAGCACTTGACCTGAGCTGATAAGGCATTTGAAAGATGAGCAATCCTGAAATCAGCAAGATAACAGAGTAATTTTAAAATACACAAGGTGTGTATTTTAGGGTTGTTACAAGGAAAGCAAACAGTCTTGCAGCAAACTCTCTATGGGAGAGAGAAATTCTTTGAAAGCAGAGGGCCTCAGTATTACATCTGCCAAGTTCAACCTTCAGTCAACTGTTCAATGAGGACCCTGAGCTTGAGAGGAGATGGACAAACTCACATTGGAGTCACCTGAGTTTCTGAGCTCTGGATATAGCAGGTCACATCTGCATTCATGATGTACAGAGTCTCAGTAACTTTCTATCCCTAATCTGCTGAATTACTGGTAGTTTATTTCAGGGCATCCCCCTCAAAAAGCTTTCTTGCGTCCTGAAAATCTGGTAAAACAAGTATTTGCTTCATATATGCCCGGTTTAAGAAGTAAATACATATTAAAGTGATTTCAAAAGTGCCTGGTCTGTACCAAGAGCTCAATAAAGATGGGTTCTTATGATTATATATGATTACTTTAAGTCTGCTAACATTTGCTTTTATATTCTAATAATTCTAATTGGTTGCACCAAGCTACATAGATTTTTTTTTACTTACATAAGAAAATAATTATAACTTCTTTAAATCATTTATAATGCATTCTGAAGACATTTGGTTTCATGGAAAATGTTAAGTTGAAAACTATTTCTGCTTCCTGAAGGCTTACCAGAGTTCTCCAGAGCAAGCACATGCTGAATAAGGCCCAATGCAAACTGTGAATCAGGCAAAGCTGCTCCTTTAGTTTCCAGATCTCCACTTTCACATCACTGTATATTGGGGCTTTTTATATACTTATATTTCCATGCATTTGCATAATTCTAAATGCACTCATAAATGTGATAAGATAGAGATATTTTTATTACAATCTAACTTAACTCTTTCATGTTGTATCTTTCGTGTTTCACTTCCTGTTGCTGAGACAAATCATAAAAGAGATTTCATCCTTTTTCACATCATATATTTGTGAAAAACATAGTACACATAATATCAATACTACTATAAGCATATTTACACACATGAACATACCTAGATTTGTGTTCCTAGCCTGGCTTTACAAATACATGCAAATTAACTTGTGATTCATTTTATTAAAATTCAATCATTATATATATATATATATATATATATATATATATAAAGATAGATGTAAGAATATGAAATCCTGAATACATTGGAACACAAATGAACACATAATGATTTTCTCACAAAATAATAAAACCTAACATACATACATAGAGTCCTACTATAGTATTAACCCACACATATTCTATTTCAATGCTCCTTTCTTCTGCCTAGAAAGAAAACCTTACTCTTTTTGCTCTTGGAAGTTTATACACAAAGGGAGATAGATGAGATGGTGCCACAAGAGGATGCAGAAAAGAGGCGTTAGGTTGGAGGATTAGGTGGAATTCTGGACCGTGTACTTATTTTAGTGTTGGAAGCATGTCACAGGGGATAATGACTATCTTCAGAAGATGTGTGAGGATTTGGGCAGAGGGAGGTGAGGCCAAGGGCTGAATGCAAGTTGGGTGATGAGATCAAAGGGAGAAGGAAGGGAGAACGCGGTCAAGAATTCAGCATATATACCACAAAATTAAGAAATGTAAGGGAACAGATAAATAAAAGGTGAATGAGAGTGGTGGAGGGGGTACACTGATCAAGATGCCTCATATTCATAAACTGCTTCGCTAAGTGGCATCTCCTTTGTACAATTAAAGACATAAAAATTAAAAAGTCAACCTAGGAACATGGGTGTTAAGGTAAAGGTCTCCTTTAGATTGATAATGAATTAAAAACAGTAATGAAATATGTGGTTCTTATATTTACGCTGTAGTCCTGAGTCACTTTAACCAGTTTAACCAGATTCCCCAATCTAGCCTTTTAGTGGGATCGAGCTTTAGTTTTATTTTTTTAATTGAGTTTTTTATTTTAAAAAGACATTGTACAAAGGGGTTACAGTTACATGAGCAAGTTAATGAGTACATGTCTTTTTTCTTTTTTTTTTGGTCCGGTCGTGGGGCCTGAACTCTGGGCCTGGGCGCTGTCCCTCAGCTCTTCAGCTCAAGGCTAGCGTTCTACCACTTGAGCCACAACGCCACTTCTGGCTTTTTTCTTTTTGCTTATGTGGTGCAGAGGAATCGAACCCAGGGCCTCGAGCATGCAAGGCAAGCGCTCTACCACTGAACCACCTTTCCAGCCCTAATGAGTACATTTCGTATCCAGCATTGTTGCCTCCTTCTTTGTCTTTCCCCTACAATCGCTTCTCTTCCATCTCCTCAGCTAAACCTCCCACTCCCACCCCCCTGAGGTATAGTTTTTAAGTAGTATCAATCATAATGAAAGCAAATCATTTTTGTCCAGATGAAGTATCATGTGGAAGCTGAGACAGCTGAGTGCCAGTGGACTGATATCAGCAAAGATCAACTTCTCATTCTTGTTCAATTTTTAAAAAGGAGATTCACATTGTTACTGGGCACTAGTGGCTTATGTCTACAAACCTAGCTACTTGAGATCTGAGGGTTGCTGTTCCAGCCAGCTGGGGCAGGACAATTTCTGAGACTCCTTTCTCCAATTAACCACTAAAACCTGGAAGTAGAGCTGTGGCTCAAGTGGTAAGAGTGCTAGCCTTAACCAAATGAAATGCTCGATGAAATTGCCCATGTCCTGTGTACAAGACCTGGGGACACACACACACACACACACACACACACACACACTATGCTATTAAAAAACAAAACAAAATGAAAACTGTGAGAAGGATGTGATTGTTGGCATTCAGTACAAATAATCACTGAATTCAGCAATGACTCTAGATTGAATTTTGTTCTTCAAATTCACATGTTGAGGTCATTAGTCCAATATCTAAGACTCTAACTTTCTTTGGAGATTGTACACATTTTCACTACATTTAAATAATTGTACAAAAGAGTTTTCACATAACAAAACAGTTATGAATAGAATGCAACATGATTAATGTCACTACATTAAACAATCTCACCCATCTTTCCCCTACATACCCTTCCCTTCACTATCCTTAATTTTGTAGGATATAAATTGAATTCTTGCCTGCATGAGGACAATCAACATAAAATGAGATAATTATGATTCGGCTTTATGTAAATACAATGTGAATTTCTTTTACAAATAGAAATTTGGAGGCAAAAGTACACGCTGAGAAAATCCTATGTTAAAACCAGGGATTAGGCATATGAGAAAAAAATAGTTTTTGTTTTCCTGAACCTTTCATATTTGACATAAATATCATAATCTCCTTTCCCATCAATTTAAAATTACCTTATATAACTTCAAAAATTCTTTGGATATCTCTTTAATATTTACAATGATGAACAGTAGACATCTCCTTTTTGGTTTCTGAAATGTTAATCAGTGAATAATTTTGGTCACACATTATTCTTAGAGTTTTAAATACATTAAGAGAACCTTTTCATCACAATGACTGAGATATATACAAATATCTCCATATATGTGGCAAATAATCTCAGGCCCATCATGCTTACAACTAGGTAATAGGCAATGTCAAAATGTGTACTGACGCCTAAGTGAAAATCCAGGTAGAACATATATGTTTTGAAGCCAGTAATTATTCTATCACAACATCTCTTCATTTTCCTCTTATGCCACACATTTAAGCTGGAAGCAGAGCCATTGTTCTATCATCCATTACTACAAGAAATCTATGTGTCATGTCTAATATGTGCCACAATGTGCAGACTGGGATTCTATTCCATGCCTCCCTTTTCTGTATTCCACATTCATTTGACCTTTTTATCTTACTGTGAATATATTTTTTATCATTTCTTCTTGCATTCCTTTTAGTCCTTATCTATTAAAAACTGTAAGATAGTTAAGGTCAACTGTTACTTCCCCTTTTTGCTCTGAATCTCATCTCCTTCTCACTCTTTGCTGGTCTAGGATTAGAACATTGAAGAAAGTTAATTCCCAGTGTTGATACCTTCATTGAATAAAAGGAATGTCTCATTGGGGAGGAAAAAGGTATAACTTTATGTCCCAGATAAAAGGTTGACCAATTGGCCATGTATCTGAAAGAATACCATTGGGGAATCAATTGCAATAGTATGGAGGAGTGGTAGAATTTACCCTCTATCTGCCTATAAGCTTCTCTTTCTAAACAATAGGCTGTCTGCTTACATGTCTCCCGTGCTCAGTGTGGCTGGGCTGGCAGGGAAAGAGCACTTCCAATGGAATTTCTTCTTTTCTTCATTTAAACTGATCTTATGTGACAATGGGTGGTAATGAACCTAACAAGAGAAATTGAAGCTAAATGGCATCATGCTATGTAGTAGATGCCTCCTAGGATCAAAGTCTTCCTTTTGTTCATTTATTTTTTTTTCTTTACTGAAAACATTCAGATAGCAAATATCTTAATATTTACACACGATGGATGATGGAACACAGTATCTGAAATGAGACATCTCCTGAAAGTCCTGTCATACAACAAACTAGTTCAATAGAAGTCATAACCACACCATGAGAGGAAGACTTGCAGTAATGAAAGATGATATACCCTATTCAGCCATGTCACCAACTTAAGACCAGAGATATTTAGAATTAATAGGTCTGTAGAGTGATGTGATTATTTTTTATTCACTAGAAACTTCACAAAAGCTGTTGTTTTTAAATTTTATTAAGCATACTCAACTATCTGATCTATTTCTCTGATCTATTATAAATTTGATAAAATGTTAGCTATATCATATGTTTGATAGTCAAATTAATTACGAAATTAACTTTGAATTAAATACTCCTGCAAATGTGTATGTGTGTCCCATGGAAGAGTATGTATTTTCACTAATAGTAATTTATAAAAATAAAAAAATGATGAAAGTCATCATTTCATTTAGTCTTTTTTCATTTAAAAATTATCAATATTATTATTGTTGTTGCAAGGGTGTTATACAGGGTGATTATAGTTGCACAAGTCAGGTAATCAATGCATTTCTTTTAGAGCAATGTAACCACTTTCTTTACTCTCTCCCAGTTTTTCCCTGCCTTCCAGTTTTTCCCTCCCACCCCCTCCACCACAAGTTAAATCTTATATCATTCATTTTCAACATGGTGTCTAGTGAGTGTCACCCTTTGTCCTACCCTTTCTTCTCACCCCCCAAACTCCCCAATACAGATAAACTAACATGCATGACAAAAGCAACCCAGACCTTTCTTGTCTGTAGAGTTCTTAAAGGGTAATTGTAATGTGTATATGGAATAAACTGAAATAAGGATGAACCAGTTGAAACAGTCGGGGTTTGTTTGTGAGCACCAGGAATGGTAACATCTTGAGTCAGGGAGGAATTACTTAGGACTTTATGGATTGTACGTGTTGCTCCTGTGGAAGGTAAATGTTTCCCCAACCTTTGTGCAGGGAGCCATATTGCCCTAAGCACATAACCCAGTGCTACCTTTTGAAACCCCTCAGCTATGATGCAAATGTCACATGACCAAACAATAGTCTGTTCACTTTGGGCAACTTTCTGAAAACTTAAGAAGTGGGTAGACAATAAATCATAAAATTCTTGTGATGTGTGCTGCCTATCTCTTTCCAAAATTCCTGCTTCATATAATTTGTTGTATGGGGAATGGTGTTTCCATATGAAAGTTACAAATATATATTGGATCAACTATGCAGCTAAAAATCAGTTATGAAATGCATATTCAACAGGTTTTTTAAAGAAGAGTGAGGGAAATTGTGGGTAGGTGAGCTATGGCGAAAAATATTGAGAGAAAAATTTGAAACTTTTTACTTCCTTCTCCATCTTTCATTATCTGTCTTTATTCAAGCAAGTTAATTTAATGTCTAAAATGTAGTTGTCTTTTTAAATTGTTTTTGTGTACTTTATATACACAAGGGTTACAGTTAGATGAATCAGCTAGCATCAGAATAATCCTTTATGAACCATTTTTCCGCTTCCTTTGTTCTTGCCCAATCTTTCCCTTCCTACCCATGAGATATCCAGTTCATTTTCTAAATAGTGTCTGGTCAGTATCACTGCTGTATTTTTTCAACCTTGTAGCACCTTATATGTACCCTCCCTTACTCTCCTAAATACAAACAATTTCTTGATCCATTCATCTACTGAGGAATATCTAGGTTGATTTCCTATTTTAGCTATGGTAAACAATGCTGCAATAAACATAGTGGTGCTGTTAGCCTTAGTTTGACCTGGTTTGTGGTCCATTGGATAAATGCCCAGGAGCAAAATTGCTGGGTGGTAACAAGGCAGTTTATTTGTTAAAAGTTCAATTAGTTTCTCAGTAAAATGAAAGGAAGCACCTAAATTGATCAAGATATATTGTATTCATAAACTGCTTTGTTAGATTGCATTTGCCTACATGTACTTAAAATATCATATACATCGTATTTATAAAGTGCTATGTACAAATAATCAAAGATAATTAAAGTGATTTTATTTCACAGGGAAACCTTGAAAGGGTCATAAACAAATAAACAAAAAATCTTGCACATTCCATCCTTAACAACAAAAGAGTCTACTCAAACGAAAAAAGCAAAGTCAATTTTTTAATGATAGTAATTGAAGTTTAAATAAAAAGCATTCTCATGTATTTTTGTCTAGTTTACAGTCTATTATTCTCTTTCATATAAGAGGAGAGTAGTGTCACTGGCTTAGTAGGTGGTAAATTTGAAAAGTTTTACTATTACCTCCATTTTTCATTAACTGATTTTATTCAAGTTAGTAAATTTAAAAAAAGTGCAATTAGCTATCCTGTACAAAGAAAGAAGTGAATTACCTCTATTGCAATGTTAAAATGCTAAGTAGTGAATCCCCGAAATTATATCTTGATTTCATTTTACCTCCATACTGAGAAGTTATTATGTGAAAGAAAAGAAAGCATTGTCGGAGACATGTACTAGACATTGCAAACAAGGGAAACCATGGGACCTATGTTTCTTTGAGACTGGTTTACAACATTTAATATAAGTTTGCCAACTCTTTCCATTTCCTAACAAATGGGGAAATGTCATTCTTTCTTATGGAGGCATAGAATTTCATTATATTTATATATATATATCACATTTTCATTTTTAAAATAATTTTTATTGTAAAAATACTGTACAGTGGGGTTGCAGTTAGAACATAATGAGTACATTTCTTAACAAGCATTGTTGCCTCTCCTTTGTTTGCCCCCTGCCATCCCTTCCCTCCCATCTCCTCAACTACATTGTCTGGCCCTTCCCCTGCCCCAGCCCTGCCTAAATTGTAAAGTTTGTTTTTTTCAATATAGTGTCTTGTACATCTCACTGTTGCAATGGGTCAATCCGTATCCCTATTTAGACAATTTATTTTTTCCCTTCCCCTCCTCAAATTATACCAATATCAAATACAGTGAAAACAGGGGTTATGCCATAGGGGAGGGACATACAAAGCAATAACAACAACAAAAATCACATGGTTCCTTATAAATACCTTAGAAACGATACCAAGAAAGAAAAAAAATCTGTTTCCCTATCTTGTAGTTCATTTTACTTAACATCATCTTATCTGAAATTTTCTGCTAGTCCCAGGAATATACTAGTTATTGCAAATAAGGGACACCATGAGACCTGTGTTTCTTTGGACCTGGCTTACTTCATTTAATATAATTTTTTCCAAGTCCTTCCATTTCCTGACAAATGGAGAGATGACATTCTTTCTGATGGAGGTATAGAATTCCATTGCACATATATACCACATTTTCTTGATCCATCCCTTTATGATGAAGGCTCTGGAAAAATTAGGAATTCATGGAACATTCCTCAATACAATAAAGGCTGTATATGACCTACAGCTGGCATTATAATTAATGGTGAAAACTAAAGCCATTTCCTCTACAGTCAGGAACAAAACAAGGATGTCCAATCTCTCCACTTCTCTAAAATTTACTACTAAAATGTCTGGGTACAGCGATAAGACAAGATGAAAACATAAAATGGGATCCAAATATGGAAAGATGAAGGAAAATTCTTCCTTGAAGATGACATGATATTGTATTTAAAGAATCCCATATATTCCACATCTTCTTGATCCATACATCTACTGAGTGCATTGAGGTTGGTTCCATATCTTAGCTATGGTGAGTAATGTTGTGATAAACATGTTTGTGCTGGTATGATCTTGTTTGTGATCGTTTGGATAAATACCCTAAATGGGATTGCTGGGTCATAGGGGAATTCTATGTGGAGTCTTTTGAGGACCCTCCATACTGCTTTCCAAAGTGGTTGAACAGGTTTACACTCCCACCAACAATGCAGTAGGGTTCCCTTGTGGCCACATCCTTTCCAGCATTTTTTATTACTAGATTTCTTAATGATAGCCATTCTGACTGGGGTGAGGTGGTATCTCAATGTTGTTTTGATTTGCATTTCTTTTATGGCTAAAGAAGTTGAGCATTTCTTCATGTGTCTATTGGCCATTCTTATTTCCACTTAAGAGAAGACTCTCTTTAACATTTTAGCCCATTTATTTGTTGGACAGTTGTTTCTTTTAGGATTTGTTATTGTAATGTCCAGTGCATTTCTACAACAGAGAAGGTCAAAGCTATATACAGATGACCTTATGAGATAATGTTGAGTGAAATGTACCCCTTGACAGACAGGGACATAGGGTGTTTTTTTTTTCTTGCTATTGTTTTTAATGTACTTATAATGCATTATATGATTCTTTTGTTTCTTTTGTAAATTCTTCCCTCATAGTATAACCCATGTTTTCACTGTATTTGATTCCGGTATTCTACATCTTGTATATATATATTTTTTTAATTTGGGGAGGGGAAGGGGTATAGCTGAGAACTTAAATAGGGATGTAGTTTGACTTATTGTGATGATGAAATACACAGGACGCTATGTTAAAAAGGAACTTTACAATGTCGGGGGATGGGGAGGGAGGAGTTTGGAAGATGGGGATTGAAGTGATGGTGGAGGAAAATCAAAAGAGGAGGTAACAATGCAAGAATTAGTTTGTGAATATACACAGGTATGTATAAGCATATTTTAAATTAAATATCTTCTAGTATTATGCTATTATTCTATTAACTGTATTCTATTATTTCCATATGTTAAATTTATTTATTAATTAAACTTATTTATTTATTAAATGTATTTTCAAAATATAGTAATAATTAAATATTTGTTGTTTCTGTGAATTATCACTTTAAAATAATACCTTGTATAAAATGAATTGATGCGGGGAATCGTAAGCTCTTTCCATAAAAACAGACCAAATTCATAAAACAGCCACAAGAAGAAGGCTTCAAAAATGATGTATAAGAAGATTAGTACAAAAACAAATCCTGAAAAACCAATTTTGGATTCAAGTGCACTTAGACCAGGATTATCCCTAGTGCCACTGAAGCTGAGGCAAGGGACAAGACCTTCTTTTCTGAGGACCGGATTTGTTCCTTTCAAGGACATTTTTGAGCAATAAAGAATGGTTTTGTAATAAAAAAAAAGCAAGTAATATTTGTTCTTGGAAACTACTTCTATTCCCTGGAGTTTCTCTTCATCACCTCTTATCAAATCAACAGAACACACTCCATGCTTACGGTCCTTTCATCCTAGATTCACCCTTCCACCTTGCCCCTACCAATCCTCTTTCTCTCTGTTCTATCTTTGAGTTTATCAGACTGATTTTCCTGTGGAAAAACTTGTATCACCATAGTTCTATTAGTCAGGGACTGATTATAAACGAAATAAAAGATAAACATTCTGTCTATCTCGTTTCCCAATTGCCCTTAATTCAGTCATTTCTTTTGTTATTGTTGTTGTTGTTTGGTCTTGTTTTTTCCCACTGAAGAAGGATTTTAAGCTTTTTCTGGGAATGTTGCTTAGTGCTAGAGAGCTTGCCTAGCATGCACGAAGAAAAAAAGCCAGAAATGTTGTAAATGTGGGTCAAGTGATAGTGTGTTAGCCTTGAGCAAAAGGAGCCAGAGGACAGTGCACAGGCCCTGAGTGCAAGTCCAAGTACTGGCAAAATAATAATAATAATAAATAATGTGTTTCAAGTCTTAAGAAAATAGATGCAAAAATAGCTAAGATGCAGGAAAATCAATGACATGAACCCAAGGGTACAAAAATGGACATGATCAGCATTTAGATGGAGACAGTCTTACAGTGTCTATGGGTGTGTGATTTGACTAAGAGTTGGACATTTTCTCTTGTTCTATATCTTACAGACAAATGTGTTCATGTGTGTGGGGGGGTGCTGTAGAGAGAGACAGACAGAGACAGAAAGTCAAATACTTTCAAGAGAGTTCCTGACTGCTCTTTTTTCAACCCAGAGGAGTGGAAGTTAAGCCAATAGAATAGGATATATCAGTTGTCTGAACTTTTACTTTAGAAAATTGAATATTAGGTGCTCTTACTATGTTTGGTAAAATGTCATTAACCATTGTAAAGCAAAATGGTTTGCTGGAACCAAGTCTCAGGGACATTGGCTTCAAGAAACCAACATCAGTTCTTTGTAATATAATTATAGAGGGAGATACCATGACTAACTCTAGATTGCTGTGGGAAGGCAAGGACCTAACTTCAGAGTTCATCTTGTTCCAGGTCCTCAAAATTACTTCTTGTCTTGATGTTATGAGAAATTTATTTCTTGTCGGGGAAGGTAAATAAAAAGAATGAGGTAAGATGGTTACAACAGTGACCAGGAGTGACTTATAGTACGATCACACGTGCAAACTAAGTATGGCTTATCATGATAATCAGTACATGTTTGGCTATACAAAAAGAAGGTATCTTTTATTTTTGTCATTTACATTTAGTGGGGTTTCCTTTTCCTTATGCTTTTGTGGAGAAGTTTCTCAGGGTGCAGAAATTTCAATACACATGTTGTATTTGCCCATTTTAATTTATATTTCAAGCACCTGGAGCCATGTAATTTTCAGCAAAAGTATTTACATCTCTATCACTATCTGTCTATACTCAAGAACTCATCTTCCATGGGCTGAGGTCATCTCTTTGGAAAGATATATGGAGAATAATGTTCTATGCTCCTCAGCCTGATTTAGAAAAAAAAAAAAACAAAAAAAAACAAAAACCACAAAAAATACAACACAAAACAAAAAAAGCACAAAAAACAAGGATTAGTAGACCACGAAATTTCCAAGTTCAGTCACCATGGATCAATGGAATTATAATTATGAATTTGTACCTTCAGTTCTAAATTCAGTTCTATAAAAACCTAAAGGCAAAATAGAAAGCTCCTGAGGAAAGCCTGGTTGAAAATATATGGCCTGACTTGAGGGAAGAAAAAAAACTTATAATTCAGGCATCAAGCTCCTTTTGAGAATTTTGTATAGCACAGTTGAAGAAAAATATTGTGTGAGAAAACTGTTAGAACTCAGGAATAGGTTGGAGAGAACCATAGGTTTAAAGAATATAGAAGTTTGTCAGGAACTAATGGCTGACTCTTACCTGTAAATCTCCCCCACTCAGGAGGCTGAAATCTGAAGACCTTTGATATTTTTTTTAAATTTTTACCATGATGCACAGAAGTATTACAGTTCTATGAGTAAGATAATAAGTACACTTCTTTTCAAACTTGTTACCACTTCCCTAATTTTCTCCTACTTTTACTTCCTCTGAAAGCACCCCTAAGTTGATAGATTGCATGAAACTGCAGGTCTTCTGCATTGCAAAGGACTTAGCTAGCAAGATCAAAAGAAAGCCTACAGATTGGGAGATCTTCACTTGCCATACAACAGACAAGGATCTCACATCTAAAATATACTTAGAGCTCAAAAATGTGCATCCTCCAAAAACGAATCCTCAAAGAAACAACTTCCCCATTAATAAGTGGAGTAAAGACATACGGAGAGACTTCTCTGCAGAGGAAATAAAAAGAATCAACAGACAAATTAAGAAATGCTCAAGTACTCTGGCCATAAAAGGAATGCAAATCAAAGTAAGATTGAGATTCCACCCCAAACCAGTTATAATGGCTATAATCAATAAGTCTAATCACTACAAGTGCTGGAGGGGAACCCTACTGCACTTTTGGTGGGAGTGTAAACTTGTTCAACCACTCTGGAAATTGGAAGTTCCTCAAAAGATTGCACATAGAGCTCCTCTGTGAATCAGCAATCCCATTATGGGCCTTTATCCCAATGATCACCAAAAGGCTATACTAAAGCTACCAGCACAACTATGTTTATTGCAGTATTATTCTGAAGACCTTTTAACAGCATCATTATCACATTTTAATACCTCTTATTATCTTCTAGTTCCTTCTGTATTGGTCATTTAGCTGTTGTTGTGTTTTTTACACTTCACAATTAAATAACAAGGGCCACTATGCTTGTCCACGTTCATTTCTAATTTGCCTTTGCTATTCAAATTAGTGTACTTGTGTTATGCTTTCTCAGATGCACCTGACCTGAATGAACATTGATTCTTCTGTGTCTTGTTTATTTCCCACTTTTCTCATCTCTGGAACCTAAATCTTCATCATCTTTCACTAGAAATATTTTAAATATGTTTAAGTATCATAACTACTGGTATCCTTACACACTTTTACAAATACAGACAATACTGTCTTCTGTATGGATAAGTTTCTTCTACAAAGAATATATAAGGAGAATGAAATAGCAGAAAAAGCAAACCCAGTGTTTCCACAGACATAATGACGCAGTGAACAGCAGAGACCTACTGCAGAGGCCATAGGGAAACATAGGTTGGAATGATTCAAACACTGAGAGAACTTGATCCAAGCGTTTCATTAGGAACTTGGTCTCCTGGATCCAGTATGTATAAATACAGAGTAGATTGTAATGTTTGATGCTGGGATTTGGAGCACAGGATGGAAGTTAGACTGAAGTACAAAGACAAGGTAACATACAGATTAAGTGTGTGGGTAATGCAGAGACTAAAGGCAGATAGACCTAGTAGTTTTGTTGTTTAATTGTGAAACACCGTACAGAGGGGTTATAATTACATGAGCAAGGCAATGCGTACATTTCTTTTTTATTTTTTTATTGTGAAAATACTGTAGAGAAGAGTTACAATTACATAGGCAAAATAATGAGTACATTTCTTATCAAGCATTGTTGGTTCCTCTTTTGTTTCCTCTTCCCATCCCTTCCCACACCCCCACGCCCACCCCCCCGGCATGCCAAAGTTGTAAAGTTAGTTTTTCGACATAACGACTTGTACATCTCATTGTTGCAATGGGTCCACCTGTATCCCTAGTTAAACGATTTGTTTTTTCCCTTCCCCTCCACAAAAGTATAACAACATCAAATACAGTGAAAAAAGGGGTTATACCGTGGGGGAGGGACATACAAAGCAACAAAGAAATCATATTATAATTATGTTAGAAACAATCGCCAGAAGGAAAAAAAACATTATCTTGGAGTTCATTTCGCCTAAGATCAACTTATTTGACCGTTTCTGCTTAACTTCTCTGAAGAGGAAAGAAGGATGGCCAATAGACACATGAAGAAATGCTCAACCTCTCTAGCCATAAAAGAAATGCAAATCAAAACAACATTAAGTTTCCACCTCACCCCAGTTAGAATGGCTACAATCAAGAACTCTAATAACGACAGATGCTGGAGGGGATGTGGACAGAAAAGACCCCTACTGCATTGCTGGTGGGAGTGTAAACTTGTTTAACCACTTTGGAAAGCAGTATGGAGGTTCCTCAAAAGACTCCACATAGACCTCCCTTATGATCCACCAATCCCACTTTTGGGCATTTACCAGAATAATCACAAACAAGTCCATACTAAAGCTACTAGACCTTTTAGTTTTTATGTTATCTTCTGTAGGAAGGATTTATCACTGTGTGAGATAATATAAAATAAAAATGAAAGAAGGTTCTAGACTAGACTTTAGTGGTTTATACCTGTCTTACTTAGAACCCAGAGGCCTGGGACCTGAAGGTTTGAGATTTCAAGAAAGCTAGGGAAGAAAAGTCTACGAGATTCAATGTATAATTGATCATAAGCATGTTGCACTGGAGTCATGGCTCAGGTGGTAGAGTGCCAGCTCTAAGATCATAAAAATTAGTAAGAGCCTGAGGCTTGAAACATGGAGTTTAAGTTCTAATGCAGAAAAAATGAATATATACAAATAAATAACAAAAATAAAATTCCAGTTTCAACATTACAATACAATAGAAAAGTGAATTTTGGAGTTTTAGATCCAATGGTTACATAACTGGTACAATTTTCAATCTTGAAAGACAATAAGAATTTTTAAGCTGAATTGTATTCCCAGAATATTTGAAATCTTAGTCCATTTAGAGACTCTGAAAACAATGCCATATGTAGAACAGGTAGTTTTTTTTAATTGCGTATATCAAGACTTGAACTCTCACTCAATATTTTTGACCTTAGCTCTGCCATTTGAGCCATAGGTGCTTTTGCCATTTCATTGGAAAGGCTCTTGCAAACTTTATTGCCTGGGTTGATTTAGAATCCCAGCTAGGATTACCCGTCAGCCACTTGAATCCATTTTCATGTATACTATTATTACTAAATCTCACAGTTTAGAATTCTTCATAAAGCTAAACATTTTTAAAGTTAATTAAATGCCCATGTTACACTATAATGGATTCATTTCATAGTTCAGTATATCTTTTCTGCTATTTTTTGTGGGTGTTCAAGCTTAATCACTACTTTTGAATTAAATCTGTTATCTTTATATATGCCAGGATTATCTTAATTCTATCTATGTTGTCACAGAATTCTTTTATAATTTTAGTTCTCATCAAGTTCATAAAATCAACCAAATGCTATTATATCTCCAACGAATACTCCAACATTATTAACAAATTTGAGGTTTATCACCTAAAGTACTTTCAGTAAATCTTCCAATTTCATGTTAATGTCTATTCAGCACTTTTAAGCCTTTCAGGAGTATATGCCCATAGGGAATATATGTTTTAACATGAACTATTTAATCATTTCAGGCACTAAAGTTATATTAGTATTCTAATAAGAGCATTAAATGGCTGCATTTGGCATTCTTACTGCCACAAGTTCATTTAATCATGCTCTAAACATCTAGGTAATGTCATCACTTTATATCTTGTATTGATAGTACAAAATAAACACTCCCATATTTATGATCCCTTCCAACATTAAAGTCAACTAACCAATTTAAGAATAGAACTGTTTTTTATAATTAATATTATATGTAATATATTATATATAATCATCTATAAATCGAGAGAGGACTAAATTTGAAGAAAGCAGCAATTCTAATGCACACATTTGGAAACAGGCCGATTGGTTGGCACAATGATTCTTTGGTATTTTTGAAAAGAAGAATTTAGAAACTGATTTTATTTTCTTTCTACATGAATAAAAATTAAGGAAGCACAGTATTAAATGTTACAGGTTAGGTTGTCTTTAGACAACAAAAATTCCAAATTCATACCTTTATAGAACTGGCTCAATTCTCTACATAAATTCAAGGATACACTAAAAATGCATCTTGAAAACAGACTCTACATGGTAAAACCAGGAGTGCCACACTCTTCATTTATTAATTCCTGTGATGAATTATCCCCATGTAGGAGCCAAATTATATTTCCCAAGGAAAAGATTAGAGATTTTCTTTATATGAAAGTTATTGTAAGAAATAAGGGATTGCAGCCAGTAAAATCATGACTCCTCTATTAATAAAAAATTTCAGGTTTGCACTGGTGATTGAAGTCTGTAATCTTAGTCACTCAGGAGGCTGAGATCTGAGGGGAGTTCATGAGACTTTTATCTCTAATCACCAAAAACCTTAAATGAAGTCCTCGACTAAGTGGAAGATCATTGGCCTTGAGTTCGAGAGCTCAGGGTCAATGCCTGGGCTCTAAGCATATGCCATGGGACTGAAAAAAAATCAAAACGCGAATAAAGTCACCTGATAATATCACCTAATCATTTAGAACCACTAAGGTTTTCAAAACAGATAATTAGCCTTTTGAACCTCATGTACAATCACAAATTAAAAATTGGCAGCTTAATCTTTTTTTCTTTTCTTTTTTTTCTTTATACTATAGATTTCGATTTTTGATTTGCATTCAATGTTGGCATATCTGCAGAATTTGCTTTAGTCAGTAAAACATGACCAGAAGTGGTTCATTTTGAACCATTTCTTTTTGGGATGGAAACTTTATTTTCTTCTGCCACTGGATATGATCCATAACTTTCATACTATCAGCCCATGTCACTTGTACAAACACACCACACAAATTCTAATGCACATCTAGCTGGAAATGTACATATTAAAATGTACATATCCATTTTAAGACATGTTTTAAAAAGCAATATGCTAAATTGTGTGCCTATCATAAATGAAGAGTAGTTAATAAAGAAAATAATTGCACTTGTGGCAAAGGGAGAGTAAAATTTATGGATGACAAATTTATTTCTCTGGAAATCCAAATAAGAGAACAAACATGAAAAAATTACACGATATAAATTAAGGAAATTTCCTAGGAAGTAAGAAAAAAGGTTTCAAAGCATCACAGTAAATCTATGAGTATATTATTCTTAAATATCATCATCATGCTATTAAGAGGAATTTTTTGATGTACATTTTTAAAATAACTTTTTTTATAGTGAAAATACTATACAGAGGGGTTATAGTTACATGAGCAAGGTAATGAGTACATTTCTTACCAAGCATTGTTGCCTCCTCCTTTGTTTTTCCTCCTACTACCCCTTCCCTTCCACCTCCACAACTACACACCCTCTCCCTGCCTAAATTTTAATGTTTGTTTTTCAACATAGTGTCTTGTACATCTCATTGTTGCAATGGGTCAAACTGAATTTTTATAATACATCGCCTCCAGCATCTGCTGTTATTAGAGTTCTTGATTATAGCCATTCTAATAGGGGTGAGGTGGAATCTCAATGTTGTTTTGATTCGCATTTCTTTTATGGATAGAGAGGCTGAGCATTTCTTCATGTGTCTATCGGCCATTCTTATTTCCTTAAGAGGAGATTTTTAAATCAAATAAAATATAAGGGAAAGAGGACAAACTAAATGAAAAATTTACTAACATTCTAAATTACCATTTTTAGATTAAATAATGTTTGAAAGAAGATACCAATCAATTTTAAAATAAATTTAGTATTTTATGGCCAAGAAAAATCAAAGTGTAGTTTGTTAAAAAACAGAAATCAAAGTAGCTTCATTTTCTTTATATCATAATTGGAACATAGAATGAAAGGAAAAGCTATGTTCATTATTTAGAGAAAAAATAAGCCAAAAATTTATTTTGTCTAAAATAAATTAATTTGTTAAAAGTATGAGAAATTATATTTACTCCTTTTACTGTTAGTCATTTTTGATAACAGCTATTAATTTTGTTTTGCCTTCACTCATGAAAGTCTTTCAACAATAAACACATTCAGTTTCCTATGAAATGTAAACTATAAATTGTTTCAAAATATATAAATTTAAAACAAGAAAACTATTTTGTATGTTAAAGCTTCTCTGCATAAAAATACATTCTCTATACTTATGAACTTACATGATCTCTGCTTGGAACTACTTATACTTTATAAGCAATATGGTTAATTACTTACATTCTAGAAATCTGATTACAAAATATATACCAGTACTATGCATGAAGGAGATTGTTTCTACAGGCTACTTCTCTTCAACCTATTCCTTACCATGATGTGTTATTTTAAATAGTTCTTTAATTTAAAAACTTTGTAATTTACATTATATAATTGATATTTACATGCTTACAATATGCTCACAAATCATAATTCATACAGGATGTCAAGAACCCTTAGGTACACATTGTGATGTGCCAAAAGGAAAGAATAGACAATAGAAGTTACAGAAATGCACATGTTCTAGTCTATTATTACATTCTGTTTCTAGTATTCAAGCTTCTAGTAGAACTGATGAATGCTATCATATAATTATTAATAGAGAGATTGTGAATGGGAGTTGAAAGTGTGATGGTGCAGCCCGTAGATCAGGCTGTGACTCATGACAGACCTAGTGGGATCCTCACACTTGTATTTGTCTATGACATCTGACTCTACTTAGGAAACACAGTCCCAAGACTGTCATCTTGAAGAGGTAAGTTGTAAGGTGGCAAAGATTTCAATAGGGCAGGAAACGGATCAACTCACTGACTGTATTATCATTGTGGGAGATGACCCCAGCCAATCCCACTTGCCTGTCACCTTAACCATGATGGAAACATAATGAGAAACATTCATTCCCAACAGTCTCTACCAAAAAGTGAAACAATCTCAAAAGTAAATTAAAAAAATTGAGTTTCCATTGTGACTAAAATAATAGAGGTCTTGCCTAGCATCAAAAATTAATTGTAATTAATAATGTCGACTGGGAACTGGTCCGAAGTTTTCGTGAATGTCTGTTTATTTGTTACCCATGCAGACCCATGTCTTTTTATATAACAAAAATTATTTATGAATACACCACTTAAAGACAAAGTATTGTACTAAAAATACATTTCATCACTATGTTTATTGCAAAAAAAAAAAAGGAAACGGCACCTACACAATAGCATTAATTAGAGAAAAGCAAGTCAAAATTTCAGTTTAGGACTTTAAATATTTTTTAAGCCAAATGAGATCCAAAATAACATACACAGAAGTCTAAATTGGGAACAGTGAAATTATGTTTCATTTCCACTAGTGTGATTCTGGATTAGTATTGTATATAACAACCAAAAACATGCATGGGAATGTCAGCCTTATTATCCATTGGGAAAAATACATGCTGTGCTGCATCAGGACAAGCTCTTCTCCTGAGTAGTAATTGGCAGCCAGTGGAGCCCCGCTGTGAATGATCCTTGTTATTTTACAGACTTTTGTGTCCTCAGGTTATACAAATTTTAAGAAAACCTTAAGATATCGGGTTGAACAGTCTTATCAAACTGTTTGTTCAGTGTCTTTGTTTTCTATGTTGTACATTATAATTTCTCTTATTTGTTGTACAAAGTATGCAATGGGACTTTTATTTCTACAAACTTATTTTGCTCATCAAGTGGATAAAAATGCATCCTTTGTTTCGCTGGGCCTGACTTATTCATGTGACATATTTTTTTCCAGCTCTTTCTATTTCTTTGTAAATGTTACAATATAATTATTTCTAATAGATGATCAAAACTCCATTGTGTATATAAACCCCATTTTCTTGGTCCATTCATGCACTGAGGGTCATCTGGGCTGATTCTATACCTTTGATATCACAAATAGTTCTTAAATGAACATGGTTGTTATGATGGCTTTACTGTATCCTGGTTTGTAATCTCATGGATAAATGGCCCTTTCATTTCTGGTCAAATTTGCACATGTTCTTCATATAGCTGAGGAAAGTGTATACTTGCATTTCTGTTATCACTTTAATATTTATTGCTTCATATTTAGTATATCTTTATAGGTTCTTTTGTCTTTCATTTCAATTAAAATTTAAACATTTTTATATACCCATGCATTTGATATTATTTTTATTCCTTGTGCTCTTCATCATTGATAATGACTATTATTTGCTTAACAAAGAAGTTAAAATAAAAGTTTGTCTACATTCTCTCAAGAGTGTTTAAAAATGGAAATAGAGACATCTTTTATTTGGAAAAGGTGGCAAGATTTAGAGATTTCAATTTTTGTCCTGAAGAAATGAATTGATCTCATTTGACAAAGAAGTATGGATGAATGGTGAGAAAATTTGTTATCTTTGTTATTAGCTGTAGAAGTTATTATCAAACATTGTACAGTAGCCTGGAAAGCCTGCTTATCATTTGCAAGTGTAAGAAAAGAAGCATCTTATTTTGGGGCTTTCATTCTCATGAATCCTGAAACAGAAATTCTTTTCTCCTTAATTATTGTTTTCAGGGTGTCCATACAGATATATAATGAAAGTTAAAACAATATTTAATTTTAAAAATTATCATGCATTAGGTCATACTCTTCCACAAATAGTAAAACAATATTATTTCCTCAAACAGTGCTGCAACACTTGCAAATTAAAGCACCCACATGATATATTTTATTGTGATTAACAAAGATGGAATTTCGTCTAGTGATAAACAATCTAAATTGCTTTTATTCTGAAGCATCTATTATTGCAACACAATGACAAAAGCTATACTGAAATTCTTTCATTCTATATGGACTTATACAGGAACTTTGTCCTTATTTTGACACATGGAATTGATTAATATTTTCCCAAATATAATAATATTAATGGAAGAATGGCTGGCAAATCAAACAGTATTTTCCTGTAACTTAAAAAAATACTCTTTAGTGTATTTTTAAATAGAAAAGTATATTAAAAGATAATGTAACATTTTTCAATGATGGCATTATTTTAAGATTCTAAAGACATTAAATTGATTTAATCTTATTTTAACAGGGTGTTTAAATTGAAAGTAGTGATTTTATTGAAATAGTTCACTATCCACAGTTAAGAACACAATGCTTGATAAGAAATGTACTCATTACCTTGCTCATGTAACTGTAACCCCTCTCTACAGTATTTTCACAATAAAAAAACTTATTAAAATGAATTTAAAAAAGAATTAGTGGTCACCTCTCCACAGATAGGCAAGAATAAATTAATTTTTAAATTATATTCATTCTAGATGAATATTTTTACTCAAAAAGATAAGAATGAAGGAATAATTTTAGCATTTTATTATAATTGTACAAGAAATTATTTGGATTCTCACTTTTATGATGCATACATAAAGCTTTTAATACAATTTTAAAATACATTTTTAAAATTGGTGGTGGGGCTTGAACTCGGCCTAGGCGCTTTCCCTTAGCTCTTCAGCTCAAGACTAGTGCTCTACCAGGTGAGCCACAGCACCACTCTGGTTTTCTGGTGGTTTTGTTGCATATAAGAGTCTCATGGACTTTTCTGACCAGGCTGGCTTTGAACCAGGATCCTCAGATCTCAGCCTCCTGAGCAGATAAGATTAGAGGCATGAACCACCAGCACCCAGCCTATTTCTGTACTTGTTATGGAAACTTATATATATGTATATATATATATATGTATATTCAAGAAATTATTATTGTACTACAATTATAGGGCTTTGCCTACACTAAGTTTTTATTATGATAAATCACATTTTTAAACCTGATTCACAACAATTTGGCTTGTCATATTGAACACTGTGTGTGATTAGTTAAAAGATGGGCATGAACTCAGAATCAGAATAACTTGTTCTAACATGGTAAAGTTGTTACTTGAAAAGTTGAAGAAGATAACTAGGGCCCAAATGACAGAATCCATATAAGGGGAGAGGGGACAAGATTTCTGTTAGCATAATAAACCTGGGAGCTTCCTCAGAAGTCTCCTAATTAAATACAGCACCTTGATGGATTCAGTAGACATTAGTTTAGAAATGCAGTTGTGTCCCACTCCAAACTGTGCTAATGGATTCCACATGATGATCTAAGTCCAGTCATTTGAGTCTTTCATTTTGGAAATACATTATTAATCATGCTTAGACTTTAACAGTTTCATCACTGTCAACATCGAGTTACACTAAACTAAATGGAAAGGAATAATTTTCAAGCACATATGCAATTAATTCACTTCATAAAGGAAGCAGAATTGATTTCAGTACAGACTATTGGATTAAACACTGAAAAAATATTAGCCGCAAAGGACAAACTACTTGCTAGAGAATGGCTCTATAACTGAGCAAGTAGAATTACAAGGAAGGACTTTTGACAAATACAGCCTTTCAAAATCTAATACCAAGCTTCTGTTTAGATGTATGATCCAGAAATTTATGTAATTAATGATGCAGCCTTAGTAACTCTTGTGCACGTGAGCAACATTTGACACATTGATGAGTTCTCTGTCATCAGACCAGAGTTAGGATAAGAAAGCTGCTCTATCTAAAATACAGCCTGTACAGAGATGCCCAAATACCACTTCTCTTTCATTCAGTAGAGATTTCTCTGACGATTCCAATCTTTTTCTCTCATGTATACATGGTGAGAACATGTATACATGCATAGTTTCCTCATAAGTGAGCCACAAACGCCCAGCTTAGGATAGGAGACAAAAGAGACAAGGCACGAAGCGTAAAGAGGCTACTTGAAGACAGGAAACGTTTCGAGTCATGGACCTGAACAATAAGGAATGTTTAGGATTATAAACCCTAAAATTAGAGATAAATCAATGATAGAAATCATCCCTAGGAATACATTACATTAGAATCCTTTCCCTGAGAGATGAGAGTAAATAAATTTATATTACTTGAAGGTATCCTATTTGTAGCAATTTGTTCATGGCAGCCCAAGGAATCTAATACAAATCCCCTGGCCATATAACATGCATCATTTTTAATTGTTTCCAAGATACATTGTTATTCCTAAATTCTCTTGTATAAAAATATACATGGTAAGGGAACTTCTGATTATAATCATGAACTAAATACCTAACAACTGGATTTTAACACACTAGAAAGAATTGTAATTTCTTATTTGGTCTTTAGAAAAGTTAAGGAAACCATTCTTCAGCTTGTAGCTTGGGAATAAAAAAAACTTATGAAAGGATTGCATATTTATTTTCAAATACTTTGTATAAATTGGAAATATAAAAGATGTCTTTCTACAAATGCAAATTTGTGTTTTGTAATTTAATATTTATGACTTTGATAAAATCCTGCTATTACTATTACTTGTTCTTCCTATTCCTAAATTGCAGTTAGTACTTTAGCTGGAAACTAGTGAAAGTTTATCTGCCAGTAGGTGAGAATAATCCTGCTTATGTTTCTCTTCATTAGTACAGATAATCTCATAATTAATGAGAGATAATGGACTTTAAGTATGTTTTTCAGAAGTTACCTTTCTAATAATGACCCAATGTTTCAATATATATATAAAACTAGATACCAATAATTGTATTTCCATCAAACTATTTCACTAATTTACAACGAAATTATCAAGCTTTTGTGGATTCATGTTATTCCCTATATATTAGTCATTAAAAGTAAAAAGCAACTTATATATTTTAGAAATTTTCACCTCTGTTTAAGCCTTTATTTCCTGTTCAATGATTTTTCTGCCACAAGATGAAATCCAGTAAAAATTTTCCTTTTGGTTCACTGGTCTCTTTGCTTTTTTCTACTTCCTGATGATCTGCACTTTCTACATTTCTACTCCCTTCAGAATCAAGTTATCACATTATAAATATGGATGGTGGTGAAAAATCCAACCAATTATTCTCTGTTAATTCATTAACTAGATAATGAATTTCCTCTCCAAGGAAATGTAATACTTAACTCTCTAAATACATCTTCTGTAAAAAAAATCTACAGGGAAAAACTCTAATGCTGGAAATCTAAAAAGATCCAACTGGGAGCTAATTTCCTCAGGGGAGGTTTTGATAGCATCCCCCAAATCACATTAATAGAGCAGCTGCTTGCCCTAATTATGAGTAAATCAATCCTAATGCTGCAAGTTATTCAAGGAATGGCAGCATTTTCTCTGCAATGTCTTCTAAAATGCATAGTAAACAAAGATGTCTTTTTTAATTCTTGGTGGTATTCACTTTTACCATTAAGGTTTTAACAAGTAGTTCTAATTAAAAATGTAGTGTTTATAGAAGATGTACATAGAATTTTTTATTTGATAATGATGCATAATGATCAACATGCATTTATCTATGTGGTAAATATGAAATGGAAAATAAAATCAAGTAACTGATTTTTGATAAATAGATACTCTTACCATCTCCTTGCTCATTAAATGTGGCCTCATTAATTACTATTTGTGAATAATGGCTGGGTATGAAAAGCATGGATATGTTAATATTTGCATTCTACTATTTAAAGAGTTTCTGATATTCTGTCCAATAGTTATCACATGCTTTTCATGTATACTAGTGGCATAAATTTTGTCAAATAGTGATTACAGTCTCCTTATCTACAGTTTGAAATGCACAGATGATATAAATGCAATTCTTAATATCATCACTAGTATAAAAAGTTTCCTTCTGCTTATAAATTGCCAATTTTAAAGTGTGGTAAAGCCAGTAGTGTCCCAAAATTCTTATTCAAGTCCTATTTCTAATCAATTACTAAATAAAGTTTACAACCTAATATATAGCATTCACTTTTTCTTCAATCCACTGCATTTAATGTCATTCTATATTTGTCTGACAGAATCTTGAACTGTTTCTTGTCCTACTCATGTTTCTTCTCTAATAGATCTACCATGCTAGTAAACACTGTGACAAGATCAAAAGGTCCTGTAAGAGAAAACATTAAACTCTAAAGAAGGTGAGCATATTCAGATTATCTAATGGATAAAACATGCAATAATAGGATTTAGTAAAATGATGACATCCTAAATATATGATACTGATACAATTACAAATCCACATGGAAAAATGAACACCCTTGATCATAGCATCATAGGATATAAAGGGACACAGCATGATATGATTCTGAGATAGCTGTGAATAGTAAAACTGACTTGAAGACAATACAATGTGTGAAGGAGTAAGAAAACATTGCTAAATTTAAAAAAAAAAACTAGCTGGGCACTGGTAGCCCCTGCCTATAATCATAAGTACTCAAGAGGCTGAAATCTGAGGATCATAATTCAAAGGTACATTGACAAGAAAGTCCATGAGATTCTTTTCTCAAATTAACCACGCCCCCAAACCTCAAACAAAAAAAAGTATATTCAGAAGGAAATCTGTGGCTTAAGTGGTAGAGTGCCAGTACAAAGAAAAATGTAAGGAACAATACTACTATGTAGAGATCATGCCTCAGTAATGGCACTCAAAGCAAAAAGAAAAAGGAAAGAAAGAGAGGAAGAGAAAGTAAAAGAGAGAGAGAAAGACAGAAAAAGAGGAGAGAGGAAGGAAGAGAGAGAGGGAGAAAAGAAATGACAATCACTATAATTGTTTTAGCTAAGAGGAAAATAAATTGACTCAGCACACCTCTTCCAACCTCAGAAGAATAGGGAGCAAGACTTCAGCTCCTTTGACTTGTGGAAGAAAGCAAGATATTCATCTTAGAGCCACAGTAAGACATCCTGCAGAAACAATGGCCCTTATAATAAGACGACAACTCAGACATTGCAGACCTGTCCGAGTAAGTGTAACTCTGCACACTATTGTAAGAGACTTGAGTTATATTCTGCATCATCACGAGTCTTAGATTGAATTGGGGAACTTGCCACTAAGACTGCACAAATCCCTGTTACTGAGGGACGCATACGTGTCTGGGTTCAGAATCAGTGTAATCTCTTGAGTCTAGCACTCTAACAATTAAGACAATTATCATACAGATAGCATGAGTTCTGACTCACATGAATTCTAGAACTTCCCTGATAAAAGAAAGGGACCTACGATCATTGCGCATTGTACTCATAACTTGATATGTTGAGTTAAAATCTTTTGTAGAATTACTTAGATAATCATATAGATTTGCACATTTATGTATATATATATATGTTTATATATTATATATTTTATATAATACAAAGTTATGAACTTAGCACTGGTGGCTTAGGCATGTAGTCCTAGATATTCAGGGACACTGAGATCTGAGACTAGCAGCAGTAACTGAAATTCACCGTACCATGAAACGGCCAACCATAGGGTGGGTCTCGGCTTTAATGGTAAAAGTTTAAGGATATATTACAATATGGTAGTATTATTATCCACTAGTATTGCTTAGAAAACTGGGATTAGTAACTGCTAGGGAATAATCTTTGTAACCATGAAAGAGTCCACAGTGGTTGAAAACAGGCTGGTGATTATGGTTAAAGTATTTGGAACTACCTTATCTGAAGGTAGAGACTTCTGAAGATAGACTCTCCATTTGATGAATCATTTCTTTCCATGTGATAAATCCTATCATCTATTGAGTGGGGACAAATCTGAGTTTGATTGACAGCCTAGTGCTGAAACTATGACAACACAGGAAGAGTAAACTGGCAATCCTGGATGTGTGGGACGATCTAATTCTGAAATAGTAGAAGTGACACCAGGCTCAGAGCATAGAGCTTGTCTAGGGCCTGGAAAGAGAGGCACCACCAAAACCTAAAGACTGAAATAATTAAGTAATCCTTTAATGCTTAACAACTGTTACATCCTAATAAACATTAAGAGTTTTCATGAAACACTAGACCTCATTATTTAGTTTCTGACATCTTATAGTAGAAAGCATGAGAGAACTCTCAGAAAATTATTTTAAAATAAATGTTTTACACAACTAAAAAACTTTTAGAAAGCACAAATATTTTAAAATAAAAAAACAGACAATTTTTTTTTATAAAAATGGAAAATTATGTGTCTAAATATTGGCTATTTGAAAATACACATTACAGAGCAAAATATAAATAAATAAGTTTAAAAAGAAAGAAGGGAAACAGGTGAAGGGAACTTTGAACAAATAGTTTCCCATATTCTAAAGGAACTAGATAAGGATAAAGAATAGATTGCTTATCCAAACAAAGGTTTCCAGTGAATTATAACGAACCTAAAGTTTCAAGAAACTCTAAATAATATCAAATGTTTAATACATGGCCTGAAACAAGTATTTCATACATAAACCACAATTTTCAGTCCTTATTCTTCAAAAGCTCATGGTAATTTCATTGTATAGAATGGATTTAGTCCATCTTTAAGAGTCCTCCAAAGTCAGTCATTTCAACAATGTTGATGAGTCAAACTCCACAGTTTGCTCTGAAATGGTATCTAAACTATTATTTGTGATAGAATATGAGCATCAAGTTTCAACACACAGAGTAAATAGTCCCATTTAAAAGGTTGAAGAGGCATAGCCAGACTGAGGTTAAAATCCAAAACCTAGGGAAAGGCATCATGGCAAAGATTAAATCTAGTTAACTCTAGGTCTGGCATTCTGGAAATTTGGTGTGATTTGAGTTCCTTAGAGGATGAGCATGCCAGCTTCTCTGGCTTTGACATTTGCAGAACACACATCCATTATTTCTGGGCTGGATTCCCTCACTGCTTGGAGTTCGCTGAGATTTCTCATTTGCATCAACCACTCTTGGGTCTCTACTTCAACCTAACTTTCAAAGTTCCATGCATTGACCTCTCAAAGTGTGTCCATAAGGAATCCTGCCCTGATACACACTACATGACTTTTATAATTCTAGGCAGAAACCTTCATGGCCCCACAAACACTTCCATTTTGCGTGTCTGAAAACCAGCATCATTTACAGGATGCTAAGACTGCTGCTAGCTTGAGCACTAGATAGAGTACTTAGGACTATGACTACATTACCCTCCAAGTACTCAGATGGCCAGACAGAGAAAGAAACATTTCACTACAAATTCCTCTGCGAAAAGGACACTCTGGTAATTCTCCTTTGTCAAAGAAAGTGTCTCACATGAGTTCACATTTTAATCCCTTCAAGGATGGGAGAGATGGAGTCTGGCCAATTCTGTTTGTTTTTTTTTTTTTTTTTTTTGTGAACACACTGTACAGAGGGGCTACAATTACATGGGCAGGTTAATGTGTACATTTCTTATCAAGCATTGCAGCCTCCTCCTTTGTTTACCCTTCACATCCCTTCCCAGCCTCCCTCCCCACCCAATCCTCCCCGCTTCCCACCCCCCCCCCCCCACCAACATTGTAAAGCTCGTTTTCGACATGACAACTTGTACTACTCATTGTTGCAACAGGTCCACCTGTATCCTTATACGACTTGTTTTTCCCCATCTCCTCTACAAGTTATCCAATTCTTTTTTTTTTATTGTAAAAATACATTAGAAAAGGGTTACAATTACATCGGCAAGGTAATGAATGCATTTCTCATCAAGCTTTGTTGCCTCCTCTTTGTTTCCCCTTACCATCCCTTCCCATCTCTCCCCTTCTCCATGGTTTCCCTTATTTGCAATAACTAGTATATATCTGAGACAAGCAGAAATGGTCAGATAAGTTGATCTTAAGCAAAATGAACCCCAAGAGAAGGATTCAATTTTTTTTCTTTCTTGCTATTGTTTCTAACATATTTATAAGATATTTCTTTGTTGCTTTGTATGTCCGTCCACCATGGTATAACCCCTGTTTTCACTGTATTTGATGTTGGTATGATATGTTTAGGGGAAGGGTAAAAACAAATTGTTTAAATAGGGATACAGGTAGACCCATTGCAACAATGAGATGTACAAGATGTTATGTCAAAAATGAACTTTACAACTTTGGCCAATTCTTGAATGATATATTTTAGGTGATGACTTGGAAGCAAAAATAATTACACATTTAGCCTGCTGTAGTATGGATCTTATATCCTGTCCATGACAAATTACATTATTTTAGTGGGTGATTATGAGTACCATACATTCCAGAATTATAAGTGACTTTTGGATTAAAGGAACACTCTAAATACAAGATACTATCTATTTTATTTTAAGGTGGAAAAATCCCATGCTTCTTTCTACGTGTTCTATCTAATATGCATCTCCTTTCAATATAGGATTGATTTGTTAGCTATCACTTCATCTCTATGTTAAAAATTACAATTATTAAGTTGCTATTTTCCATGATCAAAGCTATAGAGGATTGAGATTGACTTGCAGCAATGGAAGAGGAACTTCATTAGGAATTTAAAAATATTGCAGTTTTCAACTCATATCTTGGAGCTGCTAGAGTATTTCCACAGTATAGATGTCTTAGAAGGCCACTGTCCTGGACAGATGAGGCAGGCTGCCCTCTGCACCATCTTTCCATTGATCACCTGGTCTGAGGAGGAGGAGGATCTGGGAAAGTGAACAGTCAGCTGATTTTTAGAGACAGAGAAACTTACTAGACACTTGCTAGTTGTACAGAGTGGATTAGGAAGCAGAAAATGGAATTTGAAACTGACATGTGAGGAAGGTCCAGGATTATCCACTAAAATTCTTGTAGGGATGCTGGAGGGGTATACCTTATATTTCATGAGCAGAAAATTGGCCAGCATTCATAGAAACTGAGCCAGATGCAAACTAAATTAGTCTTGGTTTCTATTAAACATACCTTCCTACTTCTTAATTGATTCCCGAAGCAAATGTCTTTGAACGAAATAAATCTTTAGTTTCAGATTTGCCTGCCCTGTTTCATAAATAATTTCTGGCTTCCAAGCAAAAACAATTAGGCATGTCACAAGAAAATAAGTGAAACCTATGAACACAGAGAATATTCCCTTGATATATAAAAGTAAAACTGCCAAAAAACAAAGAAGAAAAATTTTAAAGAGAGCCAGAAAACAAAATAAAAGAAACCATACAAAAGGCACATTGCTTTGAAAGAAAGATTTCCCAAACTAACAATAAGAGCCAACAACAACAAAAGAGGACCTATATTTTGGAAATGGTGACCTAGGATTTGAAACCATGCAATATGCCATTCATAAATTAGTGCAGTATAAATATTTAGAAAGGCAAAACACTTTGAACAAGCTACCATATAAAACTCTGATTAGAGTAAATTTGTCAGTAAGATTTCTGCTTTTGTAAAATAGAGAAAGAACTTGAGAAATAAAGAATATTCAGAGACAACAGGAAGGTAACACTGAAGGTAGACTTAAGAATTTTAAAGGCCACAGCCTCATATCCTGAAACTTTCTATATACTCTAATTTGTATGATTAATTAAAAGCATAAAAGTCAAATGCACAAGTTTTCTCTCATAGGTGGAAGTTAGATTTTAAAAACAAATATGCATAACAAAGTATACAGAGTCCAACAAGCTTACATACAGACAAACTGACACTTTGGGGAGGAAATTAAAGGTATAACTCCTCTGAACAACTAATGCACTGTTTATCAAAAGTAAACATCTAATGTAGTGTTTATCAAAGTAAATATCAGTAGAAACATGCTTTAGGAGGTGGGAAAGGGGGCCACAGGAAGGCTGGGAGGAAGGGTGAGCAAATGTATTCATTAGAGCCGATGTACATTATATGATTCCCATAATGTAAACTTTTTTACATTTATCTTTTTTGTTGCTATCGTAAAATCATTTCCATAAAATTTTTATTCATAATTAATAACCTGAAAATGGACGTCTGTAAAGCCTGTCTAAATTTCAGATTTTATTTTGAATGCGGCTCTACTTTTGTCAGTGTAAATATAATGTAAATAATTGAAAAACAACTGAATTCTATAACTTGAGAAGAGGATTGGTAAAGGAAAATAGGGAACAATGAAGAAATCAGTGATACTGATCAAGAAGCATGGTACTCATAATGTGATATACAGGTGTAACCCCTTTGCATAACTACTAAATTACATAATAGAGTAATATGTAAGTGCATATTAATTAAGGAATATATCCACTATCATACTGAAAAAAAATGAGATTTTTTTGTGACAAACACTCTCAATTTTCAATCCTTATATTTACTGATATGTGGTTACATAAAAATGTTATTGTTTGATAGAAATAGTGTTTCAATGCAGATCTTACATCTTCCTAAGCTGGTGCCTACCACTTGAACCATGCCTGTGAGATGACTTTTTGTTGGTCGTTTTGGAGATCAAGTCTAGCAACATCTTCTGTCTGAACTTGGCAAAAACAAAAGTTCATTGGATCTAAGCCACCTGAGTAACTATGTTTGCATGTGTAAACTTACACATGGAATAATTTTATTTATACCTGGCATAATTTTATTTCATTTTTATTACATTAGAAGCATTTCTTGCCACTTTGGTAATCAATTAAAAGTACAATACTAACAGATTATCAGAATTGAAATGAAAAACAATAGAAACTATTTATTCAAATGAATAGAAGAATGTGAAAGCATGACAGCAGAGTGCATTAAGAACATGTACATCTGTAGTTAGTTTATGAACAGATTGTACAAAAGCATGAATGGAATCATTTGTCAAAAAGTGTCATAAAACAATTTTGTTTATGCACGTGGTACATCATTCTTGATTTTGACAGGTAAAATAGAGTAGGAAGTTCATACAGTCAAAAAAACTTTTCCTCATTGTCTAAAAAAGCACAAGGAATTGGGCTGGCATTGAGTGAGCATTAATGAAATAATAATTGCATTATATCACTACATACTAAAACTTGAGATTCATTTTCTTGATGTCTTTGTCTACTTTTCACAACATTTAGCCTATATTTCCATATTGTTCAATAATTTCTCATTAAGGAATTGTCTGACATTGATCCCATAGTGGATAATTTACAACATTCCTGAAATGATGTTGTACAGTAAACCAAATATTTCAATGAGCTACAAGGATTCATTTTTCTCTTTTATGGACACAAATTGAATGGAGAGGTCCCAAAGCTTCTTTCTTCTGGTATCGGTATCCACATGGGTTACTTCTACTGCAGGGTGAACATTAGAAACATTCTACCTGAGCTGATGTCTCCTTTTAAACACAAAATAATTATAGTAGTAGTTTATGAATCTCTAAGGATCAGGAAAAGGTCTGAAATTATTAAAAAGTAACATTTGAGTTATAAATACAGGACCTGGATAACTGTACATGTATATACCAATTATTTCATAGTTATAGTAACAATACAATGACATTTTAAAAGAAAACAACTTGAAAAGACAAAAATGGCCAGATTGGCTTTCTTAATTTTGAAGAATGTCTCCAATTTGTACTTTAATAAAACAAGTTAGCTTTTCTAAACTGACTTCCAATATTTTAATTGATTTTCTGCTTGCTTACTCTTATGTCCCTACGAACAAAACTAGTTGTACCTTATTTATACATATAACAGGAAAGTGTTAAAGGAACAATTCTTTTGAAGCCAAGAAGTAAATATGCAAATTTGGCTATTTCTTACTTCTAAAAGTCAACCACAACTTACTGTAAGTTTTACCCATTTCAGAAAGTAATTTAATCTCGCCTCTTGTTAAAAATATATTCCATAAATAAAATTGATTCATGGGTTTTATTCTGGTTTCTCTCTTTCATTTTTATTAAATTTCCCTGCATTATTTATGTATTAATCTAATTAATGTGATTTCCACAAACAAATCCAGTGTCAAGCAAATCCACACTTTCTCTGTTTACCACTTTCTAAAGGAAATTATACAAATATTTGGTTATAATAACCACCATAAGGATTATTAAAGTATAATATAAATGATATTCTAACTTCACCTATCTACTTATTTACACATTGTACAAATATTGGTTTATTCTTTTTTAAAGCTGTTGTTATAGATTATCCTTGTAATTTCAGCATCATTTCTGCTGTGGTTTTGTAACTGGTGGGTCATGTCCAGAAGAAAGCCTTAGAATTTGCTTAATATCATCCACTCACAGTATACAAACTATAACCTCTGTCTTCTGCTGTTTTGTGGGTACTAAAGTCACTGTCCTATCCCTGAGAGCTCACTCTGTTTGGCATCCTTTGCTCCTGTACCTTGATCACCACATTCTTTATTCTTTTGTTGTCCCTTTCAAAGTGAGTCTTGATTTTACCCAAAGCTCTGATACATGTGCTTTCACTTGATTGGAAATCTCATTGAGTAGAATCACAGATCTTTTAACATCATCATCTCACTCTCTGAGATCTATCTGCCTATTTGTATGTCTGTCTTGGTGTCTGTGTCTTTTCCTTTTTCTTTTGTTTAGGATGCCTTGATAGTGTGAAGAAATATTTCAATTGAAAATTACATGTTTCCGTGTATTTTGACTCTCTCAGTCTACTCCATTCTCAGCCAATCTTTGGTGGCATCTTTTAATGTATCTCCATATATGTGTATGTTAGCTCCCACCTCTTATTAGGAATGCATACAAATTAAAGTAATTCAAAACTAATAACGAATCTACCAATTTTATTCAGACTAACTCATTTGTACAATTAATTTCCCCCAACTGAAGCAGGATTGAAAATGGAATCAATAGGGTTATATTTGTCGCATCAATTCAATTTTACTCAATAGCCCTGACTCCGCATTCCTCGCTGTTTCTTTGCTTCTTATGCCCTGGAAACCTTTGAATATTATTGACTATTAGGTTTGGAGAAAATCTTTCAGTGAGGATTGATCTGATCTTTCCCCCAGATTTTGTTATCTAGTTTTCCAAGACTACAATGGAAGTGATTCTATGGCATTTGGGGAAATGTGAGTGATGCTAATGTGGCGCTATTAGCCATGACCACTCACATATGATTGGCTAATGTACTTTATTACATGCTTATGAAAGAGTTATATATTTTAGTTATATCTAAGTATCATGTGTGATGAAATGTTGCAAACATAAAATTTCAAAATATTTTTGAACTATTTAATTATCTTGCATCTCAAAATTTAAAGCTGAATGTTTACTCTTGTCTTTCATTTCACCATTTTTATTTCATATTTTGTTTTGATTGGGAATACCAGAAAATTTGGACTTGTATACTCATTTCATATGATGACATATTAAGCAGATTAGAGCAGTATTTGTGAGGTAATGAGACTGACATTGTAGCTGAGGATTTAAAGTTTTGCTAAGCACGTGGCTTCTAAGGGCACTGAAGGGCTACTTAAAATAAGCAATAAAGAATCATGATGAAAATGGAAATCAAAGGTTAATACTCATTGAATATAAAAGGAAAAATAATAGCTTACTATATTATTTCAACTACCCATAGCACATTAGAAAAAGTGAATCACCTTATAAAGAGAATAATGGTGTGGAGAAGTCTGTGGAAAGGATATCATTAGTTTTTATTACAAGAAAAAGTTTTTTTCTTATAGTGAATATAAGATTCTAGCAAAAGTAAAAGTGCCAAACTTTGTAGTACCTGGAAAGAAATATGTTTTAAAATTAACCTGATGTCTTAAAATCTGTATATGATTTAAGATTATCACTAATTAATATTAACAATGAATGTGAATATAATCAAAATTCAGCATAGAAGAGGGAAATGATCTGTGCAGTCTCAGTGACCACAATATCACTTAAAAGAACAATTCTAACTTTAAAAATTGCAATAACGTGTATAAATGGCAACATAACAATATAATTCCAGTCATTTGAATTGACCTTTGTTTGTATTTACTTACCCATTTATCTTCACTTCTTTTTTTCTTGTCAAGGTGATATGTAGAAGGGTTATAGTTACACAAGTAAGGTAATAAGTACATTGCTTGTCAAATTTGTTACCCCTTCCTCCTTTTTTTCTCCCACTTTCTTTCCCGCTCAGTCCCCCACAAGTTGTACAGATCATTTCCACATATTGTCTTGTGAATACTGTTGTTTCACTGGTTCACCCCTTGTGTTTTGTCTCACCATTCTGTTGTTTACCTTCCCTTCCCTAATTTAGAGAAACAAATATACAACATCAGGGTACCAAATGAAATAGAGTGACAACAGAGGATATATCAAAGGGGGAAGAATATACAAAAGAAACAAGAAATCACACAGTACATTAAAAACAACAACAAAGAAAAAACTCTTGTGTCCATATCTTGGAGTTCATTTCACATAGCATCATTTTGTATGATCATATGTACCTAGATATTGAACTATTCTGCTCATCAAATAAGATTATTTTAGAAGGATACTACTTATTGCAAATTAGAGAAACCATCGGATCTATGTTTGGGCTGGTCTATTTCACTTAATATAATTCTTTCCAAGTCTTTCTATTGCCTTAAAATGGGACGGTGTCATTCTTTCTGATGAAAGTATAGAATTCATATATATATTATATGAATTATATATATATTATGCGAATTATATATAATATATGAATTATATGAATATATATATATATATATATATATATATACTACATTTTCTCGATCCGTTCATCTACTTAGCAGCATCTGGGTTGGTTCCATATCTTAGCTATGGTGAATAATGCTGTGATACACATAGTTGTGCTGGAAGCTGTAGTATGGCCTTGCTTGTCATCATTTGGATAAATGCCTGTAAGTGTAATTGCTGGGTCATAGGGGAGCTCTATGTGCAGTCTTTTGAGGAACCTCCATACTGCTTTCCAGAATGGTTGAACAAGTTTATATCCCACCAACAATGCAGTAGAATTCCCTTCGGCCTCATTCCCTCCAGCATCTGTCATTATTAAATTTCTTGATGAAAGCCATTCTAACTGGGATGAAGTGGAATCTCAGTGTTTAATTTGCATTTCTTTTATGGAAAGAGATGAGCATTTCTTCATGTATCTATTGGTCATTCTTATTTCCTCTTCAGAGAAGTCTTTGTTTAAGTCTGTAGCCCACTTCTTAATATGGTGGTTGTTTCTTCGTGGATTTCCTTCCAGGGAATTAGTCTTAGCAGATGAACAGAATAGCTCAATAGCTATGTACCTATGACCATATAAGATGATGCTAAGGGAAATGAATTCCAAGACATGGACACAAGATGTTTTTCTTTATTGTTGTTTTTAGTGTATTATGTGAGGTTATTTTTTTCTTTTGTATGTTCTGCCCCCCATGGTATATTCTCTGCTGTTTCTGTATTTGATTATGGTACCCTGGCATTGTATATATGTTCATTGGAATTAGGGAAGAAAAGGGTAACAACAAAAGTGTGAGGCAAAGGCCAGGAGGGAACCAATGCAACACCAATATACACAAGGCAATATATGTATATGTATATGGGAAATAAAGAAGCACAGTCCCAAGTATAGGGTCTTCCCTTACTCTGCCACCCCACAAAATCCATAAATAACTGAATAAATAAATAAATAAATAAACAAACATGAGAAATAAAGGACAATTCAGGACTTATTGCTGTGCTACTTTCTTCAGATCTCATTATTAAAAACTAATTCTATTAATAACAGCAATTAGACAACAGTTTAATTTGTAGTGTTAAAAGTGTTTCAAATCCACAAGTTATATGTACAAATAATATCTTAAACATTTTAGGAAGGAGAAAGCTTGGAGAAAATGAGACAAAATGAGGGAGGGGTAACACTACTCAAAAAGAAATGCACTCAGTATCTGACTTACATAAATGTAACTCCTCTGTACATCGCTGTACATCACCTTTACAGTAAAAAATAAGAAGAGATAACTTTTAAAGTGCTATGAAATAAACCCAATACATTAACCTGTTTTTAAAAATTTTAATTAAAATGGTATAGCATGTTTTCACTGTAACTGATTCCGGTGCCCTGCATCTTATATATGCACTTTCTGATTTGGAGAGGGGAAGGGAAAAAACCAAAATGCTTAACTAAGGATACAGGTGGACCCATTGTAACAATGAGATGTACAAGACACTCTGTTGAAAACAAACTTTACAACTTCTGTGTGGGAGGGGAGAGTAGTTGGGGAAGAGGGGAATGAAGGGATGGTAGGGGAAAAATAAAGGAAGGGGTAATAGTGCTCGATAGCAAATGTACTCATTACCTTACTCATGTAGCTGTAACCCCTCTGCACAGTATTTTTACAATTAAAAATGTATAAAAATATCAAACTTTGGCTGGGAAGGTGGCTCAGTGGTAGAGTGCTTGCTTTGCATGCATGAGGCCCTGGGTTCAATTCCTCAGCACCATATAAGCAGAAAAAAAAAGCCAGAAGTGGCACTGTGGCTCAAGTGGTAAAGCGCTAGTCTTAAGCTGAAGAGCTGAGGGACAGCGCCCAGACCCAGATTTCAGGCCCCACGACCAGACCCCTCCCCCCCCAAAAAAAAATAAAAATCAAACTTATTTTCTATTAATTAAAAAACCCTCTAGTTTCCGTATCCATGGGTTCTCTCATTTGTAATAAATAGTATGTATCTACGTTATTCCTAGCAGATGATCACAATAGCTCAATAGCCACGTACGTTGACCTTATAAAATTTTGCTTTGCTTTTAATGTTATTTGCTACTATTGCCCGAGCCAGCCTCAGAGCATGATGACACTACTTTACTTCTATAATATCTGGGATTAAACAGTACATTCCATGACCAGATTGTTGTTGCTGTTGTTTCTGGCCCTAGGGCTTAGAACCTGAACTCAGTCCTAGGCAATATCCTTGAGCTTCTTTTACTCTTTTTAAAAGTAAAGTTATTGTAAAGGTGATATACAGAGGGGTTACAGTTTCATATTCAGGTAATGAGTACATTTCTTTTTGAAAAGTGTCACCACATCCTCATTTTCTCCCAGGTTTTCTGCTCCCAGGCCCACCTCACTCCAATGCAGCATTTCCAACATAGTATCCAGTAAGTATCACTACGGAATTGGTTCACCTTTTTTTCTTTTTTGTCGGTGGACAGGCTTGAACTCTCAGCTATTCAACTCAAGCTTAGCACTCTACCGCTTGAGCCACAGCGCCACTTCCGGTTTTCCGGTGGTTAATTGGAGATAAGACCCTCCTGGACTTTCCTGCCCCGGCGGCTTTAGACCGAGATCCTCAGATCTCAGCCTCCTGAGTAGCTAGGATTACAGGCGTGAGCCACCGGCGCCTGGATTGTTCACCTTTTGTCCCACAATTTCTGTGCTTCCTCTTCTCTTCCCCAAATCATATTATTTATATATACGACAGAGGGTACAGAAATTAAAAAACAGTGGAAACAGGGAAGAAAACCAAAGGGGTAAAAAGAAAAACCATAAACAGTACAAGAAAAAAAAAATCCTGTTTCCATTTCTTGGAGTATCCATTTCAATAAGTATCATTTTATAAAAGCATTTGCAAATAGAGATTAAGCACTTATAGTCATCTCCTAACAATATTCACTTTTGTTCCCACTGTGTGAATCTTTAGAGTGTTGTTTAATTAATCATGTCTAAGGGTAACTTTTTTTGTCTTTTATTATCATTGTGTTTACTTGTACAATTATATGCACATTCTAATTATTATAAATGAGGGATAACATGTAACCTGTGTTCCTTTGGATCTGGCTTACTTAACATACTTTTTCCCAAGTCTTTCCATTTCCTTATGAATGGGGCAATAACTTTCTTTAAGATGGAAGTGTAGAATTCATCTATCTATCTATCTACCGATGTATCTATCCATCAATGGGTAGATAGATAGATATCATTTTCTGTATAGATTCATCCACTGGGTGGCACCTGGGTTCATTCCGTATTTTAACTATGGAAAATGGAAAACAATGCTGTAATGAACGTGGTTGTGCTGGTGGCTTTACTGTGGCCTTGTTTGTGGTCATTTGGGTAAATGCCCAGGAATGGGATTGCTGGATCATAGCCACAGTGGCGTTTCCAAAGTTTTTGAAATAGAGTTTTATTGATTTTTGCCTGGGGCTGTCCTAAAATCATGATCCTCCTATCTTCACCACCAGAGTTACTAGAGATGGATGTGGTTTTATAGTTGTTGTTGTTGTTTATTTTGCTATTTCTCTTTCCATGGATGTGAAGTTATTAGATGAAATCCATACCTTCGTGAATTCCTATTTATACTGATGTGTGTGTGGTTGTGTATGTGTGTATGGTTTTGTGTGTGTGTGTGTGTGTGTGTGTGTGTGTATGTGTATGTCTGGACTAGCCTTGAACTATGGCACTTCAGATATCAGGATCTTTAATAGCTAGTGTGACCCTCTAAATTTCAACCTCTTTAATAGCTAGTATGAAAAGATATGAGCCTGTGTCACTCAGCTTAAGCTATTATTTAAACTTGAAAAACAACTGTAATGCTTATTTTTCACATTCTCTATGAAATGTAAACTAATTATGCTCAAACTTCATAGTTATTTCTTTAATTTTAATATCAAAGGGTCATTTTTACCAACATCCCAGAATAATAACTGTTTAGTGTACTAAAATGAAATAATCTTAGATTTCCCCTGTAAAAGTAAAACTACAACCTGTGGAATCTTGAATCAATTACTTGGCTTCATCAAAATGGAACAGATAATTTGAAAAAGTGAAAAAATGCATGATTAATTGCAAATAGGAACATGTAACTATTTTAGCTTTATATTTTATTTCAACTATTTATGTTAGTTATTACAGACTTCAAAAATCTTTAACAATTATAAATTAAAGAAAAAGAATACATTATTTTTCCCTGTTTTGCATCATTTAACATAAATATAGCAAAAATTTTAAATGAAACTATTTAACTTGGAAACAGTTGGCTTAAACTGATAAATTTAAATATAAAATAGCATGAGTTTCACACTTCTAATTATCCAAGGAAACTTTCTTTAAAAATCTTTCCCTGGGAATGTATATTGTTAAATAACAGTAGACATCTTCAAATTTAAATTAATATGTTGAATTTTGCTTTTTCTAATACTTTATTAAAATTTCTGTATATAATAAAAAGTGCACTACTCACTAAATAACAAATTAAATCTTAGCTAACATATACAACACTATCATTTAGATATGATTGAGAGTATGCTTGCATGATGTTGAAATATTTTAAATATTTCAAAGTCACTATTCAGTATGCCACCAAACCATATGTAAAACCAAATTTGTGATTTCTAGTGAAGTCCTTAAGACAATTGCACATTAAAATTAAAGAAAACAAAGTAATACTTTGATTTACATTTTAGATTTTCTTTAAAGACAAATTTGGGGATGGGTAAATCTTCCAATGAAGGAAATCATTTCTAAGAATTATTTTAATTTTTATTCAGAAAAAGAAAGTTTTAGCATGAATATAATAATAATGTGAATATATTCAGCAAGACTGTGAAGATTTCTAGTATTTTATTTTTTCCCATATGTCATATAGTTAATATTTGAAGACATTATTTAGGTTATAGCTCTCCATATATGAGCTTTAAGTTGAAGTAATGTGTAATATCCTCAGTTGTATTCATGTTAAAATCAGTAATATCACTTTTGACCATTTGCATGAAATCGCTCTCTCTCTCTCTCTCTCTCTCTCACAAACACACACACACACACACACAGGTACATACATGCTGAGTGTGGTGATGTACACGTATAAACTTAGAATTTGTGTAGGATGATAACACACTAATGGCTAGACCTGGACTACATGGTAAGTTCAAAGCTACCCTGAGCTACACACTGAGATCATCTCTGAAAGACAAGGCATAAATGAGGTCTTGAGACATTGCAGTTTTTTGCACAGTAATTACAATGCAGCAGCTATTGATGAATAAATGAATAAAGATTAGGCTTTATTTTAATCACAATAAAAATATTAAATAAGTGCATGCAAGGTAAATTTGGAAAAAATACCTCTCCTTTGGCTAGTGTTTTAACAATACTCGGGGAGATATTTTAATTGTAACAGTCTCCAATTTATTTAACTATGATGAATGTGAATTAATTTCAATTTGAGTTTCTCAGAATTACCTTCATATTTTTATCCTTACTACAAAATATTTCTGCAGTTATTAACATGTTTTTCCAGTGTTTGCTAAAATTGTGGGATTTTTCTGTTTGAACTTAAAAGCATTTCACATGATTACTTTTTTTAACCATTCAATTCAGGTTTTCAAATAGCTTCACTGAACTTGAGATGAAATTGAGTTTCTATTTGCAATCCCAAGAGGAGGTAGATGTCCTTTTGTCTTTTATGATAGATTAGCTATTTGAACTGTGCTTTACTGTAGCAAACAAATTACAATGTCAAAGACTCTATTGTTCAACAGATGGATTAAAATAAATTCCATTAAAATTATTTGTATTTTACTACTTTTAAAATTTCATCTTGATGATATTATATGTGGGTCCCATAGTTATCCATATTGTATTATAATAAAATTAAGTCATTTATATTTTGTTGAGTGTAAACCAGGAAAACAATAAGCAAATAAGATAATGCATTAGCCAATTAATAGGTATCATAAATACTTAATATAAATAACATTTTTTTCATCTTACATTTTAAGCTGAAGTCTCTTCTGAAATTATTATGTTTTTAATCAATAATATACTACTTCTATTTCAATGAAATGAGAACAAATTCCAATTACTTAATTTTATATTGATAGTAAGGCTTCATAGTACATTTAAGATACATTGTTTTTTAGTGTTTCCAGTTGCCATAATAGTAAAAACAATGAATTAAAGTGTACATATGTCTAAAATGTAACAGATATTTTGTTTGCAAAAGGCTGCCATACAATAAATTAGTCCACTTCATTGCACTGCTAATTTTTTTAAATGTATCATTAATCATGCAAGAATAAATGTGTATGTGATCATTAGAATAAAGAGCAGAAAAATATATAACCTCTACAGTAACACCTTAATAATGATTACAAAACCTGTCTGTAACCACATAAAGTTTTCTTTCCAATTATTCTCTTCCCTAAACACCACGTCTTTCAGCCTCAGGCAGCCACAGCTCTGCTTTCTAGATGAAAGACTAGTTTTACCTTTCTAAAATTTCATACCACACAAATCATGAAGCTTATTTCGCATTTAGCTTTTTTTCACTGAGCATGGTATGTTTTGTGATCCAGCTGGGCTGTTTTGTTTATCAGCAGCTCCATCTTCCATGCTAGCAAGTAGCACTGAGATTCCATGTCAAAAGTGTTGTACTGTTTATTCGTCCACTTAGTAGATACTGGCATTGAATCCAGTTTGTATTGTATTGAATCATAGTCTGTGACATTAATAAATAAGACTGCTATAAATATTTGAGTAAAACTTGACATTAAGTTCTTTTTGTTAAATGCTTTCAGATGGAATTATATTCTGCAAGAAGATTCTACTGAAGTTCACATGAAACTTCCAAAGTTACTACAGTCTTCCTATAAAAATATACTTGAATTTTATACATAAAATGGAAAATTCCCTAAACCTTATGCTTGTTCTCTGTAATTGTAACTTTTGTATATATAACCTTATCATATATATGTTTCATATTTTATTTGGTTGACTTAATGTGTTGTAATTTCTTAACTGGGAAAATCAGATAACATGTTGTTGAATGTCTAAATATCATGGTTTTTTTCCCCTTTAATGCTTTTAAGTAAAAATAAGATCATTGGAGGGATGAGTATTGATTTTCTCCAAGACTATATTTTAAACTTCATTAAGAGCTGGTCACTGGTGGCTCATAACTGTACTCCTGGCTAATCAGAAGGTTAATATCTGGAGAATAGTTGTTCAAACCAAGCTCAGGCAAAAATGTCAGCTGAGAATCCATCTCAAAAATAATCTGAAAAGCTCAGGACTAGAAGCACAGTAGAGTACTAGCCAAGCAAGAAAGACAAGGGAACATGAGGCCTTAAGTTCAAATCACAGCAGTACCACAAAATAAACAAGAAAATGTGTCAGAATTTGCCTTCTTCTTCTTCTTCTTCTTCTTCTTCTTATTATTATTATTATTATTATTATTATTGTTATTGTTATTGTTGTTGTTGTTGTTGTTGTCATCATTAAATAGTGTGTATATGTGTGCGTGTGTGTGTGTGTGTCCTAAGTCTCTGAACTCAAAGCTTAGATGCTACCCCTGAGCTTGGTTTTGCTCGAGGCTACACTCAACCACTTAAGACACAGTTCTACTTCAGGATATTCTGCACTTAGTTCACTGGAGATAAAAGGCTTTTCTGGCTTGGGTGACATGTTGAGTCTGTGATTAGCTTTGACCATATCTTGTGCTCTCTCTACAATTTATTTTCTGTCTTTGTTCACTCCCTTCCATGTGATCTTCCTAGGTCTTCCATAACCTTACATCTGTTTAATTTTCAGGACTCTACTCTGTGCTATATTTTCTGCAGTGCTTGAAGTTGCTTCTCATGCCGTTCCAATACACTGACAGTATATTAATTCAGCCAAAGAAAAATAACATTTGCCCTTTTACATCTAGTATTTTTGAAGACGAATGATCTGACTAGTATATTTAAATTTTCTACTTCATTCAAAACAATCATTCTTGCTGGAGAGCAGTAATATATCACTTTTCACTATTTGCTCTTCAATACTCGCAACTTGTTCCCATATTTCACATTTAATATTAAAATTCATTACTAAAAATGCATTCCATAAACAACAATAATTAATCTGGGCAATTAACATCTTATGCAATATTCTTTAGTCAGTTATATTCTGTGTTCATAATATATACTTCTCCTGGTAACATACACAATTTTTAAAAATAATGTCTACTCATCTGTAAAATCATCCTTTCTCTATAAATGATAATGCCCCATCTCAACATTTTGTAGGTGAAAAAAATTACAGTAACAATTTTATGTGCCTTCCATCTGAAAGGAGAAAAGATATTATTTCCTGGATAAAATCCAGACTGAGTAAAACAAATAACACTTTTTTCCACTGAGTGGTTCAGCAGAATATGATCCTTCATAAAAATTTTTCAGTGAGAAAATATTCTGCAGAGTGCATAAATGAAAATGCATCACAATGTACATGGCCAGTAGCAAAATCTGTAATGGAAAAGACATACATGAATGCTAATGAGAGTGCACTAGGTAGGTTTGTTTCTGTGTCATTTCATTCAGTCATCAGAGGACTTCCTTGTGGCTCACAGAGGAATGTCAGGATATATGAACATTCTCACTATTATTGAATGAATATCTGTGTGTTGCAAATCACATAGATAATTACGGATGCTACAGGAAAGTAGAGTTTTACCATGAAAATGCTACAAATCTAATAATATATCCATTTTATGTGCACATAGTGTGTGAATATACTTTATAATGAAAAGAATAATCAAAATATAGGTTTCATCTCCTGTAATTTTAGGATTATCCAAATCCAACTCTGTATACAATATTGGTAAAGTAGGAAATGCTGTCACAACAGTTACTTTTATTTGTACTCTTTTATATCATTTTTGCTATATTTTGAGTGATTTCAAATTCACCTTGCTGGTACATTCCTTATTCCATTCATATAAGATATAGACAAATTTATGCACATGCAATTGCAATTTCTTTATAAATATCACTACATTTTTCCTTATGGGGAGAATGACAGAGAAGATTCATCCAGACAAATAAAAAATGGCAAAATGCATTGCAATTGAACACAAATCAAAACTATGGACATTTCGGAATATTGATTGTGCTGAATCATGAAAGGTCCTTCTATTTTCTGATATCTTCTTTGATTTTTCTCTTTAGTTTTACAATTTTTGCTATAGACTTCCTAAACATTGGTTAGGTTCACTTCTAAGAATTTTAGTTTGTGATACTACTACAAGAAATGTATTTTCCTTCGGAACTGTTCATTCTTGGTATAAAAAAGAGCTTTTGATTTTTATTATTATGATTTCTTTATATTTTTGTTGGTCGCGGGGCTTGAACTCTGGGCCTAGGATGCTTTCCCTGCATTCTTCAGCTCAAGACAAGTGCTCTACCACTTCAACCACAGCACCATTTCCAGTTTTCTACTGGTTAATGGAGATAGAGTCTAACAGAGTATCCTGCATAGGCTGGCTTTGAGCCATGATCCATAGATCTCAGCCTCCTGAATAGCTAGTATTAAAGGCATGAGCCACTGGTGCCAGGCAGCTTTTGACTTTGGTGGGACTGGTTTTTATATCCTGCTTCTTTGTCAAATGTATTTATCAGCTTTAGAAAAGGTCAAGTTTTGATGGAATTTAAGATGTAGGATCATATCATTAGCAAATAGACATCATTTGGTATCTCCCATCCCTATTTGGATTGCTTTTATTTATGCTCTATCCTCAATTCTTGCGTAGGAATTTCAGAACTTTAATGAATAGGATTGTAGAGTGTGGATATCCTTAACTTGATCCTGATTTTAAAGGATATATTCTCCACTTTTCACCATTTAATATGATGTTGGCTACAGAATGGACAAATATAGCCCTTATTAGAATAAAATTATTACTCCTTTCTTGAGAGATTATCTCCAAAACTTGCCAGAAGCCTTTTTTTTCAGTATCTAATCAGTTGATGATGTTTGTATTTCCTCCAAATATAGCAATAGTTTTATCATTGAAATACATTGTATCTTATTCTGAATTCTTCACTACTTGACTTTCCAGCAAGCTAGTTCATTGATTTCTTCATATATTAACTCATAAATTCAATTTATGTATGCTTTATATAAATGTTTATTATTAAATATGTATAAATACCTATATCAGAGAGAAAGAGAGAGTTTGTGTGTGTATGTGTGTGTATGTGTGAGACACAAGGATACGAGAGAGAGAATTTATTCTGTTTTGGATACTTTGTTAATACCAATGGTAACTGTTGGGGAAAAGATGAATTTGTCAATCTCTGTATTTTGGATGAATTTACAGAAGTTATTAGGGTTTGTTATTTCATTTTATTTGTTCATCTAATCAGTCATTCATTTTGTATCACTAAATACTAAACCCAAGTTGGAGTCTCACACTTGCTAGACAAACACTCTAATACCTGATCTAGTCTTCATCTCCTTTTCCTCTTTGAGACAATATTTCTACTAACTTTTCCCAGAAAGCCTATTATTTAAGATCATTTTTCCTCCTCTAGTGGAACATCTGTAATCACAGATGTGTACCACAAAACCACCTACTTTTATCCTTCATTGCTATACTTTTGAATAATTCTCAAACTATGTGGTCATAGGAAATTAGGTATTTTTAAATGAATAGGTATTTATTAATATGAGAACTTTTAAAACATGTTAGAATTATTTTAAACTAGTAAGCTAAGTCTATTAAAAGTTAATACAAACCATACATCATAAGAATAAAAATTATAATCCAAAAATTAATACTGGAGTGAAATTTATCAGTTTTAATGTATATTATACAGTTTTTAATTGTTATTTAAGTATCTATCTAAGATTGTAGTTGAATTTTCATATCTGAGTTTACTTTCAGTCTCTTTTGTTACCAAGTTTGTGTCAGAACCAAAGAGAAAATTCTGGCCTACATATATCCCAATTTGTAAAAGGAGAATAATGTGCACTCCTGAAAGAGTCTCACAGATTACACTTGCAGACACACTGCTATGATTGGAAAGACATAGAAGTAAATGTCAGGCATGTGCATGTAGCTTGAGATTCTAATTTTAACTATTTTTATATTTTGCTACAAGACATTTGCTTTGTTGTTTATTGGGAAAATGCTAGTTTGAAATTGTGCAGGACAAAAATGGATGATTTCTAGAGAAGTTTATTTAAGCTGAGAGATGTTCACTTAACTATTCATCAGAAGATTCAACCACATGAAAATGTAGAAATGTACATTATTTACATTGGGATAAAAGAAAGGAGGATGGACAGTTATGAATTCAGCTAAGCATATCGAATTGATTTTGGAGGCTGAAGCGGGTTCTTGTCTGACAAGAAACCTCAATTACATCAACAAACATTTTCCTTAATGTTCAAATGATTAGCAATTTATGCTTTAAATAATTTGACTTTAAACTTTCCTTCCTTCTGTTCACATTTTGTTCCCCTTTGCTCTTGTTTCAGTCTCTCCCTGTGCTTCTCTCCAGTCTTCTTCCCTCTCCCTTTCCTCCTATCTTCCCTCTGATTTACACTCCTCACCCTTATCAAATGCCAACATTTTTCTTACTTACATGATGGGTAATAGTAGACTCTGGGATTAAATTTGGCCCAGAGGATTTAGTCTGTGAATGAGTATCTTAAAGAGGGGATAAAAATAAAAAGAAATAAGGGAAACCATGGGACCTGTGTTTCTTTGGGCCTGGCTTACTTCACTTTATATAATTTTTTCCAAGTTTTTCCATTTCCTAACAAATGGGGCAATGTCATTCTTTCTGATGGAGACATAGAATTCCACTGTGTATATATACCACATTTTCTTGATCCATTCATCTACTGAAGGGCATCTGGGTTGGTTCCATATCTTAGCTATGGTAAATAATGCTGCAATAAACAGTCAAAAATGAGCTTTACAATGTCGGTGGGGGAGAGGAGAGGAAGGATTGGGTGGGGGGAGAGGAGGGAGGCTAGGAAGGGAGGTGAAGGGTAAACAAAGGAGGAGGCTGCAATGCTTGGTAAGAAATGTATGCATTATCTTGCCCATGTAATTGTAACCCCTCTGTACAGTATGTTCACAAATAAAATAAAATAAACAAATAAAAATAAAAAAACTTTAGTTGATAGTCATGGAAATTAACTGTGATAAAAAGTACATCTTAAAGGACAGTGTATGGGGAGTGTTTGTTTATATATGGTTTATATGTATATACATATACATGCATGGATTTCCACATATATATGGTGTATATTTGTGTATGCATAGGCATGTATATGTAAACACACATAGATCTGCATATGTATGCACATGTTTACATACATATTGTGTATATGTATATGTGTCAGAGGTAATACCACCCTTCCTTATCCATCATTAACAGAAAAACTCTATCATTAGATTAAAATTATGAATTTCAATATCCTAATATAATGTATCTCCATGCTAACGTGTGGTAAACCAGATTTTTCTCTGAAATAGTCAGCAAGTTTAAATAAATGATATATTTTTTACAAAAGAACATAAATATGAGCAAAAATGATGGTGTCATTAGGCCGTTGGGTGTTTGAAATTCCCACTCTGCATATATAATGCTAAAACAGTCACATATAAAATCAGCAATGAAAAAAATAATAGACTCATGGATATTAAGCCCTTTCTAATAAAATAAACCCATACATAATGTAAGTTGTCAACTAACTTTAATTTTTTAAATAGTCTAGTGCAGAATTATAACATAGGATATGCATTCTTTCTTCAAAAGACAGATTTTATTATGTATTAGTAGTTGTAGGAGTTGCTATTCAGATGAAGCATTAAATTGAAGTTCCATCTGCCTGAATTTAGAAGTTATTAGCAATGTTGAATTTCTTATTATTCTAATTCAGAAAAAGAGAACGTAAATAACTGTGTCCTGGATGACATTTCTTCTTTTTGAAATAAAATTATGGGTGAATTGTCACTAATAGAAATGTTCGCTGCAGAAAACAGAATGTGTTGCTCAGCTCCCAGAGCTATTTGAGACTGCCTATCAGAAACATAAAATATCACTCTAGAAAATGTCATTTTAATGTAGCATAAAATAATGCAATTTAATCTCTAAGCAGGTGTGACATGGATGGGAAACGAACAATGTTATTCCTCTATCACATTCAGTCAGCAACCTCTACAATATTTACTCCATTGGGAGACTGTTATTTTATTACATAAACTGACACATTGCCTTGTAAGCTTTGCTTGTTAATTCCCTTACAAACTAAATTGTATATTTTCAATTAACAGAAGGATATTTCATGAAAAATTCTCTTCCACAAATTAAAATATGGAAAAAGAGGACATCTTTAAACAGCTGCTTAAAGAAAAGAGGATCTTTCTTAGAGCAAAGTTGAGAATTCAAGTCACTAAAAGATTACCTAATACTAGTACTACAATGATACTTCTTAATACGTAAGATTTCCTGATTGATAGATTTCTTTCTTTAATGCTAAAACTAAGTTTATGAAACTGCAAAAATGAATTGTAAAACATATTTTTCAAATAGAGCAATAATTTGAGTTCAAAGTTGAAGCATATGAAATTTGCCATAGAAAGGACAATATTTTTTCAAGTATTTGTTATGTAAAAGTATGAAGTAATTTATAAGAGACATTAATGAGGAACTCCTCATATAATAACTTTTAGTAAATTTACCAATGAATTCACAAGTAAATGAAATGCAATCAGATTTACATACATTTTAAGATGGATTTACATTTTGTCTATATGGACTCGCATTTCAAAATTATTAGAAGAATTATACAAACACCCATATATATATATGCATGCAAATAATAGGTATATATGATGAAGAATGCAGAGACATCTCAAAATTCTTAGATTTCAAAATATGAGACAAATCTTCATAAATATCAATGTGGTAACTTCAAATAACAACAACAAATACATCAATATTATGTTTCATGACTGATAATATTCATTTTAAACATTTTGAAATATCATAAAATGGTGTACTTTGAATAAGGTCTTTATTATTTCCTGTTTATCTATAACGCTTGGTTGGAAGGTAATCTTGGAATAAATGTCTAGTGCCTCTCAACAACTTCTGAGCTAGGACACTGTCTGACTCTTTTCAGAACTAACTTTTCTAGTGCATTTGCCGATCAGTCGGCCTTGGAAGACAAAGCTAGTGATTCTGCATGGAGAATCGGTCCATTATGTTTCCCATCCATAATGGTAAAGTTTATGTGTTTCTCTGGAGCAGAAGCAAGCATGCTTTTTTACTCATTATAAAGGACTCTAAACTGGATTTCTTATTCAGTGCAACCTTTTGTATGCAAGTACTTATTTTCATCTTTTTCAATTTCCAATATGGAACTGAGAGGCAAAGCAAACTGATGTAAACCTACTGAGTTGTATTTGTAAACATGCTGTTTATGTGCTATAACTTGCTAGGTTTTCTTTGACCATGAGTCAAGTATAAGCATATATGTATACCCGGTGACATTCTCCTGTGACAATAAGCACTCAAGCTATTGTATATTTAGTCTTTGTCCTTGTAGTGAAGTGATAGTAAAATAACATTTCCTTACCAAATTATTAGACATAAGTAAGAATTGTCTAAGAAAGAGATAATTAAAATACAGTTTCATTAATTTCAACAACATTGCTACCCATTTATCATAGGTCCCAATAATTATGACAAACTTTTCTTAAAAAGAGAAGTCACAGACTTATTCTCATGCACTCGTGCATCTCATGGTGTTCATCAGAAGGTGGAGATGAAAGTGATTCTAATTTTTAGTCTAGAAGAGCCAGAAAGAGACCTTATTTCAGAAGAAAAAGCAGAAATAGAGGAATGTGTGCTCTAAAGCCAACCTGGGCAAAGAAGCTCAAGATTTCATCTAAGAATTAAGGAAATGAAGACTGGGGTATGGCTCAAGTGTCAGATCAATTCCCTGGCAATTGTAAAGCCCCGAGATCAATCTGAGTGCCAAAAACAGCTACCAAAATAAAGCAGGAAACTTCTCTTCAGAGGGAATCACAACCTCCACTGCACTGAATGAGTCAAAACCACTCAGTCAGTGAAGACCTGGATAAGCTTGGCGCAGTTACTGGTGCGTTGTCTTTGAGGAGAGCTGAAGTAATCTAAAAACCCCCTGGAGATATTTAACCCCAATATCAAGTGCACAGAATTTCACCTTGGGTCACTCATCAGGCAGAACGTAAGGTCATTTTCCTAGTATTACAATAATAATATATTTAGAAAAATTTAAAACGACTTTCAGTTACTAAATGTGAATCACTAGTATTCTTTTCATTTGCAAAACTAAAATAGTTTAAACATTTACTACTTAGAGCTACAATCTGTAGAAACAGATCAATATTGTTGTTCATGAATAAATTATACATGTCATGTATAAACAGTAGACAATTTTCTGACATCAACTGAATCTCAATTGTTAATGGATCCTTGACTTTCTAGAATGTGACTATTTGAGAATAAATCAGTCACCATTCCAAATTAGGGGACAGAATTGTCAGAGGTTTTTCGTTCCATGCCAGAAAATGAACATAAGGCTCTTCCTCAAATTGACTACCAAAGAGTTTGAAAGAAGAGCTATGTCTCTTGTGGTGGAGACCCAGCCTTGAGTTACAAAGCTAAAGGAGAGTGCCCAGACCCTGAGTTCAAGTCCTACTTTGCAATTAGAAAATAATCATTATGCTCAGATTAATGTTCAGAATGTACCGAAATTTTTAACATAAAAATAAAAATGAGTGGGGATATTTTAAAGTAAAAATAAAGCTCTAATTAAAATTGAAAATTACTTCCATGCTGACAATCTTTACTCACTTTAAACTAATTTCTGAGAAACTTTTAAATTGGGTTATTTTTTTTTAATTATAGAAGTTTGCTTAATTCTCTTGATTGTTTTTACCTGTAAGTAGTTAATTCTGGTTCATGTTATCCATTATAGCAACTCATTCTCTTTGTGACTGAACGGAGTGATGCTTTTTAAGGAGGGTGCGATTTGAACTATACTTTCATGTCTTGTGCGCATAATGCATGGGCAATGAATAGCATCAGAAATTCAAAGAGACAAAGCACTTCAGAATGGAATAGACACATGAAACCTTGGGGTAATTTATATCTTTCCAGTCAAATTTTTCCACTGACAGCTGATTTTATCGCAGTAGATGTTGATTGTCTTCTTTGGATGTTTTCATTGATAGTACCTAGATAATAATTTAGGAATGCAGAACAAAGTCCTCTCATCCAGGGTGTTAATTCCAGTTTCAATTATTGTCCATTTAATTATGATCCTGTTTTTTATTTGAATTTAAGCTTTGCACATAATAAACACAATCCTATTTTTGCTTATTTACTATAATTAATGAATAACATGGCTTATTGTAATAATGCAATGATTTCCCTAGTAACTTTGTTAATTTGCAATAATAATCAGATGGTAGGTACCCTGTACTGCTACAAGGTAGCCAGGCTTGATTTCTTTATATGTTTTTACCCCTTTCCATTGAGTAGGAGCCAGAAAACTGAAGAAGAAAATCTTTGCTATTGTCCTACTGCTTCTCTTGAGTGATTAAAATGTTTACTTTAGGATTATATTTTCTTCCAGGCAGGTTGTCATTCATTAAACTTTGGCATCTGCTGGAGAAGGACTCATTGAAGTGCTGAAGATTTCAGACTACTTTGAATCCATTTCATCTACAGCCAAACACTGAATATAATCATTCTCTGACTCCAGTGACAGGCCAACCTAGTAGGTTGTCAATGCCCTTGGAAAAACTACTTCAGTGTTTAAAGACCACCCACTTTGGTGTCAAACATGGAAAAAAGAAAGAAAAAGGCTAAATGTGCACTTCAATCAACGTGTGGTGGCTAATATATTTCCTTCCGGAAGCATTGAAAAGAGCAAATGAAAATTATTTCTGACTTACAAGGATGAAATAACTTGTCTAAGATGCAAACTTGGTTGGAACTAAAAATGAGTTTTGATAGAAGTACAGCTGGAAAGAGAAAACAACTCTGTTGTTTTGCCCCCTCAAGCAAAAAAAAAATCAATTTTCCTTTATGCTAATTGAGGAGAAACATCAACAATCAAGCAGTGCTGTTTTTAATGTGTGTTTTTAACTGCAAAACGAAGAACAGAGATAAATAATATAGCTTCATTCTCTCAGAACATACTTTGCTTCATGTTTACAAAATGACTGATGAAAACAGATGTCACCATGCAATAATATTCTCTAATTGCTCACATTATGAAAATAGATATATGTTTATGTGTGCAAGGGTTCCTGCACACCTTTCTTTTCATCAATAGGAGCAACATTACACTACCACAATTTCAAATCATTGATATAAATAGTATATATGCATATAATGTATTTGGAGATAGTAAAATAAGCAACCTACTTTTTTTGCCAGTCCTGGGGCTTGAACTCTAGGCCTGGACAATTCTGTGCACAAAGCAAGTGCTCTAACAGTTAAACCATATTTTCTGTGATTATTTGGAGTTGAGATTCTCATGGACTTTTCTGTCTGACATGGTTTGGAACTGTGATCCTTACCTCTTATCCTTCCATATAGCTAGGATTACACACATGAGCCACTTGTGCCAGGCTCTCAATTAACTTTTCTCATTTTTTATTTAATGCTTCAATTCTTAAAGCATTACATATAATATCTTATGGAAATGTATATAACATATATTATAAATGCTGTTTTGATAACTGGTAAGAAAAAATTAAATTAATAATTATGTGTAAATATTTTTACTGATTTCCAGGAATTTAATTACCATAGATTATCCACTTTCATATTTAAGGCAGGTAGGTATTTCCTTCCTCTTTTCCCTTCACTGACTCTGAAGAGAAACATGAACTACAGTAGCTAGTTGTTACTGTACACATGGATCTGTGTACAGAATGTTCACAGTGAGCCCAATTGCTTATTCATACTTTTTCATACTTATGCATACTAAATTTGGTGTGTATTCCAAGGCTTTATTTGTAATATTCTTTCCTTATTCATTGTTAACGAAAATCTGTTTTTCTCAGTTAACTTCAACCTGTCTAGTACCTAAAGTTTCATTGCGTCTATGAGTCTCAATTTTCTACAAATCTATGCAAAAATAAATAGATACCAGGAAAGATTAGAAAATATTACATACAATCCTAACAAATATTCCCTGTTATTAATAACTTCTCAATATTAATCCTCCAGCAATTTTCTTATATCAGGAGTTTCCCCAGAATACATGAATTGTTTAAGACAGGGATACTACTCTAATTCCTAAACTTTTGAGTCACTGATCAAAATATTCCCTACATACCTAGAAGGGTGCCTTTTTTAATGTGACTTTTGAAATTGGTAATATCCTATACACTTTTCCTTTCCTATCTCAAATGTCTGTGATTAGCATAAGTACGGAAGTAAAAAAAATTGTTTCCTCTAAACAACCTAGAAAAATGAAACTCCTGAATTGTGATTTTGTTCTTTTTTCCAACTTAATTCATTTTGCCTTGACATGGAATTATATATCTATATACATATATAGATATATAGATATATATATATATAATCTTAATGAGGTAGGTACTGCTTCAATGTATACATAAGATATCTAATGTTTAAATATCATTAAATTGTGAATTCTCAAACATGTTTCATTCTTTACAGTGTAAAGATCCCTATCTTTTCTCCTAGGCTTTGAAAAGTTCAGAGCATTACTGTTAACTGTAAACCTTATATACCACAATATACTAGCAATGTACTACACAAAAGTACACTGTTCCTACTAACTGTAACTTCTTTCTAATTCATCAGCATCTGTGCATCGCCCCTCACTTCTCTTCCCTGAGCCTCCTGGAGACATCATTTTATCCTCAACCTTTATCAGATCATTTTTTTAAAGGATGGCATAGGACCTGCCTTTCTGTGCCTTTTAATGTAGTGGCACAGAGTGATCTCCACTTCTATCCATATTGCTCCAAGTGTCAAGATTTCATCCTTTCAGTGACTGAAGGGAATTTTCTTGTTTGTATATTCCAGGTTATTTTAACCCATTCTTTGATAGACCCCTGGCTATTCCAAAGAAGAATTTCATCTTTTTGGATCCATATGCAGGTATTAAGTTGTTAGATTATATAAAGCCTTAATTTTTAAATTCCTATACTATTTCATAATTTCTGTATATAGTTACATTCTCTCTAAATATGTCAGTTGTTGGTCTTGAACTCTGGGCCTGGTACTGCCCCTCAGTTCTTCAGCTCAAAGTGAGTGCTCTACCACTTAAGCCACAGCACCATTTCTGGTAGTTTATTGGAGAAAGTCTCAAGGAATTTCCTGTGCAGTCTGCTTTGAAATGTGGTCTTCAGATATCAGCCTCCTGAGTAGTTAGGGTTACAGTCATGAATCACTCACACCCAGATAGATAGATAGATAGGTAGATAGATAGATAGATAGATAGATAGATAGATAGATAGATAGATAGATAGATAGATATGTATTTACAATCTTACCTATTCCCTTCCTACATTTTTATCTTTACTCTTACTGATAATAACTGTTCATGCTTGATGAGTTGATAGATCATCGGGTTTTTCAAGTTTATGTTTCTTAGGTTTCACTAACCTAGTCAAACACTGATATTTAATGACAATAAAATTCTAAATACTGATTCCCTTTCAATTGTAGTATTAGCTCTTCTAACAAATACCTTCCTAGCCAGTGCCAGGGGCTAGTGGCTCACAACTGTAATGTTAGCTACTTAATACTCTGAGATGTGAGGACTGAAGTTCAAAACCAGCTTAGGACAGGAAAAATCTTTGAGACCATAATCTCAAAATAAACAAACAAACAAAAAACAACAAAAACAAACTACCAAAAACTGGAAGTATTTTTTGAGTTCCAAGTATATTTTGTATATGAGACCTTTATCATTTGTATGACTAGTGAAGATCTTCTCCCAATCCATGAGCTTTCTATTGATCTTGCTAGCTATGTCCTTTGCCATGCAGAAGCTCTGCAGCTTCATGCAATCCAATTTGTCCAAACTTTCTTTGACTTGTTGTGCTTCTGGGTCTCTATAAAGAAAATTTTGGACTCTGTCAAGGAGACCTAAGGTTTTTCCTATTCCATCGTGTAATGTTTTCAGAGTGTCTGCTTTGACTTTGAGGTTTTTGATTCATTTGGAATTGATTCTGATGTAGGGTGATATATAAGGATCTAGCTTTAGTTTTCTACAGGTGATTGACCAGTTTTGCCAGCACCATTAGTAAAGAATTTGTCTTTCTTCCATTCTATTTTTTTAGCTCCCTTATTAAAGATTAGATGGCTATAGGACTGTAGGTTCATTTCTGGGTCTTCAGTTCTATTCCATTGGTCCTAAGGTCTGTTCTCGGGCCAGTACCAAGCTGTTCTGATTACTATGGCTTTGTAGTAGAGTTTGAAATTTGGTATTGATATTCCTCCAGCACTATTCTTTCTGTTAATGATTGTTTTTGTTATTTGGGGTCTTTTATTGTTCCATATGGACTTTATTTATTACTTCTTCTATTTCCTTGAAGAATGAGATTGGAATATTGATAGGTATTGCATTGAATTTGTAGATAGCCTTGGGAAGTATTGCCATTTTCACGATGTTGAAAATTCAGGAGCATGGGAAGTTTTTCCACTTTCTAAGTTTTGCTTTGATTTCCGTTTTCAGGTTAAAAAAAAATAAATCCCCCAACAACAAATCCTCACAGAAACAACTGCCCAATAAATAAGTGGGCTAACGACTTAAAGAGAAACTTCTCTAAAGAGGATTTAAGAAAGGCCAATAGACATCTGAAGAAATGCTCAACCATAAAAGTAATGCTCTAGCCATAAAAGTAATGCAAATCAAAACAACATGGGTATTTCACCTCACCCCGTTAGATTGGCTATAATCAAGAACACTAATAACAACAGATGCTAGAGAGGATATGGCCAAAAGGGAACCCTACTGCATTGTTGGTGGGACTGTAAACTTGTTCAACCACTTTGGAAAGTAGTATAGAGATTCCTCAAAGGACTCCACATAGAGCTCCCTTATGACTCAGCAATCTTACTTTTTGGGCATTTACCTGAATGATCACAAACAAGATCATACTAAAGCTACCAGCACAGCTATGGTTACTGCAGCATTATTTACCATAGCTAAGATATAGAACCAATCCAGATGCCCCTCAGTAGATGAATGGATCTAGAAAATGTGATATAATACACACACACACACACACACACACACACACACACAAACACACACAATGGAATTCTATGCCCCCATCAGAAATAAGGGCATTGCTCCATTTGTGAGGAAATGGAAAGACTTGGAAAAAATTATATTAAGTGAAGTAAGTCAGGCCCAAAGAACCATAGGTCTCATGGTTTCCCTTATTTGCTATAACTAGTATATTTGGATAAGTAGAAAAATTCAAAAGCTATGTACATATGACCAGATAAGATGAAGTTAAACAAAATGAACCCTAAGATAGGGACACAAATGGTTTTCTCTTTCTTGCTCTCGTTTCTAACGATTTTCTAATGTACCATGTGATTGTTTTGTTTCTTAGTATGTTCCTCCCCCATGGTATAACCCCTATTTTCACTGTATTTGATACACCCTGCATATTGTATATACACTTCTCTAATTTGGGTAGGGGAAAAGAAACAAACAAAATGCTTAAATAGGAATACAAGTTGACCCATTGCAACAATGAAATGTACGAGACCCTATGTTGACAAACGAACCTTACAATTTTGGCCGTGGGTCAGAGGCGGGAGGGAAGGTTGTGCAGTTGTGGACGTGGCAGAGAAGGGATGGTAGGAGAATAATTGGAGGAGGCAACAGTGTTTGATAGGAAAGGAAATGTGCTCATTTCCTTGCTCACGTCACTGTAACCCCTCTATACAGTATTTTTTTTGGGGGGGGGGTGTCGGTCATGGGGCTTGAACTCCGGGCTTGGCGCTGTCCCTGCGCTCTTCAGCTCAAGGCGAGTGCTCCACTGCTTGAGCCACAGAGCCACTTTCGGTTTTCTAATGGTTTATTGGAGATAAGTGGCTCACAGACGACTTTCCTGCCCTGGCTGGCTTTGAACCGTGATCCTCAGATCTCAGCCTCCTGAGTAGCTAGGATTACAGGCGGGAGCCACCAGTGCCCGGCTATACAGTATTTTTACAATAAAGAAAGTATAAAAAGAAAAAAAAAACTGGAAGTAGGAGCTGTGGCTCAAAGTGGTAGAGCACTAGCTCGGAGCAAAATAATTCAGGGACCATGCAGGCAGGACGTCCGTGAAACTCTTCAACTAACCACCAGAAAACCGGAAGTGGCTCTGTGGCTCAAGTAGTAGAACTGAAGAGTTCAGGGTCAGTGCCCAGGCCCATAGTTCAAGCCCCCCAACCGACAAAAGAGAGAAAGGTACGAAAAAAACCCACATTTCTCAGGTATAATTTGCTTCAAATTGAGGATCTGAAGACATATATCCAGTGATAAAATGCCTGCATAGCCTGAGTTCAAATTCCCAACACGTCAAAAGAAAAAGTCGCTACTTTCATCACATTTATAACCTTTTTGTAATGCCACATAACTTAAGGGCAAGTTCTAGTGAATCAGTCCTAGAGGGAAAGATAGATATACCTTATCTCTCTATCAAAACTAAACGATGTTGAATCCTCACCTGTCTAGAATAAGAGGAGTGAGACGTTTCCTCCCTGATGTTGAAATATGAGGGTAGGACTGTAACCTAGTCTTAGTTCATTTAAAATTTGTAAAAACTGGTTCATAAAAGGTCAAGTTTCCCTTGGTAGGAGAGAGCAATTCCTGGTGAAGGTCAACCTTTCCCCAAGACCTAAATCTTATTTCTGTGTACCACAGGAGTTCAGGACCTTTACACCTGATGTGAACAGATTTTGGGCTCATTCAGTGGTAATATAGAATTCCAAGGCAGAGCTACAGCATCTTTATCCTTTGCACCTTGAAGGATGACATACCTTACTCTCTACTTAGAGAAAGGAATGGAATTTTGTATTTCTTTTTCTCCTCATGCTGCTTAATTTTCTGACAAAATATTTTCAAAATATGTTTTTGCTTTTCTCAGTTCATGTTATATGTATTACACACAATATTTACTAAACCTAAATAAAAATGTTGCAAACTTATTATACCATCTTTGACATACTGAAAAGTATTAGTTTTAATTTCTAAGCTTTATGTGATATATTAAATGATTTATTCTATGACCATATATTTATTACCAACAGATCTACTGACAGCATTCAAAGTTAAATTTGTTTTAGTTATTTAGTTTTGCCTTCACTAGTTTAAAATGTTTTATTTTTATTGGTTGTTCTATTTTCTCTTTTGTTCACTGGTGATATATTACCTAACTTGAAGCCTGGGATGAGTATAAATCAATTAAATTGGAAGTCTATTTTACTAAACAAATGAACTGAAATATACTTCCATATGTAAAGGGATTGAAAACTTAGGATTTCTTTGGTTTAAAAAATCAATTTTAAATTATTTATTATTCATCACATTAAGGGCTAATCCTCCTATGGTATGAATATTTGTGTTCATCTACAACTCACAGGTTGAAGTCTCATCTTCAAATGATAGGAAATAGAACTTGAAGAGAAGCTTGTCTCTTAGAAAAGAGAGTGGAATCTTTTTTAATATGTTTTTATTGTAAAAGTACTGTACAGAGGGGTTACAGTTACGTGAGCAAGGTAATGAGTACACTTCCTATCCTATGCCTTCTTCCTGGAGAGGCAATGTGTGGTGGCTTCCAGGTTCTTGACCTGAAAATTCTATCTTCTAGAACAGTGACATTTAAAATCATCTTGATTGTAGGCTACCAACATAAGGTGATTTGTTACAGAAACTTAATTGTACTAAGTTACTGACTGCCTTGTCAATAAAATATGGCTGCTATGATGCTCCATAGTTTCTGAAGAAGTGACACAAAAGACCAAGAGGATGCAGATCAGTCTCATGGAATGCTCTCTTTAGGAGTGTGTTTCTCAGCTCTCTCCCAAACAAACCCTTGTTACCGGATCTCTCCCCAAATTGTAGAGCTACATTTAGGGGTCCCAGTGGGATGCAGAGAACCTGAGCACAGCAAACATTATGCTATCAGAAGGCAATGGCCTCGCTTCTCCTTCCATGCGGAGGATATATATATCAGGAGGTTCCTACAGTACAGACCTTAAACGAGATGTTTATTTGTGTCATTTCTGAATGTCTACCTGAATCCATGAACTCAACAGTGGTTCATTTTATACATCATGCAGTAGTATGATCACACAAGTTAAAATTCAGTGGATATATAACTGAAACCAATGAAAACTTTAAAAAGTGACAATTAATTGAGAAAATCTTTCTGGAGAGTAGTATAAAATACTTTCATTTAACATTTGGTTACCAGTTGTTTTAATTTAAAGAATCAAAACTGTATTCATTATTTTCTCCATGTCTCCTTATTATTCCAAATGTCTATGTTTCAAGTGTTATTTATAGTGGGATTTAGGTTTTTTTTAACCCCCTCCCCAATAAGTATAGTGTTTCTTTTCCTTCACATTCTCTGTATCTAGCAGACTGAGAATATGAGGTGTTTCATTAATAGGGTCATTTAAAATATTTGCATTTGAAAATATTGGAGGTAATTTACCAAAGGGAACTTAGGGCGATCAAGTAATTGAATGCATACATTGCAACTATTAATAAAAATAATAAAATAAGTTACAAAGTCATTACATTGAAGAAGTTATCCATTGAAAGAAGAATGATGTCATTCATTTATTCCTGGTATCACACAAATCTCTACTGTTTAAAGACAAAAGAAGCTGTTAAGGATAAACAATGAGGAGTTTGTGCATTGAGAAGCACAGATTGGGAATGATAATGTGTGTGTGTGTGTGTGTGTGTGTATTCTGTTCAGATTCTGTGCACGCATCTCTGTGTGCAAGCTTTTCTGTATACTTCTCCTTAGAAGTGTCAAATATATGATATCTTCACCTACAGACTGGAGATTTTATCTGAAGTTTCACCCAGTGACTCAGTATTTCATTAATTAACTGAGAAAATTTCTGTTGTAGTCCAACTATATAACTTTATATAAAAAAAGCAAATGATTTACAGACCAATCAACATAGGTTAGTTCTGCAACCTAGGGGTAGTAAACTAATTACTGCTAAATCAAAGAATACCAGCATTTGATCAAGGCCAAGCATTGGGGAAGGTGCAAAATGAAAACCTATACTGGGACCCCTGGCACATAAAAAGAGGACAAAACTATTTTGAGTCACTATTACAATTGATGAATTGGCACACTATGGGAAAAAAGTGGACTTTGTTCAACAGTGAAAAAATATATTCTCTGTTTAAAATAGAGTAGTTAATTTATTCCCAGTGAAAAACTCAAATATTCTTGTGTTTAAATTTCATTGAATATATTCAATGGGATAAAATAATGTTAATTGACAATGTTAGATATGAACATCTCTCAAAAAAGTTATTATTAGAACAACATAGCCCACAGGGGAAATATGTGAATATACACTTATAAAAGTCAAATAGCATGCAAATTAACTGTCTTTGTCATTACAAAAATAAAAGGGAAGTGATTTTTCTATTCAGGCTTCAGAAATTAAACAAAAGAAGAAGAAATTGGAAATATGCTTAAAATTGATTATAATGAGCATTTCTGTATGTAATTGATGGGATTAATCTTTGAACAAACCTGATCAAATACATCCCAATCAGATTCAATTTGCTAAATTAGTCTAAATATCAGACCAATTTAGACTTTTATAGTTTTGTACTAGTACTAGGGCTTGAATTCAGGTATTTGCATTCTTGATTGACATTTTTTTCTCCAGGCTGATGCTTTACCACTTGAATGATGCCTCTTCTGGCTTTTGGATGGATACATGGAATTATGAGTCCCTTGGGCTTTTCTGCACAGGCTGGCTTCCAACTGTGGTTCTGTGATCTGAGCCCCCTGACTATCTAGGATTTCAGGTGCAAGCCAGTAGTGTCTCGCCAAATTTATTTTTTTATGAATTATTGCTGGTATCATGGATCATTGTAGTAAAATACATTTACATAGAAATGCACAAATCTCTGCTGAAAACATAAAAGACTAGCATTAAATTCAATTTTTAAACTATGGAACATTGAATAGCTGGTGTGATGACATGTGTCTGTAGTTCAGGCTACCTGTGGGTCTGAGTGAAGAAGATGACTTGAGTATACTAGTTCAAGGTCAGATAAGACATAATGTGAATATATTCAACTACCCTCATTTTATGAAAAAGAGATTTATATGTATTTTGTGATTTTCTTCACCTTATATACTGGATAATAGGGGAAACAAACTATTATGTCTTCCAATTTTGTTTAAGAAATGGTATTTAAAAGGGAATAATCAGGGGTGCCACATGAACATGTGGACAAGTTCAGATGCTTTTGATATTTACTCGTTTATCCTCTTCACAATTTGAAGCTGAGATCTCAGTTAAGCCAGACCTCCCTCAAATGTGTAGTTCCCATTTCAATTTTAAAGATTATGTGACACAGTAAATTTACTGTTTATATGTTCTATACAGCTATAGAAGCTCCAATATTCAATCTTAATTCGTTTAAAATATTAATTTGTTGTAAGGTAACTCTGTTCTGAGAAACAAAGAAGCTACATTTTGAGTGGTTGAATGGGAGTGTCTTTATTAGAAAGTTGGCATCTATAGGCAAACTCCTGTCACAAAGACCTCCAGGCTTTTGAATTCACTTAACAGTGTTAATAAACAGCCCTGAAAGCAGGAGAGGAAAGAAAGAGCAGAAAAATAATACTAACAAACCAGATCAGCACCAGTGGAAAGCTGAAGTGGGATACCATGTTGATGGGAAGAGAGCCAGGAGACAGGGAGACATGAGACACAGCACCGGAAGCATGGAGTCATGGCACTTGAGCTGGCCTGTTTCTAAATAAGGTCTGGTCAGTGGGCTAGGTCACAGGGAACTTGAGAGCTCATGACCCAAGATTGGCAGGTCCAGTAACCAATCTTTGCCATTGCTTCTAGGAATTCAGTCATACCCATTACCTAGAAAGTAAGAATTCCCTGCCTCTTCTTCCCATGAAGACAAGATGGAGCCACTTAAACCCAATACCCAATCACCACAAGGCCAGGCTCCCCATTTCAATTTAACTTAAATTTGATGCGGCCTATATGTGTAATCATAGCATAAACTATAGTGGAGAGAGGTGGAATAATTCTAGGAAAACCCACCAACTGGGAAGTACAACATTATGGAACCTCTGTACTTTTCAGTATTTCATTCCTAGAAGGAAATAAATTCTCAGAAGGTAATTCAAAATCCCTGCTAGGAAAATGCTTTCCATTTATTTTCTAATGAAAACCAAAACAAAGCCTAGCAGGAAACTTCCCCTAACTTTCAAATACATTAAATTTACAAAATAACAAAACAACAAAAAAGGCTTCTATATGTTTTTCTTTTATTCTGAAACTGATACATTTTGCACGTCATTCCAACATTCAAACAAATCTCATTCATTTTATATGTTTCTCTAAATATTTAATGTGTGGATAAGATTATTAAGAATAGACAAGTTTTATAATCAAACTAGTTTGAAAATAAATTTGAAAACTAATTTGACAATCATTACAGTCTTAAAAATAAATAGACCAACATTTTTTCAGTATTTTTTCTTGGGTGAAACCCATGTACCCAAAACATATTATGTGGTTATTACTGAGTTGCACATCACTTTTGCTTGATTTTACTAGATCAAGTAAGCAGAATTTTTCAAGACAATGGAATAGATTAGTAAATATAAAACTATTGCTACAAAAAGAACACACAAAGCTGTTTTCAGTTTTGTGAGCCTGCAGGTCAGTTTGTTGTACTTTTGTCTTGACTTTCACTTCATCAGTTTCCTGGGGGGAGAAAATGTACTGCATAAAATAAGCCAGAATGTTTACTTATCTAGTTAGAGTAAGCCCACTTGTAAGCAACTCAAATTTTCTGTGGATTAATCCAATCAGACATTAATTCTCATAACAATATAGTCCAAGGTGTTGGATTCTCAATCACAGGTTATTATCACTCACATTGTGATTTAAGCACATAGGATCATTTGCATTTCTTAGAGTTATCATCCAATTGGAACCTCAAGAATCAATATCAAAAGGAAGCATGATGTTGCAGGGGGAACACCTCATTTCTTGTTTTTAATTGGAATCAAAGGAAACAATTCAATACATTTCATATTCTGTCCCATCAGAATTTCAAGACAAACTTGGAAAAAACAGTTGGTTTTATAGCATGTCAACTTTTCTGGCCATTGCTTAGGTATTGAAAGCAAAGGTTTTTGTGAATGTGTTGCTCATCAAATAGAACTACAATTTGATATGCTCATAAAATCTCTTCATCTTATTTTTTGAGATAACTAAATTTCATTGTGATGTCCAAGAACTTCTTGGCAAACCAGAAATTCTCTCTCACTCTTTCTTTCTCTCTCATTCTTTCACTGTCTCTAATATTGCCTATCAAGATGTATAGCATATACTATCAACATGTATATTTTACAATAAATTATATATTTATTACAGGAAGAAATGTAGACAGTTTTAATTTTGTTATTGCTGCTGTGTGCAAATAATTCCTCCTTCTAGGTGACTCTTTCTTAATCAACCTTTGAGCATTCATACCCCTTAGCCCTGCTTTCATGAATATGAAAGGCATAAGCTTCATAAGCTCCAGGAGGAAAACCAACCTCACTTTTGAATGTTCTTAGCCTTAAGTAACACTCTACTCTTTAGTGACCACAGAAGCAATGTTTGTCCACCCTGGTTTGATGTCACAAGCCTGTAGCTCCACTAATATGAGAAATGCACAGAGATAATAGTCCAAGACCAGCCCAGGGATGATCTTGGAGGGAGAGTAAATGAAGGGGAAAGGTAGAGGGGGGAGCTAGGTTAGTGTATGCATGTGAAAATGTCACAGTGGGTCCCCTTGTATCACCATGGAGAAAAGAATAGATGAGGAAGATACCTTCTCAGTGCATATGCTTACTGGTACATGCCTGTAATTGTAGCAACACTGGAAACAAGGTAAGATGATCAAAGTCTAAGGCCATTCATTCTAAGCAAATGGGCAAGTCTTTCACCAAAAAAATAGGTAAATCATAAAAGATTAGTAATGTGGTTGAAGTGGTAGATTAGCCTTATCACTGGACTGACCTCTAATTTTTATTCATTTATTATGAAGTCATAAATGTTCTTAGACATTGTAATATGTATTTCATATCCTTCTATTGAAATTCATGTTGAGATTTCCATGCTCATTTCTCCCGTGTTATGTTTCTTATCTTCATGGTTTTAGAATTGTTTATGTCCTCAAAATTTGCCTTGTGGGTTTATGAGACACGGGTCAATGGATGTTGGTTTTTTTTTTTCCATTCTATTGTAGAAAGTTCTGTCATTTTTCACTGCCTCCGTAGGGTAAATCTACCCTGTAAAGATTCTCTTATATCAGTGATCTTTTAAAAATGCAAATTTGATTCTGGGAAACCATGCTGTGTTTTGCCTCAAAGGTCTTACACAAAATCGACATACTCAGGTCACTGTCTACTTCTTTGACATCAAACTGATACCTCTCCTCTCCATCCCTCACCGTACTTCATTCACAATGGCTGTGCTGAGCCAGATATTTCCAGAGAAGCCACATTTTGAGAGGTCAAATTTTGGAGTCTTTATTAAAGGGCAGTGATTGCATGGCAGACTCCTGTCTCAAAGACCAGCATCCAGCAAACAAACTGAACACTGCTAGGAAACTGAGCCATGAAGACTGGAAAGGAAAGAAAGAACAAAAGTAACAAACCAATTCAGCTCCAGTGGAAAGCTGAAGTGGAACGCCATGATAACTAGAGAAGAGCCAAGAGACAGGAGACAGGACATGAACACAAAGACACCACATGGTATAGCATAATGGCTCCGGACCTGCTCTGGGCCTAAATAGGGTCAGGTCAGGAGCAGTTTCACAGGAAACTCAATTTCCGAAAACTGGATGGATGCATTTAGTAAACTATCATCCAAGTCCCTGCCCCTGTCTCCAGGTATTCAGGCAGGCTCCTCACCTTGGAGGAGGGGCTTTCACCTTCTTCCTTCAGGAAGATAGGATGCTAGATCCTACCGTCCACCATGTGGCCAAGATGGCGCCTGCCAGACCCATTTCCCTACTTCGATATGACAGATATTTATTAACTAAGTAAATGAAAATAACTCCGAAAGAAACATTAAGGGCTTGAACTGATTTTCTACTACTGGTATAAGTAATTTCTACCAATGTACCACCTCAGAATTCTGAAGAATAGAGGGGCAAAATCAAGGCTGGGTCAGGGTCATGTTTGCTCTATTATCTATAGGGAGAACCCCCTCAATTCCTTATCCTGGTAGCTGTTAGGCAATGGTTGGCATTACTTCATTGTGGCTGCACAAATCTAATTTTGGCCCTGATAATCATGTGATGTCTCCATGCAAAGTCATCTTCATACAAGGATATGGATTATTTTGAATTAAAGACTCTTCTCCAGTATGTCCTCTTTAGCTAAATGAGTCTGCATTTACTCAACAGTCTTGTATTTTTGAGATACTGGGGTTTAGTACATTTTGAGGAGTATAATTTTACGCTTAAAATTAGATACTATTTTTTTTCTTTGGGTAGGGATTTTTTTTTTTTTTGGTTTGGGTCTGTGTGTTGTCCATCAGCTCTTCAGCTCAAGGCTAGTCTGCTACCACTGGAGCCAAAGTGCCACTTTCCGTTTTCAGGTGGTTTTTTGGAGATAAGAGTCTTACCGACTTTCCTACCCGGGCTGTCTTTGAACTGTGATTCTCAGGTCTTAATTTCCTGAGTAACTAGTATTAAACTCATGAGCCACCAGTATCCTGCTCAAGTAGATACTAAATTTAAGAAAGAAAATTAGAAAGTTTCAACATATTTAGAAAGTATAAGAATATATGATATCACAACCTACATGTAAAACATTTATTTTAGACGAGTAACATTTTAACTATAGTACAGTACTTATAAAAGTGGAAATACAATGCCAAGCACTGGTGGCTCACTGCTATAATCCTAGCTACTCAGGTGGCTGAGATCTGAGGATTGTGGTTCAAAGCCAGCCCAGGCAGGAAAGTTCGTGAGACTCTTATCTCCAATAAACCACTAGAAAATAGGAAGTGGGGCTGTAGCTCAAGCGGTAGAGTGTTCACCTTGAGCTGAAGAGCATAGGGACAGCACCCAAGCCCAGAGTTCAAGCCCCACAACCCACAAGAAAAAATAAAGTGGAAATAGAGTAAAAATGAGGTTTACAGAAAATGTTTGCCAATAAGTAAGTATGTTAAGAGATCATAACAACCTAAGCTTGGCTTGTAGTTTAGTGGTACTAATAGCTGATATGTGTAAGACCCAGTATTTAATCCTCAACTTCACAAGAAAGGGGGTCTACTTTTATCTTCAGTAATTAACATTAGCTGCTCAATACAGAAGAAATTGGAGATTGAAGAATAAAGTAAGCAGAAATCTACAAAATAAGAATAGGAAAACAAAGGGAAGATAAAATGAAAACCTGTCTTTGAAAATATCAATGTTCCATTGTGCTAATGAACACAATAATATGTACATTCTTTATTAATGTATCCATAGACCCAATGAAATACTAGCAGTACAAAATGATTTTTCTTGTCATTAACCTTTTGGATAAAAGAGTTAGCATGTTACTGGGTATACTAGCAGTTAAAAAAGTGAGTCTTGGATACAGGAGAGAAATACATACAGACAGACAGATAATGCTTGATATTAGAAATAGATAAATAATAGAGATGATAGATATAATACATGATAGAGATATATAATGAGGATAGGTGATATAGAGATACATAGAAAAGATAAATAATTAACTAAATTTCAAATATCCAAGTCAGCCCAGGAAAATCCATGACTTTTTGTTGTTGTTGTTGTTGGTCATGGGGCTTGAACTCTGGGCCTGGGTGCTGTCCCTGTGCTTTTCAGCTCAAGGAGAGCACTCTATCTCTTGAGTCACAGCACAACTTCTGGTTATTTCTAGTGGTTTATTGGAGATGAGAGTCTCACAGACTTTCCTGCCCAGGCTGACTTTGAACTGTGATCTTCAGATCTCAGCCTCCTGAGTAGCTAGGATTGCAGGTGTTAGTCACCGGTGCCTGGCTTCCATGACATTCTTATCCATAATTCCACCTCCAATTGAATATCAAGTAGTTGACTGGAGCTGTGACTCAAGTGGTAGATCACCAGCCCTGAACAAAAAATGCTAAGGTGCAGCACCTAGGCTCTGAGTTCAAGCCCCCATAACAGCACACACACACACACACACACACACACACACACCCACACACACACACACACACACACACACACACACACACACACACACACACCATATTTAAGGATTTAGGAATCAGTGTTAAGGTGACTCCTGAAGCATGACAGTGGGTTTGGCAATAATGGATGAGTTTGTTGTTTTCAACCTCGAAACCAGAGGAAAAGGATTCAGAACCCAGTCTTCTCTGAAGCAGTTGGTTTCCAGTTGATTGTTCACTTGAAGTAGTGAGGGGAGGGGAGCTGCAAAGATCTGACCCTGTGTGGGAGGGAAAACTTTGCCAGACAGTGCTAGAAGAAATAAAAAACAATATGGTTCGCAAGAGACACTGCTTCTACCCTCCTAGGATTTATCATCTGCTCACAGAGACAGAAAGTATGCATGGAAATATGTTTTCAAATAACTGTTTTATAAATACAGTACACTGTATTTATGAGTTGGCATGGATTCTATCTTGAGTGTACCCAATTACATAGATGTCCAAGAGCAGAAATAATACAGCAAGAACCCAAGGTGGGAAAATATCTTCTCTGGAGTCCCACACTACAGGATGTGAGAATAGTTTGTGTAATCATTTAAAAAACATGAAAATATTGAACAATCCCACTTCAGTAAGTACAGAATAACATAAGCCAAACAAATATAGTCATAAAGACCAACATCTCAGAAATGGGTTAAAAATCAGAAACAAATATCAAGAATTCTATGGTCAAAGGACATAGGAAAGTTTGAGAGAAAGAAGGAAAAACAATCCTCAACTGAAATCATGAACATTAAATGTGACCTTTGTAAAATCAAGACTTGGAGGCAAAATTGATGGCCTAGAAGTCAGAAGTAAAACACTTTTAATGATTATTACTAATACCATAAAGACATGATTTGGCATTTAGAGTCATTGTTTTCCCTTCATACTGATAGCGATATCCAGGAACATTTTATAGAATGTTTGATTGTTTCAAAAATTTCCTTGTGGGTGTTCAGATAATAATTCTTCAATCTCTAAGTAATACATAATTTGTTATACATTTGCAGCTTCTTATTCTCATCGGGTTGTCTTTGCTTCTGTTAAATATTGCCTACATAATGACAGAAAATTTTCTTCCTGTGTTAAATGCTCAAAACTTTAGTTTGCCAACCGCAGAATACAAACTCTAAGTCATTCTTTGCTGAAGTTCTATTATAGCAAGTCAATTCATTTTTATATATTTTAGAGACTTTATTATATTTGGTAATAAAGGGACTAGGATAGTTATTGATAATAATAAATGAAAACCTAGCTATAAACATACTGGAATGTAAATGAAAGATCCTTTAATTTTTAACTTAGACCTTTTTTGGTCTAATTTGTAATATTGTTAGGGCAAGCTATTGCAGATATTAACATTTCATGCATTTATTTTCCTTCTTATATTGTATTGGTAAATGACAGAACTCTTCTATTGTCTTTTGTTCTTTAACAATAAAACAAATTACTCAAAGTCATCTGTATAACACAGTTGATACAAAATATACTGAAATTCAAAACCTGAAAAATTCATGTATTTTTTAAAATATTCAGTTTTCTAACCAATATTTCTATCATTTTTGTATCACATAATAAGAATGCCATAGCAATTTATTATATTTATTTTGTTTGAACACTGATTCAAGAATTCTATACCATCAAAAAGGAATTTTATGAGAAACATACATAAATTCCAGAGAACTACTAATGTTTTTTTAAGACAGCAAAATAAAAAAAAAATAAACTCTGCCATCTATCTTACTTTCTTTGTGTAAGATGGGTTTATCGTTTGGAGAATTTTCTAAAAGTACAGACCATACATAGCCTTTTGTTTTCCATTTTTATAAGAAAAGATATAAGTCTGAGCAACAGAAGTCACTTGGGCTAATCTATTAGTTAAAAAGAAAAACATCAATGGAGCAAATGTTTTCATATGCCTGTTCTAGCATATGTGGATGTTCAAGAAAGCATTTTAAGCACCATTAATGCCAATGAAGCACACCCTGCAGTCATTTGTCATGAGCGACAGATTCCTTGACACAGTCCCTTTGAACACCCATCTACATCTCTAACTGTTCATCTGTCTCACAGAAATAGCCTACAATGTTCATTCATCATTGGAATGAGGGGTGATAAAAATCTCCATTCCTTTTTTCTCCTACAGAACTAGAGTATCTTCACGGACTTTACATTTTAAGCTCATTAATAGCAAAGATGTGATGTGGTTCACTCCAGTACTTTCCATGGGCTGCGGCTCACATCACAGGAAGCAGAGTAGAAAGGGAATGGACCCCTGGTGGCTGGGGATGATGGAAGTAACAGTTCATTATCCATAAGAAGCCCAAAGTAGACAAAAGGGGGGAGGAACAGGCTGAATAAACTCTGTCTCTGTCTGTCTCTCTGTCTCTCTGTCTCTCTCTCATTCTCCCCCCCTCCCCCGCACACCCTACATATTGTTTAGCTGTATAGCTAGAGTGAGTTTTCTGTGGCTCAGAGCTCTTTGCAGGTGGAGGACAATTTTCAGAGCTGTCGACTGGATCACTGCAATATGCTGTATTTGACGGTCCCTTGGAAAGTCTCCCAGAAGTCAAAGAAAATGCAGAGTGCAGCTGTTGGAGGTCGTTAGCATAAATAGATTTGGCATAAGTGGAATCTGAATACTTGGAATTGAATTACACACATACACACACACACACACACACACACACTTGCACATAAACATACACACACTGGTAGACTGATTGATAGGTAAATAGATATGTAGATCAGAGACAAAGTAATGAAATAATAAATAAATAATAGACAATTAAACTATTTGTATTTAAAATTTATAGATACATGACATAGGAAACACATTCATTTTGTTTTGTTTCTTCAAGGAAATGTAGACTTCTATGGCAAAGATGGAAATTATATTGTCAAATAAAATATTTCAAGTTGTAATAATCTTGGTATCATTTTTTAGCATAGAAATATAATATAGGTCTACTGGTGGTTTAATGTGTGAATAAAGTTTCTACAAGGTCTCACACACACACATATATATATTTATATATTAGATTGCCTGGTTTCCCTCATTTGTGGTAGCTAGAATGCATCTATTAATCTATAAGCAAACACACTGGGTAGTAAGCAAGAGGTTTAAATGAATTTACTGAAGTACAATAGATTTTTATGGAAGCACAAACGGTATATTTCTTAAAAAAAAGTCTAAGCCACAGCCCAACAAAATCACTAAACTTTTTAATAAAATGGTAAAAATTTGATACATAAACTATAATGAAGGAAAGTGAGAGAAGCGGGGGTTGGGAGGGGGGGTTGGAAGGTTGAGAAGGGTGACATTGATCAAGATGCTCTGTATGCATAAACTGCTGTGGTGAATGGCAACTCCTTTGCCCAACTATTTGGTACAGTTACTTTGTACAATTAATAAAAATATTCAAATACAGAAAAAAATAAAATTTTTACAATAGTATTCTTCATAAAATGGATACACTTATTATTTAAATTATATTCAATCCATGGCATTTATGATTTTGAAAATTAATACTGAACTGAATTATGCATGATGCATAATTGTTTTATATGAAACAACTGTAATTATGTAGAAAAGTATGAGTAGAGCCACAAAGTTCATAGACGGTAACAGCTCTATCCGAAGTCTGTCTTTTTCACAGAGAAATCATTTTAACTGTGATTTTAGTGGTGCATTGTTTACTACTAGATTACGAATAGTTCATTACCAAGTGCTATTATATGTTGGGTGGTGGGGCCCGTCAGTATTGGGTTTTTAACTCAAGATCCCAATTCTTACATTAATTTTTCATTCAATTCTTATGTTCTGCTAGTTTTGTTATACCTCTACTTGTGGCTTTTTGCTTGTCAATTGGAGATTTGTCTCATGGAATATTCTACCCTCCCTGACTTGGAACTTTGATCCTCAGATCTCATCATCCTAAATTGCTAGGATTGCAAGCATGAGCCACTAGTATCCTGTACCAGTGTTATTTTCAAATAAATATATTATTATAATATAACATTGTTTATTCTTGTTGAAAAGTTTTCTTCAGAAATAGAAATTAGAAACAAAATATTGGGGAAAGTAAATTTATTCGCTACAGAACTGAGGCTCGTGTTACAAATCTGAGTTTAGTAATGGAAAACTAAATTATATTACCTTATGAGGTAGAAGAAATTCGTGAGCATCACACCAGCAGTGTGAAACAAGCACTTCCCTACACTATTTTACACTTAATCTCATCTCATCATTCCCAAATCAACACTGTCAACACAAATCCAGAAAACACATGGATTAGGCTATTCACTGTGTGAAACTGTCAAAAATGATATGTTTTGCTTGATTTGAAAGCTTTCAGATGATTTATTATCTGTTTTCTTTATAAATGTTTTATTCTGGCTGTCACATATTCTTCATGTAAATATTTACTATCATAGTCAACACTTAGGAAGGATAAAGAAGTAAGGCTTGTTTGAAGGTTCATTTCTGCAATACTAACTCCCCAAGAAGTAAAAGTAAGAGGACTGGGAGTTTGATACCATACTTAGAATAGTTAGAAAGACTTCTCAGGAGTAGTGAGCAAAGGCTAAATAAGTGTGGAAGGATGCTCATATAAAATAGTATTCTATGAAATAAACTAAAAGAAAGGAAATTAAATGCTCTTTAGTTGACCTTGCTGCTGTTTGTGTTTTGTTGCTTTGTTTACTACTTCATATTTTGGAGTGGAGCGGAGTGTGCAGAAAAGGTGGAACATGGATGAACAAATACAGCAGGGTTGCTCACTAGACACTGTGACAATGAACTGGATATCTTATGGGTGGGAACAGGGAGGAAAGATTGTGAGGGACCACTAGTGTGGGAAAAATGGCTCAAAAATTATACGGATTGTGCCTGATTCATATAACTATAACCCTTCTGTATGTCAACTACAAAAAAAGGAAGAAAGAACCATCGCAAAAAAATGTGTAAATGCATACATAGGTAAATACAGAAGCAGGGCACTGGTGGCTTACGCAGGGAGCTGAGATTATAGGATGGAAATTTGAAGCCAACTCAGGGAGAAAAGTCTGTGATTTTTATCTTCAATTAACCATCTGTAAGGTAGGAGTGGAAGTGTTGTTCAAACGATAGTGTGGCAACCTTGAATCAAAATGGTAAGGGACAGTGCCTGGGCTTGACGTACAGACCAGTACTAGCAGAGGAAAAAAAATAAATGTAAATAGATGGAAAGGGGCAGGAAATATGGCCAAAGTGTAAAATTCAGTATGTGAGAAGTCCTGGGTTACATTTTGAGTGGTTGTTAATCACTCTTCCATCTCAGGCACCTTAACAACAGTACAAATTGAATGTTTTTTTGTTCATCCTCCCCACCCCCAACCCCGGAACCATACACAATGAAACTACAGCCCTGATTTAACACATGATCCAAAATATGTAATGATTTTAGTAGGTATTAAGCAGCTTACACTTTTTATGACTGATACAAACACCCCAGTTTCATTTTTTTTTAATTTTATTGCTTTGCTTTCTTTTAAAAATGTATTAGAAGAAAACAGTAATGACTCATTTGCTTATGCAGTACATTTAGCATATGCATTTTATATTTGGAGTCTTTTAAATGTATTTCTATTAGAAACAAGTCTTAAACACATGCATAATATTGCCAGTTTCATATATTAGGTTTTTTTCTTATCATAAAAGTATTCAATCTTTGAGCCGTAGAAATGCTAAAATATTAAAAATTAAATTCTGAGGCAGGAATCAGTATCTGATGCCTGTAGTCTTACCTACTCAGGAGGCTGAGTTGTGAGGATTGTAGTTTGAAGCCAGCCAAGGAAGTAAAGCCCCCATGAGACTCCAATGAAGAATTCAGAAAAGGCTGGAAATGGTACTACATTTCAAGGGGTAGTGCTCTAGCCTTCAGCACAACAGGTCTCTGGGATAGTGACTAGCTGAGTTCAAGCCCCAGGATGGGCAAAAATAAATAAATAGATAAATAAAAATTAAATTCTGAAATAAACACAAACTGTAAAATGCTTCACAAATTCTGGCCATTTTTTAAAATGGTTTTATGAAATACAAGACTGAAGTAACTTTATTGAAATTTTGGTGAATCGTACAAGTAATATTAATGAATTTCTTTGTTAAACTATTAGATGTAGTGAATAGGTAACATATGAATATTCAAAATAATTGAACACAAACAAGGGGCATTTTGTTTCAGTTGTAAACTTTTCTTTAAGATAAAATATTATATTATTTAAGATAAACTATATTCTAAATAAGGTAAAATTTATATTATATATTATATAATATATTTTATATTGTTTAAAAATTAAATTTAAACCCATTTTATTACTGTGTAAAATATTTGATCTTTCAGTTTTATATGTGGAAATGTATTTTGTCTGTCTTCAGTAACTCACATTTTACTTTTAAGCATTTTCTTTAACAAATCCATCCAAATTACTGAGCATACCTAGTCTCTGGGTAAGTATAGCCTCAAAAATGATCAAAAGTATGCCTCCTAAGAATCTGTGACTGTCTCTGGGGCAATGACTGATCACCAATATTAATAAGCAAATAAAAAGTATTTTCTGTGACTGAAAGAATCTACTTATTTTATTTAAAAAAAACCTTTCTGTGTTTTCCTACCAATATGTAATGCATAACTTAAGGTGATACGTACTTGTTATAATATTGATTCATTTAAATCAGATTCCATTTTATAACAACCATTTTTTGTTATCCTCCCAAGATAGCAGACAATCTGCAACAATCTCTGCTTTTAGCCTGAATTAATTTCACTCATACAATAATTTCTGTGACTATCAAAATCCCAAGAAAGCTTGTGTACGATGTTTCAATACCTTCATAAAGAAGCAAACCACATAATAAACTACAAGGCAATTATACAGTAAAAGATATAAAGTGACTACTAATCAAACATATGGTCTTAATCTGTATTTTACAATGGCAATTCTAAAAGCAGAAGGTTGTATTTAGTTCTCTGATAGAGAGGAAGAGTCACTGACATCATCATTATGACTCAAATAAAGTTGTTTGTGCTCTAGGCCAGAACAGAATTACTTAAAATTCTGCCTGTGCTAATAATCTCCTACACATGTTATATGAGATGATTCACTTAAATTGGATATTTTTATGTTTAGATTATGTATATTTTTTTGTCCTCTAAGATTTGAGGCAAATTGTTTCAAAATTCTCACTTCTTTTTATGGAATGTTTGCGTGGTCAACAGGAAATGGCATACACTGAAGTTCTCCTGGAATGAACTGACAAAGATAGGTTAAATAAAGGAAATGATACATGCTACAAATTGACTTATGGGCAAAACAATAATAGAATCACAATATAGAGAATATAATACTTGATTGTCTACTCCCCCAAAATGATTCACAATTATTTTCTCTATGGTAAAAAGAATAGAAGTTTTCAGATGAACAAAAAATTATTCTAATGAGAACTCAGTGGCTCACAAAATATAAAATGAGCCAGAATAAAGTCTGGGTCTTGTAGAGAAAAAGTGGTTGATAAATAATTTGACTTAAATTCATCAGGATGATTTGTGACAGATTTCTCTCCATGTTTCTAGACAGGAATCATTGTTTCTTTTGCCTATACTCAATTAATAAAAACTCAGAAAAAGTCAAAGATTTTTCTTCATGTGTTCAGAATATAGCAGAAGCAGGAACACTGGGGCAATTCCCTTCCTGTTGTGTTTTCTTTTAGGAAATTGAGAGAGAAACTGTCAGAGGGTCCCAAAGTAGATGTCTGATATACAGGCTTTTTAATTTATTCATGATCAAATTTCTTCATGCTAAATTTATAATATGTTGTAGTTTTATTTTTGAGATACAACACATCCCATGAATATAGCATAAATATATTGCAAACTGTAAATCAAAACACTATTCCACACACCATTGCATATGTTCTTTTCATTGAAATTGCTTCATGATTAAACTTCTATGAATGATCAATAAAAGATTGATACAGTAATAAACAATATAATATTATATAAAGGTAAAATCAAATCCACAGCCATGTCTGAGGAGATAGATGTGAAACTAGCCTATTCAAAAGTTAATTAAAGGACACACACACACACACACACACACACACACACACACACACACACACACACACACAAAGGTAGTAGCATACCTTAAGTGGTACATCATCTGCCGAGCAAATAAATGTGAGGTCTGAGTTTATAAATAGTGATGAGATATTTGAGATAGGGTGGGTGTATTTTTTTTTCCATTCCTTCAGAAGATACTGAGGAAAATTTACTAGAATACTCTCTCCCCATTTTGGTCAGAGACTGGCAAATCTTGGAATTCTTAGACCTTTAGACATGAATATATTTTAATTCTACTTATTTCCCAGTTCATCCATCATTCCTGCAAAATATAAACTTGTGAAATGCCTTTTATTTTATTCTTAATTCTACTTGAGAGGAATGCGAAAATACATGTATTTCTTTTTCTTTTCTTTTTTTTTTTTTGGTCGGTCATGGGGCTTGAACTCTGGGCTTGGACACTGTCCCTCAGCAGTTCAGCTCAAGGCGAGTGCTCTACAGCTTGAGCCAGAACGCCACTTCCGGTTTCCTAGTGATTATTGGAGATAAAATTCTCGTGTACTTTCCTGCCTGGGCTGGCTTTGAACTGTGATCCTCAGATCTCAGTAGCTAGGATGTCAGGCGTGAGCCAGCAGCGTCCGGCTTAAAATACATGTATTTCAATGGCTAAATTAGCAGTTATGTCGATAAATATCAATAAAATTTCTAGCTGGAAATATTATAATATTCTATGTGGTTAAATAACACAATATAGAAGAATACAAATTATTTTCAATTACTCCAGATTCATGGATGTTAGAAATTCTTCTATCTTTTTAATAGGAAGAATTTACTAGACAAAAGAACTTTTTAAATAAAAGACCCAGAATCTCATTCATCTTTTCCCTCTGAACTTCCAGGTTTCAAGACTTAAGAAGACTGTCAGTTTTAAGGATGTTTACTTAGGAGAATCAGACATTTACATGTATACTTTTACCTCAATGTATGTATTTTATTCACAGGCAAATAAAAATACTGCCTTAATGTTGTCTCTAATACATATTATGTGGTTACCCATGATAAAAATATTATAGGCATAAAGTTTTATCATAGAAGGAAGAAACTTTACTGAACTCTTAAGGATACATTGTGTAATTTGTTGGCTATTTATTTTCTTCTCTTTATTGTGAAAATACTGTACAGAGGGGTTACAATTACATGCGCAACATAATGAGTACATTCTTATCAAGCTCTGTAGCCTTCTCCTTTGTTTCCCCTTCCCATACCTTCCCAAACTCCCCCCACCTCTCCATCCAAACCTCCCCCCCCCCACCAAAGTTGTGAAGTTCTTTTTTTCCACATAATGACTTGTATATCTCATTGTTGCAATGGAACCACCTGTATCCCTATTTAAACTATTTGTTTTTTCCCTTCCCCTCCACAAACTATACCAACCTCAAATACAGTGAAAGCAGGGGTTATACTGTGGGGGAAGGACATACAAAGCAACAAAAAAATAATCTTATAAATGTGTTAGAAACAATCACCTGAAAGAAAAAAAAACATTTGAATATATATCTTAGGGTTCATTTCCCTAACATCAACTTATCTGATCTTTTCTGCTTGACTCAGACATATACTATTTATTGCAAATAAGGGAAACCATGGGACCTAAGTTTCTTTGGGCCTGGCTTACTTCACTTATTATAATTTTTTTTCCAAATCTTTCCATTTTCTAACAAATGGGGCAATGTCATTCTTTCTGATGGAGGCATAGAATTCCATTGTGTATATATACCACATTTTCTTGATCCATTCATCTACTGAGGGGCATCTGGGTTGATTAATTCATCCAAAACATCATACACCACGATCAAACAGGATTCATTTCAGGGATGCAAAGCTGGTTTAATATAATTCATCACATCAGCAGGAGCAAGGATAAGAACCACATGGTTATCTCAATAGATGCAGAAAAAGCATTTGACAAGATCCAACACCCCTATATGATGAAGGTTCTGGAAAAATTAGGAATCCATGTAACATTCCTCAATACAGTAAAGGCTGTATATGACAAACTACAGCCAGCCTTGTACTTAATGGTGAAAAACTAAAGCCATTTCCTCTTAACTCAGGAATGAGTCGAGGTTGTCCATTGTCTCCACTGCTCTTCAATCTAGTATTAGGATGCCTAGCTACAGCAATAAGACAAGATGCAAACATAAAGGGGATCCAAATAGGGAAAGAAGTAAAACTCTCTCTCTTTGCAGATGACGTGATCTTGTATTTTCAATCTCATATATGGAACTCTATAACAGAAAACACACAAACACACACATCCACAACCACAATAACAACAACAAAAAACAAGCATCCAGAATTACTTTTATATTTTTTTTCTATGTATGAAAGAATTTAGGAAAATATATACTAAACATAAATACAGTCAATAAATACTTTAATGATCTCTAAATATTGTACCGCTGTAAGTAGCTTATATTTGATCACCAGGTATTTCTTGATGAAAAGATAAAGTTCCTTAAAGCCAGTTACTGACAGAAACCATTACAAAGGAATAGATGACTCCCTCCTGTGACCAAAGGAAAACAGTAATAAAATTTTTTAACAAAGTCCCAAGGAATTGACCATGACATACTTTTTTTTTCCTGGCTCAGAGAACTAAAGAACTATATTTTAAAAACCATTATGCTTGAATTGGAATGTTGGTTCTATGGTTAATGATGTGAAAATATCAAAGAAATTTCTATGTGCACAAATAGGAAAGTGGCTTCCAGATTAGAAAAGTGGTTTCTATTTAAAAATATTGTTCAGACAGACCATTAGATGTCTCAATATATTGTGTATGGATATATAGCCAGTTATATTTATATCTATCCATTTATGTATATCTGGAAAGAGAGAAGTAATGAGTAGATATAAGATATCAATCTTGATGTACACACATATGTGTGTGGAGGGGGTAATAGTTATGCTTTTGCTTTAGCCATTGAGAGTTATTGATGAGAGGATGAATTACCAGTAGATGACTTCTCTCTTCCCCTACAAATCTACCCCTCAAGAGACAAGAAACACACTAACAGCCTCTCTCAATTGATATATTCAAGCCCCTGTCCTCAACATCTGATACTTATTCTTTATTTGAAAATAAATTTTAGCCTTTTTGATAAATTTGAGAGAAGATTATCAAGACTCATGGAACAGTGGGATGCAGCTTTCCTAATGAATAATCACCTGCTGAATGGAAAACTTTATAGATCATTGCAACACCAGCATCCCACTGTTGTTTTAGCAGTCACGTGAAAGTGAAGAGACACACAAACACAAGAAGCAGATATGTAATATAGTGAGAACAGATTCATTTTCATAGAAACAAGAAACAAAGGAAGCCTAGGATCCAGTTTGCAATGGCTTTCTAAGGCTGAAGGCTTTTTTTCTTTTTCTTTTTCTTTTTGTAACAGATGTAGCCTTGACTCTCTATTTCCCAGATTACATAACTTGGGGGTGGAGGTGGGTGATGAGGAGTAGGAGGTGGAAGGGAGACATGAATCATTTGCTAGCACTTCGAAGAACATTGTTCTTCCAAGATGAGAGAGGAACAAAGTTGAGCTGTCCTACAGGCAACCACCTACTTTAGGTTAAAAGTGAATTGTAAATATATAATTGCATATTCTATGAGTATATATATACACACACACACACACACACACACATATTATACAAGTACCAGCATGAAAAAGAAAGAAGAGAAAATGGATTAGTCAAACACATCATAGAATTTTAAGAGGAGCTTTCCTACCAAGAGGAAAGCTCTACATGAAGAGAGAATACAGACACTGATCACAATATACCCCACAAAAAGAGTAGCTGCACAATAAGCAATTCCAATGATGACAGTCAACCAGCCTCAGGTACCAAAAGGGAAGAGACCATTCTTCTTTACAAATTTCAAAGGAAATAAGAATTAGGATTCCTAGCCTTCCGAAATATTAAACAGTAAATTTCTGTTTATTGTTTTCAGTCCTCTCCTCCAATCTGTAATTTCCCCCTGTTTCATGTATTTGCTTGATTTTTAAAGAAGTGTATAAGATTTATTGAGAAGTATTCCCTTATAATGTTATGAATCTTGGTTGTTTCTGTGGTGATATTTCCACTCTCATCTCTGAGTTTGTTTATTTAGGTGTGTTCTCTTCTTTATTCTGATAAGATTTGCTAAGGGTCTGTCAAGTTTGTTAATTTTTTCTAAGAACCAACTCTATTTTTGTTGATTCTTTCTATGATTTTTTTTATTCTAATTCATTTAATTCTGATTTAATTTTGATTATTTCTTTCCATCTACTGGATTGGGTTTATCTTGCTGCTCTTTTTCAAGGTAGTTTAGATGTGTCATTAAATTGTTGGTTTCAGATCTCTCCAATTTGTTGATGTAGGAACTCAGAGCTATGAACTTGCCTCTGAGTACTGCCTTTGCTGTGTCCCAATGGAGCTGATAATTGATGTGGTCATTTTTGTTGAACATCATGAATATTTGAATTTCATTTCTAATCTCTTTCATGACTCACTGGTGATTTAACAGTGTGTTGTTTAGCCTCCAGTCTGGGACAAGCAGAAAAGGTCAAAAGCTATGTAATTATGACCAGATAAGATAATGGTACGTGAAATGAACCCCAAGATAGGGACACAAGTGTTCTTGTTTGTTTGTTTGTTTTTCTTGTTTGCTATTTCCTAACGTATTTATAATGTACCATATGATTTTTTTGTTTCTTTGTATGTTCTTCCCCCATGGTATAACGCCTGCTCTCACTGTATTTGATGTCAGTGCTCTGCATCTTGTGTATACACTTCTGTAATTGGGGGAGGAGAAGGGAAAAAAACGAACATAATGCTTAAATAAGGATACACACACATTGTAACAATGAGATGTACAAGACACTATGTTGAAAACCAAACTTTACAATTTAGGTGGGGAGGGGAGAAGAGGAGAGAGGGAAGTGTAGTTGTGGAGGTGGGAGGGAAGAGAGGGTAGGGGAAGAACAAAGGAGGAGGTAACAATGCTTGATAGGAAATGTACTCATTACCTTGCCTTATTTGAGTCAATAATCATACAATATTGTTGAGATTGTTACTTTTAAATTGTTATTTAAGTTTAATTAATACACATGATATAGACCATGTATGTCAATGCAGATAGAACTGTTTTGGAGGTGAAGGTGAAGCAGGGGAGGATATGGAGGAGTGAATAATTCTTCAATACATTCTGCATATGCACGAATATGGCATAGGGAAACACACTGAAAGCTGATCAATAACAGAAGCGGGTATGGGAGAAATAGAACAACAGCCAGGATTAGAATGGGAGAGTGAGAGGTAGAGCAACAGAATGAGATCATTTCACACAGCGAATGTACATTTTAAAAAGGAATGACCAGGGTGCAAAACTGGCCCGCTTGAGAATAGGTACTAGAAGGAAGAGGGGAATGAAAGGCAAAGGCAAAAGAGATAAAACATGGGCAAAACTCTTTATGCAAAATGTGAAAATTGAACAAGGAAGCATTTTGAAATTAGTTTGTGAATTGGGATAGGGATAGAGTGTGGGAAGAGTGAGCATAATCTAAGTCAGTCTGTGGACACATAACAATGAAACTCTCTTGTACATCTAACAATTGTTATACAAAGATCATAAAAAGCAGTTGCATCCAATTATGAAATAGAACATGGGATTTTGATACATTATATGTACACATACCTATGCATATAAATACATATTCATCTATCTATCTGTATATCTATCTACCTACCTACATATATATCCTATGGTGTGTGTGTATGTGTGTGAGTGTGTTTATTGCATTTAGCCCAGATGATGATAAAATGAAGATGTTAAGCCAATCCAACATCTAGAGTACTTCTTATCTCTCTGTGGTGAGAAGATTCACATCTCCCTGCTAGTTATTTTGAGATATGCAGAAGATACCGGCTACTAGGGTGGCCCCTGTGTACAGTACAACAAACATTAGGATTATTCTTCCTGTCTACCTATATTTTACACCCATTAGCCAATCTCTCCCTATATCCACTCCCTCTCTGTTCCACTCCACTCTACTTTATAGTCCTAGGAGATAATGTTTCATGGATTTCACAGATTAGAACATTTTTGTGATGCTTATCTTTATTTTTTAAATTTTAATTTAATTTAATTTTATTTTTGGTCTTGGAGCTACAACTGTGGGCCTGGGTACAGTCCCTGAGCTCTTCAGCAAATGTCGCCAGTTCTACCACTTGAGCCACAGCACTACTTCCCGTTTTCTGGTGGTTCATTGGAGATAAGAATCTCAGGGATTTTCCTGCTGGGCTGGCTTTGAACTGTGATCCTCAGATCTCAGCCTCCTGGATAGCTAAGATTACAGGCGTGAGCCACCAATGTCTGGCTTTGTCTTTTTGTGTGTGTCTGACTCATTGGATGTTCTGGGTTGCAGGTTTCTCTATCTTTCTAAAACAAAAGAGCATGCATTGTTTACATATGTCTATATCATATGCATATGAATATGAACATTCACCTATTTGTATATGTCTGGCACTTTTTATTATTAATCCAATGTTTCTTACTTAGTTTTTTCCTATCTTTCCTACTATTTATCATTGCTACAACAAAGCTGATTTTGTTTGCATTTAATATTTGGAAGATACTATGAAATTCTCCTTTTTAAACTTTTGTGGCATCTCCATATTTTTATCCATAATATCTGCACCACATGTCTACCAAAAGTGCTTGTTCTTTTTCCAAATCCATACTAACATTTGTCTTTTTGTGTCTCTTTAACAATAGCCATTATAACTGGGATGAAGTAAGATTTCAATACAGTATAATTGAGCTTTCTATAACAATGAGTGAAGTTACATAGTTTTTATTTCTCTATGTGTAATATGTATATAACTTTACATCTTTAATCTTGTTATTGTTCATTTTATTTTTTTATTTTAACTGTAGTAATGCTTTTATTTAAGCTTCCCACTTGCTAAAATAGTACTCTACCAATAAATAATATCCACACCTGTACTTATTTGGTTGTATTATATTCCTTTTTTTGAATCTTCAAAAAGTACATGAAGTATTGTTAGTAATCTAACTTACTTCCCCAATTGCCTTATTAGTTATTCACTATTCAAAATCCTTCCTTTTCTGTCCTTTTCTATCCCAATTTTGTCATTCACAGACACCATTTTGCTCTCATATTCCATTGACCCCAGTGATGGTGAGATCTAACTGCAGGCTACACACATAGTCACAATCATTGTGTGTCCAGAATATGTATTATTATGAGACGGCCAATGACAGACATAAGAAATTGAAAAAGAACGATTACTTATAGATTCAAGGCTACCCCTTTTTTCTTCTTTTTCAGGAGGGTTTATGCCCATCATTATTATCTCAGTGACAAACCTGCCCCTGATATCGCGTGACACCTAAGAAAGAACCAAAAGTGTAGGAAACTACACTTGCAAGACACATATGTTCAAAAAAAGATAAACTACAATAAACAAGTCATCACCATCAGAAAAAAATAATAAAAATAAACCTTCTGCTAACTTAAACCTTGTCATTCCTATGCTATTTGGCAAGGTGATGATTTATGCAAAACATTTGTCAAAAATAAAAAAGTAAACATAAGTTTCCTTTGAAGATTTGGATAATAAGCTGTCAGATTTGTGCACCTGGATTCCAGTGCTAAACTGCTTTAAAGGTTAACGTTTCAGCTCCTCAGCCTGTCTGTCAGGCACTACTTCCACTCTGAGAGTGTTATTTCATTTCTTTATCACGGATGCCAGTGACCTTCATCTGCCAAAACCAGGACCTACTTCCTTGTCTTCCTCCTTCATTCTCAAGTTGAAAGCTTCTGTCACAGATGATCATTCTTTTAAAATACAGATTCTACTTGGTTTCTCTGATAGTACTTTCTTCTAAGAGTTTTTTAAAAATTTCCCCAACTCTGAGGGTAATTCCTTCACATTCATTTTATTTAGAATTTTTTTTGCTACCTCTTGCCTAATTGCTAAGTACTTGCCTAGGTACTACATGTAGTAGCTTTCTGTCTTGATGCCCTTTCTCTTGGTGATTAATGCTCACAACAATCATGGACCTCTACATATTGTACTTATAATTTTGTTGGTTGTCCACCTTTTATGTTTCCAAATGAGTATTCCAAACTGGTATACATCCCAATTAGCTGATTCAAAGAAACAGAATGTAAATAACTATACACAGCATGATATTAATACTTGTATTAAATATTTTTATATGTTTAACACAAATTTTACAAGCCTTTGAACAGTTGTTGGTTGGATTTGTTACCTGGTCTACTTTATCTGTCAGATAGAATTATACAAATATTCTTTCTGTAAAATCATTTTTTGTAGTTTACATTTTATAATACTGGTTTTAAGTATTTTTCTGATTTATATTTGTTGAACTAGAGAAATATTTATATTTACAAATATACATATTTATACATATATACATATAAAAGCATATTTGTAGTCATGTTAATAGACAATTTTTAAAAAGCAAGAAATAGAAATAATGATGCTTTATATATCTATATATAAAATATGCATTATATTTTTTAAACTTACATATAATTTACATTATATGTAATTTTTATAATATATTTTTATAAAAATATGCACTTCAAAATGGATATCCCAGATGCAATTCCTAATATAGACCTCCTTGCTATTCAATTCCTACTGAGATGTTCTGTGTATTAGTACATTATTCTTTCTCTAGTTATTCTAGGTAAAGGCATAGACATGCCGTTCAATACGTTTCTCTGCTTAAACTACTAGCTTGAAACTACCAGAAAGACTTATAAGTGATAACTCCTATGTATATTTCAAAGTTCTCTCCAGTTCTATTACAACAACATGGATCTCTCCTGACATCTGTCATATGGATTACAGTAAGAGTTTTCAAATTGGTTTTTCCTTCACTATTTATTCCATATATTTATTTTAAAACCAGTTTCCCCATAAAGCTGCCAAAATTAGATGAAAAGTAAAGGGGGAAAATGATATTATTATTTTACTTCCTTTTATGATTAGAGTAAAATCTAAATTCTCTAAATGTATACATCTTTCACAAAGGCATAAGCAATTCAATATCTTCTCTGTACTCTTCTTGCTCTCGAAGTTGAATGATAAAATAATACTTCCTCTGCTAGAAATAGGACACATGATTGTTCACCATGCTTACCTCTAAAATCCTTCAAAAATTCTTCCTAATTTACATAACTAATAAGTAGATACACATATGTATATTATATATACATATATATGCATATACATATATACATATCTATCTAGATATGTATATCTATGTTTCATCACCAAAAGTTTTAAATAAGTAGGACACTCATTACTCTCGCCTGCAATCCTAGAACCTTGATCCTTCTAGTGAGGCTGTGATTGCAGAAGTGAACCACCATGCTTGTCATATCACTTCTGAGGCTAGATTGTGAATCAGAGTATAGAAGAAAAACAAAGATAATGTTGTGCCTAGTGAGAAAGAAACCATAAAATGAGGAACTGGCATTGTCTGCAACAGACAAGAAAATTATATAGTCTATTATTTTTGTCCAGTAGCAATATGTTGAATCTACTGCAAGTAGGTTTTTTTAAGTACTATAAGTCTTCAGACAACTGTAGACATAGTAAATACCCTATAATTTGCAAGGAATGTGGCTGCTGGTGATTGAGTTAAGGCCTCTCGCATTCTATGCATGAGTTCTCCCATTGAGATAAGTACTCATCTACTGGGAAAACCTTACATCAGAACTACCCACAAAATCCAGTCCTAAATTCCTAACACACAGGAATTCCATTGTAAAGAATCAATAGTTGTCTTCCAAGCTGCTAAATTTTAGACTAATTTCTTACACAAAAGTAGCTATGATTTAATGACCATCAGTGTCACGCTCCTGTAACAACTATCCCTTATTTGGGCAAACCTTGGCTCTGGAGAGTCATTAGAATCTGGAAGAAATTCACACAGGTGAAAATTGAGCCAATTTTAATAAATTAATGTCAGTATATGAATTTTATTTTCACCTTGGGAATTAATATACGCCGAGTTTGTAACAGACAATCCCACAATCCATAAACTCCTATGTGTATCTTTTTTATAGCTAAGGATTTCTTCTGCAGGTTCTCATTTGGGATAACCATTTCTCAATGGAAGGAAGAATGAAGGGAAATTTCTCCTATCACTTAGATGGTAAGGCAAGGATGAGACTGATCTTGCTTGCTAGGATATTTCTCCGAACCTAGATAGGATCGGTCTGCTGCCCCTTTGTTTATTCTTGGCAGATTTGAGGCCAAGATATACAATTAAATCTTTACTATTTGTCTGAATATCTTAATGATTTATCTTAGGATTCTGAAAGCTAGAGTGAATACACAATATTTCCTAAGAATTTTAGGCACACACACAACATAGAAGATGTGAAAGATGAGTTGAATTTCAATCAACTATACTTTATTAAGGAGAAAGTAAAAAGTTGGTAATTATGGAAAGAGAACAAGCTCCTCAAGAGTATCTCTTTTCTTCCAAATTCTGGCCATTCATTTCTGTATCGTGGCAGTGATTGAGGAAGGAAACATGTTTTTCCATCATTTTTTTGTTTCTGTCTCAGAACACTGTATCTATTCTATGTACATGGTTTACCCAAGTCAGAATATAGCACACAGAAGATGTATACACACAGAACTCCCTATCAAACTACTTTATGCTGTTTTTGACACTCAGGTAAAATAAACATTTCTGAAAATAGTATACATTTTTTGATAACCATGTTTGTTTCTACTTGGTGAACTTCATTTAAATGCTATTATTATTCCTGTTAATGTTGTGTAAATTATTTTTTCTAGCAATCGCAACTTACTTAAATCCACACATAACTCAGGGAAACTAAATATAATTGTTAGGTTTGTAAAAAGAGGTAGCCGAGTAAGAACCACACCATGCACGTGATATTCAGGTAAGGGGTTGGTTTTCTCATCGTTCTGGCTGGCACCAGGCCATGTTGGCACTCCACGTAACTGGCAAAGGCCTGGGAAAGAGGGCATCTGGCCCTGGGCTAGGCCTTATCTAGGGGAGGGGAGGGGAAAGTTGTGGACAGATAGAATGTAGAAGTGACCTTTTCCAGGTGTGCCAGTTGCCTAGGTAACGAAGGTACTGGGCGAGACTTTGCTGGGAGGAGGGTAGAGTCTGCTCGCCAACCAAGAGCAGAACTTAACAATAATCATGACCATACTTACGATTACTTGAATTATTTTAATAAAAATAACAGTAAGTATCTCACCTATTACTTTCCCAAGAGTGTACAAAAGGAAAACTAAGGACAATAGAGTGAAAGATAAATGTTGATCAGGATTTTTTTTCAATTTCCCACCTCCCAACAATGTGTTTAAATTATCAGAATCTTTTATTTAAAAGAAAAGAAGAAAAGAATTTCTTTTCGGTACAAATAATATAGTTTTAAAAGTCCTAGATTTTTGAAGATCACTTTTGTTCAGTGTCATAGTGTTGTGACCATAAACGTTCTTCAGCAATGCAATTTGCTATGATCAGTGAGTTAAGAAATCTAAGTGTCCAACAAGATGAATGTGTATCCTTGAATACAACCATAAGCATTTCCTGATGACGTTATAGATATATTGTTTTTGTTGCACCCTGTTGTGAAATGCTTGGTTGCATATTTTTTATTCTGTCTAAAAGCATCCAAACAAGTACTCAAACTTAGAATGAGAAATGGCTTTTTTTCTTTCAGTAATATAAGTAAGTTGTCCCCGTTTTCTATGATTATAAATGAATTTAAAACAACCAGATTGGTTACCATTTATACTAGATTGATTATGGTTTGTCCCTATTAAAAACTTAACATTAGGTTTTTGTCACTAGGATAGCAGTGTTCAGTGTTGATATGTTTTATAAATGATAGGCTGATCAAAGGAATTAATGGTTTTCTGGAGGAACTGAGTCCTGACTGATAGGATTAGTAATGAAGCAATTCCATACCCCTCCTTCTCACACACACAAATATATATGCACGCCTCATACCTATATTTTCGGAGAAGTATAGCCAATGCGTATCCTGCTCTATGAGCTGAATGAATATGTTTACTCTATAAATTATCCAGCTTCACGTACTTTGTTTTAGCATGAGAAGATGGACCAAGAATGCTTTTCTGGTAAATTTCCTGAATTTATGGAAAGTGTATTGCTTTTGTAAAGAAAAAATTGCTTCTTCTAGCACTTTTTATAGCTTGGTACTTCATGCTTACTAAATATTTTAGATATGTTTAAATTTTGAGGTGGTTCTATTTAAACGTGTATCTAGTAATTTTAAGATGAAGAAACAGTTGAAGAAACCCCTTGAATATTTCCAAACCTTCCATCTCACTAAAAAATAAAATAAAATACTCCATCTTGCTAAACATTATTATGAAGAAAATGAGTTTTATTATAAACAATCAGCCAAGAGGATTGGGAATATCCACATAACTGTAACCCAGAAATAGAAGACAATAAATTTATAGAAAAAGAATGAAAATGAATATACTTTTAAAAATATCAGTTTAAATCATGTAAATTGGCAATATACAAATAATCTGATGGTATTCCACATATTTCATTTTAGAAATCTGAGTGAAAAAGTAATACAATATTAACAAACTATTATGCAATCTGTTGGAAAGGCTTTATCAATATAATGTTCATTCACCACGGGCATACTTGTATACGGAATAACTATAATACTGGCATAACAGAGAAATAAAACTTTAATGCTGAATTTTATGTGGCAAGGAAAGGAAATCAAAGATATTATGGAACTCAGGTAGAGTTTTTACTATCTTATCTTCTTTGGGGAGCTACCAGCTGTTGCACTCACAAAAAAAGATTAGTCGAAAAATACATTAAGATGTACAAATTATGTCTTTACAGTGAAATTAATGATCAGTTCACCCACTATAAAAGATAATTGTAGAAAGGAAATATTGCATCATTAAAGTTAACTTTTATGCGACCCAAATGTGCAGAATAAAATGACAGCAGCTTTCTCAAAATGGTGTTATAGTCTACCAAAGTGCCTGTCTTTATAATGAAGAGTAGTAATACAATTCCACTCTTAAAGAGGACATACAAGGCTAAACAAAAATCATTAGTCTTGCCTTGTGGAATGGGGATATTAGTGATCTTTAAGCTATTAAAGCAGAACACATTTCAGTTTTATTGTTATACCATCTGATATCAAAATTACTCATTAAATGGTTACAGTTATACAGTAGACATAATACAGTAGTTTAATTGTGAGACAAATTGGTAGAATTATGTACAGACAATTTAATTCATGAGATCTTAAAAAACATGGATTCATTTATAAAATTGTGGAATTTTAGTGAATTCAGAAGGACTAGATTTAAACTATTGTTCTTTCTCAAAACTGATTGATCAGCTCCAGGGACACATCTCTAAGGCAGTGTTCAAACCCTGAAAACAAATCTACCAAGCAAGAATCACAGACAGTGTCTCAGGAACCATAGAATAGTGAATGAGGGTAATTTTTTGAATTCACATCTACATATAGGGATGGTGAGTCATATTCACTTATGATTATGTTGAGCTTTTGCTTAAAGCAATGCAATTTTTTTCATGCATGTCAAGGAACAAGGGTTCTTTCTTGTTCCTCTGCCTTCTAGTTCACCAGTCCTGTATAAAAATCACAAATAATAATTTTCCAAACCTACGATCCATACTAACATTAGATTTAATATATAGATTAGATTTAACATATAGTTACCTCTTGAGAAGTGAAAAGTAATTTAATGATACATATTACAAAATAAAATGTGGCTATATATAATGTGCTATTTGTCTAAAATTATCTGTGTATGAATATCATTGCTGAACATGCTTATGCTAATCACTGTTACCTAATAATTTCATTCTACAAGTTATATGTAGACTAAGGAATATTCTGAATTTATTTCTTTTATATACCAAATGTGACAAGTAAGTTGAGTATTATACGGTAAACAGGAAACCAGAGTTTAAGTGATGAAAATAGCTGTGTAGTCATATAAAAATTATATTCCATCTCAAAAGTTTAACATACGGTATACATGTTGTTTTTACATGCAATACTTGTTACCTGTTACAAGAAATGGCCAAATATCTTTGGGGAACATAGTGAGGTAAATTATGATGGGTTTGACTGGAGCTTCCTGTTGTACTCCATCTCTTTCTAAATAGATTTAATAGAAAAATGCATTCAATCTATGCAATTTAAAACTCTTACTAGAGTCATTTCAGAAACTAAAGATGAAGGAGAACAGCTCACAAGAATATAATAATATGGTTTATATACTGATCCTTTTGATGAAGAATAATATAGATCTGATCATCCTAGCAAAATATATGAAACATAAGACTTGTGCTACAAATGTAGAACAATGGATTTTCTCATGAGTTGTGCTGAATTGTAAAAAAACAGTCTTGTTTCCAGCAATATCAATATAAATTGAGATCACACCACAGTAGAACTTGTGGCCTGAAAACTCTTTACTACCACATTTCAGAATGCAAAGGTTAGCATAATCCAATTATTCCTCTTTGTGGGATATCCTTAAAGAGACGATAATTCATAGTTTGTAGGAATTCCTGTGTTTCTCCCTTGAAACTATGGCCATTTAGAACCATTTTCGTAACAATTGATGGTGAGGGGGATCAAAATTGTATCCTTGGGCATTACAACATAGGATATAGAAAGTTTTATGTTATATAACACCAATATGTGTCTGTTGTGCAACAGATATGAGAGATATCATTATGCAACTGACTATATTGATGGAATTTCATTACTTCTATGTTTGATTACCCTGGGACACTTGGCTAACTGACAAGGATTTTCAGCCCCATTAGAAGAACTTCTCCAAAATGACTACAACTGTCGAGATAACTTTATGTTGCTGCATAGTTTATTAGATAAACCGTTAGTCAAAGGTCTCAAATGATGGAAAAATTTAAGGCATTAATAAACTGCTAGGAGATTTTATGATTTCTTTCCATTTTATTATAGCAGAGTTGTATAATGCAACAGATGTCTTCTGTATATGAACTTTTTATATTCTTGTGCTAATAATCACATTAATAACAATTTGCAGTTCAATTTAATGCTCAGAAGAAGACTATTTTAGAATTCTCATCAATCACCACTGTGCACATTAAATTGTTTTATAACTGTATATCAATATCCATTACACATTAGTAAATTATATAACCATTCAATATCACTGCAAATTTGTGAAATACTTCATGATTGTATAAAACTCTTAATATATTTCATACTTGCTGAAAAGTTCTATGCTCTTCTAGTAGTTCTTCCAAGTCATTATTTATATATTTCCTATTTGCTTATTCAGCTTCACCTTTTCCATTTTATCTGTTGTGTGTGTGTGTGTGTGTGTTCTTTGACCATTTGACAGTTAGAATTGTTCTGACTTTTTATTCAATCCATTCCTATGGAGAACCTATAAGCAAGCTTAATTTTTAAATTGATTATAGTTTATTATCATAATTCAAAAATGTCACATAAACCTACTATCTGATCCGTACTCTATATTTAAATTTTAACTACTTGTCAAATAAGGCCTTTTGGCTATTCTTCCTTAGCCAGAATCCAAATTATTTTCTTCATGCTTTTTTGTTCTCCTTAAATCTTGGGTGCTTTATTTTAAAATTCCTAAATATTTCTACAATGATATTTCATAAAATAATTTTCTCATTTTTAAAGAGCGCATTCTATTTTCTTTTGCAAAAATTTTTATTTTCTTTTATTTCTTTTTATGAAATATTGAGAAAAAATTGAAAACAATTTATAAAACACCTTAACCTTTCATTTGGATTAAATTATTCACAAATGTTATGGACCAACAGAAATGATTAAACTGACATTTATTTAAGTAATTAATTAATTTGTTTGTTTGTTTATTTTGTCGGTCTTGTGGCCTGAACTCTGAGCCTGGGCACTGTCCCTCAGCTCTTCAGCTGAAGGCTAACACTCTAACACTGGAGCCACAACCCCACTTCCTGCTTTGTCTGCTTATGTGGTACTGAAGAACAGAACCCAGGGCCTCATGCATGCAAGGCAAGCACTCTACCACTGAGCCATCTTCCCAGCCCCAAAATGGACAATTTTAAAATATTTTATCTTTGACAGGACTGCTTTACTAATAGTTATTGTGTATGTCAAGTGTGAGACACTGGGCCAAATGATCTCACACATAGTCAGCAATTTAGTCTTTGGAACACTTTTCATTATCTACACTTCATACTAGCAATCTGAGAAACAGATTGATATCTAATTATTGACTTCAAATTTAGAGTGACTAATTACTGAATCTGGGTCTAAGATTGGACTTTAAGAATCTTAGTAAAATAAACATGCCTTATATTGTCAAAAATAGCAAGGCCAGGGATAAATATAGATTACATTGCAGGTGATATGAATAAAGCTATTTTGAGTGCGAGAAATGAATCAAATAAATTTTGAACATGAATGTGCATAAATATACATAAATGCAAATGCTAGTAGTGATAATTTTTTTTTGACTAACGTGTATGCCTGGATTGACTTCCATGATGTGTCTGAAACTCATCACGAAGGAATTTTTTCTGAGGGTAATTTTAATATCTAAAATAACTGCTTCTGAAGAAATCATATTTGTGTTTGGGGAATGTTATTCTACAAAAGTGGAGGTACTTTTTGCCTCAAGTACTCAGTGTTTGTTTTCTTTTCACTTTCTACAAATATTTTTAAGTATAAATTATCACCATTTCAGTGGTTCCAAAAACACTCCATTACTAGTGTGGAGCTCTGGAAGTCTTGGGAGACTCGTCTGAACACTACGTCCAGATGTTGCAAAGCTGAAATCAAGGTGCTGAGCAGGATTATCTCTTCTCAAGAAGAGGTAAGTAGAATCTAGATCTTTGGAGTTGGATATCTGAACTTGAGCTTGTATTCAATCTGTGTTCCCTCTTACATTCCATTATCATTCCATTATTGCCCTTTAAGTTATAGTTCTAATTCTGATTCTACTATTGTCTTTCAGGTTATATTTCTAAATCTCATTTTTATTTTGTTATAGAGTCATCAGCATTTGACCTAAATTACAGAAAACTTGTTTCTTCACAGATGGATCCATTATGAAATTCACAATGTACTTCAATACCAAGATAGAACTTTCAAATTTATTTTAGTTTATGTATATTTTTTCTTTCTTGAGCCATCATGTCAATTCCAAGGATATGAAATTTCCTAAATGTATAAATATGTAATACTAACATTAAAAGTTATATCAGGAGTTCAGTACCTCTAAATATGAATCATATGAAATCTCACATTTTCTAGACTGTAATTTACATTAATATTCCTAGGAATTAATGTAGAATGTGTTTATTAATCCAAGATATTCTTAGAGTTATTAGCAATCCAAGGAAAATATCCGAAAGTAGATTTATTCCATAATCAGTTTTGAATATAAAAATTTCCGTATAAGTGGCTTATAAGTGGTGTCAGAGTGGTAGGAAACCTGTGAATATCCTTCAGAATCCTTTAACTCATGCTTAGATGTTTTATGGCCCAGTCTGATGTAAATGCTAAGTAAGCACTTGTCCTGAATGTTTAGGGTCTGCTGACTAGGGAAAAAGAAAATATGTCTGCGCATGTTCAGTGTAGAACCAGCCATCAGAGTCCTCATGACAGAATATACAAACTACATGTAAGATGTTCAGTACTCTAGCTGCAAATGCCAGGGGAGACAAAGGACCTACGTAGGTACAAGTAGATACATTTGTGTACCACCCATGTATGGACCTAGCCTAATCCATGATTCTTGATAAATCCTAGCCTTTTCTATAAATTTTAGAATATTTGTTCAAATTCATTTTTTTCTACTCATGATCGGTTGAGTAACCTGTTCTCCTCTGTGTGTGTGTGTCACGAATAAATGAGTGCCTAAAGGATTATTGCTATTCTAATGTCACAAAAAATAGACTGAGTTTTGTTTGTTTGTTTGCTTTTGGTCGGTGATGGGGCTTGAACTCTGGGCTTGGGTGCTGTCCCTCAGCTCTTCAGCTTAAGGCAAGCGCTCTACTGCTTGAACCACAATGCCACTTCCGGAGTCTCATGAACTTTCCTGCCTGGGCTGGCTTTGAACCTCGATCCTCAGATCTCAGCCTCCTGAGTAGCTAGGATTACAGGCGTGAGCCACTGGTGCCCAGATTAGACTGAGTTGTAAAGAAAATAAACATAGTGGGAGAGGGGGGAGGTGTGGCCTTCCCTCCTCTGCTCTCTGAGAAAGAGTGAAGATGTCAGGTTCCCACAATGGAATTCTATGCCTCCATCAGAAAGAATGACATTACCCCATTTGTTAGGAAATGGAAAGACTTGGAAAAAAATATATTAAGTGAAGCAAGCCAGGCCCAAAAAAACTTAGGTCCCATGGTTTCACTTATTTGCAATAACTAGTATATGTCTGAGTCAAGCAGAAAAGGTCAGATAAGGTGATGTTAGGGAAATGAACCCTAAGATATGTATTCAAATGTTTTTTTTTTCTATCAGGTGATTGTTTCTACCACATTTATAAGATTATTTTTTTGTTGCTTTGTATGTCCCTCTCCCATGGTATAACCCCTGCTTTCACTGTATTTGAGGTTGGTATAATTTGTGGAGGGGAAGGGAAAAAACAAATAGTCTAAATAGGGATACAAGTGGATCCATTGCAACAATGAGATGTGCAAATCCTTATGTGGAAAAATGAACTTTACAACTTTGGTGTGTGGGGGGGAGGAATGGTGCGGGAGGGGAGAGGAATGGTGCGGGAGGGGGGGGAAGGATGGGAAGGGATGGGAGGGGGAAACAAAGGAGGAGATAACAATGCTCGATAAGAAATGTACTCATTATCTTGCTCATGTAATTGTAACCCCTCTGAACAGTATTTTCCCAATTAAAAAAATAAAATAAAAACAGAAAGATAAAAAAGAAAATAAACATAATCAATGAGCAATCATGTTGCTCTTAGTCATTATATCAAATAAGAACATATAAGAAATTAAGACTATATTAAACAATTCTACATAGAAATTACAAAATACTACATGATTGAATCCTTGTTTCAATCTTTACTTAATGCCAATAAAGGTAAGTGGTATTTTACTCCCTTATTGTGTATTTTAAATGTTATTTTACATAGTAAATACATTTTCAGAGTTTATGTAAAATACTGCATAGTAGACATATATATTATGACTACTGCTTTCTGGTAGGTTTCAAGTGAAACCCTCTCTAGGAACTACCCTTATCCCAAAAAAACAGATGTGTTCTCGACATTAACTCCTGCTTCAAAGTACCTTTCTCTGTCTACCAAGGATAAGATGCTCATACATTCTTACTGAAGTGGGTGGATTCTGACAGACCATGTCTATTCTAGAGCTCTTGTGATTGCCTCTTGCCTTAACATCCCCAAAAGTGCCTTTGACCAAGCTTGCTTCTATGTCTCATGAGTGTTGAGAACATATTTCCATTTCAATGTGCTACTATATAATTTAGTAGTTACTGAGTTTCATACTAGAATCTTTATCTAACTATCTCAAGATTCTAATCTTGGGAAAAAATAAAAACAAGAACAACAAAACTACCCTCTACAACCTGGTAATTCTGTTATTTCTGTTCTATTTACATAATCCTCTGAAATAACATTTCTAAATTATTTTTTCACCAAACTTTGTAATACATTTTTATTTTTCTTCACAATATTACAACACATTTCCAAGTCATGTTCTCATTTAGCCTCGTAGTGACCTAGAGAGCCAGCTATGTCAGCCACAGTTTATGTTGTAATTTCTCTCAAAAGACTACTGTTTCCATGAAAGGTACGGACATACCATCTGCCTGCACTAGGTTGAATATCTATAGCAGGGCAGAGTCCTCTGGGAAAGAGTCTGCATATATTTTGGTTCACATTGTAAGACTTCCTAAACTCTTGATGTCATTTTACTCAGGGAAATGGAGAACCACAAAACACTGTGGCTGAAAACACAGCTGGGCACTCTGACCTCCTGGATTCAGGCCAGCAACTGGGCAATCTGTGCTCCACAGCTAAGGGACTTGAAGTTGAGACATCAACACTTGTACTGCCAGTTTTGCGCTAAAACCACCCATGTCTCATGAATATTTTTCCTCACTAGAAAAAGTTGTATCAAAAATTTTAATCAAGTTCATACCATGTATTTATTGTTAATAGCTAACCAATTTTAGTTTTCAATATTTGTGACTTTATTACGTATATTATCAGTAATACATAGGGTTTTAAAAGCACAATCTGAGAAGTTTTCTGTGAAGAAAATTAAAAATGGTAAGCCATAACTCTCAAATGCCTTTTAGAAAATTTATTTTAATTAGTAAGTGAAAATAAGCAGAACATACAATTATTTACAGATTTTGAAATTCATAATCATTATGGGTTCACATATTTAACTAAAATGATCACTTAGAAACATTGGAAAAGTCATTTTTTAATTTAATTTTATTTTTTTGTGAACATACTGTACAGAGGGGTTACAATTACATGGGCAGGATAATGCGTACATTTCTTATCAAGCATTGCAGCCTCCTCCTTTGTTTACCCTTCACATCCCTTCCCAGTCTCCCCCCCCATCCAATCCTCCCCCCACCCCCCGCACCAACGTTGTAAAGCTCGTTTTCTACATGACATTTTAAAAGTCATTTTAAATAGAAAAAAATTGCAATAAATTTTTGGGTCAGGAAGAGAGTATAAACTACCTAAGGGGTAAGAAATACCGAAGAAGTTATCAAGTTATCAGTTTACTGTTTAATGTGTGGAAGAAACAAAGTATATTGTTGATAGTGTTACAATTTTAAAAACAATTTGCTAACATATATGTCCAGAAAATATTTGTTTCTTCAAATATTTTCATAATTTTTGTCTCTCAGATTTGCTTCAAAAATGTTTGGGACACTTCCCCACAATTAATTTAATACTAACATGTTTTATTCTAATTTCATTTCAGTAGTAACAATGAATGTAACTACTTTCTCCTTATTGTTATCTCCCAATTGTGTTTGTATAACCAAATGTGTGCTACATTATGACCGGAGATACTGGTCTGATAATCACAAATGCATCAAACTTCTTACTCTGTAGAGATTTGTTTACACTGGATTTTTGTTAATTAGATTCATTTTTACAAGGTCATGCTTCATCAAGGATCTTGATAGAGGAAATTATCAATCATTGTGCACACAGATATGGACATGGAGGTTTATAACAAAAATTATATTGAACACTATAGAAATGTGAGTTTACAGGTTTGGATGTAGGGAAGAATTCAAATGTTAGGAAGATTCTTTGAAGGATTGGTCAAACACTTAGACTCTGATTTTCCCTGATAATCCTCTTGTTCTGAGATAAAGCTGTATATATGCATGCTCTCAAAGGCTCTGAAGATTCCTTTAGTAGTGAATATATATGTGTATATATATATATATATATATATATATATATATATATATATATATATGCAAAAATCCCTGGGCTAGGTAAAAGCCTCAGAATGGTATGGAGAGTCTATGTAGCACAGAACTTCCATTTATTGACAGAGACTTTTATCCCAATTGTGTAAAGGAAGAAACAATAAACTAACCAAAAATTATTGGTTAAATATTTTTACATAAAAATGAAATTTAAAGAAATACTGGATACATAAAATAATTTGTTTCAACCTCATTAGTCACATGGAAGATAAAGAATAAACTATATTTTTTACATAAACACCCCCCCCCCCCCCCCGCCCGGCTCCAAACAGTACAATATATGCGGAAGGGGAAAAAGTGTAGTGTGCATCATGAAAGTTGTCTAAATGATTTGGAGGTAATGGAGCATAATATGTAAGTGACAGGAATTATAAATCTAGGAATTAAGAATATATACAGCATATAATACATGTAATTTTTAATAAAATAACTATATGTTGTATTTTTTTTTTAGCATTTTTGTGACTTGAACCAGTTTTCTTGCATTTGCTAAGCAGACACTACTACTGAGCCACAATTCCAGGACCTGGGTACTTTTGAGCTACACACCTACTTCCTGAGCGGGCTCGGGTCTAGATTTCCCTACTGAGCTGAGATGACAAGTACACAGCATGGACCCTTCTACCCAGACTGGTCTTGCACCATTTTCCTCTCGATTTTAGCTCTCCTTTAAGCTATAATGACAGGAACACATCCATTATTTCTAAAATTTTTATTTACCTGTAAAAATGCCGTACATCAGTTACATCAGTAAGGTAATGAGTGCATTTCTTGTTGAGCATTGTTACCCTTCCTTTGTTGTTTTCCCATATCCCAGTTTGAATATGAACCATAATCTTTACAATCTTAGCCTCCCAAATATAGGTAAGATTATGAGTGTTAGCCATCAGTGCCCAGCTAATAATATTTCCATTGATTTAATGAGCCTGACAGTTTAATCAGTAAAACTTTACACAGAAAATTGCTATGTGTAAACCAGATGCCGGTGTAATTCTAGTGACTCAGGAGGCTGAGATCTGAGGACTGAGGTTCAAAGCCAGCCCTGGCAGGAAAGTGCATGAGACTCTTATCTCCAATTCATGACCAGAAAACCAGAAGTGGTGCTGTGGCTCAAGTGGTAGAGGGCTCATCTTGAGTTGAAGAACTCAGGGATAACAGGCACATCCAGAGTTCAAGCCCCACCACCGACCCCCAAAAAAGAAAAAAGAAAGAAAGAAAGAGAGAAAGAGAGAGAGACAAAGAAAGAAAATTGTCAGGTGCTTATTCAGTGAAAATAGAATAAGTTTGGTAAAAGAAATTAGTGGTTATTAAGTAAAAAAAATATATATCATGTTTCTGTTATTATTTGTGCTTTTTACCTTTTACGTTCGTGCTCCCAAAGTAATTGTAACACAGATAAGTGGTTCACAAATATTGGCTATAAAAAACAAATTCTTAGCTAGTTTCCTTACTAACCTATAGCTAAAGAAAAGTAAAATATTACACAACAGATTCTAGAAAGCTACTATTATCGAGCATATTACAACAGATGACATTAAAAGAAATACTATTATGTTTACAAATAATTCTCAGAATAACTTAAGGACAATCAATGATAAGGAAGTAGTTATCTTAAAATAACCATCATCTCAGTGATATATCGAACATGAATCTTTGAGACTATATGTTTCTGCAGGGTAGCTTTTATACAGAGTTTTTCTTAGGGCTATAATATGTTCAATTTAATGATTATACAGGGAAAATAATACATACTTGGAAATCTAGGAAATTGTGTAATTTGTTTATCTTGACAACTCAGTGTGTTCCTTTACTGTCATATTTCTAGATTTGAAAACTTAAAAAGCTTATTTGCTTCAAGTAAATTTATTTAACACTGTATATTCAAGACATACTTAATTTTTTAATTTCTCTTTGTTTCTGTGTATGTGCACATTTTGCTTTCATCCTTCTATATTAAAAAAATACACACCACTTCAAATCCTATGGCTTAAAAGAGTAATTACAATGTATTTCATTTGGCATCCTGCAGTAAAAGCAGCTTAGTGTAGACAGCTCATCTCCCTTCCCAGCCAGATTCAGAGCTGGCAAGATGGTGAGGATAGTTTAGTTCCTCTAATACAAACAACTTCTTTGTGGTAAGCTTGGGCTTTCTTACAGAGTGATCATTGAATTCCAAGACAGAATAGTTTGAATCCTGGGATCAGTTTTTAAATCCCAGAAAATAAATTGACATAAAGCAGTGACATTTTTACCAGGTATTCATTCAGACCCAGACTTACAGGAATGACATCAACTTCTTGATCAGTGTTTTTTTGTTTGTTTGTTTTGGTTGTTGTTTTTTTAATACTTTTTTATTGTAAAAACACTGTACAAAGGAGTTACAGTTACATGAACAAGGTAATGAGCACATTTCTTATCAAGCATTGTTACCTCCTTCTTTGATTTTCCCCTACCCTCTCTTCCCTCCCACCTCCACAACTACATTCCCCCCCTCCACCTGCCACCCCACCCAACTAAATTGTAAAGTTTGTTTTTGAACATGGTGTCTTGTAAATCTCATTATTACAATGGGTCAACCTGTATCTTTATTTAAGCATTTTGTATTTTCCCTTCCCCTTTCCAAGCCAGAGAGTGTATATACAAGATGCAAAGCACCAACATCAAATCCAGTGAAACAGGGGTTATACCGTGGGGGAGGAACATACAAAGAAAAAAATAATCACAGGGTACATTTTAAATACGTTAGAAACAATAGCAAGAAAGAAAAATCGTGGGGCTTGAACTCTGGGCGTGGACCGTGGGGGAGGAACATACAAAGAAAAAAATAATCACAGGGTACATTTTAAATACGTTAGAAACAATAGCAAGAAAGAAAAATCGTGGGGCTTGAACTCTGGGCGTGGGTGCTCTCCCTCAGCTCTTCAGCTCAAGGGAGCACTCTTCCAGTTGAGCCACAGCACCACTTCCAGTGTTCTGGTGGTTTATTGGAGGTAAGAATCTCATGGACTTTCTTTCTCGGGATGGATTTGAACCACAATCCCCAGATCTCAGTCTCCTGAGTAGCTAGGATTACAGGTATGAGCTACAGGTGCCCAGCTCATAACTGATTTTTTTTAGAGTTCTTAATTCAAACTTACAATTATAAATACATAGAAATCTTGGACTATAATATAAAATGGTATTAAAAGGTAAAATTAAAGATAATTAAAATATTTCATTAGTATTTGTTATCAGGTAAAGCCAAAGCAAATACTTCTGTATTTCTTTATATATATATATATATAAACACACACACACACACACACACACATATATATGTATCTATATATATAAAGAGAGAGAGAGAAAGAGAGAGGGGGCAAAATTAAATAACTCAAGTTCTCATTCCAATAAGTGAAATAAAATAGCAAATAACATTTATAGAAATTAGACGAAAATAAGTTAGTAGAACAATGTCAGACTGAAACATATACATTTGTAATAGTATTAAAATAAAATGCATAGAGAAAAATCTGACAGGAGAATTAATACAATCACAAGAATTGTATACATATCAGACAAATAAGTAAAAGGCTTGATTTTATTAGTAAAATGGAAATTAGTTTAAGAATATCAGCAATTCACTGTGTATGAATTGTCAAGTTGATTCTTAAGTTCTCATAAAACTTGCAAAGCCAAAAAATGGCAAAGTAATATCTAAAAAATGAATACAACTAAAAAACCGCACAAATAAACCAAAACATACCTTATAATAAGCCCATATGAAACTATGAAACAGAATCAAAAGTCTATAAATACATACATAGCTGACTTATAATAAGGACAATATAATATTTTACACTGGAGAAACAATACTACTTTAGATTATCATGCACATATTAGGTATTTGACAAGTTGTATTCAAAAAGAAAATTATGCTGGACCTTGATGGATCTTGTCCAACCATAATCTTTGCTACACAAGAATATGAGATCTGAGAATCACAGTTCAAAACCAGTCTGGTCAAAAATGTCCATGATACTCAATTTACCACCAAAAAGCCAAAAAGTGTAGCTGTTACTTGAGTGGTAGAAGCTAAATGACAGTGCTCAGATCCTGAGTTCAAGTCCCATTACCAATACACACACACACACACAAACACATACACACATACATACATAGTTATAAAGGCATTCACATAAACACATACATGCATATACCACATTCATGTACAGATACTTTTAAAACAGTTTGACTCAACCAAAATAAAGCCATGAAAAAGTATATAATACACAAAAAGAGATGTTTTAAAAAATGACTTTAAGCAAATACAGATATTGTGGGTTAATACCATTAAAATGATTTTGAGAGGTGAGGCAATATACATAAGATATTGACCCAGGAATTTTATTCATCTAAAGAAAAGAGACAGAGCAGTAAGTCTGGGCTGAGTGGAAGAATTTAGTTCCCCTTGTAAATAGTCATGCAGAGGTGGCATAAAGTGAGCTTCTTTTGGATAATTACCTTGTGTTCTTTTTCTTGGTGACATGTCCCCAAAAGTTTCAGTGTCCTTAACATCAGAATACACATTAATAATGTGTAGGTTTCTATTTTGCATGTATATTATATTTTCACAAAAGTGCATGACAATAGAATAGATTACTATCTACTGGAGAAATTTTTATTTCTTGGGAACTATAGCTGTGTTTGTTTGTTTGTTTCTTAATTGATTCTACCATAGTCACGGGGTGGGCACATATTGGCATGTTTTAACAGATACCAGGGATAGGATGAAATATCATGCAGCACATGTAACATCCCCCCAAAAATGAATTGTTTCATCTGAAATGTTAGTGCAATTTGGTTCAAACCCTGGTACCTGAACAATATACTTTCAATTAAACCTATCTTTAACAAAATATTTAAACTATCTTAAGCTCTATTTTACTGATGATAGAAATTCCCTGGACATTGTCTTTTGAGACCTGGAGGATTTCTCATGCTTTCTGCCATATGTTTCTTAACAAAATCTTCCCTCTCTTTAGCTTCTAATTCCCTCAATGCTAATTAACCTTCACAACTGCAAGTTAATTGCAAATATGCATTAATAATGTATTTTATCTCTTTTCTCTGACCTGACTTGCTGCAGGGGCTTATTATTTGCTCAAGCCCAAATGGAAGTCAGATTAGGAACAAAATAACTAAAATTTTGTTCAAAAGAATAAAAAAAGACTAACATGCACACGGATATTTTACAGCTTTTAGCTACCTGAAAAAAAAATTGAAGTAAGGAGTTAGGCCTAACATCTTGTCTTCATGCTGGCGGAAGAAAATAGGAAATGTCTTGCTTTCCGAGTGATGGGCAAGCCCAGATCCCTGGAGTCAGGGGCAGGCACTTGGCTGATAGGTTGCTGAATATGTCAGTCCAGTGCCTGCGACTGGGAATTTCCTGTGGATCTGCCCCCTGTGCTAACCCTATTTAGACCCAAGCCAGTCTAAGACAAGAGTATCTCTGTGATAGTGTCCTGTGTCCTGTCTCCTCGGTCATCTTTGGTCATCTTCATGGTGTCCCAAATCAGCCCTCCATTGGAGCTGAATTGGTTTGTTGGTATTGTTTCTTCTATACTTTCTTTCCCTGGCCTGTTTCATAGTTATGTTATGTGTATTTGGAGGCTGCAGGCCTTTGTAATGACTGGCTGGCTGCAACCTGTTAACGGTATCATTAAGACTCCAATATTCCATCTTCCAAAATGTGGCTTCAGGGATAATTCACCTTACAACAAAATAACTTGTGATTTTTGCAATCAAATTAAGTATCCTATTTTTACCCATAAGTGAAAGAAAATGGGAGGCAAAATCTTCCTCCATGGAGCAATATTGAAATTCATGAAAATATTTAAAGAAATTCAAAGTGTCTGATAACATTATCACTAGAAAGGAATCTATCACCACCTCTGTCAAAATTAGGTTGTCCTTCAATCATTTTTGCCAAATATGGAGGCTTAATCCTGCAATCCTCATTTCACAGGAGACTGAAACTGGGAAAAAAATCTTGGTTCAAGGCCATCAAGGCCAAGAAGTTGACAAGACTACATCTCATTCAACAAAAATCTGGGTGCAGTTTTGATACCTTTCATCTCACTACGAGGGAAGTGTAAATAGCAGCATGAGCTGGACGCTGGTGACTCATGCCTGTAATCCTAGCTACTCAGGAGGCTAAGATCTGAAGATCAAGGTTCAAAGCCTGCTTAGGAAGGAAAATCCATCAGACTCTTATCTCAAATTAGCCATCAGAAAGCCAGAATTGACCCTGTAGGTCAAGTGGTAGAGTGCTAGCCTTGAGCTGAAGAGCTGAGGATCAGCGCCCAGGAGCAGAGTTCAAGCCCCACAATGGAAAAAAATACACACACACACACACACACACACACACACACACACACACACACACACACACACGCACACACACACACACACCAACATGAAAGTTGAACCAACAAGGCAAAAGTTGATACTTTAATAATACCAAAAAAGGGAGAAAATATGGAGTCTAGGCTATGACTCAATCGGGCTTTTTAAAAAAGCACAAAAGCCTAAGCTCAGAATACCAAAATTTAAAAGAGAAAAGAGGCATCTTGGTCACAAAACTATTTTTTAAATTTCTATCCATCTTCAAAGTCTTTTGGATTCCATTGATTCAGACACAAGTTTGTATAGCATACTTTCAATCATGAGAATTTATGTTAATTTTTGACATCACTAAATCCAAGAAACCAGGGATTTCTGCAAAAATCACTTTTCTCTCATTGCTTCATGAGACAAGGCACAATCCCACATGAGTTAAAGAAAAAAATCTATTATTTGTTATGGAAATATTCCAAACTTCATATTCCTTTGTAAATGTTAAGTATTTATGTGCTATTTGGTTTAGAAAAAAAAGCAGAAAGCTTATGAAGTAGACCATAAAAGCAAGTTAAATGAAGAGGGGAGGAATAATATTCATTGACCCTCACATAGCCATTACTGACAATTTCCCACCTGGTTTCCTGCAGCATGGAAACAGGGCCAAGGATGATCTGTAGATGCTGTGCCTTCCATGAATAAACTCAATACCTGCTTATTGGCTCTGATAAGTGTGAGTGTTTTACAATAAGATTATTTTAAATTTTGACAACGTAGATGGTTCCCTGAAAATATATTCTGACTCTTCCTGCTCACTAAGTTTAATGTTCCATTCATGTTCCACTAAGATTCCTTTCTTAATCAATGTAGGCTAAATCAGCCCAGTTTTCCTCTATGGCTCGTGAAAATCTTCCTAGGGTAGTATTTTTCTGGTAAGGTTAACATTTACAATCAAATAGGTTATTCCAAAGTGCACTTGTTTCCCAATAGAGCTATGTATAGGAGTTTTTCTTTTGAATATAATTTATCATTATTATTAAGTCATTGCACAAAAAGGTTTCAATTCAACATGTCAGCTTAATTTGTTAATACAAGATATCTTCATCAGTGTCACACTTTTCATCATTCTTCCCTTTCTCTCCCAATAACATTCACGCTGTAATTTACCTGCTTCTAGTTTTCAATATATCAGTTGAACATAATGACTGATTTGTCCACCCTTCCTCTCTGCATTCCTATGTCAACCCTCTTGTCACCGCACACATATCCCACTTTCCTGGTATGAATTTTATTAAACTGTTTGTTGTCCGAAGGAGTAATAACATTGGAATCCATTCTTGCAGGTGCCATGTCTTAGTTGTTATAGTTTTGTATATATGAATCTGACCCTCTATATATGCTGCATATGTATTTATAATTTATACTTAATTTTCACATATGAGAAAAATCATGCATCCTCTGTCTGATGTATATATATATATATATATATACATACATATATACATATATATGTATATATATGTATATATGTATATATATATATATATACTCTCATGTGTGGGGCCTGAACTCTGGGCCTGGGTGTCGTCCCTCAGCTCTTCAGACCAAGGCTTGCACTCTACACTTGAGCCACAGCTCTACATCTGGCTTTTTCTGCTTATGTGGTGCTGAGGAATCAAACTCAGGGCCTTATGCATGCAAGACAAGCGCTCTACCACTGAGCCATCTTCCCATCCCCTCTGTCTCATATTTTAAAGATGCATTAGCTGACACTAAGGGTAATTAACAGTCAACTCTGCCATTTGCAATAAAATGTGGCCATGACCAGAATATATTCAAAGTAATAAAAGACTTGATGGGAGACAGGGAAAACAGAAGAGAATTCTGATTCAGATCCATTTCAGGGCAAAATTTGGTGAGTCACTCATCTCAACCAATGGTCAGGACATGGTGACAAGCATCTGTGTTCTCAGCTACGTCAAGTCACAGATTAGAGGATAGTTATCTACAGCTAGCCTCTCACACAGCAATGGAGACCTAACCTACAAAACAATGAAAAAAAGGAGGGAGATGGAGCTGTCCTAAAGTGGAAGAGAGTCTGTAGCACGTACAAATCCCTTTACCACAACAAGAAAAATAATCACACAGCAGACATCCTGGAAACCTAACCAGATTTAAGAAGGATGATAAATAGGGAATAAGGATTTCTTAAGGAAATATAACATTCAGGGCAAAAACAGCCCTGACTATTAAGAGCACGGAAGAAATGCTAAGAGGGAAAAGCCTATAGTCCAGATCTTATAACTAGGGCTCATATGTAAACCTACATATTCTTAGCTCTATTTTTTGGTCAGTCAAGGGGCCTGAATGCTGAGCTTAGGCATTGTTTCTCAACTCTTCAGCTCAAGGCTGGCACTCTACCACTTGAGCCACAGCACCACTTCATTGGAAATAAGAGTCTCATCGACTTTCTCCCCCAGGCTGGCTTTGAAGAAAGATCCTCAGATCTCTGGCTCCTGAGTAGGTAGGATTACAGGCATGAGTCACTAGTGCCGGCAGCTCTTCACTTTTTTTTTTAATATATACCATTTTTTATTGTGATTAAGGGATTAGGTAAGTTTCACAAATTTCACAGTATTGTGAGATAGTGATATTTAGTTAAAAGTCAGAAACACATTCTAACTTTCATGGGGCAAATTGTCTATTGCGGTCTATAAAGCTTATGAGTTCTATGAGCTTTGACAATACAGTTATTTCTTCTATATCAGGTGATATGTATATTTCTTTCCTTTTGCCTGGTGTCAGATGTTCCCTCTTTCCTGCTCATTCCCTCCTTCCCATCACTGTCATTGAATTGCTTACTTCATTTTGATCAATGTCCAGTGCAGCTGATGCATCCTGCTGTTTTATGTTTTCCCGTTTCCATCTGGTTCTGTATCCTCCTCCTAGTTTCCCTCCAATGTGCACATATAAACCATATATGTGGTCAGCAGCACTCGGTCATTTAGTAATGATTCGACCAGATGAGTGAAGGTCATTTGTTTCTCCAGTCTTCTTTACTTTGCCATATCTCCTTACATTTTGGATTTAACACCCACTTCTCAGGGAGACCGTATGCCATTTGTCTCTTTGCTCTTGGCTTACCTCAATTAACATGATTTTTTCTAGTTCCATCCATTTCTGTGTTGCCATTATTTTGTCCTTTCTAATGGCTATATAATATTCCATTGTATATAGGCACCACAATTTTTGAATCCATTCATGTGTGGTAGGACATCTGGATTGTTTCCATATCTTCGCTATTGTGAACAGTGCTGCAATGAACCTGGAGGTGCATGTGTCCTTTATCCTGGTTCCTGTTTTTCAGGATAGATTCCTAGGAGCGGTATGGCTAGGTTATAAGGGAGGTCTATATTTAGCTTTCCGAGAAACCACCAGACTGCTTTCCAAAGTGGCTGTATTAGTGTACATTCCCACCAGCAGTGCAATATGGTTCCTTTTTGTCCACATCCTCTCCTGCATATGTTCTTGGCTGAATTTAGGATGTGGGCCATTTTGACTGGGATAAGGTGGTAACTCAAGGTTGTTTTTATTTCCATTTCCTTTATACCCAGGGATGGTGAGCATTTCCTCATGTGGTTTTTTTTGCCATTTTTATCTCTTTTTCTGAGAAGTCTCTCTTTAATTTTCTTGCCCATTTAGTAATTGGTTTGTTAGGTTAGGGAGGGATTAGTTTTTTTTTAGTTCCCTGTATATACTGGGTATTAACCCCTTGTCTGATATATTGCTGGTAAATATTTTTTCGCAGTTAGTTGTCTTTCTAGTTTGGTTGCTATGTCTTTAGCTGTGCAGAAACTTTTTATGTTAAGGTAGTCTCATTTGTCAAATCTTCAATTTGTTGTGACTTGGGGACTCTGTTCAGGAAGTTCCTGATTGTGCCTATAAGTTCACATATCTCCCTTACTCTGTCCTGCAATAGTTGCAGAGTTTCAGGTTTGATGTTAAGGGCTCTTATTCTTGAGTTGATGTTAGTACACAGTGACAGGCTAGGGTCCACTTTATTTTTCTGCATGTGGCCACCCAGTTTTCCCACCACCCGTAGATGAAGAGGCTGTGCTTCTTCCATTGTATATCTTTGGCTCCTTTGTTAAATATCAGCTGACTCTAAGCACTTAGTTTTATTTCTGGATCTTCTAATCTATTCCATTGGCCTTCAGGTCTGTTTTTGTGTCAGTATCAAGCTATCTTTGTTATTTTGTGTCTATAGTAGAATTTGAAGTCCAGCATCAAGATCTCTGAGTTGTCTTTTTTTTGCCTAGAATTGTTTTGGATATTCTGGTTCTTCTGTTATTCCATATGAATTTTTGGACTGTTTTCTGTATTTCAGTAATAAATGTCATTGGGATTTTAATGAGAATTGTGTTGAATTTGTATATCAATTTTGGCAGTATGGCTGTTTACACTATATTACACCTGTCTATCCAAGAACATGGAAGGTGTTCCTCTATAATTTTACTTTGATTTTTTTTCCTTTTTTTAGTTTTCATTAAATAGTTATTTTACATCTTTGGTTAGGTTAATTCCTAAATATTTTATTTTTTGAGGTTATTGTGAATGGAGTTGTTTCCTTGATTTCCCTTTCTGCTTGTACATTGTTGGTGTACAGAAAGGCAACTGAAATTTGTGGGTTAATTTTGTATCCTGCTACTTTGCTGAAGTGTTTTATAAGTTCTAAGAGTTTATTGGTGGAGTCTTTGGGACCATGAAGATATAGTATCATGTCATCTGCAGAAAGGGATAGTTTAACTTCTTCCTTTCCTATGCAAATCCATTTAATGTCTTTTTCTTGTCTTATTGCTTTAACTAAGCATTCCAGAACTATGTTGAAGAGAAGAGGTGAGAGTGGGCATCGTTGCCTTCTTCCTGATTTTAGGAGAATTGGTTGTAGTTTTCCCCATTAAGTATAATATTGGCTATTGATCTGTCATATATGGCTTTTATTGTTTTAAGGAATGTTCCTTCTATTCCTATTTTCTCCAGAGCTTTTTAACATGAATGAATGTTGTATATTATCAAAAGCCTTTTCCATGTCAATGGAGATAATCATGTGGTTCTTGACCCTGGATCTGTTGATGTGATGGATTACATTTATGTATTTATGTGTGTTAAACCATCCTTGCATCTCTGGGATGAAGCCAACTTGGTATATGATGTTTGATATTTTTCTAGATTCTGCTGGCTAGAATTTTTTTCATCAAGGAGATTGGTCTGTAGATTTCTTTCTTTTTTTCTTTTTCTTTTTGTTGGATATTTGCCTGATTTGGGAATAAGTGTGATATTAGCTTTGTACAATGAGTTTGGGATAGCTCCCTCTGTTTCTATTTCTCAGAAAAGTGTGAGGAGTATGGATATTAGTTCCTCTTTAAAGGTAGTTCCTATTCATTTTGTGTAAACGTTCTTCTACTAATTGTAACACTTCTCATGGCAAGGTAGAGGATTTGAGAATTTTGTTATTTCCCAGAACTGTCCAAATCTTTCAATCAATTCTTTTTTTTATAACTCTTATGAAGATTTTTGTTAATGTGTCAGAATGGAAGCACAGAATATATGCTGCTGAACATGGAGATATAAAGAACATTGATGATGATTTTTGCTCCATCACTGGAGTTAAGATGTAGAACAGATGTAATTACTAGTTACTGTGGTAATAAAAGTATGAGCAATCATATTATTAAATTTAACTTAAGATAAGTAAGTTCTAGAAGCAGAAGGGGATGAAACTGCACACAGCTTCCTAGTGCACTTGATTTTCCCCTGTATTTTTTTCTTTTTACTGGTAATTCCATACTGGAAAATATTGTCTATCTTTTATATTAACATAAATCCTACAAATATGAAATTATTTGCTTTGATCTTTGTATTTTAATGTCTGGCTACAATTAAGGCCATCTTCTTCCTGTTGTGCTGAAATTAGTGGAGGAACAATTAAGATTGGGAAATAGCATTTTAATTATATGACTGTATCCTTTGCAGTTCCATGTTCTACAGATTATTTTAATTTCAGTAATTTGCAAAGCAAATGTTTTAATTTTTGTTAATTATGCTTTTTGGAAATATTCCTCCAAGGAAAAATATTGTGCCAAACAGTGAAATTTCTGAGACTGCTGGGCAAAGTGGTATTTTCTTATATTCTCAGTAGAAAACAGAAATATCACTCTTTCTACTTATTGGAACAATTATCTATTCCTCTCACTTGCTTTATTTTTTTTCCAGCAGAATAGGAAAATAAATGGTATTTATAAGTACTATCTCTTCATATATTCAGTTAACTTATCTAAAATTAGTGTCCATATATTTACAGTTTTATTTTTTTTCACCAGGAAGAATTCCTATGCATAGTAGGTCTATGTCTGGAATAAATTATATCTAATTGAGCTATCCATTAGTTATATTAGGTAGAGTTGGCAGAGTACACTGGGAGTGCTTATCTTATTGTAAATGCCACCTCTGTACCATATTTCGAGTATTAATTTAGCACATTGGCATGTATAATGCTGTCATAAAAATAGTCTGAGCTCATGAAAATTTTCTATTGCTTTTGTGTGTATATATACATATATGTGTATATATTTGTATATACACGTGTATATGCATATTTATGTATATACTCTGTAAATATATATGGACATATATCTATGTATATCTGTATGTATCTAGATAGGTAGATGGATAGATAGATAGATACATAGATAAATATATAGATAAAACACCTAGTAGGTACAATGTATATATCATGCCCAAGGATTGATGTGTCTGCCTCTTGGTGGGAATTAAATTGGAACTGCAAAACAAGAATAATTGAAGATAATTTAAGGTTAATTTGCAGTAAATAAGACCAACATAAGACCAATTGAGAAGGCATCTTCGAATGGAATGAAGTCTTACTCATGTGCACTAGTGAAGGCATATGCTGGCAGGGACAGTTTAAAATCATGCTGTCATGCAAATATCATAAAAGTCTTTTTCCTCCTGCCTGGGTGGAGATTGTAGCACTAAAACAGAGCAATAGCATCTGTGGTCACTAAAACTCGACAGATGAGTCTATTCATAGATTAGAAGTGAGTAAGTAATAAACATGTAAGCCTCTATTGGTTAATGTCATCATGTTACCCAGTGTATCTGGGCGTTTTCACAAGGGTTGTCATATGACCCCACAGTTGACTAGGTGAGGTAGACTGGCCTTTGAGTAGGTGGGCACCAGGCAATCAGCAAGTGACCTGGAGAGGAAATTCACAGAGAGTTAATTGACACTTAATCTTGGCAAACATATTTCCTGACTTGGACATCTACTCATACGGCTTTGTGGACTAAGGACTCCAACATACTGCTTCCAGGTCCATGGGCTCCAGAATTTGAACTGGATCCTTCAGACTTGAGCTGAACCATGCTCCTGGATTCTGTAGCTTGTAGATGATCTGAAATGCAACTTATGAAATACCATATTTAAGTGAGCAAATTCGTTAATCAATTCCTCTTGCATATCTATACTAAAATATTAATTATATCTCTTTAGAAATTAATAACAGTTATTATTATTGCTTGTTTTCTACCTTAGTAACTAAAAGTAAAATTAAATCAGCCAAAAGCTGGACTGATGGCATAGCTCAGGTGTGATATTGCCAGGTGAGCAAGCAAGCAGAAAAAGCCTGCAGCTTGGAGTTCAACGCCCAATACAATTAAAAACAACACAAATCAAAAGTACATTAAAATTGATGTCTCATAAAAATGGGATTATTCATGTATGTTTTTAATGCCTGGCTTATTTTACTGGAGAATAACTCCTCAAAATAGATCTGTGTTGTATCATCTGATATTATTTCAGTTTTAAAGGTTTCACAATATTCCGTTATACATGTACATAACAAACATGCATATTCACCATAATTTCTTTGCTCACTCATCCATTGATGAATATTTGATTATTATGAAAAATGTGGCAATGCATGTTTAGTACTCAAATTCAAGATAGTACAATTGTGATTGTTATTTGTGTAAGGTGGTGAGGGAAATTAAATATGAAGTTTTAATTTTGTCTTTTAGAACATTCATATTCTGATAGGGGTGACATGACAATGCAAATTTAATAAACATTAATGAACAATATCCCTTTGTAAAATAAAATTTTAATTGTGAAAATATTGTACAGAGGGGTTACAGTCACATGAGCAAGGTAAGTGATTAAGAATTTCAATTTTATACTATGCAGTTATCCAAAATTTTAAAATTAAATTATAATGTCCAGTGGACTGTTGAAAAAATCAAAGCGTTAAGGCTATTTTTAAGCTTATCTGAGATTAAGGTGCATGCTTCCCATGATGACCATCTAATTTCAAGCACAATGATCTCTTCTTCTTCAGTTGGTATTGAAAGGTAGAAAAATATGTTAGTGATATAGTGAGGAGAGAGGAGAGAATGAAGTAGCTTAGGAGCCTGGGTGTATTTTTCATGTTCTCAGAGATAGGGTCAAACTGTTCCTGTAGATTTGTCATAATATACTGCCATCCTAATAAAAATACCATGCATTGTGCTTTGACCATTGATTGTTAGATAAATATTAAGCTGTTTACATGCATTTGCTCGTGTGTAAAGTAATAATAGTATACATACAGCTTATTTTTAAATTCCTTTAATTTTTTCCTAGTTTAATCATAAACCCCTACAATTTCTAAACCCTATTTAAAATAAATAGTACTGATCTCACTGAATTTGAGATATTTGTCCATCCATATTTCAAAGGACAACTTATAAAATTGGGGGACTGAAGATAATAAGCATATCAGATCATGTTGTCATGGATTTATGCTGTTTATACTCAATCTAATGTCAAATGCCAAGACCAGATACATTATATTCCTGAGTAGAGAAAACAATCATTTGAAAGGAGCCAAATTTGGACAATATTACATTCTGTAAGGAAAACCCTGAACTTCAGAGGAGAGCCCAGACCCAGCTCACCACAGTGTTGGCCTGAGGATAAAACCATGAAACCTGTGAGAAAATACATAAGTAGGTTTTAAATTGCTCTATTTGTGATCATCTGTGAAGGCAACAAGATGACAGAATTCACAAACTAATGCAGAGTACTGTCAACAGATAAATCCCCTTTATAAAGGCAAGGTGCAGTTTGCGTTTTACTAATGTTGTGGCCTTAAGCAAGTGATTTAAAATTTCTCCACACCCAAAGAGTTGTTTAATGCTAAAAGTACCCAAATGTCTTAAAATTCTAAAGTTTATCTTACACTGTAAGACTTAACAAAGAAGAAAAAAAGCCCTTACAAGATTGAAGGGTGTCCAACACTTTCTGAGTTTCAATTATTCAGTGAATTTAATGGCACACTAATATAATTCATGCTTATATATATATATGTATATATATATTTGGTTGTAGGGCCTGAACTCTGGGCCTGGGCACTGTCCCTTATCTCTTCAAACACAAAGCTAGAGCTCTACCACTTGAGCCACAGCACAACTTCTGGCTTATTTTGCTTATGTGGTGCTGAGGAATAGAACCCAAAGCCTTATACATGCAAGGCAAACACTCTACCACTGAGTGACCTTCCCAGCCCAATTCTTGTATATTTATTTTGAAAAGATGAAAAAGATGTAACAACACATAGGTTTTTTTTGTTTGTTTTGTTTTTTATTATGGTCATTGCATAGTAAATAATACATTAAATTCTAAACCCAAAGACAGGACAGAAAAAATATAACAAAACATTTATTTATTTAGACAAAAGTTACCTAAATTGAGGCTGAATACAGTGAGAGTCTCAGTCACTGGGGTGTAGGAAGATGCCTTCAGTCTGAAAGATGTTACAAAAGGTTCTGATAGTGTCAACAGACTTGGTTGAGAAACACAATATCTTCATTTCATCAGATGAAACATTTCAAAAATAAAAATTATTACCAACAAATCAGAATAAGTGATCAAAGAAAAGATTATAAAATGTCTGCTTTTGAGGTGTTACCATCAACAGTAGTAATTTTCCAATGTTGTAAAGACCATGGGCTACCAAAACAACAAATCATAGCTACCAAAACATCAAATCATAGCCTGGGCCATAAAACACAGAGTTTTGTTTTTCACGGTTCTAGAAGCAGAAAGGCAAAAATCAGTGGGAAAATGGTGGTATGGTCTGTGGTCTTTTTCCCCTTCTAGAACTCAGAATGCCCCAATCTCCTTTCTTCCAGTAGTGCTGAGAAAAGGGAGAATAACATCATAGCTTCTTTTATGACCACAGTAAAAAAACCTACTTTAGTTTGAACTCAGGAAATCATTGTCTCACAGTCCCCATATTGTATTATCAGCCCATTGTGGAGATAATTATTTTATCATATGACTTTTATGGGGTCACATGGGAGATCAGCAATGGTAAAGAAAAATATGTCCAAGTCTAAGAATACTAAGCACCTTATCCATGATGCAAATGTGTCATGAAGAACAAGCAATGTGCTTCCATTTACAGAAGCTCCACTAATTTGTGTTGAAAATCAAATCATATGTAATTGAATATTAAAATAGATGTCAGGCTCATTCTATTTATATTTTTCAATTATGATATCAGATAATGATATGTAGGTACTATACTGAATTTTCTGTATCTACTTCAGTAAAACTGTGTATATAAATGTACACCTACATATACAATAATACATACATCCATATAAATTCTAAACTGAAAGAGAAAATATATTATTTATTTGCAGAAAATAAATATAAGCATACCTTTTTCATAAAGTACTGGAACTTTCTTTGAATAAATCAAAGTAAGTATTTTCATAAATTAAGAAGGTTACATGATAAAATCATTATGGAGTAAAGATTTACAGGGTTCTAATAGGAAAATATTCTAGAGCTAGGGAAATGTATGTACTCAGACATATATGCCACTAAAATACTAGTGTTACAGGAATAATATCTTGAGTCTAACTATTTTCTTTTTCTTTTAAATTTAAAATTCATTGTAAAGGTGATGTTTAGAGGCGTTACACTTACATAGCAAGATAATGACTACAATTTTTTTGTTTGTTTGTTTGGTCCTGGTGCTTGAACTCTGTGTTTGGGCTCAGTCCCTCAGCTCTGCAGCTCAATGCTAGTGCTCCACCACTTGAGCTCTAGCTACTTTCAGTTTTCCGGTGGTAAATTGGAGATTAGAGACTCATGGCCTTTCCTCCTTTACCTGGCATTGAACGACGACCCTCTGATCTCAGCTTCCTGAGTAGCTAGGATTACAGGTGTGAACCACCAGCACCTGGCTCCACTTCTTTCTGAAAAACATTATGCCCTCCCTCATTTTGCCCCACTTCTCTGCTCAACTTTCCTCCCCCAAGAAAGTTGATAGTGTCTAGAGAGTTCCACTGTTGAGGTAGATGATCTTCTGTCCCATTGTTTCTGATTCCTCCTCCCTTCCCCAAATTAGATAAACTTATATATAAGACAAAGGAGACAGCAATTGAAAATAGTGACAATAACGAATAAACCAAAAGAAAAAATGGAAGAAAGAAAAAAGAAATAAGTGCAAACAGTACAAAAAACAAAACAATCAAACAAAAAACCTCTTAGCCTTAGTATGGCCTTGTTTGTGATCATTTGGGTAAATGCCCAAAAGTGGGATTGCTGTGTCATAGGGGAGCTCAATGTGGAGTCTTTTGAGGAACCTCCATACTGCTTTCCAAAGTGGTTGAACAAGTGATTGAACACTCCTACCAACAATGCAGTAGGGTTCCCTTCTGTCCACATCCCCTCCAGCCTCTGTTGTTATTAGAGTTCTTGATTATAGTCATTCTAACTGGGGTGAGGTGAAATCTCAAAGTTGTTTTGATTTGCATTTCTATTATTGCTAGAGAGGTTGAGCATTTCTTCCTGTGTCTATTGGACATTCTTTCCTCTTCAGAGAAGTTTCTCTTTAAGTCTTTAGCCCCTCATTTATCGGGAACTTGTTTCTTTGAGGACATGTTATTGGGGGATTTAATTTTTTAAGTTCCAAGTATATTTTAGATATGAGATCCTTGTCCGTTGTATGGCTAGTGAAGATCTTCTCCCAATCTGTGGGTTTTCTATCGATCTTGCTAGCTATGTCCTTTGCCATGCAGAAGCTCTGCAATCTCATTTGTCCCACCTTTGTGTTTCTGGGTCTCTATTAAGAAAATTTGGGCCTGCGCCAAGGAGACCTAGGGTTTCTCCTATTCCTTCCTGTAATGTTTCAGGGTGTCTGCTTTGACTTTGAGGTTTTTGATCCATTTGGAGTTGATTCTTGTGCTGGATGATATATAAGAATCTAGCTTTAATTTTCTACAGGTGATCAACCAATTTTGCCAGCACCATATACTGAAGTTTGTCTTTCTTCCATTCTATTTTTTTAGCTTCCTTATCAAAGATTAGGTGGCTATAAGTCTGTGGGTTGGTTTCTGGGTTTTCAGTTCTATTTCATTGGTCCTTAGGTCTGTACTTGTGCCAGTACCAAGCTTTTTTATTACTATGGCTTTGTAATAAAGTTTGAAATTTGTTATTGATATTCCTCCAGCACTGTTCTTTCTGTTAAGGATCGTTTTTGCTATTCAGGGTCGTTCATTGTTCCATATGTATTTTTAGATTGTTTCTTTTATTTCCTTGAAGAATGAGTTTGGAATATTGATAGGTATCACGTTGAATTTGTAGACTTTGGAAGTATTGCCATTTTCATGACGTTGATCCTTACAATTCAGGTGTTTATTGCAGCATTATGTACCATAGCTAAGATATGGAACCAAACCAGATACCTCTCAGCAGATGAATGGATCAAGAATATGTGATATATATATCACATATATATATATATACATATATATCTATATATACATATACATGGATGTATATATATCTATATATACATATATATGTATGTATATATATCTATATATATACATATAGATATATCTATATGTATATATGAATATATACATATGTATATATTCGATGATATATATCTATACATATCTATATATACATATGTATGTATACATATATATGTATAATACATATGTGTGTATATACATACATATGTATGTATATATAGATATATATGTATATATAGATATATATAGGTATATATAGATATATATCATCGAATTCTATGCCTCCATCAGAAAGAATCACATTGTCCCATTTGTTAGGAAGTGGAAAGACTTGGAAAAATTATATTAAGTGAAGTAAGACAAACCCAAAGAAACATAAGTCTCATGGTTTCCCTTATTTTCAATAACTAGTACCTGTATAGGACAAGCAGAAAAGGCCAAAATCTATCTACATATGACCATATAAGTTTATGCTAAGTGAAATGAATTCCAAGATAGGGACACAAATATCTTTTCTCTTTCTTGCTACTGTTTCTCACATGTTTATAATAGACCATGTGATTATTTTGTTGCTTTTTATGTTCCTCCCCCATGGTATAACCCTATTTTCAATGTATTTGACATTGGTGCCCTGCATCTTGTATATACACTCATCTAATTCAGGAGGGAAAGGGAAAAAACAAAAGGGTTAAATAAGGATACAGGGTGACCCATAGTAACAATGAGATGTACAAAAGCAACTGTAATTTTGGTGGGGGTGGGGAGTAGGGGTTAGTTGTGGAGGTGGGAGGTAAGGGATGGTAGGGGGAAAACAAAGGAGGAGGCAACGATGCTCAATGGGAAATGTACTCATTTTCTTGCTCATGTAACTATAACCCCTCTGTACAGCATTTTTACAATTAAAAAGCATACACAAAAGAGGGGAAAAACCTCTTGCCTCAATTTCTAGTTCATTTCCTAAAGCACCATTTTTTAGTCGTATGCACAGTGATTGAGTCATTGTGATCCTCTCCTAAGAACGTCTTCCTTTGTTCTCACCATGAGATACTTAGGGTAGTGTTGTTTACTTAATCATGCCCAAATGTACAACACAATGGATTCTATACTTCCATCAGAAAGAATAGCATAACCTCATTTGTAAGGAAATGGAAGGACTTGAAAAATATTCTATTAAGTGGAGTCAGCCAGTCCCAAGAAACGTAAGCTGCATGCTTTCCCTCATTTGTAACAACTAGAGTGTCTATACATCTACAAATTAATTCAATGGATAGTAAAACACAAATCATTGATCATTAGCAATTTTCATAATAAAGTTACTTCTGGAGATTTCACTTAATTACTTTTTTATACACCAGAGATAAACTGAATTTAAAGTGGGGTAAATTCAGTGCAGACAGTGAATTAAACCTGTTCCTTATGGTAAACTATCATCACATCCAATTGGCTTTACCTGTTTTAACTGTAACTGCAGGTGTGAGCTCAATCCAAGTTAAATCACATATGGAAAATGTCACTTACACACAAAGAAAGTATTTTTTTTTTGTCACAGAAATGACATCGAAAACTTGTTAGCCTAGTGAATTATGGCTGAAAACTATATGGAAAATAATTTTCAGAGACAATATACTATTGACAGGCAGTACAATAATAGATTGTCAACAGGAAAATGCCCTAGTCTCCTAACCCTTGTGTAGACAGATACAAGGAAATTGCACTATTGACACAGTAGCAGAATGAAGACCATGGTGCCTATAGAAATAACTTTGTTGCTAAACAAGTATATTGGCTTTTCTACCTACTTCTTTGAAAGGATTATGTTTTGACAACCTCATTTGTCTTATTATATTCTGCTTTTTTATTTTCATTGTGTCTAGACAAAAGCAACGCTAATTAAAATCGGTATGATTTCAAGATCAGAAACATCATCCATTATAAAGTAAGTATATGACAATCTTTTTAAAATAAACAAAATGTATACAGATCTCCATAAAATATGAAAATTTTAATATCCAATGCAATGATCAGAGAAGAATGTAGGTAGCTTGTTCATTTCTAAATTCTACATCCTTAACGGGATTTTTCAGTACGTTTGTCCTTTGTTAGTAAATGTATTCTTCAGTAAGAAAACCAGGTCAGTTTGTCATCTTGAGGAAAGCACTCTAATGATTTTTCTATTTTATTACTTTCTAGATTTCTACTGTTTTTAATATGTTTTCTATGTAAAAATTCTGTACAGAGGGGTTACAGTTACATGAACAAGCTAATGAGTTCATTTCCTATCAAGTGTCCTTTCTTCCTCCATTGTTTTTCCCTTACCATCCCTTCCCTCCCACCTCCACAACTACACTCCCCCTTCCCCACACCTAAATTTTAAAGTTTGTTTTTCAACATAGTGTCTTGTGCATCTCATTTTTACAATGAGTCAACCTGTATCCCTATTTAAGCATTTTTTTTCCTTTCCTTTTCCCTCTCCAAATTAGAGAAGTGTATATACAAGATGCAGGACACCAACATCAGATACAGTGAAAATAGGGGTTATACCATGGGGGAGGAACATACAAAGAAACAATGAAATCACATGGCACATTATAAATATGTTAGAAACAATAGCAAGAAAAAATAAAACCAAAACAATAACAAAATAAACACTTGTGTCCCTATCTTGAGGTTCATTTCACTTAACATCATCTTATCTGGTCATATGTATATTAAAGCTACCAGCACAACAATGTTTGTTGCAGCATTATTTACCATAGCTATGATGTGGAACCAACCCAGATGCCCCTCAGGAGATGAATGGATCAAGAAAATGTAATATACATATATATATATATATATATATATATATATATATATATATATATATATATATATATATATGAATTCTATTCATCCATCAGAAAGAATGACATTTCCCGATTTGTTACGAAATAGAAAGATTTGGAAAAAAAATTATATTAATTGAAGTAAGCTGGGCCCAAAGAAACATAGGTCCCATGGTTTCCCTCATTTGCAATAACTAGTACATGTCTGGGACAAGGAGAAAAGGTCAAGAGCTATGTAGATTTCTACTGTTAAAAGATGTATGTATGTGTTGAGCCAACCTCTGTATTATCACAAGTCTAGAATAATATTAGGCACAAGAGCCCACAAGTGATCTCACTTGATTATAAAGAACTTCCATACTTCTTTTTTTATTTTTTTTATTTTTTTGTCGGTCGTGGGGCTTGAACTCTGGGCCTGGGAGCTGTGCCTCAGCTCTTCAGCTCAAGGCGAGCGCTCTACCACTTGAGCTACAGCACCACTTCCGGTTTTCTGGTGGTTTATTGGAGATAGGAGTCTCACGGTCTTTCCTGCCCGGGCTGGCTTTGAACCGTGATCCTCAGATCTCAGCCTCCTGAGTAGCTAGGATTACAGGCGTGAGCCACCAGCGCCCGGCTCCATACTTCTTTTCAAAGGTTTTCTTTCTCTTTCTCCTTCCTTCCTTCCTTCTCTCCCTCACTCTTTTCCCTCCCTCCCTCCCTCCCTTCCTTCCTTCCTTCCTCTGCCTTTGTTGTTTTGGTAGTACTGGATATTGAGTTCAAAGACTCACCTTTCCTAGGCTCATATATTTTCTTCTTAATTCAAATATCCACCAGTGATTTCTGCTAGTTATTTTAATGATGGAATCTAACAGATCCTCCAGATCTCAGACTTCTTAATAGGTAGCATTTCAAGTCAGAGCCCTCTGCATTGTGGTACGTATTAGAATACTGTTTTGTTTTAATATTAAGCACACATTTATTTTTCTATAGTTGCATACTATACTTCATTATACATATTTTAAACTTTATTTTCATACAAATAAAATATATGATTTATTACTTTTTAAAGGTGTGAACAATGTAATTATATTTTTTTTGTTTTTGTTTTTTTTTGGGTCCGGTTCTGGGGCCTGAACTCTTGGCCTGGGTGCTGTCCCTCAGCTCTTCAGCTCAAGGCTAGCGCTCTACCACTTGAGCCACAGCACCACTTCCGGCTTTTTTTTCTGCTTATGTGGTGCTGAGGAATCGAACCCAGGGCCTTAAGCATGCAAGGCAAGCGCTCTACCACTGAGCCAACTTACCAGCCCTGTAATTATAATTTTTAAATGATGATTTCTATCTTCTTTATATATGTAATATATATATTATATAGCTGTTTTAGTATCAAAAACATACCTTTCAATAGCTATAATTTAGGCAAACTAAGATAAGGTTATCAGTTTATTTGATATGCATTTTTTCAAGTAACTTGAAGAAACAAGTATATTTATCCACTGGAATTTCATGACCAAATTTGTTCCTTTTATAATACAAGAAAACTATGGAATGATATTTACATAGAATTAACTGGATCCTCAAGTGCATAAAGAAGATCAACTGCTTTTACAGCAAAGTATGTGCACATTTTTACCCAGATATTGTTTCAAAATTAAGTTGTGTAATACAGTAGCAAATCAGTTTTTATAGCCATAGTTATTCATTGCTTTTCTTAAGTGGAATCACTGGAAAATGGTAACAATTTTGCAACTTATATTACCTGTAGTGTGTACTTTGTAATGTATGTTGGACTAGATTTTTTATAAGTTGGTTTTATTCTAATCTCATCTTATTAAGTTCTAAGAAAGTCTATTACAGACATAAAATCTCATGATTAGATGTAGAGATAAAAAGTTCAAGTATGTGGTGAACAATTTTCTTTCATCCTATATTTCTCTATGTTTGTGAGTAAGGCTGGTGGCAGTCTTTTGTTCATGGATGCCATCCCATTATTTCAGGTGTGATCATGAACTGATTTGCAAATTTGAGAAGTATTTACACTGGAGTCCATAGGATATTTATTTATTGTGAAGTAAAGGTAATGTCTCCTTTAGAAACATATTTCAGGCATCTCACAGCCCTGGGGTTTGGTTTGCCTATTTGACATGACTGTACCATACAGTATTCAGAATTTTTTCAACATTTTTCTGGTTGTGTATGCAAACATATTTTGTCTAAGATTAACATTTGAATAGATAGAGTAAAAGAGTTTACTTTCCCTAGTGCCCCTCCCCACACCAGCTGATGGACTATACAGAACAAAAATGCTGAGTGAGAGAAAATTCCTCCATGTGGCTAATTTTAATCTGTAGTATCAACCCACTTTCCTGAATTTGGACTTAAACTAAGCCTTGCCTCTTCCTCATTTTCACATCTTGAAGCTGTTGATCTAGATCTGCCTCATTGGCTTTTCCAGGGGCTCTAGAAGAAATTCACTCTTCAGTGTTTGGATTCAGCCTCCATATTTACATGAGCAAATTACTTATATAAAATCAGGTTTTCTCTCTCCTTCCCTCTCTCCATCTCTCTTCTTTCTTTTCTTAATCTTTTTGTCTATATGAGTTCCCATACACATACTCATATTTCATATTAAATATAGAGTAGCCATATATTAGACAATATTGCAGTAAATGATGGAATGCATACAGGATTGTAATCTTGTAAATTGATAAGAAAACTGACAAATTACTGTAAGTTAGTAATGTAATATCCATTGTAGTATCAAAGAGCCACATGTGTGTTGATACTGTTACAAATAACCCTATTGCATTTCCATGTGTATGAAAGTATTGTTTATGTAACTGTTTGTTGCAAGATATTTGATCCCCACAATATGTGACTTTCTCTAAATTATTTATTTTTGTAATATGTTTCTATCAATAATTTAGAGAGTAGAACTACTTACAGAATTTTTTAAGCAGTCTTAAATATACTTTGAGGAGAATTCCAGAGGAATCTATATTCTCACAGAGAACTATAACCCAATATCTCAATTGCTGAGAATACCTCCCAGTGAGACAAAATATGAACCTGCCAGACAGGAGTTTTGAGATTATTGATTTAGTTCATGTGCAGGCCAATGTGTCTGTGTAATTCCCTTTTTAATCTAGAAATGAAAGAAATAAAATTAAACAAGTTTAGAGAATAAGAAAATGTAATTTGCATTGCTTCTGCTATATATTCTGTGACTCATTCTATAGAATATGTCAAAGGGATAAAAAATTGAAGGTAAGTTAAGCTGCTTTACTATTTAATGAAGAATAAATATCTAATTGACTCATATAGCCTACGTTGTGGTGTTTACAAATTGCAGAAAAGAATACAATATGGTCAGGCCTGCAGATTCTCTAATCATGAATTTAGTGACTCACTCAGAGCAAATCCCAGCACTGCAAGCTCCTTTTATGCTAAATTTCCTACACAACTATATAGTTTTAATATTATACAATATTTAAACTATAAATTGTTTTAAGTTCTGAGGCATTTTTTTATCTATCAATAGATTCATATCATAGGTTGCAGAGTGCCCACAGTCTTCTATATTAGAGCTTAGGAAAAATAAATTGTACTATATAGTCTATATATATGGTAGTTCATAGCATCTATGTTTCTGTAGGTTCTCTTTGCAATGTCAGGGAATGATTATACAATCCTCAGAATTCATCCCCTCCTTTGAATCACATGACTAGAAAAAAGTACAATATACTATATATATGTACATATTAAATACATATGTAAATATGAGGACTACATGAGTGTATACATGCATAATATAAATGCATAAATATAAATGTAAATGTATGCATTTGCCTATATATGCAGATATATCTATGCCTATGCAATATATATATATACATATATGAGATGTTTGTAAGTATATTCATGGATCATTCATGTTGTTATTGTTAGATCACCATGAAAAAATTCATAATTGAAGAATAGATAGAAAATCTGATATTATGACAAATGCAAATATTTTTTGTCTTTTATCTTTTGTCAGTTTCCTTATTACTGTAAATAGCCAATTTTATAGTTTGACACTCCAAAGTTTCTCACTTCTTTTGTTAAATCTTGATAGTTTATTTTTACTTAGAATGCCTATTTCATTTGTAATATTAGGAAAGGAATAAAACACAGTTAGTTACAATTTTACATAAATATTTCTATAATATTGTTAGTATTTTGTGAGGTTGTATGATACAGTTTATTTGAAACCATCACTTAATATGATCATATAATCTAAGTTGTCTAGGTAATCTAAGTGTGAAGGTACTTTCAATTTTGCTGGAAGAGTAGTCCATGTCTGCACAGATAGCTGCATAAAGTCAGACCTGACTGTTAGAATTTCAATCACACTGTGGGTATACCTGTAGAGAAAGAGGTAGGAGGGCAGTTGAGGGTGTCGAGTGTAGTAGAGTTCTTTATGGTGTGGTACCCGGTTGGTAAAGAATGGATCAGTCATTTATGAATGGTTATCACACTTTTTTAAATTTTTATTTAGATGAGCATTCTAGATTTATCAAATTATTTCCAAAATCATATAGAATATACCCAGATGACCCAAACTGTCCCCAAATTTTCCCATCTGTCACTGTCTCTCATGTTCTCTGACTTTATTACTCATTTTCTCTATTCTTTTTTCCTTTTTATTTAGCTCATTTTCTCTCTCTCCAGGACCTTCTTCAAATGCAATACATTGTATCACACATTTGCAACTAACTAGTTATCACATATCTGAGTTTTTTTCTCAGTCTTTGTTTTATGACCTTGATGATAGGTGGATTATTGGTAAAAGGTTTTCAATGTATGATTTATGTGTTTTATTTGTGATTAAATTTGTAGCAGCTTAATAACGAAGAGTTAGACATGGTTTTCCTTATCTCTGGAGCATGTCATACAACTACAAAGAAAAAGGTCATTACTGATATAAACTAATTAACAATCTTGAAACAGAGAAATTGTTCTGCAATGCCTACATAAGGTTTAGAAATAATTATACTTGTTTTATAGTATAGATAAAAATAAGAATTCATACAAAAAGGAGTTAAGGGTATTTTACACACAATTGCAGAAAAAGGAGAGGTTCAGCCATTCACATGGAGAAGATGTGCAAATACCTGTATGTCAACCCTATAGATAGATTGAGAGCATCCAGCGTTATATAACTGTAAAGTAGATTTTTCTGATTTTTAAACAGTATACACAAAGGAGCTTTTCTGATTTTAAAACAGTCAACCTGGGGTGATCTTCTAGACATAGCAACTAATACATGGGAGTGATGTGTCTTTCAGAATAAGACTAGTATTTACCACCCTTGATTACATTGTTATTGCCATTTTTTAAACAAAGCTGCTTTTTGAAACAATTTAATTTGTTCTAGAAAAAAAATCACTTCATGGGTTGGGAAGGTGGCTCAGTGGTAGAGCACTTGCCTTGCATGCATGAGGCCCTTGGTTCGATTCCTCAGCACCACATAAGCAGGGAAAAAAAAGCGGGAAGTGGCGCTGTGGCTCAAGTGGCAGAGCACTAGCCTTGAGCTGAAGAGCTGAGGGACGGTGCCCAGGCCTAGAGTTCAGACCCCATGACCGGATCCTCCCCCCCTCCAAAAAAAGAAAAAAAATCACTTCTATATTATTCTTTTTCAGATGAACCTGCTTTTATACACAAGTCTTGCATGCAGATGTAATTCTTCTTTAAAAAACTTCATTAAAAAAATTCTTCATTAAAAAACTAAAATAAAAGTTGTAAAGTTCGTTTTTCGACATAATGTCTTGTACATCTCGTTGTTGCAATGGGTCCACTTGTATCCCTATTTAAACAGTTTGTTTTTTCCTTTCCCCTCCACAAATCATATCAACATCACAAACAGTGAAAGCAGGGCTTATACCCTGGGGGAGGTGCATACAAAGCAACAAAGAAACCATCTTATAAATATATTAGAAACAATCGCAAAAAAGAAAAAAAAAAACATTTGAATCCTTATCTTGGGGTTCATTTTGCCTAACATCAACTTGTCTGGCAGTTTCTGTTTGTCTCAGACATATACTAGTTATTGCAAATAAGGGAAACCATGGGACCTATGTTTCCTTGGGCCTGGCTTACTTCACTTATAATTTTTCCAAGTCTTTCCATTTCCTTACAAATGGGGCAATGTCATTCTTTCTGAAGGAGGCATAGAATTCCATTGTGTATATACCATATTTTCTTGATCCATTCATTCCCACCCCCCTGGGGGTGGGGTGGTAGGAGCGCAGTAGGGAGGTGTGGGGGTGGGGTGTGGATAGGGGAAGGGATGGTATGGAGAAACAAAGGAGGAGGCAACAATGCTTGATGAGAAATGTACTCACAGGGCTGGGAAGGTGGCTCAGTGGTAGAACGCTTGCCTTGCATGCATGAGGCCCTGGGTTCGATTCCTCAGCACCACATAAGCAAAAAGAAAAAAGCCAGAAGTGGCGCTCTGGCTCAAGGGGTAGAGCTCTGGCCTTGAGCTGAAGAGCTGAGAGAGAGCGCCCAGGTCCCACAATTGGACCCCCCCCCAAAAAAAAACGAAATGTACTCACTATCTTGCCCATGTAATTGCAAACCCTCTGTATAGTATTTTCACAAAATAAAAAAGGAAAAATTCAAAAAAACAAAACAAAAAAATTAAACAAAAACTAAAAATGCGCAGCTATTTTCCTTATAACTTCAATATTTCATGTCTAAGAAAAAATAACTCTGTTGGTATTATTAAATAATAAGGGATGGATACTTGTGACATTTTACATGATCTCAAACAAAAGTAGAATAATTATCCATTGAGAGTATTTATAATTTAAATGTTATATTCAAATTATTGCACATATTTATAGCACATAACTTGAAAGCACAAATTCAGCATCATAAGTGCAAATAAAACTTACATATGAATGACCTTTGTAAAAATATCTTAAGTAGAAAATTATTTATAGAGGAATTGCCATGTCTGTTAATAGAAGACTTAAAGTCTTGTAAAGACATATAAAAGAAGAACATGGTGTGTCATATTTGTAATGCCCACTAAGTGAGAGGTGGGGATAAGAGGAACACAATCTGGGGTGAGAGATGAACCAAAACATGATATCTTCCTTAATAAATAACTGAATACAACTGGCTGTGATAGAGGCTCTAAGTAACAGAGAAATTGCCTATGATCACATGTCCCTGAACTAAAACTTTGTTAACAAAAAGATAAGAATTACAATCTAAGAATGAAGAATCCATTACAAATAAAACAAACAGAATAATCTGTTGAAGAATTATTTCAATATGCTATTTTATTTTTAAAATGTGAATGAATGTAAATATACATCCAGTAATAATTCTAAAAGAAAATGAAAATTGATTTATGTATAAGAGTCAGTTAGCAAGAACACAGGGGAAGAAAGAAAATAAGGGTCTAAATTCTGTCAATTTAATTTTAATTGTGATAGAAATTATGAATAGACCCAAGAAATTCATATTCCTATTTAAGGGTGATATCCAGAAGAAATCTGTGCCTAAATAAAACTGAAGGAGGCATGGATTATAGTTGGGGGATGAAAATATGAAGAAAAAATGGGCTCTAAGAAAAAAAAGATTTATTATAATAAGTGCTTTGTTTTAGTGTGCTCACTGACAACTTTTCTATCAATATTCTTCAACTTTTCTCAAAGATTTGGTAAAAAATAAAGAAGTAATTTTCAAACTAGTTATTTCACATGACAAAATGTTTGAGGAGGCTGAATTTTCTGATTACCTATATATGCTACTTAATGTTATTCTTCACTAATCTGAATAAAACAAGATTGCTGAATCTGATTTTTATTCATGAGCATTCTGTCTTTTCCCAGGCTTATTGCTTAGCTTTCCAAATTTACATTGACAAGAATCAGAAATCTTTCTGAGTGATATATTATGCACCTGACAAAACTCAATGGAGAGTGATACTCCTTAATTTTAATGAGTGGCTTTCTACATCTATGGACTCCCCATAAATCATAAATTAGGTGCTGGGAGGTAACATAGCAAATGCAACAAACTCGTCTGAAACTTGAATGGAATGAAAGATTTACTTGAACAGAGATTCTGCAAACAAATTATGTCCTTTAGGTATGTATGTATTTATATATAATATATACTATATGTTTTATATAAAATTACTGTGATTAAAACAGAATAAAAATGATATTTTATTAAGTCCTGAGCACACTATCTTTTATAAAAATTGCAAAGAATGAATTAGGCATAATAGTTTATGTCTACAATCCCAGCTCAACCAGAAGTAGAGATCAGAAAAATGTATAGTTGAAGGTCATGTTGGATAAAAAATACTGAGACCTCAGATCAATAAACATATCCAAGGCATGGTGTCCCTACTTGTCTCCTTACCTACAAGGGAGCCAAAGACAGGAAGACTGTAATCAAGGCTAGTCCCAGGTAAAATGTTAGATCCCCAAATATCAATGAAATAGCTTCCCTAAACTTGGTTAGCTTTCCAAAAAAAATGCAGTGATTCATTTTTAATTGCCTCTCTCTTTTTTTTCCAGTACTAAACTTTGAACTCAGGGTTTTGCCTTTATGGGTCTGATTCAATACCACTGACACATGCTTGCAGCTCAGTTTGGCAGTAGTTATGTGTTTTTGTTTGTTTGTTTTCAGACTGACCTGAGGAGAACCTACTTCAGTTTTCCCATTTTATAAAGAATCACAGATTTACATCCCCACATCCAGCACCCATCCAGTAAAAGCCTCAAGAAAATTTCTGTCATGGCTGGCTTTGGACCGTAATCTATGCATTTAAGGTTGACAGAAGGACCAGTGTGAGTCATAAGGGCATAGATCAATTGCTACTTTAAAATGAGTATACCAATGAGAGAAATATACAGTTGTCTTCATGTCTCCAAGAAATAATTCTCTTCTCCTTTACATTTTTCAATCAGAAAATAAATAAATGTAAAGATGTAGCTGTGCTACTTTCTTGGGTATAAATAAGATGGCATGGAAACAAATGTAAGGGAAAAAATGTTCAAAAGTAGTTTTAAATCATGATCTTACTGTAAAGTAAGCCATCAGGCTCCACAGTAGATGGACATCTGACATGAGAGGATTTTGGCAAAGGGAATTTTTGCCAAGTTAGTTAAAACAAGTAAGGCTTGCATGCAAACTAAGAATAAATGTATTTATATATGCTGTGTTCACATTTTGTGTATGTGAAGTTTTTAGTTTATTATGATATCAATGGTCTTGTTTGACTTTTCTATTTTTGTCTTTGGAAAAATCTGGGAAATAAATCATTACCTGTACCAACAGCTTGAATTATTACACAAGAAATCTTGCTGTAACCCTTAATAACTTTCTTCTGGTTCAACTCTTCTGAACCCATTATGGAGAACATCAGTGAGCTGAGTATAATCACTGTTTTTCTGCACTGTTTTAGGTAGTCCTTAAAGGATTTTCTTATAGTAATAGCCGAGGTTAGCTAAGGTCCTTAAAGTTTTTCCTAGGAGAGGAAGAATAAGCAAATCAGTGGAGGGAGATTCAAGGTTACCTTTCTCATTTCTCTCTGTAGTGTCCTCAGATGACCAAAGAGCACGTGAAGTTAGGATTAAATATTCTTTTCATCATCAAGTTTCAAATCTCTCATTTCAGCTGAAGTAAAAACTTTCTTTAAAGAGAAAAAAAGAGTATTACTTTCATATTTAAATATCAAAATCTTAAATTCCAAGTACCATTTGGGAATCATGATGAATATATGCAGAAGATAAATTATTATGTAACTAACTGAAGTCTGCACACTGAAGTATAAGTATCAGAGAATTTGGAGGTTCTTATCAAAAAGCATTAAGTAGAGATGTCAACATTTTTTCAAAAACCATTTAGATAAAGTAAGGAAAACAATATGGTTGTGCTTGTAGCTCTAGTGTGTCCTTGGTTGTGGTCTATCAGACACTTGCCCAAGAATGAAATTTCTGACTCAAGGGGAACTGTATGTTTAGTCTTTTGAAGAATCTCCACATTGCTTTCCAGAGTGGTTGAACAAGTTTACACTCCCACCAACAGTGTAATAGAGTTCCCTTTTGGCTGCTTCCCCACCAGCATTTGTTATTATTATTTTTCTTGATAGTGGACATTCAAACTGGAATGAGGTGGATTCTCATTTTTTTTTCAGTTGTGGGGCTTGAACTCTGGGCCTGGTGGTGTCCCTGTGCTCTTCACCCCAAAACAAGCAATCTACCGCTTGAGCCACAGTGCCACTTCTGGTTTTCTAGTGGTTTATTGAAGATAAGATTCTCACAGACTTTCCTGCTCAGGCTGGCTTTCAACCATGTTCCTTAGATCTCAGACTCCCGAGAAGCTCGGATTACAGGTATGAGCCACCAGTGCTGGCTCAATGTTGTTTTGTTTTGCATTTCTTTTATGGTCAGGGATGTTGAACATGTCATGTGTCTAGCCATTCTTATTTCTTCCTCTAAGAAGCCAATTTATTAAATGGGTTGTTGAAATTTTGAGTGAGAGGATTTAATGTTTTCAGCTCTAATCCAAAGTCAACCCAGATGTCCTTCAGTGGATGAATGGATTAGGACAATGTGATATATGTGCACAATGGAATTCTACTCATCCATCAGAATATTTTACCATTCCTGAGGAAATGGAAAGACTTGGAGCAAATTATATTAAGTGAAGTAAGCCAGAGCCAAAGAAACATAGGTCATGTGCTTTTCCTCATTTTTGATAGATAGAATGTCCCTATATATCTACAAATAGACATACAGAATGATAGGATAAAGAAAATATGTTATGTGTACACAATGGAATTCTACATAACCATCAACATATTTGTTTGTGCTTCAAGAATAAAACAGGAAACTAAGTTCTATGTTTTTTATGATCTTTCAACTGTACTTTAGACCACACATTCATATAATCACCTGAAGAATTTGACTAATTACTATAAAGTAGGATTATAATTTTTTGTTATAGGTTTATACATAAAACATTTCTCCTTACATAGTGGAATGATGGATACAGGGAGTTATTTTCACCAGGAACTTCATGATAATTATATTCTACTGGAATGGGGACAGAAAGCAGAGGTGCAGAGCATTCTATGTAGTGCAAGAATTTTAGGTAAATGAAAGAGGTGAGATAGAGCAATAAAGGATAGTTCACCTGGGGTCATATAAGCCCTAGATGTAGTCACATTCAGGCTTAGTGTTCTGATGCACTATACTAAAGGAATGTCTGGTTACTTATATTAAATTTGGTAGGAAAATCTTTGGAGAATTCCTTTAATCTTGTCTGTATTGCAAGTACTGCTTTTTCTGGTTTACATGCTGATGTTTTAAAAAGAAAATTTGAGTACTGATAAAACATGAATCATTTTCTTAGTTCAATGAAAAATAATGATGATTGGAAGGAATAACATGTGAAAGGTATAAGTCAATTAACCTATTCAACTTGTACATGTATATACGTATATATGTATATATAAATTAAAACTTTATAAGTCTAAGAGGAGACAATGGGTTATTTTGTAAGGATAACATAAAACAACTGTTTGTGAACCATTAATCGTTACTACATATGTATGAAAAATGTCTAAATGAGCTTGGTTTTTTGCTTTATATATATGAAAAATAATTAACTTATCCATTAAGATGTTCTACACCCCTTTTATATGATATAGCCAAGGTCTGAAGAAGAAATGTCATATATTGTAATCATAAAATACTCATAGTTGAGTAATGTTTGCTGGTAAACCAAAATTATTTTCATTAAAGTAGATAATTTTCAAGGTTAACATTTCCAGAAATACCTCAAATAATAATCTGAACTTTTGTGTCTTAATATCTTAAATGCATTGTGCTTGTTAAACCTCCATTTTTATTTTCCTTCAACTTGTGGGTCCTTATTGTAGTACAAACCATTGAATATGTCCCATGAGTTGGGTGAAGAAATTAAATTATATTCCTACTATCTAATTTCTCTTCCTGCTCTTCATGAAATGTGTTTTCTAAATCATTCTGGATTCCACACCTGAAACATTTAATACATGTGCTCCTCCACATCAAGGGAATTTTAAACTTCAGAGTAATTTCACCTCCAACACATAGTAAGTCTTTTAGATAAATATAAACAAAATGCTTCTCTGTGAATCACTTAAGTGGAATGCTATGTGTTTCTAGTTCATTTAACAAAAGTTTACAGGGACTTATTGACAAGTTACAAAGGAAAGGGGGCTTGTTTCTTTTGTGTTCTTTAAAGTAGTTTGTTATAAGTAAGTAGAGGAAATGATTTTTCATTAAAATATCTTATGACCTTGTAATTCTTACCAGAACCTATTAATGAACATAGCTGCCTCCTTTCTTCCATCCTTCCTTCCTTCCTTCATTCCTTCCTTCTCATTTCTCTTTCTCTCTCTGTCTCTCTCTCTTTCTTTCTGTATCTCCCATCTTACCTTTCTTCCCTTCAGTCCTTCTTTGTGTTCATACTGAAACTTGAATGAAGTGCCTCACATTCTCTCAGCATTTTCAAAAAGGGCAGGAGTTCTACTTGAGACACACCTGGACTTCTGGCATTTAGCTGTTTACTAGGAGATAAGGATCTCACAGATTTCTCTGCCCAGATTGGTTTTGAACTTCAATGTTCATATCTCAGCCTCCTGAGTTGGTTGGATAACAAACATGAGCCATGGGCAGTTTATTTATTTTAAATTCATAACTCATTTATTGAAAGAATAGTATAAGCAAGAATAGCAATAAAAGGAACTAATACTACAAAATACAATTTGAAAATAAAACCAATATAACAGGAACAGAATATACATAACATGATTGATAACATCTTATAACATAACATATCTATAACATATTCCATATCTTTGCCATTAAATTAAGTCATGAAATTAATCCATGCCATTGTTATCCAATTGATTCACTAGCCTATTTCAACAAGAGCATAGATATTTGAGTGCAGATAGCCCTCCAGCCAAATATTTACTTGAGCAATGTTTCTTTTAAATTAGTAGAGTATTCTATTCCAAAGAAGTGCTTATTTATTTATAGTGATAATTACCAAGCATGAAATTACCTTACTCATTGTAGTAATGTAGGAAAACCTTACGTTCTGATATTTCTCATTTATTTGAAAACGCTTTTTTATTTTTATTTCTTAAATTTTTTGTATGTTTTTATTGTAAAAATGCTGTACAGAGGTGTTACAGTTACATGAGCAAAGTAATGAGTACATATCCTATTGAACACTTCCTTTGTTTCCCCCTACCATCCCTTGCCTCCCACCTCCACAACTATCCCACCCCCCAGCAAAAGTTATGAAGTTCATTTTCAACATAGTGTTTTGTACATCTCATTGGTACAATGGGTCAACCTGTATCCTTATTTAAGCATTTTGTTTTCTCCGTGCTCCTCCCCAAATTACAGAAGTCTATATATAAAAGATGCATGGCACAGACATCAAATACAGTGAAAACAGGGGTTATACCGTGGGCAAGGAACATACAAAGAAACAAAAAAAAAAACATATTGTACATTAAAAATACGTTAGAAATAATAATGTGAAAGAAAAAAATATTTGTGTCCCTATCTTGGGGTTCATTTTGCCTTACATCATCTTATCTGGTAATATGTACATAGCTTTTGGCCTATTCTGCTTGTCCTACACATGTACTAGTTATTTCAAACAAGGAAAACCATGGAACCTATGTTTCTTGGATCTGGCTTACTTCACTTAATACAATTTTTTTCCAAGTCTTTCCATTTCCTAACAAATGGGACAAGGTCATTCTTTCTGATGGAGACATAGAATTCCATCTTTGGTTGATGCTTGCCTTAAAATATTGTTCTAGCATGAAAATGATGCTACTTTCGTACCAAATGGGCAGAACAAGCTAGAGAAACACATAAAAATGTTTTTTAAGGCTCATATGCAGTATTGAGCACATTTCAATTGGTACAATTAAGGAAGAATATGACAAGGAATTTGTTTTCAAACCAGTGATTAATTACAAATCAAATTTCATTATTAACATCATCAGTTGAATTCACATATGCAATTCACAGGAGCCAAATTTTCCGTAAAAAAATTTAGATAATGTCTTAATATTGAAAGGTGAAATAAACAATGAAATTGCATGCACATTTTGAAGAACCCCGTAGTTGGAGCTCCAAATTGATAATATGTACACTCAGAAAATAATTATGGACAGTTTTAAAGTAATCATGATTTCTATAACAATATATGAAGAAAAATTTATGAAGAACTAAATGCATTCTTTCTCTGTTGAAAGGATTGACACGGGTCCATGTATTCATGAACTTCTTTGTTGAGTGGCAACTCCTTTGAATAACTCCTCAAAAAAATAAAAATAATTAAAAATACATTCTTATTTCTCAATAAAAAGAATATTACTGTTGATTGCCACTATAATAAGTGTTCTGTGATGGATCAGTGGGATGACATAGGAAAGTGCTCAAACCCCCTTTCCTGTTTGACAAGTTGCTGATGGTGGTACTGCCAATGTCCTCATGTAGAACAAGGTATTGAGAAATGGAATTCAAGGAAATAAACCGCATAAATTATGGAGAATGAAAATGTATGTAGAATATGACTCTTGACTAAAACAATATTCTTCAGAAAAATCTGTGACCAAACTTCAAGTGTGTATTCAATAAGTATTTTGCAGCAGTAAGAAGAGGTGTGGACAGCAGAAAAGGAAGCAAGAGCAACAGTAAGCATAGAGAATCTAAGACAAATCCAAAATCATTCAATCATTGACCTTTGGATTTGCTGAAAGGAAAGGAGAGGCAGAGAAAGAGATAATGGGTGTGTATATGTGTATGTGTGAGAGAATGTTATGAGTCTAAGCAAACTGTTACAGAAAGTGGAGATTATCTTTGTCCTCCACTCCCCATTGAGAAAGAGAAAAAAGAAATTAAAATTTGGAGAACAGAGCAAAAAAAATTGAGTATATCATAGTTATGTGTTCTACATCTTCTAAAAGACTTAGATATAACAATAGATTTTTACTGTTATTTCTTATGCTTTTATCATGTAAAATGTCACTTTTTAGGTGATCAAACATAGTAACACGTCTGCTTAGATTCTCTTCATTTTCTTTATAGAAAGAAATACTTAATATTCAAGGTATTGAATTAAAATCTATTGTAACAACAAAATGTACAAGACGGTATGTTGAAAAATGAACTTTACAACTTCGGTGGGGGTAGATGGGAGGGCAGGAATGGTAAGGGAAAACCATGGAGGAGGCAACAATGCTTGATAAGAATACTTGGAAGATGGCGGAGGAGAAGATGGAGGCTAAACAAGCTCTCGCATAGAAAGCAGTTTTAGAGTTCCAGTGAACAGTCCTAAGCCAGAGAATCACACCAAGTGTGCATCACAGGAGAGAGAGTTAGGCCAGAGAGGGAAAAATCCAGGCAAGGAGACAGATCTGAAAACTTGCCAGCAGCCACCATTGCTGTGGAGGCAGCAATGGTGGCGATGGTGGCTGAAGCCGCCATACCTGCAAAACAGAGAGTCCAGGACAAAGGAGCCAGATGCAGTGGGCAAGCAGATTCTACTCAACACCAGCAAGAATTGACAAGGAGCTGACATCTTCATCCTGCAGTTCGCAGACCAGAGACGACCCAGGAACCAAGACTCAGCGTGAGTAGAAGCTTGATGTCCTCACTCCTTCTCAGGGAGCAGAGGAGGGAAGGCCACCCCTCCCCCCCTCGCCCCAGTACTGGAGATCTCCATCTTGGATACCGACAAAGCTCTGCGGAGTTGCTAGCTCCAACTCAGGCCTTGGAAGAAAACTAGAGTCATTTAGCAGGTCACAAGAACCTTAGCTGACCTGCCAGACTCAGTACCACCCAGGGAAAAGTCACCCAGCTCGGAGACAACCCTCAGGAGTGGATTTCTTCACTGGGTAATCAGAGCCAGAGGATGCCCCTCCCTTTAGCAGCCTTGAAAATCAATTGAAATTCATTAAACAGAAACCCTGAGAGTGGCTCCAGGCTGGGCTCTGTGAGTTTCTCACAAACTAGACCTCAGGATAAGCAACTGTTTGCTGAAAGGCCCCAACTCTACCCAGACCCTAGCCTCATCACAGCATTTCCAAACTTGAGGAAAAAACCATCTCCCTCTTTTGTGATACTCAAACCAGATCTCCCTCCCATTGAACTAGCCTGGGAAGAGGATCACAAAATCCTGGGTTAAGCAGAGCATTTTTCTGCCTGTTCAAACAAACTGACTTAAGAAACCAACCAAGCCACAGGAAAATCAAACACCACAAGCAGACCAGAGACTCCAACAAGAGGCTGGTTACGGACACAAGGGAGATATAGGATTTTTCCCACCCCTCCCAAAAAAATCAAAAAACTTTTTTTTCCTTTTTTTTTGCACCTTTTATGAAAAAATTTTTTTTCTAAGATTTTTTTTTAATTTTTAACTTTTTTGAAAAAAATTGTTTTCTAGTAACTACTTTTTCCTATTATAATTTTTATTTTATGGGTATATGTGTGTGTGCGTTTTGCTTTCTATTTTTTTTCCTTTTTCTAATTTTTTTTTTGTTTTTTGTTTAGCTCTATTGAACTTCTGATCTTTTTTTCTTTATTTCTTATCCTTTTCACCTTTTCTTCTTTTTCATTCTTCTTTATGTGACTTAATTGTTGTTCTGCAAATCCTCAGATAAACCAGTAGTCGATTATTAGGCCTTATCCTCCATTGTGTACACACTTAATCCACAAATTTATTACTCAATTCAAAACCTCTTAGACTTAAATTCCTTAATAGCAGTACTACCTCTTTATACCTATATAATACTTTAAGTATTTTTATTTCTAAATTTTTCACATCTCTATATCCCTCCCCTTCTCTCACTATATCCACGTTCTTCTCTGCATATTTTGTTTTCGCTTCTGCATAATATTTTTAATTATTACTTATCTATTTTTTCTGGTCTCTTTTTTCCCCCTTTCTCATTCTTTTTTGCTCTCTCTCTACTTTCATCCTATCCAAACTATTTCCTGCTTGGAGATTAGGACTTAGGTAACTCTCCCTGTGCCTTCCCACATCACTCTATTCCTATTTTTTACCCACATCTCTCCCTAAACCTAATAATTTCTGGTTTACCAAAATTTTTCTTTGCGGTTTGTAGCCCATTAATATATAGTTGTTTGATGTTGAATAGATGTATCTGTTGAACTAGATTGCATCTACAGACTATTGACTGTGCAAATACAGACTTTGGTTGATGCTTGCCTTAAGTTAGTGTTCTAGCACAAAACTGGTGTTATTTTCATCCCAAATGGGCACAGTAAGCCAGAAAAACAAAAGAAAAATGGCAATTCCGGGTATCTCAACTCCCACTCATGATAATCAGGCGACAGAACAGATAATGAATAACCCAGAGGAGAGTTCCCAAATAGATCTACAAACACTGTTGACAAACATGGTAAATGAAAAGATTGAAAACATACAAAGGACTATGTATGAGTGTGACAGGGAGAGAGAGGAGGCAATTCAAAGGTTTATACAGGAATATCATGAGCGTGAGGAAGCTACTCAAAAACTGATACAGGATTTGCGTGAGCAGCTTGAGAATACTCAAAGAGAAAGGCAGGAATTGAGAGAGCAGGATGAGAATACAGAAAGATCACTAAAGGCATTCATGGAATCCATTGACAAAGAGCTGAAGGAAGTCAGGGAGACCACAAAGGGAATGCTGAATAGAACCCAACAGAAGGAATGGGAGTCCAAGGAAACAATAACCAATCAACTAAGTAATTTGAGAATAAACACTGAACACCAAATTAAGAAAGTAAAGAAATTCATACAAGATCTAAAACAAAGCTTCAACAAAGAATTTGAAGCCATCAAAGCTGACCAACTAGAAGGAAAAGAAATAAAAAACAAACTAGAAAGTCTCAACAGCAGGTTAGACCATGCAGAAGATTGAATCTCGGGGATTGAAGACAGCCTAGATATTATAGAGAAAGAACATACAACCATCCAAGACAAGTCCAAGAAATATGATAGATCTATCCAACACTTGGAAGACACCATCAGAAGGCCTAATCTAAGGATAATGGGTGTAGAGGAGCACCTGGAAACAGAAGTTAATGGTCTAGGAAATTTGTTTAACAGGATCCGAGCAGAGAACTTCCCAAACATGCAAAAAGATAGGCCTATACAGACACAAAAAGCTTTTAGAACTCCAAAAGACCACACCAGAACAGGACATCCTACCATCACATTATAATCCACACAGGATCAACTCAGACCAAGGAAAAGATCCTTAAAGCTGTCAAGGAGGAAAGATTAATCACCTATAAAGGGAAACCAATTAGAATCACCTCAGATTTCTCAGCAGAAACAATCAAAGCAAGAAGAGCCTGGAATGTTGTATGCCATTCCCTAAAAACAAACAACTATCAACCAAGAATACTGTACCCAGCTAAACTCTCCTTCATAATTGAAGGCCAAATAAAAACCCATGATAGCAAAGAAAAATTGAAACAATACATCTGCACCAAACCAGCCCTACAAAAGATTCTTAAAGGTGTCCTACACATAGAAAACCAACAAGACCACAATAAAGGCCAAAATACTGCACTCAAATTGAGAATCCATGAACCATAGGAAGAACACAGTTTTCACAGCCCCCAAGAAGGTGGATAACATGGCAGGAACTCCCAAATACCTCTCAGTCCTATCTATCAACATTAACGAACTTAGCTCTTCAATTAAGCTACTTAGACTGTTTAGTTGGATTAAAAAACAAGATCCTTCTATCTGCTCCCTTCAGTAGTCACATCTTGCCCATAAAAACAAACACATTTACAATGTTAAAGGCTGGAACAAAATCTGCCAAGCAAACAGCCCCCATAAACAGGCGGGAGTTGCAATCCTAATATCAGATAAAATAAACTTCAAATTAAAATTCATGAGAAGAGATAAAGAAGGTCGCTATATACTAATTAAGGGATCTCTCCTTCGGGAGTATATTACAATTCTAAATATCTATTCACCAAACAACAGAGCAAACAAATTTATCCAAGAAACACTACTTTCCTCAAATCTGACATAGATCCAAAGACATTAATTGTTGGGGCTTTTAACACACCACTCTCCCCACTAGATAGATCAACTCGGCAAAAACTCAACAGAGAAACCGCAGATCTAAACAGCTTCATAGATCAACTAGATTTAACAGACATCTGCCGTATATTTCACCCAGCAGCATCAGAATACACGTTTTTCTCAGCAGCACATGGAACATTTTCTAAAATAGACCACATTTTAGGCCACAAAGCAAACTTGTCCAAATTCTGAAACATTGAAGTTATACCTTGCATTCTCTCTGACCACAAGGGAATAAAATTAGAACTGAACACCAAAAGCCACCAAAGAAACTCCGATAACACATGGAGGCTGAACAACACACTTCTGAATCACGAGTGGTTCATGGAAGAGATTAGAAAGGAAATTCAAATGATCATGCTATTCAACAAAAATGAGCACACAAAGTACCAGCTCCTCTGGGACACAGCAAAGGCAGTACTCAGAGGCAAGTTTATAGCAATGAGTTCCTACATCAACAAATTGGAGAGATCTGAAACCAACAATTTAATGACACATCTGAACCTCCTTGAAAAAGAGCAGCAAGACAAACCTCAATCCAGTAGATGGAAAGAAATAATTAAAATTAAATCAGAATTAAATGAATTAGAATCCAAAAAAAACTATAGAAAGAATCAACAAAACAAAGACTTGGTTCTTCGAAAAAATTAAAATTGACAGACCCTTAGCAAATCTTATCAGAAAAAGAAGAGAACACACCCAAATAAATAAACTCAGAGATGACAATGAAAACATCACCACAGAAACAACCAAGATTCAGAACATTATAAGGGAATACTTCTCAAAACTTTATGCTAATAAGTTTGAGAACTTGGCAGAAATGGACCTTTTCCTAGCAAATATTGACATGCCAAAACTAAACCAAGATGAGTTAAACCATCTTAACAGGCCCCTATCAAGCATTGAAATAGAAACAGCAATAAGAGACCTCCCAGCTAAGAAAAGTCCAGGACCGGATTGTTTTACAGCGGAATTCTACAAGGCCTTTAAAGCAGAGCTCCCACCAATACTACTCCAACTCTTCAATGAAATTGAAAGAGAAAATTCACTACCGAACACATCCTATGAAGCCATCATAACCCTCATCCCAAAACCAAGCAGGGACTCATCAAAGAAAGAGAACTATAGACATATTTCTTTGATGAACATTGATGCAAAACTTCTCAACAAAATTTTGGCCAATCGACTTCAACAATTCATCCAAAAAATCATACACCACGATCAAACAGGATTCATTTCAGGGATGCAAAGCTGGTTCAATATACACAAATCAATTAATATTATTCATCACATCAACAGGAGCAAGGATAAGAACCACATGGTTATCTCAATAGATGCAGAAAAAGCATTCGACAAGATCCAACACCCCTTTATGATGAAGGTTTTGGAAAAATTAGGAATCCATGGAACATTCCTCAATACAATAAAGGCTGTATATGACAAACCTACAGCCAGCATTATACTTAATGGTGAAAAACAAAAGCCATTTCCTCTTAACTCAGGAACAAGACAAGGATGTCCACTCTCTCTATTTCTTTTCAATCTAGTATTAGAATGCCTAGCTACAGCAATAAGACTAGATGCAGACATAAAGGGGATCCAAATAGGGAAAGAAGAAATAAAACTCTCCCTCTTTGCAGACGACATGATCTTGTATTTAAAGAATCCGATAGACTCCACTCTCAAATTACTCAAGCTGATTCAAAACTTTGGCAAAGTAGAAGGGTATAAAATTAACCCCCCAAAATCAATGGCTTTTCTGTATGCCAACAATGAAAAAAGTGTGGCTGAAATTAGGAAAGCAACTCCATTTGTAATAGCCCCACAAAAAATAAAATACCTAGGCATTAACTTAACCAAAAAAGTGAAGGACCTCTATGATGAAAACTTTAAAAACTTGAAAAAGGAAATCAAAACAGAACTTAGTATATGGGAAAAACTCCCATGCTCCTGGATTGGAAAGATTAACATCGTGAAAATGGCAATACTTCCCAAGGCTATCTACAAATTCAATGTGATACCTATCAAAACTCCAACCTCATTCTTCAAGGAAATAGAAGAGGCAATCCAAAAATCCATATGGAACAATGAAAGACCCCAAATAGCAAAAACGTTCCTCAATGGAAAGAACACTGCTGAAGGAATATCAATACCAAATTTCAAACTCTACTATAAAGCCATAGTAAACAAAACAACTTGGTACTGGCACAAGAACAGACCTCAGGAACAATGGAATAGAATTGAAAACCCAGAAATGAACCTACAGACCTATAGCCATCTAATCTTCGATAAGGGAGCTAAAAAAAATAGAATGGAGTGTTCGCTTCAGCAGCACATATACTAAAATTGGAATGATACAGAGAAGATTAGCATGGCCCCTGTGCAAGGATGACACGCAAATTCGTGAAGCGTTCCATATTTTTCCACATAAGCAAAAAGAAAAAACCCGGAAGTGGTACTGTGGCTTAAGTGGCAGAGCGCTAGCCTTGAGCTGAAGAGCTGAGGGACAATGCCCAGGCCCTGAGTTCAGGCCCCACTACTGGACCCCCAAAAAAAATAGAATGGAAGAAAGACAGGCTCTTCAGTAAATGGTGCTGGCAAAATTGGTTAACTACTTGTAGAAAATTAAGGCTAGATCCTTATATATCACCCTGGACCAGAATTAACTCCAAATGGATCGAAGACCTCGGAGTCAAAGCAGACACTCTGAAAACATTACAGGATGGAATAGGAGAAACCCTAGGTCTCCTTGGCACAGGCCGAAATTTTCTTAATAGAGACCTCGAAACACAACAAATCAAAGAAAGATTGGACAAATGGTATTGCATGAAGTTGCAGAGCTTCTGCATGGCAAAGGACATAGCTAGCAAGATCAATAGAAAGCCCATGGATTGGGAGAAGATTTTCAGTAGCCATGCATAGATATGAAACAAGGGTCTCATATCTAAAATATACTTGGAACTCAAAAAATTAAATCCCCCAACAACAAATCCTCAAAGAAACAATTGCCCAATAAATAAGTGGGCTAAAGACTTAAAGAGAAACTTCTCTGAAGAAGAAAGAATGATGCCTAATAGACAAATGAAGAAATGCTCAACCTCCCTAGCCTTAAAAGAAATGCAAATCAAAACAACATTGAGATACCACCTCACATCAGTTAGAATGGCAAAAATCAAGAACTCTAATAACAACAGATGCTGGAGGGGATGTCGACAGAAGGGAACCTTACTTCATTGTTGGTAGGAGTGTAAACTTGTTCCACCACTTTGGAAAGTAGTATAGAGGTTCCTCAAAAGACTCCACATAGAGCTTCCTTAGACCCACCAATCCCACTTTTGGGCATTTACCCAAATGTTTACAAACAAGTCCACACTAAAGCTACCAGCACAACTATGTTTATTGCAGCATTATTTACCATAGCTAAGACATGGAACCAACCCAGATGCCCCTCAGTAGATGAATGGATCAAGAAAATGTGGTATATATACACAATGGAATTCTATGTCTCCATCAGAAAGAATGACATTGTCCCATTTGTTAGGAAATATAAAGACTTGGAAAAAATTATATTAAGTGAAGTAAGCCAAGCCCAAAGAACATAGGTCCCATGGTTTCCCTTATTTGCAATATCTAGTATATGTATGAGACAAGCAGAAAAGGTCAGATAATGTGATGTTAGGAAAATGAACCCTAAGATATGTATTTAAATTTTTTTTCTTTCATGCATTTGTTTCTAATGGATTTATAAGATCATTTCTTTGTTGCTTTGTATGCCCCTCCCCCACAGTATAACTCCTGCTTTCACTATATTTGATGTAGGTATAATTTGTGGATGGGAAGGGGAAAAACAATTCATTTAAATAAGGATACAGGTGGACCCGTTGCATCAATGAGAAGTACAAGTTGCCATGTCCAAAACGAACTTTACAACTTTGGGGGGGGGGAGGATATGGTGGGGGTGCGGGGCCCGGGGGGGGGGGGGGGGGGAGGCGAGGGGGGGTGAGACTGGGAATGAATGGGAAGGGTAAACAAAGGGAAGCCTACTATGCTTGATAAGAAATGTACTCATTATCTTGCCCATGTAATTGTAACCCCTCTGTACAGTATTTTCACAATAAAAAATATTTTTAAAAAAGAAATGTACTCATTACATTGCTCTGTATGGTATTTTCACAATAAAAAATAACTTATTATTAAAAAAATCTATCATAAATTCAAAAATTTTTAACACATGTTACCACTCTTGGAATCTATTTGTGGATGAATTCAAAGTATATATTCAAACAGCTGTTAATTAAAATCAAACTATTCATTTTATACCCTCTTCAGTTTAACATAATGATTGAAACACTTTTCCTATATCTTTTTATGGTAAATTACATAATTATAAGAACTATGTCACTGGACCTTGGATATATTTTTCAATGTTTACAGCATTAATAAAACTAATATTTGAAAAAAATATTTCAAAATCATATGAGGTTTTTTTATATTTTTTCGTATTTATACTTTTGTGAATTTTTATTTTTTATAAGTTTCTTATCAAGCGTTGTTGCCTCTACCTTTGTTTTTCCCCTACCATCCCTTCCCTTCCCCTTCTACTATTCCGCTCCCTCCCGCTTCCTTCCGAGGGGGGGCGAGGAAGGTTCTTGATTTGGGAGCTGATAACGTACTACATTATTGTTACAACGTTGTGCATTCCTTGTGAAGGCGTGGTCCATGCATTCCACCATCCTCACCGCGTCTTCATCATGGTCCATCCCCAGGTGTCATGACGATATTTTAGAATCCAATGTAAAATAACACATTATGTTTACACAGAGATATTAAATAACACTGATTATTCAAGTATCATGCAAAATTGCCCAATAAGTTAGACATATCTTTTTTTTATTTAAACATTATTCCTTGAATTTTCAAATTATCAAACACAATGATATAGCCATTGCAGCTTTCATAAACTTGATGAAGATGTAAATTATTTTAGATGACAATTCTCTTAAAGGGGCTTATTTAATCAGTAAACAATAAACTGGTTTATAGAGTTAATAAAGAAGTGACTCCGTAGTTACATAAATCACTTAACCCAGAAACGAATAATTACTGGTTTGAACACAGCTTCATTCTTTCTCAGTGGAACTCTCCCACTTGAGCCGTTCAGATCTCCACTCCAGCTTTTCACTGGTTGTTTTGGAGAAGAGTTCTCATAAACTATGCTTCTCAGGCTGTCTTTTCTTTCTTTCTTTCCTTCCTTCCTTCTTTCTTCCTTCCTTCCTTCTTTCTTTCTTTCTTTTTCTTTCTTTCTTTCTTTCTCTTTCTTTCTTTCTTTGTTTCTCTTTCTTTCTTTGTTTCTTCTTTCTTCTTTCGTTCTTTCTTTCTTTTCTTTCTTTCTTCCTTCTTTCTCTTCTTCTTCTCTTCTTCTTCTTTCTCTTCTTCTTCCTCTTCTTCCTCTTCTTCTTCTTCTTCTTCTTCTTCTTCTTCTTCTTCTTCTTCTTTCTTTCTTTCTTTCTTTCCCTTTTCCTTTCTTTCCTTTTTATTGTAAAGATTCTGTACAGAGGGGTTATACTTACATGAGTAAGGTAATGAGTACATTTCCTATCAAGCATTGTTATCTCCTCTTTTGCTTTTCCCCTACCATCCCTTCCCTCCCCACCTCCCCAATTCCTCCTTCTCCCCACCAAATTGTAAATTTCATTTTCAACATAGTGTCTTGTACATCTCATTGTTGCAATGGGTCAACCTGTATCTTTATTTCAGCATTTTGTTATTTCCCTGCCCCTCCCCAAATTAGAAAAATATATTTACAAGACGCAGGGCACCAGAATCAAATACAGTGACAACAGGGGTTGTACCATGGGGTAAGAACATACAAAGGAAACAAACAAACAAACAAAATAACATAGTACACTTGATTTCCATAGCTCAGTTTTCTGAGTAGGCAGGATAACAACGGTCAGTCACTGGCGTAGACAGGATTACAACAGTCAGCCATGGCTTTCAGTAATAACTGTTTAATAAAATTTGAATAACGAAAGTGTGGTTTGTGTGCTCCTGCCAGGCACCCGTGGCTCATGCCTGTAATCCTAGCTACTCAGGATGCTAAGATCCGAGGATGGTGGTTCAAAGCCAGCCCAGGCAGGGAAGTCCATGAGACTTTTATCTCCAATAAACCACCAGAACCAAAGGTCATGCTGTGGCTCAACTGTTAGAGCTCTGCCCTTGAGCTGAAGTGTTGAGGGACAGCATCTAGGCCCACAGTTCAAGCCCCAAGACCAACAAAATAGTGTAGTTGTAGTTTAGATAGATATAATAAGACATATTAGGAAAAATTTATTTCTTTGCTTATAGAGTTGTAGTTCATTTATTCTCTCTTGCTCTCTATCCCTTTCTCTACACTCAGACATATATAACGAGATATATATATATGCATATAATACCTATATGATGATATAGTACCTATATAATTTACATTGAAAATCATTTTAGTAGTAGTAATGATCAACAGTGTAAGTGATAAATGATATGCTTATATCAGAGGAAAAATACAATGATTCACAAAAAAGGACAAATGGTTTTATTTACATAATTGTGTGTATGTGTGTGTGTGTGTGTGTGGTGTGTGTATATTACATACTTACCTCTGTATATATTTGTATATGTGTATAAACTTAGAAATATAGTGAAACCAAGTGTACAATACAAAATTCACCAGAAGAAGAAAATCCATAGCATATCCGGTTGGACATATATATTTATATACTTATGTGTATATGCATATATATATGGTAAAAAGTATATAAAGGTAAATATGATGTTGAGAGCTCATGGCTTATACCTGCAATCCTAGCTACTCAGGAGGCTAAAATCTAAGTATCATGGTTCAAAGACACTCTGGACAAGAAAGTTTGTGAGATCCTTTATTTCCAATTAAGCACCAAAAAAAAAAAAAAAAAAAAGCCAGAAATAGGCTTTGGCTAAAGAGGTAGAGCGCTAGTCTTGAGCAAATAAAGCTCAGGGACAACGACCAGGTCCTTGTTCAGGCCCCAGGATCTGGTTCAAGCTCCAGGATCAGCGGGCATGGGCACGCACACACATACACACACAAATATACAAATAAGTGGGGAAATATGCTTATATAAAGAGCAATTCCGAAATTTTGCACAGTTCATAAACTTATGAATGGAGACCTCCCCAATTTTCTTTTTAGATATATGTTTCTCAGCGTAGTGCATATCTTTCTTTTTTTATTAATAAGTTTTTTTATTGTGAAAATGCGGTACAGAGGGGTTACAATTACATAAGCAAGGTAATGAGTACATTTCTTTTCTCATCCAGGAAGGACCAATGTTTGGCAAGTCTGCTTGCCTAAGACCAAGGTTAAGCAGATGTGCCTGCAACTGCCTGTACAAGGTTCGATCGTGAAGTTCATCATCTGTGACATGATTATGTCGCAGCCTGGGCCTCACTTTCCTAAGAGACACCTCTCAACCCAAGGTGGATTTTCTTGCTCGGCTCGGGGTACTAATGACATTGCTCTCTGACGCAATCCGAACCAATCTCTCAGGAGCTTCTATCGAACTATGACCAGGTGATTTGGAGGTTTACAAGTTGGGTAAAAATCTCAGGGTCTTTAGTACTTTCTCATTTTTGACGAGAAAAAAAATCATTATTAAATGGCGCATGAATTCTAGAAAATAAATAGACATTTTCCTATATAAGGGAGAAGTCAGCCCACGCAAGTTGACAAGAAGATTTGGTTTAAGTATTACAGGGAGGACCAGGAATAAAAATCTCCTTCCCATGTATATCATAAGCGTACAGAGGCTGTGGTAGGATGTGGCTCAATTGTGCCTTGATCATTTTCTAACTTGTTATTTATGAGAAGCACAGTAAAGATAAAACTGCAAGCTGACTGGAGGATAAGCCAAAAACATGATTATTTTAATTATTAATATGTATCACTTGTGGGAATGAATGTATCTCACTGTGGCATTTCATACATGCCTGCTATTCTTGGACACATTGCTTATTCTAGTCCTTCTGTGTTTTCATAGTCTCTTTTCTACTTCCAAACCATCGTTTAGTTTTCCTTTTTAATTTCCGTATATGATACTTTTTTTTTCTGTCTGTATTTTCCATGATGTTTTCCTATTTGGTTGATTATATGGTTATTGTCACTTTTTCTTCACTTGATTGCTAACATTGCAATCTGAAATAACATTAAAACTTTGACCTTACCTACAATTCTAGATTAAAAAAAAATAACCATGGAATATTGCTCTTCTTTTATAGTTATATGTTGAATAACATATATTATAAGCAAATTAACATTTTTCTACTAAAGAAAATTTATTAAATCAGTCTTCACATCAATATTTTGACATCATTATTTATAAGGATGAAATGAGTGTTTGTGATTATTATTCTTTTGCACATATTGTTATGAGGATGATGTTAGCATAGAAATTGACTTGAACCTATTCTCCTTTCAACCTTTGTTTTTCTTTCTTATTTATTTATTTATATTTGTCCTGTCAATTTCACTCAAGATTAGCAGTCCTGTACTTGAGCCAGCTTTTGGTGGTTAATTGGACATGAGTCTCAAGAACTTTCCTGCCCAGGGGTCTTCCAACTATGATCCTCAGATCTCAGCCTCTTGAGTAAGTAGGATTAGAGGCCTTACCTTTATATTTTACATACTGAACATGAATAGTCAATGAGTTTTGTTACAACTGTAAGTTTTTCACCAGTCATTCATAGTCACTGAGAGGTGACAATAGATTTCTATCTTACAACACTACTTTGTAGTATAAGATTTTCCATTCTGCAGTGTCCTGTGAATATCCACATGGCATAAAAATCACTGAATGGAAAAATCAATAAAAATATGATGCAAAACTGTGTTTTATATTTTGAATTCAAAACACATAGATAAGCATCATGTAATCAGATCTGATAAAATTTTAAAGTATTTTTGTAATGTATGAGATAGAACATATTTAAATAACATTTAAATAACATTAAATATAGAGATTAAGTATGGCTCAAGGTGATTTCTGTTCTCACTATGTTAAGAACTAATTTAATACATCCATGTTCATATGTATGGTTATATGTACATGTGTGGATTTATGCTTTACCTGTACATTGCATGTAATAGGTTGTGGTGAGTGAAATTTATTTATACATCTAGGAAGGCTATCAAAACTGTACTTTAAATCTGCAAAAAAATGTAAAACGTAGAATTTCCCTATATTGTGCTACAGAAGATAATATTAAGGAAAAGTCTGGACTTTAGCCAAAATCATTCATATATAAATTTTGGAAAATGTAAAATGTGTTTAGTCTATTATAATAAATATGTATTTTGACCAGTGCACATGTTTACCTTATACCTTGAAGGCACTTATTACTCTTTTTTCCTGTTTTACTTCTACAGAAAGGTCACTGCCCTGCTGTCAGGTGGTTTCAGGGCTATTCTGCTGCTTGTACCTTTTCCATCTTGAATCTTATTCAGCCTCATGTAATCAGTCTTTCTCTGTGATCTTCATCTTTTTAATTGCAAAAATGATGTACAGTTATATAAGGTAATAAGTAAATTTCTTGTCAAGCAGTGTTACACTTTCTCTTGTTTTCTCCCAACCCCGCCCCCCCCAAAAGGCTCCTCTTCCTCACAAGTTGTAAAGTTCATTTCCAAAATAGTGTTTTGTGAGGATCACTGTTGCATTGGTTCACCCTTTGTTCTTTGTCTCAACATTTGTTATTTCTGCTCCCTTCGCTAAGACATATAGACATATGTAGAAGACATGGGGTACCAAAATCAAAAACAATGACAATAGGGGATAAGCCAAAGGAAGAATAATAAGAAGGAAAACAATAATGTCAGTCTTCAAGTATGATTTTATGAAATACTGAGTACACAACTGTGGAGTTGCCATCTACTTTTTATATCATCCCTTACTTGAATTTCTGAAAGAACATATTACTTAAAAGTTGTCATCACTCACTTGTGCCAAAACTATTTCACTATACTGTGAAATGAATGTATGAGTAAAATTCTGTCAGTTATTACAGTTTACACACAGATTTTAAGTAGTAATGGTGTAACTGGTCCCTGTTTTTTCAACTTCTTCAACAAATATAAAACTATTTGTAAATCTACTTTGCTCTTTCATTGCATCCCCTTAGTATGCAATTGTAATTATATATCCATAGGATGAATCATGAAATCCAAATCAAAATATTTTATAACAAAATTATATACAAAAGTAAAATTAAAATAAGTATATGCAGATGATAGGAAGAATCAATAATAAAATGTATCCATTCCTGATGTTTACTGTGTTTGAATAACTCATCTGTTTTAGCAATTTTGCTTGTACACTCTACTTGTTTCCTTTTATTTTAGAATCTGATGGTTGCTTGTCTCAAGTTTAAACTCATAAATAATTGGAAAAGAAAGTAAAATACACAATTTTATCAAATTAACAAAAACTGGAATTTAAAAGGTAAAAAATAGGATTATGCATTATAAGAGAATTATAACTCATGGAAAGTATATGTAAAGAATAAAGGCCAAAATTACAAAAAATATATTGTAAGACAATGAAGGAAATATATTTAGATAAAAGGATAAACTAACTGTGAAGGGTATACATGATTATAAACACGTTAATGTGACCAAATTATAGTTCTAAAAGTTTCACATTGGATAATATGCACAGCTAGCAATTTGGTATTTTACCTATTGATTATTCTGTTTTCTAAATGCTACAAAAGACAGAATAAAGAATACTACTGAGCAATGAATAAATAAAATATGTGGCAGAGTCAGGAAATTGGACTGTGTAAGGAATTGCTATCTTTAATCTTAACTGGGACAGTTCTGTGATTATCTATAAAGATACCGGTTAGCCTGTTACTAATCTATGGCCAGGAAAAAAAAAGATGGAGTAGATTGCTAATCATTAAGTATGTACTCTGTGATGATATACACTTCCTGGAGGTAATTTGGGCTTAAATAGTCTTTATTCCTTTTCAACTATGTAAGTGGAATTCAAATACCCAACTACAAGACAGTAATATACATTATCTGAATAACTGTGAAACTCTCCCACACAAATTTCCTTTCTCCTGCTATTGGCTCCCTTGTAAATTTAAACCAATATTTCATACTTGAGACATGAGCTACTCATATCTTCCTGTGGTTTCCTACATTATTCAGGTCTTTGCAAGTCTTCAAAGCCTCTGTGTACTCTGTATACTTTTTCATCATTCACTTCAATTCTACAGTTGTTCTGCATGGTTTCCTGGTTACATTGTCTTCCACAAAAAAAATAAATAAATAAGGAACAAATATCATGTCTCTCTCCAAAATGGTTACTCCAGTTTTTCTTTTCTTTTCTTTTCTTTTTTTTGTATGTTTTCTAATTGTGAAAATACTATACAGAGGGGTTACAGTTACATGAGCAAGGTAATGAGTACATTTCTATTGAGCATTGTTGCCTTCTCCTTTGTTTTCCCCTACCATCCCTTCCCTTCCACCTTCACAACTACCCCACCCACACACACCGCCCAAGGCAGAAGTTGTTAAGTTCGTTTTCAACATAGTGTTTGTACATCTCATTGTTACAATGGGTCAACCTGTATCCTTATTTAAGTATTTTGCTTTTTCCCTTCCCCTCCCTGAGTTAGAGAATTGTATATACAAGATGCAGGGCACCGACATTAAATACAGTGAAAATAGGGGTTATAGCGTGGAGGAGGAACAATTGGAAATATTTATCCCCAAGAAAAATAAAATAAAAAATAAAAAGGGAGAGACAACAAGTGGCTCATGCCTCTAAACCCAGTTACTCAGAAGAAGGCTGAGCCCTGAGGATTGTGGTTAGAGGACACACCAGGCAGGAAAGTCTCGGAGACTCTTATTTCCAACTAGTTATCAATAAATAAATAAGCAAAAAGCTAGAAATGAAGCTATGGCTCAAGTGGTAGACCACTAACCTTAAGCCATTAAGCCTTAGGATGGTCAGAAAGAGAGGGGAAGGGAAGGAGAGAGAGGAGAGAGAGAGAAAAAAAAGGGGGGAGAGGGAGGGAGAAAGAGGGAAAGGAACAAAGAAGTGAAGGAAGTTATTTCTCTCTTATGTACTTACAGGCAATGTGAAAATCATGCATTTTTGTCCATTCATCTAATTTTTTTTAATCTGTCAACTCACTAATATGATTTTTCTTCTTTCATTTACCTCAATAGCATTTTCACTGTCCAGTTTTTCGGTCATGGGCTTGAACTCTGGGCCTGGGAGCTGTCCCTCAGCTCTTCAGCTCAAAGGCTAGCTTTCCACCCCTTGAGCCAATGAGCCACTTCCGGTTTTCTGGTGGTTTGTTGGAGAAGATAAGTGTCTCACAAACGTTCCTGCCAGGGCTGTCTCCCAACCGCAATCCTCAGATCTCAGCCTCCTGAAAAGCTAGGATTACAGGAGTGAGCCACCCGCGCCCACCCACTGTCCAGTTTTATACACTTTTACTTGTTTAACTAATTTATTTTCTGTCTTCTAGTTAGCTACTCAGAGGCTTATAGATGTGGACTACTAGTATTAGTCCTACTTCTCCAGGAGGCTTGGATATCAAGATGAAAATGTGGTCTGGGTGAGGTTATAACTTTGTCTTCATAGACAATGACTTCTGGCTATCTAGATCCTTGAAGAAACAAGTAAGCAGTTGTCTCCTTTCTTCCTGAGTTTCTGGTTATCACTGAACTATAATTTTACAGAATGATGGAGAGAGCCATCATCTTTCCTTCATTTTCCCTGACGTAGACACTCACTTTTTTTGGGGGGTGGGGGGTCGTGGGGCCTGAACTCTGGGCCTGGGCGCTGTCCCTCAGCTCTTCAGCTCAAGGCTAGTGCTCTACCACTTGAGCCACAGAGCCACTTCCGGCTTTTTTTCTTTTTGCTTATGTGGTGCTGGGGAATCAAACCCAGGGCCTCATGCATGCAAGGCAAGAGCTCTACCACTGAGCCACCTTCCCAGCCCCAACACTCACTATTTATTTATTGAGGTTGACCTAGTCAAAAGTATATACTTCCCAAAAGATCCACTTACTAATTAAATCATACTTGTGATTTGGGCTTTAGTATATGGTTTTTCATAAACATTAGGTCTTTTACCAATACACAGTTTGAAAGATTAATAACACCTTAGTTTTTCCTAAATAATGACTCCTCAGTTTACCCAAGCAACTGAAAAGGAGCATTTGTCACATAAATCCATATTTGTCACATAAATCACATATGACACAAGAGGATCATATAATTTTTTCTCTTTCTCCACTCAATTCAGCTTCTCCAAATTCATATTCCTTAGCCTGTGTATATTAATGAAATTTTAAATCAAATGATAAATATTTTGTATAAATCCTTAGGAAATATGTAATTATTTTCTCCATCAAAATGTTTGTTTTATGTATGTAAGTTTGTGGTACTTTCTCACATGGTCTGTGAGCATGAGAAAGATGAGTGAGATCCTATGTTTTCTTCATCTAATTTTTCAACTTCATTGTCTAATTTGTGTTAGATAATTAGAAGACTCACCAATGATACTAGCTTCACTTCCTATGTTGATGCTTTGAGGACTTTGGGAAAAAGCAGGGCCAACTTACAATACTTCGTACTGCAGAGTGATTTGAGTCTGAACTTGCTGCTTATTTTCAAATTTATTTATTGTTATTGTAAAAGAGGTGTACAGAGGGGCTCTGGTTCAATAAGACAGAGAAAGAGTGTATTTCCTTTTTAACAATGTCAAAGTATTGACTTCAAATGCCTATTGAAATTCCCATCAATTAAATTTTACCAGTTATATAGTTTTAATGATTTTCTCAAGAAGTCATACAAAGTACAGAAATAAAAAAATCTTTAGTTAATTCCTGCAATTAATCAGGTATTGAGCTTATTCCAAGTCCATGAAATAGCCATGATCATCTCTCAAACTTTCACTAGACCAGTGCCTTCACCATCCGCTCAATGGAAAATTTCACAGGATAGACATCAGTATCATTTTTAATGTTTATTTTCCATCTTAGTTTCCATCCAAAGAAAGTTTATTTCTACAAAAAATAAATCATTTATTGCAAAGTACATATTCTACAATATAAGTTTAGTTTCTTTATAAATTGGAATCAAATATCTAGAACCTCATTAACAAAGAAACAAACAGAAAAATCAATTAATATGACATATAACCTAAAACATGTGTGTTTATCATCTTATTTTTCAAATCACCTCTCTTGGTTTCACACTTATGCACTGAGCTTGTTAGCAAAGAAAAGAAGTGAATCACCAGCAAGCAGCGCAACTCTAATTTATGGACTGTGGAACCTCACTGTGAAGTCTTGTCCAGCCTGCAGCTCATCTGACATGTATGTTTATTGCACAAACAGGAGGCCACTGGAACAGATTACCAGAAGATAATACAACCTTAAAACAGTGGCATAATTTACTTATGATGTCAAACGTGTCTTATGGAAAAGAAATCCAGATGTTTATAGGACTCCAGTGAAATTTTTAACTATTCTATTTTTAACTCAGGTCAAAGTGGAAGTGTGGCTTTATATAAAGTGGTCATTGTGATGATAATACTATGAATAACCTTGAAAATTACAAATAGAAACCTTTATAGGATAGTAAATAATGGATTTTTGTTATTATAATTAATTTTATTTAGATAAAGAATGATTTTTAAATTTTTTCCTTCTTTCTTTTGTAATTTGCTTTTAAAGAAGAGCTACTAGTGCTTGAACACAAACCTAGGGCCTACAATTAGCTACATAGGGATGCTAAAAGTGGAGCCATGTTTTCTTTTAAAATTATATATATGTATATATTATATGTACATTATATATATTATATGTATATGTATTCTGTATTCTATATAAATACATATATATTAGGTATATATACACATGTATATGTATAACATATACATGTGTATATATATGTGTGTATATATATATATATATATGTATGGTAATCTCTCATAATCCTCACAATTTTGCCTGGGTCAGCCAGTTATAGTAATTATCCCACCTATTACCTACCACGTAACTGGGATCACAGACAGTGCCACCACACCAATCTTCGTTGTTGAGATATGGATGTTCTACCTTTTTGCATGGGCTGGCATTGATCTAAGAGTCTCTTGATCTGTAATTCTTGAGTAGCTGGGATTATTTATACAAGCTACTACAGCAGGTCTTAAAACTATTTGTTTTAATTTTATTTTATTGTAAAGATGTTGTACGGAGGGGAGGGGTTACAGTTACACGAGTAAGGTAATGAGTACATTTCTTGTTGAACATGGTTACCACTCCTTCGTTTTCTCCTACTATCCCTTCCCTCCCCCTACTCCTTGTGTCTTGTGAGTATCATTACAATGGGTCATCCTATGTCTTCGTGTCCCTTGTTTCAGCATTTTGTTATTCCCCTTCCCCACCCCAGATCATATGAAGTGAAGTAAGCCAAACACAAAGAAATATATGTCCCATGGTTTTCCTTATTTGCAACTATTAGTATATGTCTAGGATAAACTTATCAGATGAGCAGAAAAGTTCAAAAGCTATGTACATTTGACCATATAAGATGATACTAAACCAAATGAGTTCCAAGACATGGACACGAGATTTTTTGTTGTTGTTGTTTTTAATGTGGTATGTGGATTTGTTTGTTTCTTTTGTAAGTTCTTCCCCCTAAGGCATATCCCATATTGTCACCATATTTGATTTTGGTACTCTGCATCTTGTATAAAACTAATTTTAAGCCTTCAAATTAAGCTTAGCAATTCAGACTCTATAATTAAATGAATTTTATATCACAATATTTTTGTAGTATTTTCTGCTCTAAATACTAATTACTGAAAATTAACTATAGCTTTGATGTTGTTACTGTAATTGGTATCAACACAATAATTATTATCTTTGAAATATTTCAGTAATATCAAAGATTCACATTATCAAGGACTATTATGGCTTAGTATTAGTACTTTCTATGGCAATAATCTTCTCCATTCTTTACTGTGTTTGAAAATATCTTTTTGATCTGGGAAGTTTGAGATTCATCCTGGTTTAGGATTCTGAAAATACCACTTGAGACAATGAGAGAGTTGCAATGGGGTCTGGAAGAAGCTTCCAGGAGCAAAATCTGGGAAAAGTAAAGATCAGAAATAATATCATCTCTTTATAGCAGATATTACACTGAATTAGAGATAAGAACATGTACAACTCCATTGGTGTAGCAAACAATAACAGTACTTTATTGTGTAGAAATATTAAATGATTCTTTATTCAGAATAGTGGATTTGTCAATTTGGAAAAGCAGAATTTATATCAGATTAATGAGTTTCTGTCAATATGACATACTAGATGTGGTTGTTTATATTACCTATGAGTAATTTGTTAGTTACATTGAGATTTTTATTGTTTAAAAAGCTAACCCAAGCTATATATTTTGGAATTACCTAAAAACATGCATGAAACTATACCCAAGTGTTTATGGCTGACCCTGCATGCACAATGTTTACTTGTAGGTAAACATAGAAATAATATGAACAACAAATTGTGATCATATATGAATTATCTTTAATGGCTGTTGAAATAAAGTTTTCAATGAATCTCATTCCATTCTCTACAGACACTCATGGTTAAAAGAAAGCAAACTCTTGAGTTCAAATTTCAGTATTACATATCTGGAAGCTTGGGTCTTGACTTTTGTACATTTTTAATGTGTAAAATTAGGAAGGTTATTAAAACTAAATCATAAAAATGTGAAAAATAAATGAAATAACATATGTTGAAATTCAGATAAGGATTTTGTGTTTAATAAATCCTCAATGCTTCCTCAATAGTTAACTAATATAATTTTGATTAATTGTATAATATGCTTTATATTGCACCCACTAGAATCTTTGTGCATTTTGATATGCTTAATTCGTCCTTACCTCTACTTAGATCATGAGGGGTATTTCAATAATATTTGACCAAACAGAGAAGTACAGGAGCTTGTTTAGTTTTATATATTGACTGATGGAAACCTGGTGGTCCAGATTGAAACATGTAAAATATTAATGCCTGAATCATGGGACTATATGCAAATTCCATCTGAGATGTGAGGTGTGAATTGTGAAGCAACGTTATTTTTAAGTAGAATTGCTCCTAAAATCTATCTATCACAATTATTTAAGCTCTCATATATTCTCTCTAGTTTGTTGTGAGATTGACTAGAATTTTCCTACTGAGGGTCAGCTACTGAAAGTGCCCAACATTCATACTTCCTTCTTTCTCTTTTCTTTCTCTGTTTTCCTTCCTTCCCTTCCCTCCCTTCTTTCCCTCTTTCCCTCACTTCTTTCCCTTCTTCCCTCCCTCTTTCCCCCCTCCTTCCCTCCCTCCTTTCCTTCCTTCCTTCCTTCCTTCCTCCCTTCCTTCCTTCCTTTCTTCCTTCCTTCCTCTCTTCTTCCATCCTTCCATCCTTCCTCTCCTCTTTTCTGAAATGAACATGGGAGTAACTTATTCCTCTGGGAATTAACAGCTGCCAATTTGAAAAATCAATGTGATAACTAAAATTGTAAAATGTAGCTTTTAATTTGTTTTTATGCTCTGTTGAGCAGAACACTCAACCATGACAGCTCACACCTGTCCATGTTTAAAGTTTTTTAAACTACCCAGTTAGCAAAAGATTCATTTTGACATAAATCTTTTTTTCACTCCATCTAGATTTAAATGCACATACATAAGTGTAACTTTATTCATGCTTAAAGCCCCCAAATTGGGGAAAGTCTTCATAATGATGGCCATTACAAATGATGTGAGCAGAAATGACCAATTTCCCTCTCTAAAAAAATCATATTATATGGTTAATTAATAAGCTAATGGAGTTTAGACATATTTTGAATTTCCTTGCTCATATCTTGTACAAAAATTCAAATGAAAAGTATCTAACTTGTAATGTTTTGTAAGAGTTCTACTTACTATATAATAAAGTATTAAACCTTTTCAATTCAATATGATGTTTAAAAACAATTTAATGAATTATATTTTTAATGTAAACTATCCAAATATAAAGTATTATTTAATCATGATGAACTTATTAATGTATGGCTTTCTAAATTGTCAATAAAATTCTAAGAATTATATAGATTTCTTAATTTATATTGGCAATATTTAAACATATTAAACATTTTCTATTTTTTTAAAGACAGGCATAATTTTCCTAGTTGACATAAGTTATACAATTGCACATACATAAATGTTCTTTTTGTATATTTTTCATTGTAAAGATACTGTACAGAGAAGTTAGAGTTACGTGAGTAATGAGTACATTTCCTGTTAAGCATTGTTACTCCCTCCTTTGTTTTTCTCCTACTATCCCTTCTCTTCCAACCTCCCCAACAACCTCCCCACTCCGGGAGTTGTAAAGTTCATTTTCTACATAGTGTCTTGTACATCTCATTGCTACAATGAGTCAACCTGTATCATTGTTTCAGAATATTGTTGTTTCCCTTTCCCTCCCCAAATTAGAAAAAAATGTGTATACAAGATGCAGGGCACCGGAATCAAATACAGTGACAACAGGGGTTATATCATAGGGGAAGAACTTTAAAAAAGAAAACCTAAATAAAAATATGAATACAGTTAGGCACCAGTAATTTGTGCATGGAATCTTAGCTACTTAAGAGATTGACATCTGACGACTACAGTTCAAAACCATCCTGGGCAAAAAAAAAAAAAAAAAAAAAAAAGCTATGAGACCCTTATCTACAATTAAGAAGCAAAAAATTCCAGAAGTGGGGGCTGGGAAGGTGGCTCAGTGGTAGAGCGCTTGCCTTGCGTGCCAGAGGCCCTGGGTTCGATTCCTCAGCACCACATAAGCAAAAAGAAAAAAGCCTGAAGTGGCGCTGTGGCTCAAGTGGTAGAGAGCTAGCCTTGAGCTGAAGAGCTGAGGGACAGCGCCCAGGCCCTGAGTTCAGGTCCCACGACCGGACCCAAAAAAAAAAAAAAAAAAAAATTCCAGAAGTGGACCTGTGGCTCTAGTGGTACAGTGCTAGCCTTGAGCAAATTAGCTCAAGGGCAGCTCCCAGGACCTGAGTTCAAACTCCAGGATTGGAGTTAAAGTGTGTGTGTGTGTGTGTGTGTGTGTGTGTGTGTGTGTGTGAACATATAACAGATGTGAATATATACATTTCATTCTTCTATTTAAAACACATTGATCATTTTTCTTTCCCTTTCTTTTCTTTCTTTTTTTCTTTCTTTTTTTGTGCTTTACAGGAATCCTTTTGAAAAAATACATGATTATGGTTTGAGAAATCTCTATCTATACTCAATTAGTTGAAGCAGATAAATAAAATTTTAGTGACAATAAGAAATTGATTTCTGGATTGATAAATAGTGGTATTGATGAAAATAACAGGTTTAAGTTAGATTTTTGTTTTTTGTATTATTTGAAATGCATTTTAATTAAGAGAAACCATAATATATGGTAATAAATAATGTATACATAAGTATTTCAAATTGCTTAGGTTAATCTATTCCTAAATTAGTTACAAATTAATGCACTTTGTTATATTGTCATTGCATTATTTTTTAAATTTTTTATAAAGATATATTTATTCCTTGAGATTTAAATTTTTCAGTGGCCTTAGAGTCATTTTACATCTCACTATATCTGGGTACATCAGTATAATTTGATTTGAAGCCAAAGAAATACAAGAGCACATATTAAGATAGCAGTTGATTTGTGTTCCTAAACTGAGCTACTCCACAACAAAAACATTCTATTGCAAGCAGGCATTGGCATTGTTTCTGGAGCCCCAGCTCCAGAAGATGCCTGCATATTAATTTACACTCACTGATTCAACCCATGAATATCAGCCATATTAAAGCTGCACATAGGTCTATGAAAGCCGAATTTTGTATAAAAAATTTATTTATATAGGAAAGAAATGAAAAAAATTATAAGAGATATTTTCACAAGTAACTTGTAAAAAGTATTGAATAACTATAGATTCTTATTCCTGTAGCGCTTTGTGAAGAGAATTTTGAGGCTTTTCGTTTATCGGAATTTCATTTACTATATGGTGCATATTCACCTTGCTGCCAACAATTTTTATTCTTCTCTCTTATAGGAGGATTCACTAACACTTCCCTTACATAGGTAGGGGTGTGTGTGTGTGTGTGTGTGTGTGTGTGTGTGTGTGTGATTTAAACTCAAGGTTTTGAGCCGTAGCTCTTCTTGTTGACTCACTCATGGCTGGTGTTATACACCTTGAATCAAACCTTCCAGCTTTAGGCCATAGAGTTATTTAAACAGTTATTTAAACTGTTAACGAAGTTTAAAATAAAAAAAAAATCTAGACACTGAAGCAAAGTACTGCATATTCTCTTTTCTATTCTGAAGTTAAAAAGAGTGGCTTATGCCTGTCATCCTGACAAAATGAGAGACTGATATCAGAAAATCATGGATCTAGGCCCATCTAGGCAGGGAAGTTCACAGGATTACTTCCTCCCTGAAGGAGCTGCCCATGATGATGAGTGTCTTTTGTCCCAAACATATTTGGAGATGAAAAAAAAAGTATCCCAGTGAAGCTGTGTTCTTGGATAGGAAGCAAAGCCATAACTCAAATTTAACCAATTCATTTAGCTATTCAGGGAATTAAACCAGTCCAGGCAGAAAAGGTCTATGAGATTCTTAGTTCCAATGAACCACCCATCTACACACACACACACACACACACACACACACACCCCACTACCCTCTCCCCCCCCCCCCCACTTCCAAAGTGAGGCTGTAGCCTTGAGTTAAAACAGCGAAAACAGTGATGAGGTCCTGAGTTCAAGCCTCCATACTGGGACAAAAATGGTGTTCGGGACAAAAAAGGCCAGAGGCATAGCTTAGTAGTTGAGTCACTTTCTAGCAAGGATGAACCCCTAGGTTTTTAACCCCAGTAACACTAAAAAATGATGGATGATAGGATCCAAAAAGTTGACATGATTGTAAAATGACTATGAGCTTTTGAGAAGTGAAATGTAGCTGCATAAATATGGGTCGGACATTAGCTATTGCATATTGAATCCATGTATTGAAATATCACAAGGTACCCATTAATATGTGGAATTGTACACCTTAATAGACATTAAAACTTAAATAAATTGTATCTTTGTTAGAGATGAGTGTTGTTGAATTGAGATAAACACTGGAAATAATCTGCTAATTCATTCCACGTGAAATCTCATGCACTTAATAGTAAAAATATTTTGAAAACTTGCTTCTCTGCACTATCTAAAATCCATTTATGATCCATCTAAATAGAAATGGACAGCACTAGCCAAAATCATTTGATTATAAATCACTCACTGTTCATCTGTTTCTGGAGACACATGGAAAAAGGGAAAGAGGGAGCCATTAATACATGAGGTACTTCGATAAGCTTTAATGAATACTTTTATGCAATATAGTACCTTACTAAGACAATAAATATTTCATCCAACTGAGATAGGAAAGAGTAAAATATCTATAAAATATCTATACAGTTTTTGAAGAGAAAAGAAGTATAAAATGATACTAAAGTAAACATATAGTTAAGTATAAAATTGTTTTTGTAAACATACTTAGATTTATTCCATGATGTTTATAGTATTGCACAGGGACTCACTTGCATTATTTGAAGTTCCAAGAGAAACAACAATTATTTTATTGAAACAAGCAAAAATCCTGGCATGCCCTCAGAGATTTCTAATTTTTTAAATATTTATAATTATGAAAAATACTACAGAACTGTAGCTATGTAATATTTGTAGCCTCAGTGAATACATCTATGAAAATGTTAACAAAATATATATACATATGAATTTTCTGTTCTTATGTAGTAGATAATAAGATAAAAATATGTTATTTCATGACTATTATATGTTTCACATAATCTCTATGTATCTCTCTCCATATATACTTACATATGTATACATATACATATCATATATATATATATACATTATATACATACATATCAGATAGCATATCTGACCTATTCTATATCATGTATTCACATCTCTACCTATAAAATAGCTCCATAAATATTAATGGAAAACACTATTTTTGAGTCAATTTCAAATAAGAAATCATTGTTGTGATCGGCTATCACAATCTTGCAAAGTAAGAACAGCAACAACATCTCCATTATACATATCTCTCTATGTCTCTCACTCTTAAACACAGGAAGTTTGATTTTATTTCTATTTACTAATTTAGGGTTTGGAGAATATTTGAAAGCTCTAATATGTTCTTTACAAATTTATTATTATTATTTGGGGGTGTGTGTGGCAGGGGGTCCTGGGTCTTGAATTCTGGGCTTCGGCGCTGTCTTTGCGTTCTTCAGCTCAAGGCGAGCGCTCTACCTCTTGAGCCACAGCACCATTTCTGGTTTTCTAGTGGTTTATTGGAGATAAGAGTATCATGAACTTTCCTGCCTAGGCTGGCTTTGAACTGCGATCCTCAGACCTCAGCCTCCTGAGTAGCTAGGATTACAGGAGTGATCCACCTGCACTCGGCTACAAATAATTTTAAAAGGCCATTTTAGTCTATTGATTTAATCTATCCCTTATAATCCAGGCTAAGTCTCTTTTCTCATATCTGGTATCCCTATCTCAACCAATAGGTGATCAGCAAACTTTCTTAAGGACAATTTCCATCAACTTGTCACATCTAACCTTTTTTCTCCTTAATAGAGTTTCATCAATGTGCCACATCACCTGAGTTTTTCTTATCACTGTATCCTACACTGATTCACCACTCTCCATCATTTTCTTAAAATAGAGATCATACCTGCGTACATGAACTACTTTGCAGTTGAAGTCAAAACATTGTTTTCTACAGGAACAGCCTAATGTAACTTAGCAATCTGAGCATTTTCAGCAATTTGTCATGTTTCCTTACTGTATAAGCTCCTCTAGAGAAAGAAATAGTTCTATATTCCATTCCAGAATAACTGTAACAACCTCCTGATTATCACAGCAATGGCAGGAGTAGGGAATATAGCACACACCAAATTGAATCCAACTATTGAAAGGCTAAATGTTAAAATGAAATGATCTGAAGATCCAGTCTAAATAATGTATATGAAAAGTACTAATAATGTTGGCATCAGTTTGATCAACTAGTAAACTATGTTTCTTAAACTTAAAGCACTATTTTGCTTAGACTTATCCTTAAATCAAAATGTTCTTTTGTTCTGCATAATAATGATATTATTCAGATATCAAGCTAATTCCCTTGATGTGATTCCAGGATTATAATTAGAAGTATTTAATGTACTGTAACACATTCCCAATGAGCCTTTTACAAACCCCTATTTCTGTTTTTGTTTTTTTAATTTAAGTATTTTTTGTGAAATTGATATACAGAGGGGCTACAGTTACATGAGTAATAAGTGCACGTCTTGTCGAAAATTGTGACTCCTCCCTTGTTTTCTCTAACTCTTCCTCCTCCTTCCCATTTTCTTTCTCCTGAAGTTGCAAAGTTCATTTCCACCATAGTGTCATGTGAGTATCACTCTTGCATTGGTTCATTCTTTGTCCTTTTTCTGACCATTTTGTGATTCCCATTCATTTCCTCAAATCACATAAACCTATATGCAATACACAGGGTAACAAAATAAAAAAAAAAAACAGTGACAACTGGGGATAAGACAAAGTAAAAAGAAGAAAGAAAGAAAGAACTTCACACTACCTTAACAGCAGCAACAACAAAAAAAACCCTCGTTTCCCTATCTTGGAGTTCATTTCAATTAGCATCATTTCATTCAAATGAAGGAAACCATGGAGCTTATTTTCCTTTGGGTTTGGTTTATTTCACTTAATACTTTCTTTTTACAAGTCTTTACATTTCTTGGTGAATGGGGTGATGCCATTCTTTCTAATAGAAGCCCAGAGTTCCTATATATATATATATATATATATATATATATATATATATATATATATATTTACCACATTTTCTTAATGCATTCATCTACTGAGGGCCATCTGATAAAATCCCATTTCTATGTATGTATATAATTGAGTTTATTATTGTAGATTTAGGTAAAACCATTCCTGTCATGTTTAACTGCACTTCGTACACTATATAAGTTTGGATATGATATGAAAATTTAAACATAGTAATATTCCAATCATTTATTATTTTTTAAATTTTTATTTATTTTTTATTGTGAAAATACTGTTCAGAGTGGTTACAATTACATGGGCAAGATAATGAGTACATTTCTTATCAAGCATTGTAGCCTCCTCCTTTGTTTCCCCTTCCCATCCCTTCCCATCCTCCCCCCTACCCCCTTACCCAATCTTCCCCGCCGCCCCCCCCACTAAAGGTGTAAAGTTCGTTTTCGACATAACAACTTGTACTTCTCATTGTTGCAGCGGTTCCACCTCTATCTTGATAAAAACGACTTGTTTTTGCCCTTCCCCTCCACAAATTATACCGACATCAAATACAGTGAAAGCAGAGGTTATACTGTGGGGGAGGGACATACAAAGCAACAAAGAAATAATCTTATAAATGTGTTAGAAACAATCGCATGAAAGATTTAAAAAAACATTTGAATACATATCTTAGGGTTCATTTTCCTAACGTCAACTTATCTGAGCTTTTCTGCTTAACTCAGACATATACTAGATATTGCAAATAAGGGAAACCATGCGACCTATGTTTCTTTGGGCCTGGCTTACTTCACTTAATATAATTTTTTCCAAGTTTTTCCATTTCCTAACAAATGGGACAATGTCATTCTTTCTGATAGAGGTATAGAATTCCATTGTGTATATATATCACATTTTCTTGATCCATTCATTTACTGAAGGGCATCTGGGTTGGTTCCATATCTTAGTTATGATAAATAATGCTGCAATAAACATAGTTGTGCTGGTTAGCTTTAGTATGGTCTTGTTTGTGATCATTTGGGTAAATGCCCAAAAGTGGGATTGGTGGGTCATAGGGGAGCTCTCTGTGGAGTCTTTTCAGGAACCTCCATACTACTTTCCAAAGTGGTTGGACAAGTTTACATTCCCACCAACAATGCACTAGGGTTCCCTTCTGTCCATATCTCCTCCATCTGTTGTTATTAGAGTTCTTGATTATAGCCATTCTAACTGGTGTGAGGTGGTATCACAATGTTGTTTTGATTTGCATTTCTTTTATGGCTAGAGAAGTTGAGCATTTCTTCATGTGTCTATTGGCCATCCTTGTTTCCTCTTCAGAGAAGTTTCTCTTTAAGTCTTTAGCCTACTTACTTACTGGGCAGTTGTTTCTTTGAGGATTTGTTGTTGGGGGATTTAATTTTTTGAGTTCCAAGTATATTTTAGATATGAGACCCTTGTCTGTTGTATGGCTACTGAAGATCTTTTCCCAATCCGTGGGCTTTCTATTGATCTTGCCAGCTATGTCCTTTGCCATGCAGAAGCTCTGCAGGTTCATGCAATCCCATTTGTCCAACCTTTCTTTGATTTGTTGTGTTTCCGGGTCTCTATTCAGAAAATTTCAGCCTGAGCCAAGGAGACCTAGGGTTTCTCCTATTCCATCCTGTAATGTTTTCAGAGTGTCTGCTTTGACTCCCAGGTCTTTGATCCATTTGAAGTTGCTTCTGGTGCAGGGTGATATATAAGGATCTAGCTTTAGTTTTCTGCAAGTAGTTAACCAATTTTTCCAGCACCATTTACTGAAGAGGCTGTCTTTCTTCCATTCTATTTTTTTTATCTCCCTTATCGAAGATTAGATGGCTATAGGTCTGTAGGTTTAGTTCTGGGTTTTCAATTCGATTCCATTGGTCCTGAGGTCTGTTCTTGTGCCAGTAGCAAGTTGTCTTGATTACTATGGCTTTGTAGTAGACTTTGAAATTTGATATTGATATTCCTCCAGCACTGTTCTTTCTGTTAAGGATCGTTTTTGCTATTTGGGGTCTTTTATTTTTCCATATGAATTTTTGGATTGCCTCTTCTATTTCCTTGAAAAATGAGGTTGGAATATTTATAGGTATTGCATTGAATTTGTAGATAGCCTTGTGAAGTATTGCCATTTTCACGATGTTGATCCTTCCAATCCAGGAGCATGGAAGGTTTTGCCAATTTCTAAGTTCTGTTTTGATTTCTTTTTTCAGGTTTTTAAAGTTTTCATCATAGAGGTCCTTCACTTCTTTGCTTAAGTTAGTACCTAGGTATTTTATTTTTTGTGGGGCTATTATGAATGGAGTTGCTTTGCTGATTTCAGCCACACTTTTCTCATTGTTGGCATGCAGAAAAGCCATTGATTTTTGAGGGTTAATTTTATACCCTGCTACTTTGCCAGACTTTTGGTTCAGCTTGATTAATTTGGGAATGGAGTCCATCGGATTCTTTAAATACAAGATCACGTCATCTGCAAAGAGGGAGAGTTTTACTTCATCTTTCCCTATTTGGATCCCTTTTATGTTTGCATCTTGTCTTATTGCTGTAGCTAGGCATTCTAATACTAGATTGAAGAGAAGTGGAGAGAGTGGACATCCTTGTCTCATTCCCAAGCTAAGAGGAAATTCCTTTAGTTTTTCACCATTAAGTATAATATTGGCTGTAGGTTCAAATTTGTTTGTTTTAAAGAAAAGTAAATTATATTATATAAATTACAGTTAATTAAGTTATAAAATGTGAGTTATCCTTCGAAATGTAAAAATATTTATTTCCCATCACTTTTCTTGGCCTTTCAAACATTATTTCATTTTCATTTTAGTTACTAATAGCTCTGTGTGATGTTATTGAGCTTATGTTTGGGAGGTTACTGTAAACAAAGTTCTCCTTCCTATTGAGATAAACATATTAACACTAATGATAATTCCTTTCGAGGCTAAGGAACAATTTTGGAGATTTATAAGGTGATTTGTCCTTGAAATTTTAACCTTGATGCATTTCTAGTTTGTTTGAAGATTGTTTAGTGCATATGAATAGGTAATCAAACTTATAAAATTAAATATAATCAACTACACCCATATTATATATTGAAGTAATTGGCTGAACAACGTTCTCTTTATAGCAATGACCACACTAATAGGAAATTATATTAGTTAAACTATGGAGTAAATACACCAAGAAATGTTACACCTTAGCATATATTTTAGGATTCGATTCGGTGATATTTTGTTACCTGAAATGAGCAATATGTTTTCTATTCATTTTAATGGGCAATTATGTCTAACACATAAATCTAAACTACACAGTGTTTATGATACATCTCATGCAATAAAAATGTCTAAAATAAATTTCATTCTTTATTAGAGAGGACTTTTTTCACTTGGCATATTTAATTTCAAGGTAGTATAGCTGTTGAGATAACAAGAGAATTTTCGGTATTAAACAAAGCACTGTAAATTCACAGTGACATAGTAATTATAGTGGTAGATATAATGTCCCGACAAGGGTAAATGTGACATCCTTTAAAGATGTAGTTCATAAATTCTTGCAGTTTAGATAACAACACAAGGATGGAGGAAGTGCTGATAAAAATAATGCTGTGGCAGCCAATAGATTTCACTTTTTTTAAATCGAAGACACAGAAGCCAATTATTGGTTTGTTCACAAGTATTCTATACAACAGGATAATTATTGCAGCAGAATTTTGTCACCAGAGAAATATATTCCAAATAAAAGTTAATCAAACTTTGTTCTACATCTTATTTAAATATTTATACAAATTGGGAGGATGGCGAGGAGGGAAAGTAGGAGAAAAATGAAGAAGGGGGTAACAAGTTTTGACAAGAAATGTACTCACTACCTTACATAGGTAACTGTGACACCTCTGTACATCACCTTGATAATCAATTTAAAATAATAAAAAGTAATAATTATAAAACATACTTGTGGCTCAAGAAGTTTAGAGAGAATGGAATAATATTTATTCAAATGATTTCTCTTTCTTTTTTTGGAGATATTTTTTTAGAAAATAAAAGGAACCTATCTTTCCAAACTTGTGTGAACACAGAATGTTTCATTGGGGAAACCTTAAAGCATTCAACATTGAAAATTCTATTTGCTGAATTTCATGTCAGTCTGATAAATAAGAGTGATGTTTTACCAAGATGATTTGTCAGATTTTATTTAAGTATTTTTCAACTTTAGCTGTAATTTTATTTCTTGGTGAGCTTAACAAGTACTACATAAAAATAATAAACCAGGTGCTGGTGGCTCACCCCTGTAATCCTAGATACTCAGTAAGCTGAGATGTGAAGATTGCAATCCAAAGCAAGCCTGGGCAGAAAAAACAAAATACTGAAATAAGGATATAGGTTGACCCATTGTAACAATAAGATGTATAAGACACTATGTTGAAAATAAACTTTACAACTTGGGGGGGTGGGAAGGGAAGGGATGATAGGGGAAAAATAAAGGAGGAGGTAGCAATGTTTGTTAGAAGAGTCTGTGAGACGATTTTTTTGCATTTTTTGGTAAAAATACTGTACAGAGTGGTAACAGTTACATGAGCAAGGTAATGAGTACATTTCCTATCAAGCATTGTTGCCTCCTCCTTTGTTTTTCCCCTACCATCCCTTCCCTCCCACCTCCACAACTACCATTCCCCCCCCCCCACCACCGAAGTTGTAAAGTTCACTTTCAGCATATTGTCTTGCACATCTCATTGTTACAATGGGTCAACCTGTATCCCTGTTTAAGGATTTTGTTTTTTTTTCCCTTCCCCTCCCCAAATTAGAGAAGTGTGTATACAAGATGCAGGGCATCAGCATCAAATGCAATGAAAACAGGGGTTATACCATGGGGGAAAGTCATCTCCAATTAACCACCAGAAAATTGGAAGTGGAGATGTGGCTCATAATAGTAGAGTACTAGCCTTGAAGAGAAAAGCTCAAGGACTAAGCCTAAGAACTTATTTCAAGCCCATGATCAACAACAACAAAAAAAGAAACACAATTCTTGAACAGGTTTTTAAATATACATTAAAGGCACCATTGTTATTGGTTTGTCCAATATACTACTTGTGATTTAATGTTGAGTGATTATATTTTAATCCATAGAACTATCCTTGGCTTAAGGCACAATCATATATGTCACTTGTGATCTGATGTTCCTGTCAAATGCTCCCTCATGTATGTATGTATGTATGTAGGTAAGTAGGGAGGGAGGAAGGGAGGGAGGGAGGCATGCATGCATATATGTGTGTGTGTGTGTGTGTGTGTGTGTGTGTGTGTGTGTGTGTATACTGTGCATCTACCTGTAGTCTATTTGTTATCTATTTATTAGCATTCTTTCTGGAGAAATTGACTGACATAGATAAGTAGTACAAATGAATAATTTAAAAGAAATCTAATGTTATTTTCCTTTTTGAAAGCAATTTCAAACATCTGAAATCATTTACAGATTCCATAAAAAATGTGTAGTGAAGGAAAAATCCAAACATATTCACTAGTTGTACTACTTTAATGAGTAGAAATAATAGTGAGAGGAAATCTGTTGGGTGAAATTAGAAGCTAAATCTAGATATTGCCAATTAAAGAAGCTGTGTGAGTTCAGGTTGGGATATGTAGACATGACTTTGTGGGCCACTGTGGTCATCCACACAGGGGAAGCACAGCATCTTAAGATTCTCTCTTAGCAGCACCAATATAAAGAGCTGAGAATCTGGAGGCCAGGGTAGTAGTTGGGCATAACACCCTCCTCCCTTACTAGAAGAGATACTCAATGCCAGAGGCCAGCCAGAGTAGCAAAGAAATTTTGAGACTGAGGCTATTGAACCAGTGTCAAGGGTCTGATCCTAACCCATGTGCTGAAATTGAGTAAGCAAGAGTCCTGTTATACAGACATGTATCTCATGGTTTCCAGAGCCCCATTTACCCCACAGATTTTTTTGTGATACAACTAAGACAAGGAACAGATGAAATTTTTATGAGCTTTACAAGCTAAAAAAGAGAGCACTCATTTAATGAGCCTAATGATACATCTCAAACTTCAAGAACAAGTCAAATCGGAAACAAGTAGGCGGAAAGAAATAATAAAATTTAGAGCAGAGATAAAGACTAAAATACTACAGAACTGGTGAAACAAAAGAGGTCTGTATTTGTTGTTGTTGTTTTAAATATACTATGTGATTTTTTTGTTGTTTCCTTTGTATTTTCATCCCCCTGTGGCATATCCTTACTGTCACTGTACTTGATTTTTTTATATACATTTGTCTTATCTGGGGAGGGAAAGGAGAATAACTAAACAAGGACATAGGATGATCCATTGTAATAATGATACCAATAGGACAGTATATTGGAGATGAACTTTACAACTTCTGGTGGGGGAGTGGGCTGAGGTGGGGAGGAGTGTGGGAGTCAGAGAGGGAAGGGATAATGGGACAACAATAAGGGAAGGAGTCACAATGATCAACAAGTAATGTACTCATTGCCTTACTTGTATTCATGATTTTGTGGGTCACTGTGGTCTGTACAGCATCTTTACAATAAAATTAAATTAAAAACATGTTTCTCTGAAAAACTAAGTCCATAGCTAATTTGACCAAAAAGAGAAAAGGGACTCAAATTAATAATATTAGAGTTGAAAAGTACTCTACAAAATCCAAAGGCTCCAGATGATAATAGCATACTTTGAAAATAAACTGGAAACCTCAGCAGGATAAATGTCTATATACATGACTTATCCAAAAATCTCTCCAAGAGAAAATTAACCACTTTGCTAATAAACACACTGTGCTGAACAATTCCAATTCCTTCCTTCTAATGTAGTACTTCCTGGTGGTAAAATAATGTCTAATATTTTGTTTTGCTCAATAATTCACTGCCATCTAAATAGACCTCTGTAATATTTCCCAAGCATGTTTTCTCACTTTTTTTTCCAATAGTCTCCAGAAGATTATTATTTCTGTATTTGGCAATAGAAGTGGCGACTTTGTTTATGAAAAGAAACATTTATGGAAAATACATTGGCATTTGTTGTATAACCACTAAGTTTAAGCTTTAAGCTTCTTATAGTAAATGAAGTTAATCAGTAATATGATTGAAAGTATAAAATGAGAACTTAAAGACCTATTTTAAGCTACATTGAATAAGTGAATAAATAAATAAATATCACAGAGGAGCATATTTTAAAAAGTAATAGAAAAATATATTAAGTCACTATGTGTGCGCATACACTTTGGACTGATTGTAACCCTCTAAAATTTTTTACTCACCCTAATTCACAGTCTAAGAATGACCAGAATTTGGAGGTGGGTATTTGAGGAGGTAATTAACCTAAAATTAACCTAAATAAAGTTATTCCATTCATTAACAAGATAAAAATAAGGTTGTTTCCTCAAATTAACCACATTATGTTACATAAAGGTTTTTCAGAGATTAGCAGATCTCAACCAATGTAAAATTAACTCCTGGCCAACAATGTTCTGTCACAATACAATTAGTTGAAAATTAATTATAAAGATAAATGTATGATAAATTTCAAATACTTGGAAATGAAATATGATAATTTTAAATAATTTAACATCAAAAACAGATTACTAAGTTTAGGAAATCATATCCAAAAGAATCCTAAAATACAAAATTTTAAACAAAACATGGTATGAAAATAGTAAACATTCCATTTTAACTTTCCTCATTAAATATAATGGTGACATTTTATCAACATGAACCATTTCTACGGAATTCAGCTGAGAATAACATATGCAAATTTGACTCCCTGTACTGCAGTTCCCTTAGAACAGTCTTTTCAAGCTGTGTTGCAGACTATTAACATCCAAAGATTAGTTTTAGACTAAGATTATACAACAGGTTTGAAAGTTTTCCTTTATTAAATGTTCTTTTGATTCAAAATAAAAACTGAAAGCCTAGAAACAAAATAACTTCCCAAGGTGTCCATTAACACCGCTGTTACCATCAATAGCAGTTAACCAAGGAAAAGCTGTGTGAATCTAGGGTGAGAAGAAAATCAGTTGATGATTACTTGTGGTATGTTTGTTTGTTCTTCCTCAGTAAGTGCTGCTTATTGACATAAGCTGACTGGGATAAGATGCTACTGAGATAAACATTGTCCGCCACTGCCTCTCTTCCTTGGATGGACCCTTTCAGATTCATTCGGTTCCTCACAACCTTTCTCAGTTGTTGTAAGTTGAAGAGCTCTAGCTCTACTTCCCCATCCTTTCATGTGAAGTTCTCAGGCTCTGATGAGGCAGTTCACTGTGACTCTCTGCACTGCGTTCAGCCAGTGGCACACTGAGCCAGGGAACACGCTGAAGACCTGGAGGGAAAGAAATTGCAGGAAGATGTAGGAAAGCTTCACAACTGTGAATTCTCAGAATCCAGCTCTCCAGAACAACACATACATGGTTCTTAAAAGCTACTGTATATCTTACAAAATTAAAAAGAGTATGGGAAGATGTGGGGTAGGGGAGTAATAGCTAAGAATGTTGAAAGGGGTGACATTTATCTAGATTTAGTGTATCCATGTGGTGCTTTGTTAAATGGCAACTCTTTGTCCAAATATTTAAAGAAATGTAAAAGAATTATGAAGGAAGGTTCTATTCAATTTCTAGTATCTGAGTTTGAAAGTAGAGGAGCTAACCAGATGAATGAAGAAGAGTGCATATGAAGCAGAGAGACCTGTAGGTGTGTAGCTCAGGTATATACTTGGGAAATGATTGTGAATAATCGCCCTAGAATATAGGCCTGGGACAAAGCTGATGGGAGATGAGGTTGCAAAGGATGAATTTGCTCAACCTAAGGGCTGAGCTTTGGGACCATGCTAGGAATTGGGATTTTATGCCGCAGAAAACAAGTTAACACTAGAAGCTCTTAGGTAAAGGACTATATATACCATCTTTTCTTTATTCTCATTAAAGAGAAATTGTAAAATATATCTTGTCCAGAATAGAATGAACATAATATGTACCATTAAATTAAAAGGAACAGTAAAATTAAAAGCTACTGTAACTTAGTGATCATTCCAAAACCTTTGTGTGTTGTTTTCTCTGATTACCCAGGACCCACAGGGATGATAACATTTCATTGCCTTCCTTAAGTCCTCCTCAATTTATTCCTGAGAGTAAAATAAACAAACCCACAGCAAATCTACATTTATGCACATACATAGAAAATTAAGATTTTAAACATTATATGACACTGACTCTTAGAATACACAGATTAATCTTTGAAAATTTTAGGTTCAATAAAAAATTGAAAGAATCATGAGCATGTTTCCATTTTCATTTACTGCAATTTTATGTTTTGTACATCTCTGTAAATAAAAGCACATGTATATTAATTGCATATATATGTATGTTTCTCACTTTCATCTTCCATCTTTCAATTTCAGAGTTTTTATATAATGAATATGCTCAGAAAATATTTTATATGTGTATATGGCAAGCTCTTCTAGAATGGATTAAGTCATATTATAACTCATGTTCACTATCTTTGTAGGGTTGTTAATATTATGATACTATTAGCTAATTTATATATGGTATGTAATTATTTATTTTTACAACATCGAATAAAACCATAGTAGGGTTAATTCATAATATTCTCAAGTTTAGATCATTTAGGTATTGATATTAAAAAGTGACTTTTCTTGGATGAATCTTTTGAAATTTGGCTGGGAAAAACACATTTGATTTTGCTCTGTGAGTCATGTAAATAGCCATAATAGAACCAATTATTCTGGCACAGTAAATGCAATCAGCTTCATTTTAGCAACTGGCAGCGATTGTGGTCATTTTTGAAGAGGATGTAGAGGACTACAGGAAGGCGCCGATGATGGCGTGTGAAAAGAATTTAACAAGTGCATTGCTAAAATTCAAATGAGCTATTCATCAGTAATCCACAGCAAAAATGTGAAAATTGAATCGTCATTGCTATAGTGGACATCGCCACACAGGAAGAGCCAACATTGTGGAGATATCACCACCTGGCAGACATTGCTTAGAACATGGATTGGAGAAAGATTTGTTTACTTCGCATATTATAATAATAACCCAATATGATTTGCTGGGAAAAATGGAAACAGGACATGAATTATTCTTCTTCACTTATTATTTAATGCTAATTTTATAAATAATAGAGTTCTATGGAAAAAGGAGTTCTGTGTTAACTTTATTTTTCTTCTGTAACAGGTGGTAATGTATTCTTAGTCTTTAAAAAAAACATTATTTTCTGTTTTTTGTCTCTTTCATAGAATTGAATTTCCCTTACTTTTTAACCTATATGTCATATTGTGTAAAATTCAACATTAGTTTCTGCCAAGAGTATATTTTATCAGGGATTTTAACACTATTCCCAGAATATCCTATTAACTCATTTTAGTTGCTGAAATTTTATTTAATCAATTAATTTATTTATTTTTTGTCAGTGGTGGGGCTTGAACTCTAGGCCTGGGTGCTGTCCCTGTGTTCTTCAGCTCAAGGCTAGCGCTCTACCACTTGAGCTACAGCGCCACTTCCAGTTTTCTGGTGGTTTGCCACACATTGCACTCTGATGCTGAAGTACTTCTAGAGGAGGAAAGAAGTCATGTAAACACTGAAGTGAATACTTTATTTTTAAATAATATGTCCTTTCTAGAAATAGTTAAAATTTAGATTTATATTTGTTTTGATTCCATTTGCAAAAGCATATTGCTATGAATTGAATGCAATCATGCACTCACGGGTTCCATCAGAGGTGAGATTTTAGTGTTTTTCATTGCTGCAGCAACCGAAAATATCATTCCCAGTACGTGTTTTTGCAAGTACTTGCTATACAATGGCCAAGTTATAAAATCCACATCATCAAATATATTCACACTCAGTATTCAGTCACTATAAATATGCAATAAATTATTTTCATATTACAATTTTAGTACTTTTCCATTTATTGATTATAATATATAATTATAAATTAATTATGATGTATAGTTGATTGAGTACAATTAGTACATTAATTAACAGTTTAATAGAATTTAAATCTGATGATGGCTATTGCTTCCTCTTTTTTTTTTTTTTTATTGTCAGTTGTAGAACTTGAACTCTGGGCCTGGGCGCTGTCTCTCGGCTTTTCAACTCAAGGTCAGAGTTCTACCACTTGAGCCACAGTGCCATTTCTGGTTTTCTAGTGGTTTATTGGAGATAAAAGTCTCACGGACTTTTGTGCCCAGGCTGGCTTTGAACCTCGATCCTCAGATCTCAGCCTCCTGAGTAGCTAAGATGACAGGCATGAGCCACCAGCGCCCGACTCATTTTATCTTATCTGAATTTTAACAAAGATTTTAGAGTGTTTGTTATGAAAACTTTGTTTCCAAATTTGCTCCACATTTCATAAAATTTCAATTTGCTTACTGAGTAGGCTAAGTCAATGAATTAAAGAAATGTCCACATTAGATTTGAAACTGTGTGTTTCTGAGGTTTAAACTCTGAATCTTTCATTTTTCTATACTGGTATTCTACAACTTGAGCCACACTACCAGCCAAACATTTTGCTGGTAATTTTGGAGTTGGAATCTGGTGAAATTATGTATTGGATTGGCCTTGAAAAAAAAGAAAGAAAGAAAGAAAATATCCTCTTGATTTGAGATTACTGATTAGCTAGCAACATTGGCAAGAGCCATCAGTGCCTAGATTTGAAGTCTGGTTATATTTGGTTTGGAATATATTGTGTAATTTTGAACATGTTCAAGAAATAACACGGATCACAAAGTATGGGACATATAAACTGCTTTGTTAAATGGCAAGGCCATCATTACTTACCCTGAAATAATAGAAAAGTGAGAGAAGGCTGGGCTGGGAGTGGTGCTCGAGAATTTTGAAGTGGTAACATTGATAAAGACACATATACTCTGTTCATAACCTGATTTATAGAATGGGAGCTCCTTTGTACAATTACTTAAAGATAATACAAATTAAAAAAAATATGGAAAAAATACTTCAAACAAAATAAAAATAACCTTTGAAAGCCGGGTGTTGGTCGCTCATGCCTGTAATCCTAGCTACTCAGGAGGCTGAGATCTGAGGATTGTCTTTCAAAGAGTCTGTGAGACTCTTATGTCCAACATGCCAACAGAATATCAAAAGTAGCATTGTGGCTCAAGTGGTAGAGCTCGCTTTGAGCTGAAGACCTGAGGGACAGCAACCTGGCCCAGAGTTCAAGTACTGTGACAGACAAAACAAACAAAAAACCTTTGGTGTCATTGCAACAATGAGATGTACAAGTCGTTATGTCGAAAACAAACTTTACAACTTTGGTGTGGGGGGGGGGCAGGGAGGATTGGGTAGGGGGACGGGAGGAGGATGGGAAGGGTGGGTAGGGAAAACAAAGGAGGAGGCCACAATGCTTGTAAAGAAATGTACTCATCTTGCCCATGTAATTGTAACCCCTCTGTACAGTATTTTCGTAATAAATTTTTTTAAAAAAGAAATTACCAAAAAAACCTTTGGTGAATGTACATGGATTTTTTGTGCTTTCTTTTGTAGTTTTGTCCATGTAATAAATAATTGTAGTAAAGTTCAACACCTTCACAGAGAATCATTAACAGCCATAGAGTATTACATTCCAAGTCTGTTTACTGACTTCTGGAATTACACTTCACTGAAATTACATCTTCTCAATATAATGTAATTCATTAACTCCAGAGAATAAATTGTGGTACTTCCTAGATGATAAGCAGAGAAGATAATAAGAACTCTGTAATTCACAGTGTCTCAACCTTAAATATATGATATATTAGATTTTATTCTATTAAATATTTTATTTCAAATTTCAAATACTACCTAAAATTATACCAACTATGGTGTCTTTTACTCCACTGATAGAATATAATGTGAGAACTGTAGAATTAAAAACAGTACAAACCAATGAGATAGAATTTTCTCCTTTAAATAGAAACTGAACAGTTGTCAAAGGAAAACCTGGAGATAGATTTTAAAACAAGAATTTTTGTGGGATATTAATCAGCAAAACACTATCTTCCAGTTTTCTCTAAAAACATAGATTCCTATGAGTGAATAGGTACCTTACTCTAATACAGTTATTTAGAAAATGTTTTTCTCTGAACTAAACAGTTATTGCTAATCGTTCTTTTGTGATCAGATCAATAGCTAAATGAGATAGATTGTTTTAAGATCCCAAAGCAATTTATAGAGCAAAGAATACAATTTAGTAATTCATATTACAATAATTCATATTAAAATTCATTACATATCTGTACGCTGTACTATGAACCATTTACAATCTCTTTGAATGTTGTTTAAATGGACTCCTGCATCTGATTTTTCATCTTCATTTGTTAACTCAGAAACAATTTATAACTTCACATATATCAGATAGAAAAATAATAGTAATCTCATTTAGGTAATAGATAGCTTATATTGACTTTGCTAATAAATGTATTAAACTTGAAAACCTTTTATTAATACATTAAATGAACTTGGCATGGATTTTAATAAATGTGATGTGTATATTTATCTTAAGATATCAAAATAATTAAATCAATATTTCAATAGATATGGCCCTTTCATTTCATTTATCTCCAATTATATTAAATTATATAAAAGAATACTTATGCTTTGGTATTGCAACTATTGAAAACTTTCAAGGAGAACAATGTGAATGTCATATACTACAACTGATTTTACACATTGAATGTGTTTATTTTTCAGGGCAACCATTCCAGTATAACTCCCTTCTACTTCTTTGACCATTACAAAGGCCAAATGCAGTGTTCCAATCAGCAAAGCATGAAAGGATGGAAAATGTAAGCACAGAAGCTAGCTTTGGGCACAGAGCAGGCATAGCTGCATGCTAATAAGCCAGAATGTGCTCATTGAATTTTCTTCAGTTCCTGCACCAACATGAAGGTAAGCAGTTTCGCCTTCCTTTAGCTGATGGTTAACAAATCATTCATTTGAATTGCATTTACCACACACTATTATAAACTTCCTGTATAGAACTTAAAAGTGGCTTTAACATAACAATAAAAAATGAATGTGTTGATGCAGAAATATTTTGTCTATAGTACTTTGAATACAGTGATTTATATCTCATTAATCCAAATTCTTTAAAACTGGATGAAGGTAGATATCCAGATCTTCCACTTGCCTCTCTCTTTACTTTCTCTTCTTCAACCCTCTTTTTCTGCTCCACAGAGAAAGGCAAAAACTGGAAGCACCTTTTGCGTTTAATGTATTTTCTTTCTGCAAAACATATCAACCTAGTGGTGGTGTCAGACTTTCATCGCTGGATGAGATTTGTCCTTGAACTGTACATAGATGCTGAAGAGAATTGCAAAAAAAAAAAAAAAAAAAAAAAAAAAAAAAAAAGCACATGCTGTGCTGGGGAGGGATGGGGAAAGTTATGCCCTGGAAGAAACAACACAGGTTGTGGATGCTCAGTGGGTTTTACTGAAGGTTAACAAGTTCAATTCAGGGGATCATCTAATCTTGCATCTTTCATCATTCCACAGGATCATTTAAATAACCGGGGGGAGGGGTCACTGAAGTTCAAGACATTGTTGCAAGTCACACAGTTATTAAATGAAGGAGCAAAAGTTTAAATTTACATGTTCTTAAGAATAAAGGAAATTTAATTTTAGTGAGAATAAGATAAAAGGCAATTTTATAAAAATAAAAGACAGTTTGGGGTAATTGAATGCTCAATATTTGACACACTCATTAAAATGACATCATGGAAAAGTTGAGGAACCTAATTAAGAGCTAAAACTATGAACTCCTCCAATTAGTATTTTGTTCTATCTGAGACAGATGGGAAGCACCTTTGTTTCCTGCAAACCTTTATAATGTCCCATAGTGTACTGTGAGATATATTTGCTGCTCTGTGATTCTTCTTGAGAGCAAAATCTTACTCAAATTAAACATAACAGCATTCATTTTAACCGTGGTATATAATTCACCCTTTAACTGTAGATCAGAGAGGATCAGTAATGTGATTCCTCATTGAGCAGAGCTGAACAGAGGCTGACATTTTTCTCACTAGTAAGTAATTACAGTGACCAAAAAGGAAAATATTCTTTTAATTAGTTATGAGAAAACAAAATGAAAATATTCTTCTCAATAGCTTTATTTACTATATTTTAAAACTATGATTTTGCTTATAAGATATAAATACTTGTTAAAGACTACATGAACTAATTTGGATATAACCATAAGAACTTTCTGAAATATATATATATATATATATATATATATATACATATATATATATATATATATTTGAAAATAACACAAGCCTCTAAATTTTTAGTTAACCATTATTCACATAGATGGAAGTGGGTTTTTATTTAATGTAGGAAAACAGTATTAAGCATGTTGCTGCAATGGTATCCATTTTTCTGAAGAGAAAATGGATTATTAGGAGGGTCACAAAACTATCAGTAGTACAGAAGGCATAGTTAGCAATGAATTGGTCATATTGCTAATATATGTTGCTTTTGACATTTCAAATATATACTTATATATGCTATGCATCTATGGTTCTTTTTATTTGAAGATTGAGAGAGATCTTTTTTTTTTTTATTTGTTCATTGATGGATTTTTTTTATTGTGAAAATACCGTATAGAGTGGTTACAATTACATGGGCAAGATAATGAGTACATTTCTTATGGAGCATTTTTGCCTCCTCCTTTGTTTCCGCTTCCCATCCCTCCCCACCCCGCCCCCGCCCCTGCCAAAGTTGCAAAGTTAGTTTTTCAACATAAGGACTTTATTAACGATTGTTACTTAGTTTGAAATGTGGAGAGCCTCAGCAGTGCACCTACTATTCACATACACTCACCCACTGAGGCATTTCAGCACAGCTGAACACAGTAATTCCAGTCACCCAATACTCAGAAAAGGAATAGCATTTCCTGCTGAAGTTTTCAACAAGGTAAAGTTTAACTTTTTCTGTTAATAAGCATGAGAAAAAATAACAGTGACTAAATTACCATAACATTAAAACATAAAACCTTTCAATGATAACTACTTTATGTCATACATCTTTAGAAGGAAGTAACAACAAGATACTCACATTGTTAGTGAACCATTTATAAAAATTTTAATGACACAAATTTTCCTATCAGGACATTGTATGGCAAGGAACCCTAATGACAATGCCCACACCCATTAGAATGTCAAACCGAGCAAGATGACTTTAAAACAACCAAGGTTGAGCTAATGGCATGCTTTAGGCCTGAAGTCAACTAGTGACATGGAAAGTGACAGGATTGCCCTGATTAGCCTGACAGGCCAGCAGTCCTGACTAATCCATATTCCTGGCACAGTTTTTCTGAAATAAAGATGTCAGAAAATAAATCTCTTGTGCCAAATTTTATTATGCTGGCAAGCTGTTTCTACCTTCCCAAGTCTCATTTGTGCTTCAAAGTTAGAGACAGAAAATATCTACTTACAAATAATAGTTCTAACAGGATGAAGCTTAAGTTGGCCTATGGCTGCATCAAATTTATATAATATGAGCATCCATCTAGCTATGTTTAAACTACTGTTGAATAATGTTATCCTAATTACTTTATCTTCTAAAAACACTAAAATTCTCTTGAAGAATTAGCTATACAGTTTAACAAAATGAATATCAGTAAACTGAAACACATCGTGTTTGAAGGGGATGAAGACTGAGAGGAAAGGGGAAAAAACAAATGAAAAGAGAAATGATGAGTGAATACAGTCATAATACCCAATGTACAAATGTGAAAATGGAACCAGGTCATGAGAGAATGGGTAGGTTTGGGGACACTTATGGAGATTGTAGGGGTACCATTAATCAAGATACATTATATTCCAAACCCTTTTGTATAACTACTTAAAGGTAATAAGAAAAAAACCACTAATCTGCATTGTCTAATTGCCTATACACATTTGTGATGTTCTTTTTGTTTTGTTTTTTTTTGTTGTTTTGTTGGGCCTTGGCAATGTCCCTGAGCTTCTCTTGCTTAAAGTTAGCCCTTTGTCACTTGAGCTACAACTCTACTGCTAGCTTTTTCTGAGTATTTATTGTAGATAAGAGTCTCATGGACTTTTATGCCTCAACTGGCTTTGAATCAAGATGTTCAAATCTCAGCCTCCTGAGTAGCTGGGATTAGAGACGTGTACCCCTGAGGCCTGGTGGTTGTTTTGTGTTTGTTGGTTTTTATGATTTTTCTCTAAGAGGAGCACACAATTTCATATCTGCATAGATTCTGTCTAGTATTTACAACAGCTTTTCAATAAAATATTTTCTCAACTACTTGTTAGATTATAATATCAAAAGCAGCACATTGGGAAAAGACATTAATGTTTTAAAAAGGAGGTGAAGGCATGAGGGAGAGTGTTGGAGGGATGTCTGATTGGGGATATTGTGTACATGTATGGATACTTAAAAAATGGACCCCCTATATGATAAAATGATGGATATGTAAGTACATAATCATTTCCAACATAAGGGACAAGTATCATAAAGATATACACAGAAGGTCTTTGTAGTGAATCCCTAGACATATATCTTGAATACTTCTGTGATAATATGTATAAATGTCATAGAAATATATGCATATAATTAAGCTTGTGTCAGTTTCCTCTTTTTCATATTTGTGGAGGTAGCTCTGTATCATCTGTCTATGATGAAAGTTGTCCGAACATTATTAATGCTTATATAAGAGAATTTCAAAAGTAAGTTTAAACAATCTTACAAAGGTATCCATAAGGTTGTCTTTGTCAGGAACAGTGGCGTGTTATGTAAGGTACTCAGGAAATAAAGATAGGAGGGATCTCATTACTTCTTGGTCAATAAAGTTAAAACATCTCACTCTGTAGCTACAGCATGGTTTTAGGGGGTTCTAGGAGTGTAGCCTGACACTGATTTTCACCATGGCTGGTCTGGTACTGAGTTTAACTTTCTCTAGCTCCCAAATGGAAATATAAGCTTGATCTTCTTACAGTTCAGGTAGTGGTTATATGAAATTATTTTTTAATATGATCCTGACTTTTGAAGGCTTGGTACACTATCCCTGAGCTTCTTTTGCTCAAGGCTAGTGCTCTACCATTTGAGCCACTTGAGTTTGTCTTTTTTGGTAGTATCTTGAAGATAAAAGTCACATACTTTACTATGTCTCCTGGCTTCAAACCATGATTCCCAGATCTCAGTCATTGAGTAGCTAGCTGTAAGCAGTATGGTGTGAGCCACAGGTACTCTTTTCTACCTTTCTAAAGTTATTTTTTTTTTCCTCTTCTAAATGAATTCTATGGACCAAATCTTATAGTTTGGTGCAAGAAAAGTATTAGTTTGATTCAATTTGGTTCACTTGAGACAATTACCCGAGTAACTTTCAAGAACTCAGAGTCTTGACAATGTTTCTGAGCAATTTTTCTCAAGGCTAGCACTCTACCACAGAGACATAGCTCCATTTATCAACTTCTATTTTTATTTTTGGTATCTAATTGTAGATAAAAATCTCATAGATGTTCTTACCTGGGCTGATTTTCAACAATGATTCTCAGATCTCAGCCTCTTGTGTTGCTAGGATTAACAGGTGTGAGTCACTGGTGTTTAGCCTCTATTATAATAATTATAATATAAAACAATCTTCTAAACTTGAAAATTAAATAGAATGTTAATAGAGTATTTGGAAGCATGTTTAAAATTGAAAAACCTATTCATAAGATTTACATGAACTCTGGGAATAGAGTGTGTAACTCTTCAATTCTAAACAATTATCAAAATTAATTATGGCAATTAGTAACTAGAGTGAAAAAGAAGTATGAACATTAATTTTCAAATGCATTCATTAAATATGTATGTTATAATGCCTATTCTGTGAAATAAATATTAATGTAGACCTTTCTCCTGCTTTTGACAAATTTAGAAATGAGTGAAAACATTTTTCTTGTAAATATCTGAAATAAAGAGTATTAAAAAACATAGAGAAGTATTTCATGTTATCTGCTTGGACTTTACTAATGAAGAGTTGTGATGACAGCCAATAAATAGGTAGATGCTCTGAGGAGTCAGTTTTCAAGGCTAAGTGGGAGAAGACAATTATTCCTAACCGTATTTTAGAGCTATGATATAGCTTAAGTGATAGGAGCGCTTACCTAGTAAGTGTCAGACATTGAGATCAACCCTGGGTATCAGAGGAAAAAGAAGTTGATTTTCATAACAATAGATACATATTTAGTGGAGTAGAAGCATGAATCAAGGGTATCATACCAGCATTGATAGAAAAACGAAATGATCCCTCAAACAAACAGAAAACCCTAGAAATTCAGGGTAATATTTAAAATATCTCAAAATATCAGTGCAGTGTTTTCTTGCAATCATTATTGTAATTGTAATTATTATTGTTATATGACTGCAAAACATCTAATGCCCAAATGTCTAGAAAAGAATTGCAGACAACAAAATTACATTTGGTTAGGAATATCACATTGTTTAATTTCTGTAAGGAGCATGCAATATATTAGAAGACAGTGCAAATAAATGCCATTTTTATTTTAAAGTCCTGCACTTTTCACCTCCAGAGAGGTTATAAATGGATTTTTTCCACAAACAAAAGACCATTGATGTAAGAAAGAAGGAGGTTAAATTTTTCCACACTCAGAAATAATGAACTGTTATGTATAAAGCAAAAATCAACACTTATTTGAACACCAGACTTAAATTGGTTTATTAAGTCTACTCGCAAGGATAAAATTTAATAGGTGGTTCCCCTACGTAGCCTACTCTCTTGCATCCATATATTTCAATAAAATAAACCTTCCCCCTCTTTTTACTGACCTCTCTTGACCCATGTTTTCTGAATAGATTTTCACTTACCTTTAACAACTTAGCTCAAAGCTGATTATCCTACTTAAACTTTCCTAGAATAATTATATATTTATTCTACGTGTGAACTTTGGAATGCACGTCAATATATTCTATGCCAGACAGTGGCATATAATTGTATCTAAAGAGTAGATGAAAAAGTTTCTGTTAAGAAAAGATTAAATCCTGAAGACCTGAATACATCCTTCCACAGCTATCAACATTTACAAATGTCATTATTATACTTTATGTCATTATTATACTTCCCAGGAGTTACAGGATTCTCACATTAATTATAATATTCAACATCCTTCCTAGGTAATAAATGTGTTTCTGTGTGTTTCTTGCCTATATACAGAGAGAGAGAGAATAGGTTTTATGGTATGATAACAATAATTTAAAAATGAATATCTTCACTTTTAAAGAAAATTTTAGCTTGAAAGAAATTACATGGAACAAAATTCCATTACTTTCTTGTTTCATTATTACAGGAAAAATAACAAGGTTTTTTCATATTTTCTGTCCATAAACAACAAAATGTAGATTGTGCTCACATCAATTTAAAATCATAGGATGTCATGTACATGAATACTAATGACTAAAATTATCTCAAGGCAGTTAACACAATTTTCCAATTTTGAATGAGGGAGCCATAAATTGTATAAATTGTATAAATTGGTAAGATTAATCAAACCAGTCTTTTTAAAAATACATGATGACATTCAAAGCCATAATTATAGGATGAATACATGTTGAGAGTTCTACCACAAAAATAGAAACAAGTGAGTGAATAATTTTATATGGAAAACCTTATATATATATATATATATATATATTAATACATTTTCATAAATAAAGACTAGGTTTTACTAATAAAGATATATATATATATATATATATATATATACTTACCTATAAATACAGTTGTGCATATATTGTCACTCTATACATAGTAGATATGTTAATTATAGAACACAAAACATGGAAGGATATATGCACTGAAAATGAATGTGTACAAAGTTTATACTTACATGCATGCCAATATATATGTATATATACACAAATGTGTTTATTGGTTGATTGATAAAGAGAGAAAAGAGCACACAATAGGTAGATAAAACTAAGGTGGAGTAATGTCGCTACTCAATAAACTTGGGTAAAAATTAAATGATGTATTAAACTTCTCAATGCATAATAAATATACCATAATAATGACAGAGGCAGCAATTCTAATGACAATAATAACTAAATAGATAAACTATAAATAATCAAAGTAACAATTGGGGATTAGCTTCAAAAGACAGTAGAAGACCTCATAAAACACTGGTTTGCATTAATATTATAGTATTTGGGGTCTGAATGAGATAATGAGGGAAGATATTGTATGTATGGCTTACCGGAAGGAAGAGGAAACAGCAATATATCACAACTTCTAGTTCCAGTGTATCAGGAGCAAACATACACTGAGTGTGATTTTGGTGGATAATGGACAGAATTTTATCCCTATCAATATTCAAATACAATACCTAAATATCCCAATTAAAATGGATCATCTGGGTGAAAAGAAAAATATCCTCAAATTACACCTGCCCAACACCCACCTTTAAAGGAGGCAAATAGTGTGGAACACTCGATCCTACAAAATTTCCTTTAAAAAGCTCAGAACTTTTCATTCTGGTGTCGTTGGCCTCTATAACCAACTTTCTCACTCTGTTTTCACATCATTCTTATCTCATTATTTCTGGTCACTTTTGCATACCCTTTCCATCCCAATTCTTACTAAACTCCTGGAAACCCCATCTATGTCCAGAACATTTTGCACAGTTTACACATGTAAGTGTATTTCTTCCATCTGTTGATACAGGCACTCTAGAGATGTATTCTCTAGCTGTAAAGTGAAGTTCGCCCTTTTATCGTGGATCAAGTTAACAACGCTGCACTTTGGTTTCTTCATCTGCAAAGAATGATCACAAGTCCCACTATCTTACAAGTGTCACTGTAAGGAATAATAGGCTGCAAACATAACACTATGCAATCTGTTTATATCACCTGCATGTGATTATTAAATGCTTGGTGCATGACTATTATAAAATGTGTGTTTAAATGAGTTAGAGGGTCTCAATCTTTTTAGTGTAATATTGGTCTCTCTGATGAAAATGACCTGAAATTTTTCCTTGTTTCTCCAGGATTTCATCTTTCCCTTTTCAGACAGACAGTCAACAGCCATTTATTGAATGAGCACATAGTAAATTTATAAAGAAACCAATCATCCACAGCCTTATTTTGGCTAGGCAGCTTGTCCTAAGTCATTGCAGCCTATGTTTTAATGGCGAAGCTCTTTAAGAATGCCAGACACCTCAGTATGTTTCAGGATTAAACTTAATGATGTCAAGAGAACTTCCACAGGGGCTTATGTGCATGTATCGTCTCCTTCATTAGACTGTAAATCCCTAGATTGGAGACTTTGTATTTTATTCCCTTCTCTATGCTTCACGGCACCTTAGCAGAGTAACTTGCATTTAATAAGCCCACAATGCATATTGAGTTGGACTGAGCTATTCCCCCTTTCAAAATCCAGATCAGATTTTGTCACTTCTTAGGAAGCTTTCCTGAGGCTTCCATGCAGAACTGATTATTCCCCTTGCTGTAGTAAGGACTTACTTTGGCAGTGAGGACAAATCTGCCTTTTAAATGTGAAAATTTCTCACCTACACATAGAAGTGAGCATCTGGTTGGTGTGACCAGAATACAATTCCTTTTCTAAAGCACTGTGTCATCAAGTGTTCAAAAGCAACATTTGGTCCAAACAAGAGAGGGAGAGAGAGAGACAGAGAGTCCAATGTCCTAATTCTTCCTTTTGTTTCTATCATGTTTTTTTCTAATCAATTTCCAAACAAGTTCAAATTTTAGAGATTTATGAAATGTCTTTTGATAACTAACACAAATGCTTTCCTTTCTTTCCCCTTTATCTTCTTTGTTCCCTGTCTTCACTTTCTAGCTTTCTTTGTTTTCCTTGTCCTTCCTCCTTCTTTTGTCCCTTCCTTGCTTTTTCCCTCCCTTCTTCCTGTCCTGCTTCCCTCCCCTCTTTCTTTCTCTCCCTCCCTTCCTCCCTCCCTTCCTTCCTTCCTTCCTTCCTTCCTTCCTTCCTTCCTTCCTTCCTTCCTTCCTTCCTTCCTTTTTCTTTCCTTTCTCTTTCCTGAATTATTAAGAAAATACATCCTTATTCATTTTACCTCAGAACCATTTACTAAATATATCCTTTATATTCATCATCACTTCTTCTATAGTAGCTAAATGTAAATCCTGAGCTAAATAGAAAGATGATTGGATGAATAAATAGACATAATGAAATAATTTTGTTTGATGTTGACATTAATTTTTTATTATTCTCAGATAGAAATTTGAGTCGTTTCTTGTTAATTACCTAGCTCTACACAACAGAAAGACAGATTCCTATCTAACTTAACCACATTTTCTATTATGGGCCATTCATGGTTTAAAAGATTTATCAATGATGGCCTTGAAGAATAGGTATTAACTGAAGAAAGGGAGGGAAAACATTCCAAGTCAAAAGGAAATCATCTACAAAGGCAAGCAGACACAGGTGCATACCACATACGGAAAGTTCCACTAGCTATGGAAGAATGAAACAAAAAGTGTGTTAGGATAGGCCCTTTGTCCAAAAAGAGATGGGGTCCAAGCAATAACTCATCCTGTGTGTCATGTTAGAATTTCAGTTTCTTTCTGAAATCGAGAGTATGGGTTCCTGAAGTAATTAATACAAGATCAGATCACATTGGCTTTTTGAGAAAGAAACTTAAGAGGCTGGGAATATGGCTTTAGTGGTAGACCTCCAACATGCTATGCAAATTGGATTAATCCTTAGCACACACACATACACACGCACACACACACACACACACACACACACACAAAGAATGGATATTTTTTTTTTAAAAAAATAATGAAATGGTGGAGAATGTCTCAGAAAGGACTATGGGAATGGAGGTGGAGACAGCAGTTAAGAAGCAAAGTAGCATAATAGAGTTTGATGCTTGGTGTTAAGAGAGCTGCATTCCAGTCACCAATCACTGGCCCCTGTGGTCACATCAGCCGAATGTACTATGCCCTGTGACAGCTCTTTTCCTCACCCATTTATCAGCTTGGTCTTGCTTTGGTGTACCTTACATTCCTGCTTGCCACTTCCAGTGTTTCTCCATCCCGCCACCGCTAAATCTGCCATGCTCTTCGATTTTCTTGATGTTTCTCGATTGGTGCTGGGCTCTCACTGCTTGCCTGGGGTCCATTTGCAAGGTGGATTTCCGGATTAGAACTTCGTGCTTCTGATTGTGTAGACGGAGCTCCGATGTTGCCCTTTTTCTAGTCAGTTTTCTTGGTTCCCCCTCCTCTATTTTCTTTCAACCAGTTTAACCCTTTTCTCCAACACAGTACCTCCTTCAATGTTTTTTCTTCTATTTGACCTTTGCTGCTTAGTTCAGCTTACAGGGAGCTAGGGAAGGGAAGGGGAACAACAGAATAGTGAGACAAAATACCAACTGCAACAGCAATATACACATGACAATATGTGGGAAATGATATGTACAACTTGGGGGTTGGGAAGGTGGGGGAGTAAAAGTAGGGGGAAAATGATGGAAGGGATAACAAGTGTGACAAGAACTGTACTCTGCACATCACCTTGACAAAAAAAAAATAGTGTGGGATAAAATGTTATTCACTGGTCTTGTTTCTACAAATATTGTAAAAATGTTTTTAGTGTAATTTTTAAAATAACCTATCTTTTAAATTTATTTTTTTTAGGGGGGGGGGTCCAGTCATGAGGCCTGAACGCTGGGCCTGGGCGCTGCCCCTCAGCTCTTCAGCTCAAAGCTAGCGCTCTACCACTTGAGCCACAGCACCACTTCAGGCTTTTTTCTTTTTGCTTATGTAGTGCCTCATGCATGCAAGGCAAGTGCTCTACCACTGAGTCACCTTCCCAGTCCCTTAAATTTAATTTATTCAAGTGAGACATTTACTTTTTTGATGTTGTTAATAAGCTCTTAGTTTGTTATTCTGTGTTGACAGGGAGTTTACTGAAGCTATACAATTAAAGAAACTGAGTCATGACGTTTTGACTTGAATGTGCAAGCCAAATCTGTCACCTCTATTGTCTAAGGTATATACAGCACTGAGACATTCTGCTTCAAGGACTCTCAGATTAAAAAAAAATAGAGAAGAAATTCAATCTCTATTCTTTTGTTCCTTTTTGAGCAATCTGTAATTGTCACCTACATGGATTTCACCCTAACATCTAAGAGCTTTAACACTAGCACATTATTTAGTGAAGGCGTTCTTTTCCAAGCCTAAAAGAACATTTTAAATAACAGGAATGTGTGAAAATAGCATGCTTGTAATAATTTCTCCTTTATCCAAATCAGCGCATCCTGTTAGATGCTACTGTGCATTATTATGATTACAAAGATTATTATTGGAGAACAAACTCTCCTTTCTCGTATTCAGTCCATCCTAAAGAAGAGACATATTTCTTCTGCCTGATTTGGGAGCTTGATGTTTTACATTCATCTGAAGATTAGAGAAACCAAGATAATGATTATAATTTTAAAAAAATGTCACAGGCTGTTTGATAGTGGTTTGTGTTTGTAATCCTATTTTGGAGGCAGAGATAAGAAGAACAATACTTTAAGGCCAGCCTGGCACAAAAGCTTATGGGACCTTATGTTAACCTGTAACTACACATGGTGGTGAATGCCTGTTTATCTAGGCATATGAGAGGTTAAAATCGAGAGAATCATGGTTCTAGGCCAGCCTGGCCATAAGACATCTGTGAGATTCTGTCTTAAGAAGCTAGAGATGCTGAGGCATATTTGTGACCCCAGCTCCAGCAAATAAAAATCTAAAATAGGTGGATCTTGTTCCAGTCACCCATTCAGGAAGAATGAAATGAGTTGGACACATAGAGGTACCTGCCTAGGAAGCATGTAGAGCTGATTTCAAATCCCAGAAGTACTAACACATTATCAAGGTATGATGGGACTGAGATGTTTTTTCCTTTCCTTTAAAAACCTTATTCAGAGTATTATTCAAAGGAAGGGGTGTCACTGTCTAAAAAGAAAGAAAGAAAAAATGAAAAAGGAAAGTATTCTTATTTCCAAAACCATGTTTAATTAATTTTAAATGTGAGGCATTAGCGATTGAAAAATCCAGTGCAAAATTCTCAATGATACTCACATGAAACTGAGGATATAAATGAAAGTAATTCTTGTTTGTAAAAGTGTACCTTCTATCTCAAACTATGGGAAACTGATTACAACTGAATCAATCTTATATTATGTTTGAAGACTGAATTTTTCTAAAGTAGTAGAAAATTTCGTCATGGCTAGTATTATTTAAACAGCATGAGGCTACCTTCTTTTTACCACAAGAATTTTATTAAATGTTACCCACACTCTTGGACACATTTATCCAATTTATAAATGCTATGTTGAAATTATAATCAATTGTTCTTTAAGGGTATGAGTAACGAAGTTATATTTCAAGTTTAGAAATATCTAGCTTTCAGAATTGTTGGTAAGAATCTACATACAATGATATATACTCTAGCAATGAAACTTTTTCTTCTATACTCATTACACTTAAAGTACAATATTTAAAAGTAATGGTGGAGTAAATTGTAGCTACCTGCCATTAGGAGTTCAGAGGAACCTGAATAGCAAGGTCCTTCAGAATTTATATTCTAAACCCTGCTATGCAATATGATTTTTTTCATTTTATATATTTTTTTATTGTGAAAATACTGTACAGAAGGGCTACAATTACATGGGCAAGATAATGAGTATATTTCTTATCAAGCATTGTAGCCTCCTCCTTTGTTTCCCCTTCCCATCCCTTCCCAGCCTCCCCTAGCCTCCTCACTCAATCCTCCCCCCCCCCACACCAAAGTTGTAAAGTTCGTTTTCAACATAACGACGTGCATATCTCATTGTTGCAATGGGTACACCTGTGTCCCTATTTAAACGATTTGTTTTTCCCCTTCCCCTCCACAAATTATACCAAAAAAAAATATGGAACGCTTCATGAATTTGCGTGCCATCCTTGCTCAGGGGCCATGCTAATCTTCTCTGTATCGTTCCAATGTTAGTATATGTGTTGCCGAAGCAACCACTGCAATATGATTTTTGAAATTAATTTATCTAAGTAAAGTGAACTTGATACACTCTACCTCCATAATCACAATTTATCTTTATTGTCAATAGGAAGCAATGAAGAGAGGAAAAAGAAAGAAAGAGGAAGAAGGGAGAGGGAAAGGAAAAGGGAAGATAAAAAGGAAATAATAGAAAATGAATTTGCCTGAAAAACCAAATGTATTAGCTTCTTATTTAAGACATAGGCCTGCCATTTATAGTACTCAAACATTATATAACTAAGAAAAGTCTACATATTTGAAGAGTGAGTGTAAAATTGGTTAAAGTAAAAAAAATGTGGAATCCAAAGATAAAACCTAAGACACTGAGACTTCTCCAGGCCTATCTTGTGTAGAAATCAGAGAACACTTGCAAGTATCTATTTCAACTCTACAGTAGGATCAGTAGCACCAACAGTGCAGGCGGGGGGTAAATGGACATTATACATTTCAGAGTAAACCTATAAGCATAAAATCTTTAATTGTGCACATTGCTGCACTATCTGGATCCCTCCCAGATTTAAATGAGGCCTGGGTGAAGTAATTTGGTTTAGATGGCATCCTGAGAGTACAGTTTGGGATGAGATTAGTGTGCTGATTGGAATAGACTGCGACTGAGCTGTCTATCCTGGCCTGGTGAACATAAAAATGAGCAGGGATGTTAGAAAGATAGACTTCATTGAACTCCGTGTTTGTCACCACGTTGGACTTGGACAGCCAAGCCTCCAGAATTGGGAGCAATAAATACTTGTAACCTATGCTCTGGACTCTATGTATTTGTCTCAGCATGTAAGCTGTTATCTTAAAGTATTCTTAAAGTATGATCAGAACAAAGCTGCAGCACTGTTTGGTGTTGTAGCTCTCTGCCCTGTTCTAGACACATTCTGGAGGATTTCTTCATGAATCATAGCCATATCTTAACTGTTGCCAGCAGTGTTACCTTCCTGGAGCCTTTGTTGTCCTCATAGCTATCAATATACATTTAGACAACTCAATGTTTGACTCTGCGTTTGTCCGTGTAAATTGGACCAGACCAATACCAAAGGGACAGAATGCAATCACTGATGTATTTACTTCAGTATTTCTATATGGCAGAGTCCTGATTTTATTATTACCAAGTCAGTCTTTGAGTCAATAACCAACATTACCTGAGTAATTATTTCATCTTTATACTAGAGTTATGAGCATTAAAACTATTGTCCTTTAAATTTTCAAGGGAAAAAAGTTATGTAAATCTCAATTTATTTTTAATAAGTTTCTTGGTTTGTTTTTTTTTGGTCAGTCGTGGGGCTTGAACTCTGGGCTTGGCGATGTCCCTCAGCTCTTCAGCTCAAGGCTAGCATCCTACCTCTTGAGCCACAGCACCACTTCTGGTTTTCTAGTAGTTAATTGGAGATAAGAGTCTCATGGACTTTATTGCCCATGTTTGCTTCGAACTGTAATCCTCAGATCTCAACCTCCTGAGTAACTAAGATTACAGGTGCGAGCCACCCACCAGCTCCCGGCTTTTAATAAGTTTTATATGCAGGGAAAATAACAAAAATATCCAAGTAGAAACATGATAAATAGAAAGTTGTGGTGATATTCCATATTTGTAAATGAAATCTGCTTTTGTTTACCAGCACCTGTTGCAGATTCTCTTTCATCACATTACTTATTTTAGCCAAGTGCCACCAACTGTGGAATCACACCTACAGGACACCAGGTGCATCTGGAAGCGCACTGCATGGGTAATTGTCAGGGAAAGATGCTAGAACAGGACACTGAATCCAAAGCTCACATTGAGATGCCTTTCCCACCATCTCTGCAATGATTCCTGCTCACTTGCCATTTCTAATTTATTTAACTCACTGTCCTGCTTATCTATAACTTGGTCTTGAGGAAACTGAATCTCTTAACAACTACATAATGAGCATTTGTAACATCAAGAGGAGCTTAGTAAAGAGCTTTTGTGTCCGCACATGGACACAATCTCTGAGACATGGAATGGCTGTTGGTCTATGCAATCAATGATAAACATGGAATTTATTGATTACACTATTTATGACTTACCAGATGATGTCACATTATCTTTAGCTTCAGTTTTGCTCTGAAGCAGATTTACCAAGGACAAGTTATTCTATCATTTTCATGACTCCAGTAAGACAGAATAACAATAAGCTTGAATACTTATAGACAGGTAGTGAAGGCAGGCAGAAACCTAATGTTCAAGGAAAACGAATCTGACATATCTTAGGAAAGCTGATGGACATAGAATCCTTCTGCATAGGCCAGACTTTGTAATGCAGTGGAGGTATCCTGAACACAATACAAACTGGGTTTTATGTTAAAGCATAATATAAATTCTCTTCTTGGTGAAGTAGGAATGATGTAGTTTATTCCAGACATCCCCTCCTTATTTTAGGATACAGAATCCCCAGTCCATCCTATATACTGCAAGGGAGAAAAACAGCAAAGAGCTATGTGAGCCAGAGTAATCCAGAAATTTGTTCTAAACTTGTGTGAAAGAAGTTCTAATTTTCTATTAGTTGCCTAGGCCACTTTATCATTTATTTCTTTTTATTATTTGTCATACAAATAATAAAATAATAATAATAAAATAATAACAAATAATACAAAAGATTGGCCATTTGAGAATGTAGTTGAAGAAAATAATATGTCTTGCTGTATGTCACCCCTTTCATCATTTGTATCCATTCCACCCTACACATCCCTTCCTTCACGCTTCTCAACGTTAGAGGTTACACGTTGACCTCTCATTGAATCTCTCCATCTTCTCTTCACTTTTTCTTTATATCATACAAAATTTTGCCTTTCACCCTAATATTCTTAAGTAGAGCTACTATAAACCCCAGAATCACAACAGCAAACATTTTGAGTATGACTTGAAATATTGATCATTGATTAATGATTGAATAACTGATAAGTAAGTAATTATGTAGTTATGTAATCAGTAATGTCTTCATTGTTTTCAGATAACTATTCATTCACAATATTTGTATACATGATTCTGATTTTTCTGCCACATAAAAATACTTAAATGATTAACCTATTACAATTAACTCAAGAAAAGACAAACTATGATCCAAATGTTTGACTTCAATTTTCTCTATCAAAAATGAATTCTGTCTTTCTTAGTTGCATAATATACAAAGGAGGAGGCAACAATGATAGATAAGAAATGTACTCATTACCTTGCCCATGAAATTGTAACCCCTCTGTATGGTATTTTCACAATAAAAAATTAATTCTATCTTTCTTAATTGCATGGTATACTTAATTCACTTGTGATAAAAGTTCACTGGAAATTATATTTTAGTTTGTCTTTTGTATACCTTTGCGAGGTTTCTTTTTGTAGAAAATGTCAAGCATGAGCATTTTATAAATTCTGACATGCTTAAGTAATAAGTGGTTTGGGGATTTAGTGAAATGTAAGAAAACAAAGGCAGCACTTGGCTTTGTTTGTGAAAAATAATTTCATTCTTTGTTGCTTACATAGACCTGCCATTAGTGTTTGTGAAATATAAGGAGAAAATTAGGCTTACTGCTTCTGAGAATCAGAAGTAAATGTGCTGAATCTAAATAATAGAGTCTCTATTAAAAATGGCAGTTGTACAACTAGTCTGAAAAGTGGTGGCTCACTTCAGCTGAAGAACTGGGAAGATTGGTTTTATATATTAAAGCTATGAAACAGAACCTAAGTACAGAATGCGAGACAGCCATGATTTTAGTCAAGATGAGACACCACCCAAGGTAGTTTCTACAGTTTGAATTAAATACCCAGTAAATGTTTGATGAATGGATAAATTGTTGAATGTGAGAATAATTGTTTGAATACAGAATGTATTCAGATCAAAAAGTAGTCTAGGTAGAAAACAATGTTTTAGGGTTAGTAGAGTGATATATTTCTCCCAGTGTCATGGGGAACATTTTCTCAAATTTAATTTTCTATTTGTTTTAGTTTACAGTAATGACATTAATGATTTTCTTTTTAAGGCCATGAGTGAGTTCAATCAGTCACAATGGAGTTTTATATTAAAATAAATGTTCCTCCAGCAGTTCAGGCCAATCATACCAGAGGGTCTTTTGTGTCCTGTGAACATAAAGTTCTCTCACAGTTGAAGACAGAAGTATCTTCAACAACTTCCCAAGATGTCCTGTGTTATACATCATTATGGGAGTGAAGGACTGAACACAGAATATAAAACGCCTGGGAAGGCCACGACCCTCCCAAGCTTGGGGTTTCTAGGGCCCAATTGAGACTATAACCCGGTCTAATTGGAGTGAATCTAGAAGATTCACTTCTAGTAGGAAGATACAAATATAAAAGGAAAATGGCCTGAGGAAACAATCTTATTTTATGTCCTTATTTCCTATAAGAATAAACTTGCCAACAATTATGAACTACTTACACTGGATTTCATTTCTGTAATTTTGTTTTGCTACAAATTGTTAGAAATGTGATCTTAGAATGTGTAACATTTTGTCTTATGTATGTATGTATGTATGTCAGTATGTATGTATTTATGTATAGTAGAGTTTGAACTCAGACTTTTATACTTGCTGGTTCATGATTTAAACTATACTACAGCTCCTTGATGCTTAATTATTTTGTAATTAGAGACTCACAATTTATCCTGGCTGGCCTAGACTGTGATCGTCTTATGTATGATATCCTTGAAGCTTAGATGGCAAAGCACTTTTATCTAGACCTAATTGTTGCTTGATATGAGGTCTCACTACTATTTTGCTGGTCCTGGCCTTGAACTACTGTTGGAGTTAACTACAAATGTAAACCACTGCACCTAAACATGTCTGTAGCTTTTCTGATGTAGACGAATGCTCTTGACCATCACCATTTTGTGTCTCTGTACTTGTTTTTTTTTTATATGGTTCCTATTCTATGACATAGATGAATCAATATGCATATGAATCTGAACATTCATATAGTATTTTAAGGGCTTCGGAATGATGAATAATATACAGAAATGTGCACATGAAAAATTTTCAGGTGTCTTTGGGAAAATAGTTTGGAGTGAAATTACTGATTAATATAGTTAAATATTCATGTATCTTCATAAGAAAGTAACAAATAATTTATCAATGTACTTTACAGACTTTACAGTTAGACCATTTAGCACAGAAGAATAAGACAGCAGATACAGGTTACTTCAATTTAAAAGTGTGGTATTCCTGGAATTAACTTTGTTAAATGAGCAAGATGTATTATTTCTACTCAAATTTACATTCTGTTTTTATTGTTAGCTGATCTTGGATGCGTTTAAAAAGAACTATGAATTTATTTCTCTGATTTTAAACATATGCAAACACCCATAAAGTGAGAAAATGTATCTTTTCTAAGCAATTGAAAATTCTTTTGTCAGATCATTCACAATTAAATTCATATAAAAGTCATAGAAGTGAACCATCACTCATCAAATCCAGTCATAGACTAAATTTTACCTTATCAACAGAAATGTTGTGAAATACAAAGGCATTTGAAGGAGCACATTATTCCTGTAGAAATAGCCACTGGAGCTGTTAATGGTGCCTCACTAATTGATGAATAAATGGTTTCAGATTCATTTATCCTCTATTTTATGAGAAATTGTGAGTATAAAAAAAAACTTGCTATGGATTTGATAAAGAATGGATAGAAAGAAGCTATTTCATAATTCCGGGTCACTTTCTATTTAATTTTTTTAAATTATTCATACTTTCAGAAAGATATACACATCCCTGTTTGAGTTACTCTGCTTATCCTCTCATGCAAGACCTAAACCCTCAGACACAGGAATTCCTTTGGCTTGGATTTTTCTGTAGTTAGGTACATGGACTGCATCGTCACTGAAACCATGGAAACTTTCAGTAACATCTCCCCTTTATACCAACAACTGTCAAAATACTTATATTAAAAAATCATAATGTAGGTTTAACTTTTTATTTGACTTTTTAGCTTGTTATCTCCCAGGAACTCTGTCTTCATAAGTTTAGTGTGCTTATTAACCATCTTCACTACATTTCTGTTTACTTACCTAAAGACATGTGTTTGAATGAATGGTTAAATAAGTAAGATAATTGTATGATCTATAGATATAAATAATTCCTAGCAGTTCAGTAATACAAAAATAGACTTGCACAGCCAACCATAATTACTCCATCATTAAAATGTAGTGGTAGCTGAACGCCGGTGGCTCACACCTGTAATCCTAGCTACTCAGAAGGCTGAGATCTGAGAATTGCAGTTAAAGCCAGCCCGGGCAGGAAAGTCTGTGAGACTCTTATCTCCAATAAACCACTCAAAAGCCAGAAGTGGCACTGTGGCTCAAGCGGTAGAGTGCTTGCCTTGAGCTGAAGAGCATAGGGACAGTGCCCAGGACCAGAGTTCAAGCCCCACAACCGATTATATAAATAAATATGTAATTGCATTTTCTGATACAACAAACTCTTGGCCTAAGGCAGTCTGAGTATTGAATAAAGGACTTCCATTTGTGTTTTAATTATGTAGTCACCATCATTTAATATATACTATGCCCATAATACCAGTTGCTCCACGGGTATAATACCTATGGAACCAGCCACAGTTTAGCAAGGAAAGTAATGCCATGAGTAATCAAACTATTGCAAGTTTCTACAATCGCAAAATACAGAAACAGTGAAATCTTATGAAGCAATAAAGACAGATTTTTATTTATTTGTAAAAGCAAACAATTTATAACTATGACTTTATGTTATATAAGGGAAATTACTGTACATTAGGAAAAGTAGACTAAACGAGATCTGAAAATCCCATGTGTGGATGAGGTGTTCAGACACAAAGAATTGTTTTTAATGGGTACTGAGTCAACGTGCATGGGCTAGGCCAGTTGAAAAGGAATGCACAGTGTCATTAGGATAAGACATTCAAGTTGTCAAATTCCTAAAATAACATTTCCTGTCATCCTGAGCCCAAAGGATTAATTAAATTGATTCACACATACAGTATCTATCAGGTTCTGCATGTAGAAGTCAATGCAAGAATGAAAAAAGGAGGGTATTGAATGCGACCTGTGGTCCCATGAGTCTTGAAAGAAGTCATACTAGTAGAAAGATAATGTACAAAAAATGTATTTTTATAGAGGAGATTTTAAATTTATTTTTACCAAATATTGAAGAAATCATTATATAAGGCAGCAAACAACTTTGATTTCTTACCTTTCAAAAATGCAAAAGGAGAATGATGTGATTTTCTTTGAATCAACATGCACCTACCTCCTTGTTTCAACAGTTATTACCTGTAGTCATGTTTCATTTTATAACTACAATTAGGATACCCATTCAGCACAGAGATTAATTTGAAACTAACTACACAAAACACATTCAAACTGTGATTTGGCTTCCAAATAAAATTTTGTTTTAAACATCTGACACCTTATGATTAGAAATGTAGAATGGAGCAGCATCTTGCTGGTTTCTCTGATAAATATCTTCATGTTATGTTTTCCTTCTATGGAAGGAATCTGAAACTGCAAATGTTAACCAAAAACAGGAGATGGATCTTGAGATGACATGTTTATTCAATTCATGGATCACCACTTAGTTTTAGAGGAAATGCTTCTGGAGAATCACACATATTGATTGAGTATATATAATCAAATATTTAAAATATAAAAAGCTGTTCTCTTTTCAAGATATCCAGGCTTATTGTATTTTCAACACAGAAAAATGTAGTCATAAGTGCTTTATGAAGTTCACATTGAAGTATTAAGTATTCTAGTTCCAAGAGAAAACAAGATAGCATGATTTAAAATGTCAGAGGAGCCGGGCGCCGGTGGCTCACGCCGGTATTCCTAGGTACTCAGGAGGCTGAGATCTGAGGATCACAGTTCAAAGCCAGACCGGGCAGGAAAGTCCGTAAGACTCTTATCTCCAATAACCCACTATAAAATCGGAAGTGGTGCTGTGGCTAAAGCGGTAGAGCACTTGCCTTGAGCTTAAGAGCGCAGGGACAGCGCTGAAGCCCAGAGTTCAAGCCTCATGACCGACAAAAAAAAAAAGTCAGAGGAAAACACGACATAAATATACAATTAGCCAGTACTTTTGACCCAGTTGAGAAACATAGAAAGTGTTCCTGAAAATGCTACATAATTTTGTAAAATATTAACTATTTAAAAAAAGAACAGAACAATATTTTCTATTAACTTAAACTATTTTGGAAAAAACAGAGATCTTTGCAAGTAGTCACAAATGTCATCTTCCTGTTACTGAAATATATATATTTTTTTCAAACAATCGGTAATCTTAAGCGATTAGCATTAAGAAATATTTGTTTAAATTTTTATTCAAACTTTCATTTATTTCCTTTGTATTTGATAGCATTATATAAGTTAAGCAATCTGGTTTTTCAAGAATACACTCTCATTTAGTCATATATTCCGTTATAAAACATACTCTGTAGACTAATATTTCTTGTAATTTGTTGTTCTCTTCTATCAATAAACTCTGATTATTTATATATTGCTTCATAAAGATTAGCTATACTAATTTTGGATCTTGGGAAAATTTAACAGTGTTTTAATATGTTTTATTGTCAAATAAACTGAATTACTTTTAAAATGTGGTTCTAGTTCTTTTTCTTTCTGTGTTTATGTATTATGTCAAATGCCTTATGACATTCTGGGTTCCATAAAAAGTAATCTATAATTTTCTCTGATAGAAAATAATTTGTAGCGGGGCACTGGTGGCTTATGCCTGCAATCCTAGCTACTCAGGTGGCTGAGATCTGAGGATCGCGGTACAAAGCCAGCCTGGGCAGGAGAGTTCATGAAACTCTTATCTGCAATAAACCACAAGAACACCAGAAGTGGCTTGTAGCTCAAGTGGTAGAACGCTAGCTGAAGAGCTGAGGCCCAGAGGTCAAGCCCCACGAAGGAAAAAATAAATAAACAAACAAACAAACAAACAAAAATAAAGTAAAATAATTTGTAACATAGGAATTATATTTACATTGAAGATAAGCATTTTGGCTAGCCGGTTACCTTTAAGGACTGACATTTCTTGCCTGTTACTTAGCTTCTCTTAGACCTTCATCTATTTTCAATAATAGAGAGGTTTATTGATTTGTGGAATTATTATTATTTATAATGAGTGCTTAGTACTGTGATATGAAAATCTAAATCAGAAGGAAGTCATTAATTAGTTAATAAGTGGGAACCAGTCATTAGCAATGTCTATCTATTCTCAAACACAGAGAGGAAATTAAAATATAAGTCCCATGCAAAAAGACAACTTTATGTCAATGTACCAAAACTCACAGAAAAAGATACTTTCCTTGAGCAGACTTTAGTAAAGGTCTCTGAGATCTTCTCTTGAACACACCTGTCCTTAGCTTCATTTCTCCTGGACTTTGCTTTAACTAGATAGAATAATCCCAATCTTGGTAGCTGTTCATCTTTGAGATATGATCAAGTTCTTCATATCTCGCTTGGGATTTGATCATTCTAGCCTCTCTTTAACAAGAATTCTATTAGGTTTATACAGAATCTCTTTCCCTTGTCTGTTTTTACTACTTTTCCTTGCAACACTTAGAAAGCCTCTTCCATAGCTGCATATCCTTACGAGTTCATGTTGCTTTCAGAGTAGAGTTCCATTTCTTTACTTTGGTTTGACTGTCGTGACATTTACCAGAATGATGCTCACTAAAATTTTCTTTATGATTTATCAAACTCTTTTTCTTTAATATAATTAAATCAGCATCTGATATCATAAAGAATAAAAACATAAATCATATCACTACCCTTAGTATTAATTATCACTGGCTAGCTCTTCTATTACTTGTTACTGATGCCAAGAAAAATATCCATACATAAAAATATTTAAAAAATTATGTCTAGAAAGTCAAAGCACTGAGGACAGAGGTGAGGAAATGTGAATATATAAGACAGAGATGATTACTACATACAAATTGCTCACAATCATCTGACATAGGTCAAATAGGAATTCTTACACACTTTGAAAATGTTACTGTATGTTTCCTTAATTTTCTTGCCTGTCTGTACTTCAAGTACTTAAATACACCTGGGATGTGTGTGTATGGGTGTGTGTGTGTGTGTGTGTGTGTGTGTGTCTATATATATTATTCTTAATTCCTTTGATTCTGTACCCCAAATACCAGAAGTCATGTATTTATGAGGAAAAATACAAACTCACTATTTTTGTTCATTTTTAGCCTTCAGTTCATTTTCTACATCTTAAATCTCCTTGATTACTAAATATTAATGTACTCAGAGATTTCATTGCAAATGGTTTTTTCTCTCCAATAACATTTTTAATATAAATTTTTATTGTAAACATACTGTATAGAGGAGTTACAGGTACATGAGTAAGGTAATGAGAACATTTCCTTTCATGCATTGTTACCCTCTCCTTTGTTTTCCCTACCATCCTTTGCTTCCCCAAACTCTTCCCTCCCCCCCTCCCACCTCCCACCAAAAGTTGTAAAGTTCATTTTCAACATAGTGTCTTGTGCAACAGGGATACTCACAAGACAATTTGTTGCAAATGAACTTTACAACTTGAGGGGGGCATTAGGGGCAGTGAAAGTGGGAGAAAACAAGGAAGGAGTAACAATGCTCAAAAAGAAATATACTCACTACCACCCATGTAACTATCTCCTCTGTACATCACCTTGACAGTACAATTAAATTTAAAGAAAGAATTAAGGAACAATCTCTACAACACTCAAATGATGGAAGACTGCAAACTTTTAATATATATTCAACACTGTTGAATTTACTATTAAAAATAACATGATTAGAAATTACTTCTTCATTGAATATAGTATTTGAATTTGTATTTTTCCCTTTTTGAGAATGGATCGAACAGCTTTCCCAGGAAGAGGAAGATTATGTTCCTAAGGAAATAAAAGTTCTACTCTTAACAATTAAGTCTGTAGTTATCATTTCATCAGCAAATGTTATACAAACATCATTGGAAAACCATTTTAATTCCTTCTAAAACATCAACCATGCAAGAATTTGCTTACATAACAGTACAGAGGAGGAAAGGTAGCTAATGTTTCACTAATTCTAAATTACAAATTAAAAGTAATTAGTTTCCACAGTCACATGTAATGCATTTTTCCTTGTACAATTCAATTCACAAATAGACAGATAAAAGGCCCCTTTATTTACAGAAATACTTTATCACAATTAAAAATTTATAAGTTTCTAATAAAATATGAATACAAGTTTATGAATGAATTTTATGGCTCATAAACTATCAGATTGACAACTCCAGAATGTGCCTGGAAAAAAAAAATACTTAAGCAAAACTCACTCACATTCCTCTCAGAGTAATTATGTTAAAAGAAAACAAAAGCTGAATATGAAATACATGAGCACATATTTCAATGCATTACATTATATATTTCAACTTTATTTGTACACTACTAAAAGAAAATCCTCTTTGTTTTAAATATATCCAACAATTTCTTTTAGCAGTAAAATTTCTAAAGAATTTGTGTCTTAATAGATCCTCAAAAAGCAAGGATTAAGCATTTTCAGATACAACGGGAAGCTTAAATTATTTGAAAAATGGAATATCTCTGGAATAAATGCTAAGACACACATGCTTCACTTCAAGGAAAAAAGTCATGAAAAATGAGTCATATTTTGTTCCTTTCAAAATGAGTTGCACTGAATTTTTATATAATTATTTATGAAAAGTAGCTTGATTAAAAATGAATGTATTAGGTCATGTTTATGTGACTTTGGAAAGGTTTTAAAGCTTTCTTAGGGACAAGTTTTTGGATTTGCAAAGAAGAATCAGATGTAATTTGAAAAGCAAAGTGATATAAAAATAATGAGATGTGCAAAACACCTAGCATATAGCTAGTAAACCAACTATTTCTCCTTGAGCAAATGTGTAGATGGTGCTGACATTTGCTGAAATGGGAAAAAATGTGATGAAGACCAAGTTTAGTTATAAAAACAAGTAGAGAATCTGGGTATTTAAATATAATTTTCTCAGGTAATGCATGATTTCATATGAGGAAAGGTGAAGTTGAATTTGGAATGTTTATTAATCAAAAGCTAGCAACATATCACTGATAAGTACAGTAGAAAAAAAGTATAAAGTACAATTTAAACACTATGTGGGTGAAACATGAGGTAACTAAAGTCAGGTAGATGAGGAAATGGTAACCAAAACTGAAAAAGAAATTGAAAAGAAATATTTAGAAAAAAATGATTCGAATCAAGGGAGCAGATACTTAGAGGAATCCAGAGAATAAAATGGCTCCTATGGAATAAACACAAAAGTGTTTTTAATATGTTTTAAGGTTTACCAAGTTGGATGTATGTAGATGAGGCAGAAAAAAATAATTTGAATTTGGAAATAAAAACAATAAGTCGTCCGGGTACCAGTGGCTCATGCCTATAATCCTAGCTACTCAAGAGGCTGAGATCTGTGGATGGCAGTTCAAAGCCAGCCAGGGCAAGAAAGTCCATGCAACTCTCATCTCCAGTAAACCACCAGAAAACCAGAAGTGGCGCTGTAGCTCAGGTGGTAGAGTGTTTGCCTTGAGCTGAAGAGCTGACAAAAAAAAAAACCCAAAAAACAAAAACAAAAAACCAAAAAATAGGTCGATACTGATAGAAATTTATAGATACTAACAGAGTTTTAGTTCATATCCCATTTACTTGCTATTTTGAAAGGCAGACACTGTAGGATATATGCCATGCTAGTGGGGTTTGAGGTGGCAGCGGAAATAGCTACCATAGAAAAAGAAAAATCCCAGATTTTGAAAATTATGAGGTTTTTCGAAGTTATGGAAACAGATAGGTGGTCCTTTAAGCGCTGGTAGAAGGAGCTGCCCTTTCCCTTCAGAGATACTTAATGGAGAGAATTTTAAAAAATACTTGAAGGATTAGGGAAACAATGGAGATCTTAGAGGGCTTTAAGTATGTTTGTAGTTGTTTGTTTTTGTGTTTGTTTCTCTTATTTTGTCAGTCCTGGGGCTAGACTCAGGACTTAGGCACCGTCCCTGGGCATTTAGTTTGTTTTGTTTTTCTTTTTAAATTTAATTTTAGTGTCAAGGTGGTGAACAGAGGGGTTGCAGTTATACACCATAAGGTAGTGAGTACATTTTTTGCCAAATATTGTTACACCCTCCCTCCTATTTCTCCCACTTTCCCTCCCCCAAATGCCCCTTCACCAACAACACGTTATCTTGTGAATGTCTCTATTGAATTGTTTCCCCCTTTGTTCTTTATCTCACCATTTTGTTCCTTCTCCAATTCAGATAAACATACCTACAATGCTCTGTGTACCAAAAATCAAATACAGTGACAAACAGGGATATACCATTGTGTGTGTGGGGAGGGAGAGGGTGGGGGAGAAATAAAACACAAGGAAAAAAAAAAGAAGTCCCTGACCTTTTTGTGATCACAGCTAGCACTCTACCATTTTACTTTTTGTCATCAGGCAGACAGAACACTCAATCTAACTAACAAAATGAAAATCAAATTGCCACTTAAAAGGTCTGAAGGGGAGCTTAAGGGAAGAGGAGTAGAAGAATAAAAAGAGGAAAGGAGGGAGGCCACACAGTATAATATTCAGTACGTATCCCTTGAAACTTGAGGGGAGGTGGTGGGATTGGAAAGGATGGGGAGAAGAATGGAAGTGATGCATCTGACTTTATTTATAACCTGACTTGTTGAACGGTATCTCTTTGTACAACTACTTAATGACAATATAAATATTATTGTACAAAGCAAATAAAGGAGCTCTCATTTAGTGCTGGAAGTAATATAAACAGCATAACAACTTTGAAAGATACTGAGATCTTTACAGAATTAAGTATCCTTGTAACATTTCATCAAGAAATTGCTTGTTGTAGATCAAAGTAATTAAAAATAAATATCACTTACAAAAACATATACAAAACTAGTATTTTAATGCATAATTTCTTTAACAGGAAAACAAGACATATTTTTGGTTGTTTGTTAGATGGATAAAAGCTATGGTATATCCAAAAATTGGAATATTGTTCAGTGTTGAAAAGATGTGTTAGAAAGCCATTAAAGAGCATGGAAAAACCTAAATGCCAATTACTGATAAAAAGTAAAATATTAAGGCAGTCTATTGTTTATGATTACAGCTATATCACATGTGGAAAGAAAAAGAAATTTAAAGATCCAGTAATCTATCAGTGACTGTCAGCAGCTGGTACAAAGAGAGATTTGATGACAGAGTTCATACAGATACTTTTTAGAAGAAATAATCTATTATTCATGGTCCCAGTGGGGATTAGATGCTCTTACCTACTTGCTATAAACCACAGAATATGTAACTATCGATTTTGTGTAAGAATTACACTCTATGCAGGCTAATTGGTTTTAATACCTACAGCACTCTGATAGGAGTTATATTGAAATTGTGTAATGTGTGTAAACCAGGTCCAACATATCCATCTTCATAATCCACTATCATTTCTACATTGAAAAATCACTGTGTCCCTTCTACTAACTGCTTTATCTGTTTGTTTTTTGTTTGTTTGTCTGTAATTTTTATTTTTTGATTGGTCATGGGGCTTGAACTCTGGGCCTGGGTACTGTTGCTGAAGTACAGCTCAAAGCAAGCACTCTATCATTTGAGCCACAGTGTCACTTCTGTTTTTCTGGTGGTCAGGTGGAAATAAGAATCTCATGAACTTTTCTGCTGGGGCTGGCTTTGAACTGTGATCCTATATCTCAACCTCCTGAGTAGCTAGGATTATAGGCATGAGTAACTAGTGCCTGGATCTCTATTAAGATACTTAGTATCTAGTTATCAACTGTTGTCATCTTATTATGTAATGCCACACCAGAGAACTACATTTTTTAAAAATCTGGGTAGTTGGGAAATTACTGCATATTACACAAGCCATATACATGATAAATTAATCACCTTAGAAGTGTCAAATCTGCCTAAATATTGGTCATATTTCCTCAAATGTCTTTCTTTAATACTTTTTTCTACCTTTATGTTCAACAAGACTAATCACTTACTCGATTTTTGCCTCATTACAAGATTATTTCTACCACACTTTACACGTATATTCGATGATATTTTCTGACACTTTGAAATGAGCATATATTTTTAAGATAATCAACACTTCAATTTCCAAATGGCATTAATACACTAGTTAATTGTTCAAATGTAAACAAACTTAATAACTAGTTAGAGTAACTTATCAGTATTAAATTCATGAGCAGTATCTCTAAGGTTCTATTTAGTATGTTTTAGGAAAGGACTATATTTATGAAGAGACAGTTTGACCAAGCAAACAATTAACAAAAATTTATTTTTTTATTTAATATCATATTCAGCTGTACTTTGTAGCTAAGATTGCAGAACTAGATAGTTTGTTCAAACACATATGCACACACACACACACACACACACACACACACACACACACACAGGGTAAATAAGTTCATCTTCTATACATCCTCTACAACTATATCTGTTCAGTAATGACAGACACATTCATTTGTGGATCATTCGCAGTCCATCAGCATTTAGGAGCTGTGATTACATTCACCCCATTTACATCTAACCACATAACATTTTTATTTATTTATTTTTATGTTTTTAAATTGTGAAAATACCATACAGAGGGGTTATGATTACATAGGCAAGAGTACATGAGAATGAATACATTTCTTGTCAAGCATTGTTGCCTCCTCCTTTGTTTCCCCTTCCCATCCCTTCCCATCTCCCCCCCCATCTCCTCACCCTCACCTTCACCCCACCCCTCACCCCCGCACCAAAGTTGTAAAATTTGTTTTTTGACATAATTGTACATCTCATTATTGCAATGGGTTCACCTGTATCCCTATTTAAATGATTTGTTTTTTCCCTTCCCCTCCACAAATTACACTAACATCAAATACAGTGAAAACAGGCGTTATACCGTGGCTGAGGTACCTACAAAGCAACAAAGAAATATCTTATAAATATAGTAGAAACAATCACAAGAAAGAAAAAAAAAAACATTTGTACTGTTAATTCAAACTTCAAGGTACAACATACTTATTGACTCAGAGAATGAAGAGATATTAATAGTCCCTAATCCTAGAATTGACCACATGCAACGTGATTCTATAAGTCATTTATATTCTACTTATTGTCATCGGATATAGATTTCAAAAGTAATATATATTTTAAATCCATATCAGTAAAGATCCATTTAGAAAGAACACTCAGGTCAAAACAAAGCATTGGCTTTGTATTCAAGGCCAAAGAAATCTTATATAAATGAATAAAATGCATGTAATATAGGACCACAAAGTACAACTAGTTGAGTTTAATTAGAGCTATATGAGAAATTAAAGGTACTCTGATGTTGTTGTTTGTACAAATTAGCAACCAACAGAAAAGATCTTATTTAAACGGAGAAAAATGAATGACATTATTTTGTTCACCATCCCAAATGACCAAAACAGAGCAGATGAAATAAAGGGGTCAGCTCATGCTCTGAGGCTCAAGTTCTTCATTTAAAATGAAATTCCTTTCTATATTAAACATTTTTAGTTGATTCATTTTGTTCATATAGCAGTATAGAGCTCCAAATGCACATTGTGGAAAATATAAAAAAATGTGTTTTCAATGGATATTTGGTCTCAGTACTTAAGAGTTATGTTTTATTTTTAATTAAAACTACGGGGAGTTTCATGCCATTAAGTGTAGGTTTCCTACACAATGGTTTAGCAGATAATATATATATAATGTTTATTATGTTTTTATTTTAATTATATGACATATAATCATTATATATTATAGATTATATTTCATAATGTATACTATATACAGTTATGTATGTATTATTCTGATAGAAAAAAGGTTGAAAAATAATCAGTGTATGTCTATAAAATTACTATAAATGTTAAATTAAGTATAATACCTCCCAATTTATAAAATATTAAAATTTGCCCTTACACAGAGAGAGATTAAGGAACTAATAAGCATGATCATACAAAATTACACATGCATGTAATAAGTTAAAACTTGCTATTAGGTTTATGCCGACATTTTTCCAAAATGGCTCATTACTTTTTAGGTTTTTATCTAATATGTTAGTTAATAACCTAAAAAATTCTAATTTTCATAAAAAGTTGACAGAGGCCTCTCAGGATCTATATAACTTCTCACTGGAGATACAGTGGATCTTGAGTCACACAGCTACATTTGTCAGCAGTTATCTCCATATTGCTCTCTTTTTATTATTGTGTCTGTGAGAAATTTTACTTCACTATCATGAGGCCATTGCTTTCTATTCTCACTAAAATACAAGGCATGAACATCTAACTTGTGTATTTTATAGTGAAGGACAAAAGATACAGTTGTAATATTGATGGTATTTCTTATAAAGCATTAAGGTAAACAAAGGCGGGGTTAAGAATGCCTGACAAGAAATGTACTTATTACCTTACTGATGTAACTGTAACCTCTCTGTACAGCATCTTTACAAGAAAAATAAAATTTTAAACTAATAAAAAATTAAAAAGTCAAAAAGTAAAAATATATAATATCTGAGATCAAATAAACATAAAATAAGCCCAGCTATTAGGATAAAATATAAATTAGATATTAAGTGATTTGCTCAGTAGGAAGCAGAAAGTGGAAGAGGCCTGGGCTATTTATTTCAAGAGCATACGATGATAGCCACTACATATATCAGGAAATCCAACTTGTACAGCCCTGATGGTTACTCAACACCTTGTTGCAATCAGAATACCAAATCTGCTCATTAATAATGGTTTAAAATCTGTGTGTGTATGCGTCATCACCCAGGGAGTGATCTTTCATCTTATTTCCACTTTCAAAATGTATTACACTTTGTAGTTAATTTTTTGTTTGGTTGGTTGTTTTTGTCAGTCGTGAGGCTTGAACTCTGGACCTGGGCACTGTCCCTCAGCTCTTCAGTTCAAGGCTAGCGCTCTACCACTTGAGACACAGCACCACTTCTGTTTTTGTTTTTGTTTTTTTTTTTCTGTTTATGTGGTGCTTAGGAATCAAACCCAGGGCCTCATGCATGCACAGGCAAACACTCTACCACTGAGCCACCTTCCCAGTTGCAGCAGGTTGAAGTCAGGGCCTATGCACTGTCCTTGAACTTTTTGGCTCAAGACTAATGCTCTACCACTTGAACCACAGCTTCACTTCTGGCTTTTGGGTGGTTAATTAGAGATAACAATCTCAGTGACTGGCATCTAGCCATAAACTTCAGATTTCAGCCTCCAGAATAGCAAGGCTTACAAGCATGAACCACTGCTGCGTGGCTTCATATCATATTTTTTTAACATTTTTCTATGTTCAGTTGTACAAGTAGATTTATTTTGCCATTTCCATATATCTTATAAAATGTACTTTGATCAGACTCAACCAGTCCATCACTTTCCTTGATCTCCTTCTTCTCTTTCTTACACCAATCCTAATAAGCTTCAGTGTTCAACTTTCTTATTTTTAATATTCTTTTCTTTTTTCTTTTATTTATTTTTTATTGTGAAAATACCATACAGAAGGGTTACAATTACATGGGCAAGGTAATGAGTGCATTTCTTATCAAGCATTGTTGCCTCCTCTTTGTTTACCCATCCTTTTCCATCTCCCCCACCCCCACGCCAGAGTTGTAAACTTCATTTTCCACATAACATCTTGTATATCTCATTGTTGCAATGGGTCCACTTGTATCCCCATTTAAACAATTTATTTTTTCCTCTCCCCTCCCAAATTATACCAATATCAAATACAGTTAAAATAAGGGTTATACCCTGGGGGAGGGACATACAAAGCAACAAAGAAATATCTCATAACGTTGTTTGTCACAATAGCAAGAAAGAAAAAAACATTTGAGTCCTTAACTTGGGGTTCATTTCACTTAACATTAAGTTATCTGACCATTTACTTTCATATGAAATGAATTTTAACCAAATTTACCTTTCTTCATTAACTATCTCTCTCTGTCTCTCTCTGTCTCTCTGTCTCTCTGTCTCTCTGTGTCTCTGTCTCTGTCTCTGTCTCTCTCTCTCTCTCTCTCTCTCTCTCTCTCTCCTCTACCACTAGTGCCCACACCTCTGGCAGAATAAAGTTTATGTTTTACCATTATTTCCCATTATCATACCTAGGACCAAGGTACTAGGACAGCAATTCTCATGGGACAACAGGAAAAAAATATTTTAGGGGGGGGATTTTCAGAATATTTTATTCTCATTTGAACATCATGCATTTACACAGGCATCCTCAGAACCTCTTGTTATTCCAAACATTTAATCTCTCTTTAACTAAAAAAAGGTCGCATGATCAATGTATTTTTAATAGTACAAGTTTTAGTATTAATCTAAAAGTCCACTTTTGTACTGCACAGTTGGAATTCCCTTGCCTCTACCTCAGATGATACTGGAAGACGGATATATACCACCATGCATTTTTTAATTACCATATTATATTCTGCTTAAATTTTAGAACAGCTATTTATTTCCCTTCAAATATACTTGAATACATGGCATGTGACAAATAAATACATATATAAATGTGTGTATATGGTAAATATTCATGTATTTGCCAAGAATATTAAATTTACATTATATATTGTAATACAGTCCATAGAAAATTTAAGTATGTAAAATAGTCTCTGAGTAGCATTTTGTAGTATTTAACCTTAATCTGTTGGCACTAGTTTTCATATTTAAGAACAAATTTCCTTGCCACAGTTGTTTTTGTGGAAATGAACATGAGGCTTCAGGTATGTGAAGTGCAAACTCTCCCACTGAGCTCAAGTCCTGTCCACTGTTATTTTTAAGCCTGCCTTTCATTATTTCATGCAGCTGGTAGAATTCACTACAGAAATTGACATCCAGAATCTGACAATTCACTTTGTGCACCAACCCTTTCCTAAAACTTAAATCATAGGATTTATTCTTAAAGAATAAAGTATCAAACTCATCATCAAATCATTTTATTATCTTATTGTTTCTCCTTTATTAAATTACTCTCGAGTTTAATTAGGTTTAAAGCATAGTGATTATAGAAAGACTGTGCTTGTTTAATGCATATATTCTCCTAAGCGGTCTTTTCAAAACCCCCAACTTTATTTAGTGGCTATTCAATCACCTTTCTAATTACATCAAGAGTACTGCTCAAAGCACATTCCCTACATATGATTGGTTAATACTATCATCTCACTATAGAGAAGAGAACATAATTAAGCTAAGAAGTTAGTAAAGCTTACAAGATAATTGCTAGTGGTTTTAAAGAAATGTACTGAGATCCTACTAATTTTGTACTTACACTCTTGTCTGACTGTAAAATCAGTTTAATTACTAAAATGTTTTTAGAATACCAACTCCAAACAAATTGAGACAATCTAAATCATTGGGAATTTATAATTATTTTACGAAGAATCTCCAACCAAATAAACTGTATTTTTAGATATTCTGTATAAATAAAATGGCTTAATGTTTCATTATGTTTCCTAATGAAAAGCTAGTTCAGAGCAAATTAAGATGAATAGTCTTAATTTTGTAAATCAAAAATTTAAATTAATTTTAATTTTGTGCAAGGTATTTTTAACCATATTCTCAATTATTTAGGTAATTGCTTACTTTTTTGTTCTTTTAAAATCAACATACCACATATTGGAATACAGTGTAAACATGTATGTAGTTGTAAAAATGGGAGTTTTCTATACAAAAGTTTATAATACATATATACATATATATATATGTAGTTATCTAGTAAACTTTTCATAAAACTCACAACTAAAATGATAAAATAAAAATTGAAAACTTATCTAGACCTAAAAGAATATAATAATAACAATAATAGGGTATTATAACTATGTCCTAATATCTAACCGAGGAAAGTGGTAAAGAGAAGATAACAGAGTGAATAAGATCTAAGTATAATATGTGTGTGTGTGTGTGTGTGTGTAAAAAGCATGAGAAAGCCAACTTAAAACTGAAAAAAATGTGAAAAAAGAAAGAAAAATGGAAAACTGAACTTGTTCAAAATACATAATATATGTGTGGAATAAGCATAATGAAACCCCTTTGATAAATAATATACTTTAACCCAAATAGAATAAATATAATAGGGTGAAATTAATGAAACAAAGTGAATATTATAATAAAACAGTAACAATATAGCAAAGAAATCTAGGTCCTGGAAACCACTTGAGTATAGAAAATGAATTTAACTTGATATAACAGTATTACATGAATGACTAAAATCTAAAATACTAATTTTTATATTGCAGTTTTATTTTTGTCATTTTGTTTGAGACAAAACCTAATTGTTCTTTTTTTGCTTGCAATTTCCTTTATCTATGAATGATAGTATAATGTGGTATGTGTAATTCTCAAATTCATATTTTTTAAACTTTTGTCTTATACATGATAATTATTTCATTAAAGTTCATGTGTTACTTATTCTTCTGTAATTTTCTATAGTTTCAAATTCTAAAGAATAATACATTTAATTTTTTGATGTTTCCTTCATAAATGAGAAACAGAATTTCATTAGTAAATACCACTTGCTAGATAGAAATTATGAATACTTTGTTTTATGCTACCCAATGAATCATATTTATTGATATTTGCTCAAGACTTGCTAAATGACCGCAAATTTTTGAGCTATATCCATTGAAGTCTAACATTGTATAATTTTCTGTCTTTTTACCTACAAAACTCCCTATATATCTCTCTACATATTCTTTTGTTCATAAATATTAAGGGTGTGAACTTACTAGGATCCTGTTTCTTGTCTTTCTGTCATCAAAATTTGTCTGATAATGTCATAATCTTCAGTGTGTTTTACATAAGCAGGACCTTTGGGAAAAAGATAAGGCTTAGATCACTGAATTCACAGCAAGGATGTTCTGTTCAAAAAAGGAAATGGTTTTTCAGCAGACACTGAGTTTGTCAGCACCTTGAACTTGAACTTGAACTTCTATGTTCCAAAACTGAGAAAATAAATGACTATATTAAAAAAAGTCTAGTCATTTGTACTTTGCTTGATCTGACTAGCATAATGTTCATGGTAAATAAGATTAACATTTTTGTATTTTAGATGAAAAAATATTTTATTTTAAGGCAATTTTTTGATAATTAAGTTTGTGTCAACTCTTCTATTTCCATTCAAGATATATTGTAATTACAGAATACAAACTGAATAACCTATTAATACTTGTCAGAGACTGAATTTCAGGGACTAGAGGGCAGTATTGTTTGAAAGACAGGAAAACCGAGCAATAGTCTGGGATTATTTGAGGAGATACAATCTAAACAACAGTGGGCATTGTTTGTAATTATAGAGAAAGCCTATATTACTGACCATTGTTGGAACTTTGAGATTTATTCTTAATGAAAATATTACTTTTTTTCCCTTGTATTGCCAGTCCTGGGGCTTGAGCTCAGGGCCTCGTCACTGTTCCTGAGCTGCTTTTGTTTTGTTCAAGGCTAGTACTCTACCACGTGAGCCACAGAACAACTTCTGCCTTTTTCTTTTAATGTGGTACTAAGGAATCAAACCTAGGGCTTTATGCATGTTAGGCAAGCACCCTACCACTCCACATTCCCAGCTCTACTTGAACACTTTTGATCATAATAATCTCATGTGGTTTATGCTTTCAGTAAACATATATGAATGTCTACATTTCCTTTCCTCAGGGCTGTCAGGCTCTTCAAATACAGGTGAGGCTTCATACAATTCAGGGATATTTCTACCATAATGTATATCTCATTATCAGACAATATGTAGGTACTACACTGGCAATGATTTCCTTCATCGCTTCCTGCCAGGGGCTTCTCTTTAAACCCAATCTACTTACAAGGCCGACCAGAAAGCTGCCAGAATGATGATATGCAGTGGATAAATTGAATTCAATCCACTTTAGAAGGTGGATGATAGATCTGTTAGAAGTGGAATGTGACTGCTTCAAATATTGGCCACCATAGTTCCAGCTCTGAAGACATTGCACAATAGACCACACCAGCCTTCTCTGGTTTATCTACTTGAAACCCTACTCTTACTATCCTTGTGTCTGAATCTGTTAGTTCTCAGAAATGCAGTTTAAATGCCAGTTCTACTTGAAGCTTTCTCTGTTAACTCCCCATTCTCCACTCTTTCTCATATTCTCCCTGCTCTACTAGGATGAATTAAGGTAGATTTTTGTCCTATTCTTACACACACCCTTAAATTTACTCCATTAGATTATGTATCTCTTTTTGTACTGAAGGGATCATTATTTAGGTGAAATTAAATTTGCAACCAATTTCAAATCCCTTCTGCATGGAGAAAGTTTATTTTAATCCTATAATTTTCAAAAACCTACTATAGTTCTTTAATACAAAAGAAACTCAGTAAATCACTACAGCATTACTGCAGTGTCGTTGGAAGAATAAATGAGTAAATACCTTTTATATTCAACATGCTAAAACAGGAAAAACTCTCATGTCCCTCTTTTATGTCTGACTGTACTTATAAAATCCCTGGTACTTCTGTTACAGACTTAAGCAATTAAGGGGATTCTCACAAGACTTCAACTTGATTCTCCACCTGTAGAACAATTTCAAATTCAAGTTTTTCTTCTTATTTGATGTTCCCGTCTCTTTGTCCTGGTCCCTGCCATATGAGCTTGAGAAGGCATTGTGAATGTGGTATGATTGATTGTATTCATCCTACATAGCAAGTGGTGTCCCCTCTCCATATTCCACTGCCTGAGGGAAACCAGTAGAAACATTTTCCTCTAGAGAAAATCACCATATATAATGGAATAAAGTGATATTCACATTTTATATGAAGATAAGGCATGCTTTCAATAAATAAAGCCAAGAGGAATTAAGTCTAGATCATATTCTAGAATAAAGGATTTGAATACCATATAGATTACCAGAATTACATAATTTCTGATGCTAAAATTATCTACTTAGAAAATACAAAAATATAAATAAAATCAAATATTTAATGGGCTACTTGGCATTTCATTATCAAAAGGAACGAATATTTCAATATTGGTAGTTATTTTGAGCTATTTGGATTTGTAACTAAGATAAATTGATGCACTGTCACAAAAAAATGATGGAAAAAAACATAAATACTACAAATAAAACAACCATTTGTAGCCTATATTGAAAATTGTTACTTTCTAATATATTAAAATGTATTGAGTACTTCTAGGAAATTTTCAACATCATGCATAAAGTATGATTGCATAATTATATTACATTATTGAATAACAAGATGGATTTGGTTCTGGTGTGATAGTGGCAACCAAACATTGAATACTATTGCTACTCTTCTTGAATATTAATTTTTATTAATAAAAGAAAAGTTCATACTACTAACTGTACACGTGAGAAGCTAGATAAAAAGTATCATTATTTTAGTTTTATGAACTATGGTTGATCAAAATTAGGAAATGTGTAGAAGCTTTCAAATTAGTATTTCTTTCAAAAGGAACTGTAATTACAGCTTTTAGATTAACATTTTTCTTTAAATATTTCTAAAAATCTTTTATATTTACAGTATGATATTACAGGTTTTATGTTTTCTATTATCAAAAAAAGATACACCAAAGTGATTTAGTTCATTTCATAAATGATCTACAGTTTATTTTTATTTATATATTTATGTATTTAGCTAATTTTTATATCATTATTTGAACTTTAACTCAGTACCTTTTGCTGTCACACTATTTTCTCTATGCTTTTGTTCTATCACTTGAGCTACTTCTCCAGTGATGCACTTTACTGGTGAACATACAGTCTTTCTTACTTTTCTGCTAATGATGATTTCAAAACATGGTCCATTTTGATTTCAGAATTCTGAGCATCTGACACACAGGTGTGAGCTACTAATGTTTCTCTTTTAATTTACATTTAAGTAAAGAGTACAATATTGATTAAAATTTGCTTTTGAAACTCTAACTTCTGAAGAAAAATGATCCAATCACAGAATATTTTAATGTTATCAGCCTTCCTATGTATTGGCAATTATTTTACAATTAATGAAAAAATTACTTGTGTGTAGAAAATTCTTCAATATTACATAATCAGAACACCCACAAAGTCAGTTATTTTTAATATTGTTAACTTTACAAAGATTATTCTTGTGTGGTTTTTATAAGATGAAATATCAACCTCATATATAAGCATAAATATGACTCTGACACTATAAAATACATAGATGTGATTACTACTTTCACAGCTTTACACATTTGGTGTTGTTATTACTATTGTAAGCCTACGAAAAAGCTGAAGTTAGAGATAGAAAAATATAAATAATAGTAAATCTTAAGAAGTCACAAAGTCTCCTATGTATTTGTTTCCAACTGACCTTTGAGTATATTGTAGTTATTTTGCCTACCTCATCAATGTAAACAAATGACAGAACAAAAGAAGACATAATTTTCTCCAGGTAATGTAATGCAACTCTAGTATTCAATTTTATCTTACAAATTTTATCTTTTGGGGGGGGGGGTGGTCCTGAGGCTTGAACTCTGGGACTGAGCAGGGTCCCTCAGCTCTTCAGCTCTTGAGCCATAGCACTACTTCCTGTTTTCTTATGTTTAATTGGAGATAAGAGTATCACAGACTTTCCTGCTCAGTCTGGCTTTGAACCACAATCCTCAGATCTCAGTCTCCTGAGTAGCTTGGATTACAGGTGTGAGACACCAGTGACCAGCTAAATTGTATGTTTTTTAACTTTTAAAGAAGTTGAAAACTTTTAACAAAGCTTAGTGATTGCTAATAATTTTCTTTGAAATAAATGCCAATTACTGCAATGTTTGACTCAAATCTTTTTTTTTAACTGAACACGTGATTCAGTTTCACTGGTAATCTGGATTTAAATAACTAGTTTGTTACTGAGATGGATTGGGGCAAATGTCCAGAGGATTGAGGACAACATAAATTTCCCTGAACATTTAGCAAAAGTGGTGTCTATCTTGTTTATAGTTACATGGTTGCAACAGAATGAAAGAGCAGGGGAAAAGAAGAAAAGAAGGGAGGAAAGAAAGGAGGGTGATGGAAGGGAGTGAGGAAAGGGCATCCCTCCCCAACAGAGTTGGGTGAATTCACAGAAATGAAAGAATGAGACTGGGTGAGTCTTTAGCTTGTTATGAACTGACACAACCAGGACAAATGGACTGCATGTGTCTCACTTCTTTTTAACAAGGTTTGGATGACTCCTCATACCGTATCCATGACAAGGCTTCCTAATAGAAGAAAGAGAATGTCCTAGTGGGTAATTACATTTCAAGCTTTTAATCATCACAATCTCTAATTTCACTCTAAGTATCAGAAATGGAGAAACATCTCCATTCTGATAGGAGAGGGAAGGCCATGTTTCTTTTTCAGATCTACCATGGAGGTAAAGGGCAAATTCTTGGTATTCATCATAGGTTTAAACAAACAGAAAGAAAATTAAGGAAAAAACCTATATTACTTCCAGTGTAGAAAAGTTAACATACCAGTTTGATTGTCACCCGCAAAGGCAATGCATTGCTGGAAAATGCATTTCTAATGTGTATTTCTCATCACTGCATCACTCCAACTGGGCAAAATGTTTATATGGAAAGATAAATCAACTGTTCTGTCTACTGACAGGTAAAAACCTTCTCTCAATAATCTTCTATAAGTACCTTCAGTGCATGGAAACAGATTAAGTCAGAGGAATTTGTTGAACTCCCTGATATTAAAGTTCAAGAGTCTGACAGGGTCCTAGCTCTCTTTAAAACTGGGATATAAATATACCATTTGAAGTGTAGGAACTAATTCTTCATGCGCAGAGTCAAAGGAATTATAAAAGTAAAAGTTATAGCTCCATTTTTTGGGTTGTGATAACCATATATTACTCATAGAAATTTTGTGGTCTCATGAGGTAAACAAATAATGCAGGAGGATAGCTTACCCTGAAAAATCATAAAATCATAAAATGACTCCCAGAAGTACTATTACATTAAGGACAGCATTTACCCTTTACCTTGCCTTTAATAAGAAAAAAAGGGTTGGGGGAACCCAACCCATTGGAGTATTTTCAATGACAAGATTACATTTTCTGTATTTTTTCTGGGGATGAGATCATTATTTCCTTATTTATGTAGTCATTGTAATCGATATAATTTGCATATTCTCTTTATAAACAATTAGATTTATATATAATGGGAGGAAGGAACACATATACAAATGACTCATCTGTATAGTTGTAGAGTCTGTGTTTTCTGCTTATTTCCATTTGGCATTTTTGTGTGAAATGACTCCTGGTTTCTTGAATTTGAGTATGAATATAACTGATATATGTTTTCTGTTCTTTCAACTTTAATAGTGTGTTTCCTTGTCCTGTTCCAGCACAGGGATGCACCGCTTCTCTGAGGGGCAGTGGTCATCAAAGATAATTCTCTCCTTCAGACTTAATGATATGTTTAATTGCTGGAAAATAAATTTCCCAGTTAACTTCCTGTGATTTTGGACTGATTTGTTACCACAGAATTTAAGAACACACAGCAGTGTGATAAAAGTGTAAATTGGGACCTAGGAGTCAGATAAAATATGACAACCCAAAAACAGCAATATGTGTATGTTTGGCTAACAAATTTTTTAATAAATCCTTGAGTAATTTCTTATAGAATACATAATTCAGGGACTGTGTATTGGGTATTTTTTATGATAATGGCTAGGAAAACTTAAATGCATTTAATAGATTCACTAAGGTGAGAAGGTGGAAATTTATTAGTGTGAATTTGTTGCTGTGCCTAGTAAGGTTTTATAGAAATGATTAAAATAATTGATATTGTTCATACATTGTAAATAACTACGAATAACTACAGACCCTATACACGTTTCAGATGTGATTAAAAAGAGATAAGAGCTCATTTATGATAGCTGAAAAGTATTTCCTTGCATATTTTGGAGGGAATTCATGATAAAGCTAGAACAATATCCACGGTAAGGCCTTGGTGCTCATTATAAAAACAACTGTGTAATGGGACACAGATGAGTGTCGACAGTGTTGCTAGTTCCAAGGAATCCACACTAAGCCAAAATATATGAAGATTCAGTCTAATAAGGAACACATATACAAGTCTTACTTTGTTGTTTTGTTTGCATTCAAATGGATGATGATTTTGGCTGTGAAGATAAACTGTAGTTAAATGAAATGATAATAAAATTAATAACAAATTCACGGTTACTTAGGATAGACAAAAAGCATAAAAATAACTAAATATAAATATTCAAGCAACACAAAATCATATGTGAATATAGCAGTCTTAGGAGAATCCCACAACTATGTGGACTCCAAAGCTAAAAGTGAACTTGAGACATTATTCAGTAAACAGTCTTCTTTCCACACTGCCAGGGGCAGATGCAGTTAATATGGATAGAAAGGAAATATAGTCTAATAGTAAAAATCATATATAGAGGGAATAAAATGAACAATGCATTGCTCAGAGTATTGGAGACTAGATGCAATATCAAAGGAAGTTAAAGCAGGCTCACAAAGCACTGTTTTTGCTGCACACTTATATAGAGGAAGGAGAACAAACTCCCTTGAACCTGTGCTACAAAATACTAGTCATATGCCAGGCATTGGTGACTCACACCTGTAATCCTAGCTACTCAGGAAGCTGAGAACTGAGGATAACCTATCTAAGCCAGCAGGGTCAGGAAACTCCATGAGACTCTTATCCCCAATAAACCATTACAAAGCCGGAAGTGGCACTGTGGCTGAAGTGGTAGAGTGCTAGCCTTGAGCTGAAGAGCCCAGGCCAAGTTCAAGCCCCAAGACTGAAAAAAGAATACTAGTCATATTAACATGGATCTGTCCTATTGTTCTAGGTACCTCTATAGCGTCTCAAGGCACAATATCATCTCCATAGAAATAAGGAATTAGCATAAGAATGAAGAAAGGGCACAGATATCCAAAATATTAGAAGAATGGACTTGTGTTAATATCTGGAGTTTTATGACTACTGGCTGACTTGTAAAGTTCCAGACACACACTAGCAGTGATTATGCACATGATTGATAAGCATGAGATGGGTAGATGCACCACTCAACACAAAGCACTAATATCTTCCATGAAGAAAATAGATACGTACTTAAAATTTGTTCAACCATCAGAATTTGGGTATATTTTTCCTATGGAATAATCCAGCCCCCAACTTACTATATGACAGTTCTATGTCCCAGAGTCATTATTTGTTATTATAGAATATTTTGTTAATATGACTAAGAATATGCAGACAAAGTGTGGCCAAGTGAAGTAACACAAATCAATTAAACTAGCTAATCATGATGTATTGGTATTAGGATCTTGTTTGAAGCCAGACAAAGACAAAAGATTTAGTAATAACAAGTTTTAACAAACAATTCAATCATAGTAGTAGTTAACTTTAATCCCATCTACTTAAGAGCCTGAAGTGTAAGAATTGTGAACCAAACCTATCCTGGGTAAAAGGAAGAGGCTCTACCTAACAATACCCTACAGCCAAAGGACCTGGGGAGTGGATCATTGGTGAGGCCTTGAGTTTAAACCAAGTAACCTTTTCCCAAAAATAATAATTTAAATTAAAGAACTGAAGGTCTCAAGCATATATTTTCATCACTGCTCTAAATTCATAATCAGACACAATTACAATATCACCATGAATTGACTTTATCTGGATATTTTTAAATCAGTGATACCATTTATAAATTCGACAGAGATTTTTCCAAAAGAAGGGGGAAATGTATGTGTTTGTAAAACCTTGTAAACACTGATTTTACTGTAAAAATACATTTCTATATGAGTACATCCCTTCGGATGGAATAGTCATGTTAGAGCAACTTCTACTCATCACGACATGATTTTCAACCAGACTCAGTATACAGTCTATTGTAATGGAAATAATATAGCATAGAGAGTTGCTTATATCACCAACCCCATCATCCTGGCCACTAAGCGTAATAATTTCATCTGCATGTCTCACAATTCTCACCCAGGAGAAATTACCTGTGCAGAGAGATATTTTTCTTCTTTGAATTATTTGCTCAAATATAATCTTAAATATTGTTTGTGACTTGTTGATAAAATGTGACCACAAAATTACCATGCCCTTTTTTTCCCCTGAAGTTTGGATCTGTAATTCTCATGTACACATCTCTTATTTTCAATAAGATCAGGAATTGATCTACAATATCCATCTCTCTATTCTTGTCTGCATACATACAAAAACACAAATATGTAAGTAGGGAATTATATTTTACTTGTTGTTGTTGTTGTTTGTTTGTTTGTTTGTTTTCCTATGTGCTGATCTTGGGTTTTGAACTCAGGAGCTACATGCTGTTCCTGAGCTTTTGTGCTCAAGATTAGCACTCTGCTACTTGAACCACAGTTCTGGATAGGAGAGTCTCACTTTCCTGTCCTGTCTGCCTTTGAAATGCTGTCGTCAGATTAATAATCTGATTATTAATCATAACCACTGATTCCCAGTGAAAAGATGGAGTTTGGACTGAAACAACTAGCAGTTCTAAGTAGTTTTACCTTACAGAGATCATAGTAAATAGTGAACTCATTTTTTAACTTTTTTTCAAAATTCCATTTTTCTGCAGTGAGCCTTTGAACTGACACACTGGAATGCCATGTGTTTTACAGCATTATTTCTCCCCAGGTCTATGCTTTATTATACAATTTGCTACAACTATGACTTCTACTTTAGTCATGTCATTATTGTGACAAAAATAAACTAAAATGAAACATTGAATTTGAGATTATTTAAATTATGCTAACAATGTCTAAGTATATTAAGACTCATGTAATACATTTTTCAAACGGTACATGGAGGGTTTTTGTTGTTGTTGGTGGTGGTGTTTGTTTTTCATTTGTAATTTGGGGAGAAGAAACCTGTGGCTTCTACCAAAGGAGATTTAGGTAGATCTAGTGCCTTTTTTAGACTTCAGCCTTCATAAAATTTACAAAAAGCAATTTAAAGAAAACAAATACCAGTTTATACATTACCCTCAAACTAGTGTTTGTAATGTGTTAAATTGGAAAGGAAAATATTTGCTTATATGTTGTCCAGAGTGAGTCATTAGTTGTTAGAATATTTGGGTCATAAAGATGACAATTTTAGGCCTCTTTTAATTCTTTCAACACTTTCTTTCCCTGGAAATTGGATCACTGGCAGCTCTTTTCAGATGCTGGCTTAATGAGCACCCACTGCCTCAGCGGCCTTTGGACTTCCAGTGAAGGAGAGCACAATCAAGTTATTCTGCATCTGTGTATAAATCCTGGCACTTTTTCGCAGGCACTGCTCTCTGTTTGTCAAATAATCATTCCCGATAATAAAAGATCAGGGCAGAAGATGCTTTTTTTCATTTTTCAATAATTTCTCTTTGGTTATCTATTTTTTTCAAAAATAAGCATGCAATTCTGATGAGTTTTGTAGCTGCACAGTGTGTTTCCAATTAAATTCTTAATGAAAGGGAAGTACAGTCTTACAGTGATGTATATTGCAGCCCTGATTTGTTCATATTTCTGGCATATTTGTGTAAGGGATTTTAATTGGAAAAAGAAGATTATTGTTACATCTTATCTACAAAACACACAGGTTCCAATACATCTAATTTGACTGATATTATTTATTTGATCTTTAACTTTTATCATTGCTGTCAGAATATAGCATGTTATGCACTTTATGTCTTACATAACTCTTAAAACACTTTCCATCAAAAAGTAAATAAATAAAAGTTGTTACCATGACACTCAGTTGTCCACATAATGTAAGTTTTTGCCTTCCCGTCAGCCTCATTCTATTTTTCTCAAACCTTTGCTAAACAGGCTGTTGCCACCCTACCGTTTATGATTTGCTACACCTCAAAACTCTAAATTTAGAACCTTAATTTCGTACAAAAATGGAAAAAGACTTATCCTCTTATAGTTGAAAAGAGTCTCTATTCGCTAACTTGTATGCATGTGTGTGTGCTTTTTTTTCTAATCTGCTTTCATTAGAGCATATAATGAGCTAAAAGATGGTGATCCTCAAAAATTCAAGGATCACTGTCTTTACTCAGAATATGACTTCATTGGAAACAGGACACCGAAAAACCCAAAACAAAGAAACTAGCATAGACTGAATTCCAGTCTAATGTCCTCAAAAAAGAAGAGAAGAAAGTGCTCTATCACTACTGAGTTTCAAGAAGTAAATTTTTATAATATGTAGGTGAGATTTCACTTATTCATTTATTCATGTTTGAAACGAAGTCTCTGTCTGGATTTGTCTTCATGGTTAGATTGTTGACTCCTAATCCCATACTTTATTTGTTTTGTGTGTCTGTATAACTAAGATAAAATAAAGTCATAAGGTAGGTCTTATATCAAGCTAAAAAAAAAGAGAAGGATATTATTATATGGTAGAGTCATCGAGGAAGAACAACACGAATTCACAAAGAGAAATGAGTTCTTATAAAAAGCAAAGAGATCTCAGGGATTTGTTTTTATTCTGCTAATGATTGCATAGTGGACTTCTGTTTTCTAGGATCTCATTGTATTGTATTATATTAAATTAGAGCCAGTAAATCAATACAGCATTTAATCATTATGTGACAACTTTGTTATTAGTTCTTCATATTTTTTCCTTGCCAGAATTTCCTGAAAACCACATTTGGGTGATTTCTATACAGTAACTAAACACTGGGAAAAATGATGACTCTTCTCTCAGGCTTTGAACATACAAGCCTTGCTTACTGTCTGCACTTATGGTTTCTGCCCAGTGTGATTCTTACTAGTGTTGTATGAAGAAATATTTTATCAAGTCTTTCATGGAACTTGTTAAGAGGCAAAAGAAAAGAAAAGCAGGAAGAAGGAAGGAAGCAAAAGGAAGAATTATTTTATCAAGACTTTCATGGAACTTGTTAAGAGGCAAAAGAAAAGAAAAGCAGGAAGAAGGAAGGAAGCAAAGAAAGAAGGAAGGAGGGAAGGAAGGAAGGAAGGAAAGAAGGAAGGAAAAAAAGAAGAAAAAAAAAGGAATAAAAAAAGGAGGAAAGAAAAGATGATATGAGGATTCATGACAGCATCAGATAATATGGAAGTACTGAAAGAAAAGTGGATATACATAAATCCTACCATTTTAGAGATTATGAAAAAATGATTCTATCATTAAAACTCAGTATCTTCAAAAAATTTAAAAAGCAGGTGTATGGGTGCACATGTGCATGCAAGTATGTGAATACAATTGTGAGCATGTAGAAGAGAAACAGAGAGAAGGAAGAGACATGATTTCCAAAGAAAGAGAAACAGCAAGTGTATACATTTATTGCATTCAGATGATAAAATCTACCATATGAAGTTGTTCTTCACACACAAAAAAATCAAGAATCCTGTCTCAATTTTTCTAAAATATTTTAGTAATACATTGTCTTCTCTTTTGCTGGTATGTATACATTCGTATTTACTATCACTTAGAATACTGTGTGTTAGCTTTTAGAGAAATTTGTCTGAAATATGTAAAGACAGTCTTCTGAAAATGTATCCTTAAAATATTTTAAATACTACCAAAATTAAAAGATAACCAATGAAAAGATTTAGAAGCTTCACGTGAAAATGTACATTAATTTTTTATTATTGCTTTTTGGTACCAGTATTGGGGCTTAAACTGGGCAATCTCTCTAAGTGATTTTGCACAAAGATATTGCTCTACCATTTAGGTTACACATCCATTTTGGGCTTTTTGCTGGTAAATTGGATATGAGTCACACAGACTTTACTCCCTGTGTCTGCTATAAAATTTCAAAATTTTACATATGAATATGCTTGAAATTGTTGCACTATATAAGTGGCCATTTCTGTCCCTGAGTAATACATAATGGTGAAATGAGATAATGTCAATGTAATTTATTTCCCCAACATCATTTAGACCCCACTCTGGGCTTTGTAGTAGTCTTTAATACTAAAGATATGGCAGTCAATAAGATACATGTCCTGGAGTGGAAATGACGTAACTGATTTCTGGCTACTTATAAAATACACTCTTCTTTCAATCATATCCTTTTAATGTCAATTCTACTGTGAAGTCATAACATTAACAAAAATCTAATGATAATGTGTTTGTGAATTCTTTTGTGACTATCCATCAGAATTTAATTATACCATAAAGTGAATTTTAAATCTAAAACAAAAACCACACATTTATCAAGTTTACATATATCAGGTGCACTTTCTTTGGGTTATTGCTTAGTGGATGGATTTTTTAGGGTACATTTTGAAAATGCACCTTAAATATGAGTCATGTGTTTAATGTTAGCCATATATGTAAATATGGTTTTTTTATTTCCAAAAAACTACAGGACACATTTTGAAATAAATTGTTATTATTATTATTAATAATAATACTATTAATATTATATTCTGAGTGAGAAAGAAAATGAGGCAAATAATATAATGTAAAAATTTATTAATGAACAGAAAATATGAAAATGTAAACCAGATCTGTAACTCATTTTATTTTATCTTTCCTCCTATTTTTTCTCTTAATTTCATGTGGACTGGAATTTATTTTGTTGGTTGACCCACTTTAATTGAGTATCTGAAATACAATACATTATCTCTAATCAAAGCAGAATATTCTTCCGTGACCTTGACTAGTTTATTTGACTCTCTGTAGTTATTTCTCTTGATCTGGAAAATTAAATCTAAGTAGAATCTTGGTGCCAAACAGATGCTACCTTTGGCTTGAACAGTCTTGTGTAAATTATAAAATAATAATTAATATCTCAGAGTCAGTGCCCAGAAATTTGCAGGCATATCCATTACCTCTGAACATAAACAGAATCAATTTTCATTAAAGATGTTAATTCCACACAGTACTGCTATCAAAGCTTTGCCAATGCCTCAGTAGACATTATGGCTTATTTTCTAAATCAAGCAAAATAATTTTTCATTATTTGTTTTGATTATCTCCAATATGGCTCATCCTAATTGTGTTGTGAACAGGTGCATTTGTACTGCCAAAGAAACCAAAATAACAGTTTGAATATGAACCTTTTCTATGCCATGTGGCATATTATTTCATAAGGATACACAGTGGGAAGTATTTTACTGATAACATGCATAATATAATTACAGGCCAAATGGGGAATAAAAAGGAAGAAGATGAATTATAAATCATAATTTCTAATAGCATCTTCCACCTGAATAAAAATGGATGTTAATCATTGTAACTGTGTAGTTTGGGGATAAAAGCACATTTTTTTAGACTCTATTTCTGCTTTCTATTTCTCCGTTTTAGATTAAGATGAACTTTAGAAAAAAAGTTTACATTTTTCTTTTAAAATCTATATTAATATCTTGGATAATAAATTAGTATTTGCTTAATTTGAAAATTTTTGGTAGCAATATAAACATAGCTCAGGCAGAAATTTTTCCTTCCTATTTATTACAGACAGAAATTTCAAGAAACACGAATTTATTATAATTATAATAATACTGGTCTATGAAATGTTTACTACAAATATTTACATGTAATATAATTCTTGCATTAAACATACAAATTGACACTATTCACATATAAAAGATGAAAAATAATTAAATCTCTGCTAGCCAAAGTAGGCTATACAAAACCAAAGGCCTATTAAGTTAATGGCATGGAATTTCAAAAATATTTCTTGAAGCAGGAAAGTTGGAGTTCCATACATTGTACATACATATCCCATGGTACTGAATGATGTCAGTAATTAAGTTTTGCGAACCATTCCAGATGCAAATAAATAAATAAATTTAAAAATGTTATTTACAATCTCTTTAGTGTCTTACCAGTTTTCAATAAATTTTTTCCTAGTATAGATAAATTTTAAAATTAAAACCTTCAAACTATAATTAATTAATTTCCTAGAATAGAAGATAAAGATATTTTAATCATAATGATGGAATATATATGAAGACAAAGATCATCAAAGCATGGGCATCTGACACAACCATCTTAACAAATGTTTTGATGTTTTCTCCTCCATACAGATGATAAGGCCTGCTAGTTATGTCACTAATTAATTAACTTGCATATTGCAAAGTGCATTTCATTGGGTAATGCTACACTGGATCAAATAATAAATGCTACATTAGAATATTATGTGTTTATTTAATATATGAGGTGAGTCTATTTGCTATAGTTATATGTAGTTCAATTAAAAGAATAATTCACTTGAAAAAAGTAAAATCCATCCATAGTTTCTTTATCATTCAAGCTCTCATATTTTATTTTTTGTCATGACTTGGACTTTTAATGTTGCTAGATAGATTATATAGTGTCAGATCTGTTTTTCTTATATTTTAAATTTTAATTTTTTTGGTCAAAGTGATGTACAGAGATATTACAGTTACATAAGTAGTGAGTACATTTCTCATCGAACTTCTAACACAGTCCCTCATTCTTTTCCCACATACCCACCTGCGACCCCCGAAAGTTGTATAGTCCATTTACAACAGATGGTCTTGTGTGTATCTCTGTCTCACTGGTTCCCCCTTTATCTTCTGCTCACCATTGCGTTGTTCCCCTTCACTTTCCTCATCCAGATAAATGTATATATGCTACCCAGGGTAAGTTCTCATATTTTATTTTATTTATTTATATTTTTGTTTTATTTTATTGTAAAGATGCTGAACAGAGGTGCTAGAGTTACACGAGTAAGGCAATGAGTACATTACTTGTCGAGCATTATTACCCCTTCCCCTGGCGTTCTTCTTTTCCAGCCCTCACCTCTCTCACCACTCCCCCACCCCGCCCGAAGTTGTAAAGTTCATTTCCAACAAACCCTTTTGTGGGTATCCTTGTTGCAATGGGTCACCCTGTGTCCCTGTTTCAGCAGTTTGTTATTCCCCTTCCCCTCCTCAGATTAGACAAATGTATAAACAAGAATCAGGGTACTAAAATCAAGTACAGTGACAACAGGGGATATGCCACAGGGGGAAGAACATACAAAAGAAACAAAAAGATCTCTTAGGATAGAACAAGGAAAGAACTCTGTGTCCATATCGTGGGTTCATTTCATTTAGCGTCATCTTATACGGTCATATGAATATAGCTTTTGAGCTTTTTCTGCTCAAGTAATAAAATTATCCTATACATATACTAATCATTGCAAATTAGAGAAACCATGGGACCTAAACTTTTGGATCTGGCTTACTTCATTTAATATTATTTTTTCCAAGTCTTTTCATTTCCTAACAAATGGGATGGTGACATTCTTTCTGAAGGAAGCATAGACTTTATATATATATATATATATATATATATATATATATATATATATATATATATATATATATAATATCTCACAATTTCTTGATTCACTTATCTATTGAGGAAGATCTTTGTTGGTTCCTTATCTTAAGTATGATGGATAATCTCCATATATAAGAAGATGTCCTCCAAAGGAAGTAGTGAAATGTGTTCTGTTATATCAAAATTGCTAATTTATTATTTCAGGCAAATGGTTTATCATGTAAAGTTATACCTAAAATTTAATCAAGTTGAGTGCTAAAATGAGTGTTAAAATGCAATATAGAAACTAGAGATTGTGAAAAATAAAGTAAGTGAATCTTCCATTGGGACAACCTGAAAGGTCAAAAGAATGTTCAAATAAATCAGATAATTTTGAAAAAAAGTCAGTTAGGATCAGAGTAGACAGAATTTGTACAAGGTATTGTTAAAATAAAGAAGTAGGTGGTAATGGAACTAAAAAATAAAGGTAAATCCACATTTTTACCACAGAAAGAAGTATCAAAGCAGGATAATAGTTTAAAAAATATTACATAATTAATTGTCAATCTATAATGTTAATATTAATTTGTAGCAATAGCAACTATGTCTTACTAATTGTTAGTTGCTCTTTCAAATAAATCAAAATTTATACAAATGTCACTTTAGAGGAAACTAGGATGTCTGAATCTTCCTTGAACTTAGTCCATTTATGGAAAGAGAATAGTTTTATAAAGAAAACTTGAGAAATTACATCATTTAAAATTGGGAATTTTCTCAGTCTTGAAAATTGTGCTGTTGTTGGTGATTCTCTTAATTACTTTTCAGCTAAGCACTTTTTTTGAAATGCTTTTAACTGTAACCTCATAGAATAAACTGGATTTAACTCATAATTCACTAATATTAAAATATGAAACCTTAAAATGTCTAAAACTGAGAAATAATGATGACAGATGACAGATGTTACTTGAACTGTAAGACTCATAAATTAGCACTTTCCATAAAGCAATACACTTGAAATTTTGAATTAGATCTTTAGCTACAAATACATTATAGAACATTTATTTAAAACCTTGAAATCATGGTGAAAAATACAAGAGTTGAGAAATGGAAAATCAACAAGAAAATTGAATGATAGATGGTGTTAGTATAGACACTTCAATACTGAAATCATTTTAATAAACAGAAGTTTGTTAAATAATAAATTAGCATTTGCTTAATTTTGCTGAATTTTGGTAGCAATATAAATATAGAATGGGAAGATGATCCAACAAACAGAAGTTTGTTAAACTGCTCATGAATTACATGCATTCATGATAGTTCCATTTCTCCATTAGAGCTTCCATAGGAGACACCTTCAGAGATGATATGAGAAGTGGGGAAGACAAAAATTATGTAAAGCAAGTGAAAAATCTTGAACATTTCACTGTTTTAAAGTATCGGGAAATGATGACAACCAAGATTAGGTTTGTATTCTGAAAGATAATTTTATAAAAGCTATTTTGAGAAAGCATTTGTGGGAAGCAATGACATAAAATTCAAAAATGAAAAACAACAACAAATAACTACTAATGAATGTAAAAGACATCAGGGTACTGATGGGTCATTCCTGTAATCCTAGTTACTCTGGAGGCTGAGATCTGAGGAACATGGTTCAGAGCAGGCCCAGGCAAGAAAGTTCACGGGAGTCTTGCCTCCAATTATCCCCAGAAAACTGGAAGTGGCTCTGTGGCTCAAAGAGATAGAGCATTAGCTTTCAGCAAGGCTCAGGGACTGCACCCAAACCCTGAGTTCAAGCCAGAGGGAGGAAGGAAGGAAGGAAGGAAGGAGGAAGGAAGGAAGGAAGGAAGGAAGGAAGGAAGGAAGGAAGGAAGGAAGGAAGGAAGCAAGGAAGCAAGGAAGCAAGGAAGGAAGGGAGGGAGGGAGGGAGGGAGGGGGAAGAGATGACAAGTCTAAGTAAATGTCTATTATGGAGAAGGTATGAGCAAAATATACATGCAATAAATAAAATAAATGAGAAAAATACCATATTCAGAGAAAAAATACTATATTCAGATATTTTATAAAGGAATTACAAAGAATGCTATTGTATTATTAATTTATTTTTGATAGGAAAATTTAAATTGTTTTTATCATTTGGGATGAATTTAAATTGACAACATGTGAATTATACTCTTTCATATTAAATATGAGATGATTTTGAAATATCTATAGAAATCGCTTATAATACTATAAATATAAATAACAAATAATGATAGTAAAATAATAATATAAATAAATACATAATAATCTAAATAAATAATATAAATTATATAATAATATTAAAATAAAATATAAATACATACAAATAATATTTATTTAAAAAATTTGTAATGCAGTTATTTAGAGAAGCCAGCAGGCGGATTTAAACCCATTGCAGAGAAGGCTCAGTATGTTTATGTCATAATGTTGATCTGCTATCGATGATTTAATCTCAAATTAATCAAGAGTGCTGAAAGAATATACATTAACATTAATTGCCGAGAACTTAAATTTTTTTTTCTAAATTAGAAATTCTGAAGTGTTCTGACTTTGAACATTTCAAAATATCTAAGATTAGTTTAATACATCATTCATTATTTCTATAATTTAGGCCATAAGAATAACTCTAAATAATAAATTTACATTTGAGAAGAAAAAATGTTCTAAACATATCTTTAGCTGAGTATGATGAAATATCTATTAAGATAATATTTTCCAAATTTGAATATTTTCTCTGAAAATTTTTACTAAAATATTGTGAACCATACAATTATGAATTTTTGTCTAATATATAATGCTGCTAATATAATTATGCATATTTGTGATTGTAGGTACCATAATATATAATTCTTTATAAAATATTAGTTCAGAAATAAAGAAATGCAGTTATAATTTAGGAAAGAATGGAATAAAATATTTGATCATAAAAATACTTTAAAGGGGACAGGGAGAGAGATAGTGATGTTAGATTAGAATATATTTTCAACATGCATTCAAATTTAACATATAAATCTCTGTGTATCTAACATGCTAACAAAAAATTTAAGCTAAGAAAAGCAACAAAATAGAATTCTCAGGATCGACATGATTATGGACAAATTAAATTAATCCTTGCTACATTGGAATTATAAGGAGGAGGATTGTGGTCTAATTCTAGTTCTGAGGTAAAAGAAACTAAACCATAAGATCCCTGGTGTGGCTAAAAGTTAAACTCCCTTTCTAGCAAACACAAATATCTGACCACAAACGCTAATACCACAGAAAAGTAAACTATCTTTGTGGAATACTAAATGTATATAATTTTAGTTAATTTAATTTCATACATATGTGTTGGTGAAGACTAGAGTCAAAAAGGGAGTCTAAATTAGTAGAAAGAGAAATTCCAATCATACATAAATAAAATCACTGAGAAAACACATTGGGAGTACACTGACAACAGTGTTAAAGCTTCTTTCTCACAGAACCATAAATGTACTACCAGACAATTTCTGGATGGCCTATCACCACTGACACCTCAATTGACCTCCTCTCATGGCACCCCATGGGTAACTTTGTGCTCTGAGTCCATCTGAGGCATTTTATTCCATATACATCACAATCTAAATCTCTTCCTGCTGAGTGGAAACCAATGAACCTTGCTTTACTTATGTTGTACTCTGGTGCATTTTGCTCGTGGAAAGTCTACAATAATTCATATATTCTTTTTTTAAAGCACCAAAATGCTGGGCAATACTTCACAATGGCCTCTGTAGATCTACTATTGCAATGAACATCAATCAAAAATTGTACACATTCATGCACTTTTTCCTCCATAGCTGGTCAAACAGCAGGCTGCAAATACAAATCAAATAGCAAAGAGAAAGGCATGCTTTTAAAGTTCACAATTTCTTTTTTGAGAATTGACAACCTTTAAATGCAGTGTGATTATTTCTTTCTTCTATCTTTCCTTTTTCTTCCTCCGTTTTCATTTTGGTTTATAAATGTTTGATTTTAAATAGAAATCTACTTTATTCAAAATTGTCATTTGTTTGATGTTGTATTTTTAAATTATCCAAAGAGACCATGATGTCTTGACTGATAATAAGATCATTTTGGAATGATTTAGGTATACCAGGATATCAATACATTCATGAATAAAGAATAATTGTGAGGGGCTGGGAAGGTGGCTCAGTGGTAGAGCGCTTGCCTTGCATGCATGAGGCCCTGGGTTCGATTCCTCAGCACCACATAAGCAAAAAGAAAAAAGCCGTAGTGACGCTGTGGCTCAAGTGGTAGAGCACTAGCTTTGAGCTGAAGAGCTGAGGGACAGCACCCAGGCCCAGAGTTCAGGCCCCACGACCGGACCCAAAAAATAAAAAAAGAATAATTGTACAATTGTGAATACCACATATACCCCTACATTAATATTTTAAATTGTTAATGTGAAGAGCAATATGCTAGCTTATTATGATATATAAATTCTTATGATCAAAATTTTGACCTTGTTACAATCTTTGGATTGATAACAACATTCCTATGTCACTTTGTGAGTCAAAAATGTCACCATGTGGTAGATGCAAATCCATAATGCAATGAGAAACACAGCATGCATGAATCCACAAATTATAAAAACCACCATCTGTAAATTCAGGAAGCTAAAATGATGTCAAGCACAGACTATGAAATTATGCACACTTACTCATTCAACAGTCACCTGAATACTTAGAGACAAGTGCTCTTATATATTCTATTTAGAAGAGAGGAAACCTACTATATTATACAAGTGAATCGTGAATTTTAAAGAGAGCAAATATGATTATTGTTAAAAATGTGTGATTTAAGAAACCTACTAAAGATTCATGATTGAGAAGTTTTAAGAAAAATGAGAAGAGTAGGAGAGAAGCAAAAAGATGAAGAGGGAGAGAAACAGAAGAATGGGAATGTCATTAAACAACATACAATTTTGAACCATATACAAAGAGACCCCAAATTAATGATCATAGATTTATTGAAATAAGAAGTTATTCTTTCTAATCCTGTTCTTAGAACTTGATATGTGAGGAGATAGAAGCTACATCAATACAAAACAGAAATAATTAGAAAGATAAATATAGATAAATTAGAAAGATAAATATAGATAAATATAGACACCATCCCTCCTCAACTATTCAGCAATTTTAATAAAAGTGAAGGCACCCAGGTTTTACATCCTAAATTAAACTGTAACTCAATGTAGTTTTGTAAATTTTTAAATTTACATTTGCCTAATACAAACACTATATATACACACACATATATATGTATATATATACATATATATGTATATATACATATATATATATATATATGAATGAAGTATTTGGGGACTTAGTGAGCGCTCACAAAGAAACTAGTTTTAGCGTTCCAGCAAAAAAAAAAAAATCCAAGGCTAATCAGTCACACCAAGTGAACCATCATAGTACAGAGATTTGGACACAGAGGAAAAAATCAGATAGCCTGCTCAAGTTAATTCTTTCTTATGCTTAGCTTAACAAAATTCGCTATAGGAGTTGGTCACCAGTGACTCATGCCTGTAATCCTAGCTACTCAGGGTATGAGATCTTATGATCACCTATCCAAGCCAGCCCAGGCAGGAACATCTGTAAGATTCTTATCTCCAATACACAACTCAGAAAACAGCCCAAAATGGTGCTGTGGCTCAAGTGGTAAGCACTAACCTTGAGCAACACAGGCAACCCCAAGACTCAGAATCCAAGCCCAGGACTAGGAAAAAAACAAAAGTAAAATATCTTTCCTATAGGACAAGTGTAGTTTATAATCAAAATTGAGGGAAATATGGATCAATACATCAGAAAAAAGGAAACTGGTGTTTTCCAATTGTGGCTACCATAGTCTGTTTTATTACCTTTGTATCTTATTCTTCTCTCACTTTGAAAATATATTCCCTCTCTGGTCAAAAATCTCAAACATTTAATTTAATGACAATTCCAGCCCAAGTTCCAAAATCTTATCATTTGTCCCTGGGTTAAATTGAACTCTTTTATCTGTGGAGATATCTAAAAGCCCCTAAAGGCTTCAATGTATAATGGCAAGTTAAAAATAGAGTAAGAATTATAAGCCTTGTGTTCAAAGGAAAGAAAATAGAAAGTGATAATTAATCTCTCTACCTTAAGAGTTCTGAAATCCAGTAGGAGAATTGTTTTTTTTTTTTTTTTTTTTTTTTTTGCTTTATTTCTAGGAACAATCTATGGTTCCCAAACAGCTCAAACTGGGAAGCTTAGTGTTCCTTGTGAGTCATTTCTGCAGAAAACAAAAATCAATATGAGATATGTGTGTTTGGTATTGAAATAGTTTTGATCAGGATCTTAACTGCTAAAACAATTTTAGGATTCTGATACCCTTTCATTTTGTTTGCCCTTCTCTCCCTTTCAGCCAAGGTGACAGTAATGCTGTGGACATCATTTTCTCAAGAACTTGGTGAGCCTTTATGGATTTCAAGGGAATACAATTAATTAGATATAATGACATATCTTTTGAAAAAAAATATTTTCTCCACTTTAGGATTTTTCTTAGATGGTTGACATACTCCTTCCTGCTTCATAATTACCCTCTGGTTCACTTGGAATATTCTGTGATTTCATACCCTTGATATGCATTAATAAACTGTGTGGTTACTCTCTGAACTTTTCAACTTGATGACATTTTAGCAAAAATTGGTGAGATATATCTTCTTTTAGTTGTTTTGTTTTGTTTTGTTTTTCTGGCCTGGGACTAAACTCATGTCCCCATGCATGATAGGCCAGTTCTCTACCAATTGAAGCACATCCCTCTACAATCTTAGCTTTTAATGTGCTGGTTTAGATAGGCCCATTGATGGCCAGCCACATACTACAATATTCCCACATCTCTCTTCTTCTGAGTAGGTATGATCAGAGGTTTGTAATTCTGGTTTGTATTTGAGATGGAGACATTATTTTTTTTCCTGGATTAGCCTCACTGTTATCTTAATCTTTACTTCCTGATTACTGGGATTATAGATGTGTCTCATATATTCAGCATTTTCCTTCTTTTGTTCTTTCTATTTGCTTTTTCTCAACTGTCACCTCCCAGTTTGACAAGTTTTAGGCTTGTTTTCAAACCCACTAAACCTCAGTCATAGTAATTCTTTTTTCAGTTGGTGTATTTACAAGAAGAACAAGAAGAAACCAAATGTCACCTTGGAAATTTCCTGAAGAATGCCCAAGTGAATTCCTAAAATACTTATTTTTAATGTAACTTTTAAAAAGGACCAAAGTTAACTATTTTTGTCTTCTGTATTAACAAACATCTCTTATTATAATTTCTCAACAATATTTTTGCCATTTACTTCCAAATCTTTAGCATCTTCAATCTCCAAATATCTACTTACTATTTGATTTATTCTTTTTTCTACCATATTGTACTTTGATCTTTTGTTTCTAGTTCCATTTCCACCATTTCTCCTATGCTTACAGTATTTATTGTAGCACCATACATTTCTTCCACCACATTTGACATAGGTTTCTCTTTCTATGTTTTTTTTTGTTTTGTTTTCTCTTTATCAATCTCCCACTTATAGTCACTCGGTTACATTTGCTAGGAGCTATGAAGGCATATACTTAGTTATTTCATTTTTCATCTGTGAGGACTGCCACAAGTCTATGATCATCAATGGATAAGGCTCATTTTCTTTTGCATATAGGAGCCTTACCTATCTCCTTTATTTCCCATAAACTTGGTAGAAGAATGAGTTCTGTCAAAAGGAATTCCATGCTTTCACTTCCATTTTAATTCAGGGCTTCATTTTATTATGTGGAATTGTTCTATGTCCTGTAGAATATTATCATCTTTAGTAGATAGTGTTAATATCTGTCCTTATTAAAGTGCAGGAAGTAAACAATTAAAATTCTAAAACCTTATCATTCATTCCTAAATGATTCTTTTTCCAGATAAAACAAATTAATCTATCTTATTTAAATTAATAGTCACTCTCATAGATATTCTCATTTGTATATATTCTATGTTCACTTCCTCATGGTAAAGACAATGTTTCTATGTCATTTAATCTATGTTTTAGTGACTTAATCTATAATCTTTGGCAGATTTACAAGAATATTTTGGGTGGTTGCTGAGATTGATAAATATGTAGAATTTCTGTAATAGTCAAAATTAAATATATGCATATTATATAAACAAATGTATGTATACACATATGTAAATTAGTGTGTTTAAATACATATGTATATACACAGACACACATATATTTACTTCAATAATTTTTTGCTGTTTACAAATGTTATAGACATGTTAGAATTTTACTAATAATTTTCTGTATGAGCTATAATCTTCCTATTAGTAATCAATTTTGTTTTTATAATTTGAGTAAATGTTGCTTAACTAAAATATATAGTTGGATAAAAATAATGAGTCAAATAATTTTGAAATATTCACTTCCTTTGAGACATTTGAAAATAGGGCCCTTCTTGGGATTTGTGCTTGAATTGAATTCTGAAGATAGCATTTTTCTTAATGTCTTTAACTGGTTCCAAAACTAATTTGATTTCAGACCTAAAGAAAAAAAATTATGCATGCTCAGGTGTACACACACACACACACACACACACACACACACACACATACACATACACACACAAACACACAATTCTGGAACAGTTCCAGAATTTTTCTGGAACTGTTCTGGGAGTAAAGATGTAGATATCTTAACATGTATATATCCTGGATTCAATCACCAGCACCACGAAATGTAACATAATCATGGTAGTAATATTAATATAATAATAATAAGAGGAAGAAGAAATCATGTAGACAGATTCTTAAGCAAACTATTTTAAATAGTTATTTTTCTGATAATATGAATATGCCAACACATAAATTTCATAAATTCCAATTAATACAAGTTCTGCTACTTACGATAATTAAATGTGTTGGCAAGATTCTGAACTCTTCTGTGGCCTAAATTCCTGGAAATAAAATCCTTCACTAAATGAACTTAAGATATTGTTAGGTAAAGTTCCAATGAAAAATTACATTAATACCATTGCTATATATTTTTCTTTCCGGGGGAAAATGTTTTCATGCCTGCTTATTTCATTTCAGGTAACTGTGTTATTAAAATAAAATTAAGCATCTCTTTTCTCCATACAATAAATTTTCAAAGAATAGATTGAAAAAAATGTAAGGCAACTAGAGTGTTTTCTTTCTTTGCTAAACTTAATCATATATTCCTCATTCAATAAGCCCTATAACTTGCTTACAAAAAATATATTAGGAAGAATAATTAACTAATTAGAGAATTAAAAATATTTTCCCAAGTTTTAAATTTAAAAAAATTGAAGTATAAATATACCACATTTTCCTGATCCATTCGTCTACTGAGGGGCATCTGAGTTGGTTCCATATCTTAGCTATGGTAAATAATGCTACGATAAACATAGTTGTGCTGGTAGCTTTAGGATAGCCTTGTTTGTGATGGTTTGGGTAAATGCCCAAAAGTGGGATTGTTGGGTCATAGGGGAGCTCTATTTGGAGTCCTGTGAGGAACGTCTATACTGCTTTCTGAAGTGATTGAACAAGTTTACACTCATATCAACAATTCAGTAGGGTTCCCTTTTAGCCACAACCCCTCCAGCATCACCCTATTTGTTAGGAAATGAAAAGACTTGGAAAAAAATATATTAAGTGAAGTAAGCCAGACCCAAAGAAATATAGGTCCCATGGTTTCCCTTGTGTAAGTCTAGGACAAGCAGAAAAGGTCAAAAGCTTTGTACATATGGCCCTGCAAGATGATAAGGAAAATGAACCCCAAGAGAGGGACACAAGTGTGTGTTTGTTTTTTTTTCTTGCTATTGTTTTGAACGTATTAAAAATGTACTATGTTTTTTGTTTGTTTGTTCCTCTTGTATGTTCTTTCCCCATGTTATAACCCCTGTTTTCACTTTATTTGATGTCAGTGCCCTGCATCTTGTATGTACATTTTTCTGATTTGGGGAGGAGAAGGGAAATAACAAAATGCTGAAATAAGGATACAGGTGAACCCATTGAAACAATGAGATGTACAAGACACTATGGTGTAAACCAGTTTTACAACTTCTGGAAATGGGAAGGAGTTGGGGAGGTGAGGAGGGAAGAGATGGTAGGGGAAAAACAAAGGAGGAGGTAACAATGCTCCATAAGGAACGTACTCTTACCTTACTTGTGTAACTGTAACCCCTCTGAATAGTATTTTTACAATAAAAACATATAAAAATCTGAAGTAATGAGTTTTATGACTGTGTTATTTTTGCAGACTTTCATTCTACTTGTTTCATATGTCAACTGATATCCTGCATAGATATATGCTAATTATTGAGAATATATTTGAAACTAGGTATGTAACTCTATAGTAGAGTACTTCTCTTGAGTGGAGGTTCAATGAGGAGCCACCAAAAAGAAATAATATAGATATAGATAGATATAGAGAGAGAAGATTAAAAGTTAAATAAAACAATGATTTTCTTCTATCTGCTTTAATTCCTAACATTTTGGGTACAAATACTACTATTAAAGTACTTGACATTTTCAGAGATCTATGCAATTGTGTATAGTTGATAATAATGGTATCTCTTAGCTGTCTTTAACTATTCTTTTGAGCTGGGATATAGTGGCTCATGCCTATAAATCTAGCTACTCAGGAGGCCAAGATGCTATGACAGTTAGAAGCCAATTCAGAGAGGAAAGCATATGTGACTTGCCTTCAAATAACACCAGAAAGCCAGAGGTAGAAGAGGTCCTGGGGCTCAAGTGGTAGAGTGCAAAGCCTTGTGAAGAAAATAAACAAAAAATAAAGAATTTTCTTGAAGTACTTTAAATTAAACCTTCATCACTTAATATATATTAGGGGTAGAACAGAAGTAATTCATAAGGACCTTCGAGTTAAATTGGATAGTGTCTAATTGGACAAGTGCACAGATTGAAGACTCTAAATGTAGATAATATACATACATGTCCTATGTATACTGATGTCAAACTATTCCAAGTTCAAGATTACCCTTCCATTTTCTTTTTTTGCCTTCTCTCATTGTGTTTCTACACACTACACTCCTTCTTTTTCTGGACTCATTTCATTTATTTTAAAAAACAATTTTTTTAATTTTATTATCTATAAGTAGTTGCACCAAGGAGTTTCCACTTAACAGTTTAGGAATACAGTGCATTTTGATCCTTGTCATCCTTTTCAATGTTCTCACTCATCCTTCCCCTACTACCCCTCTCCTGGATGAATTTCTAGAATGTGTACACAATGGGGGAATACTAGACAGAAGTACTTAGTTTAGAAAGAGAAAGTGAAATGTATGCTCCCTATCTAGCCACAATGAGTTCCTTATATGGTTCTCCCATGCTTCTTTGAAGTAGCAATCATTTCTAAAACAGTTGCTGAAGCACATACTCAATTTTTCAGTGTTTGAACAAGCAATGTCACTGAGTTCCACTTCAAAGGCATTTGTGCCATTCAGTTGGCATTCTGCCCTAGAAGTCTGAGTGGCATTTCTATGGAGAGTCATAGGAGTTCTCATTGGAACTCTGCACCAGTAAGGCATCAACTATATTTCAGAGACTGAATTTTTATTTCCAGTCATCCCTTCTGGAAGTTTCTAAGCTTGAATGACTCCACAATTACTTCCATTTTGCTCAGCACCGTGTTTATTTTTCACTTCGTATTTGCACAATATTTGGGATTCTTTTTCCACTTTTCAATTATTTAGATAATAACCCAACTTCTAGTTTAAAATGTATTTTCCTTTTTTGTGATACTGCTATTTATATGGATAACTGGGGCCTGAAGACAAAGACGAGCACAAAGCTGAGCTATGTAACATAGGTATGAAGAGAATCATATCTGGAAGTAGAGAAGAGCCCCAAATTCATCTTTTGTGATAATCACCTCAATTCGTGCACTCCTCTCCATCCTGCAAACAGGGGAAGGGAGGAAGACCTCTTCCCAATTCTCACTGGTCTCAGAGAATACATTTTCTTGAATATGTGTGACCCCATGAACACATGTAAATGATTTTCCCTATTTAACAGCACCAAGTATCGCTTACATTTCTTGCATCGGATCAAGAACAAACAAACGAAACAAAAAAAAAAAAAAAGAATGAGCCTTTATCACATGCACAGAATAGTTTGGGTTATATAATCCCAACCTGTCAGTAAAAGCCCCAATATAATCTCCTCAACTACAAGTGTCCAGAAACCAGTCCTTGGAGAATGAAGAGAAAACTAACCCCAACCACAGGGCTCGTGGATGGTTGTTTGGCTTGCACCTGGTAACTCCCTTCACGGGTGTACGTTCCATTTCTATAACCTGCTTTGCATCATTCTTCTTGTCTCTCCAATCATTTCTTCCATAGTGACAACATATAAAACCAGACAAGGTCTCATCCCATTGTTGACCCTGTGATCTTTTGTTCCCATAGAAAATCATCTATTTTTTTTCTATTTAGGAACATATATATATATATATATATATATATATATATGCATGTTTGATACAGTGTGTTGTCTCATATTGATCATACGTATCTATTGAAACACATAAGATATATATGAACTTGCTTATACTTCTTAAATAGATAAGCCCAATTTAGCAGATTATAATTATAATGAGATATATATTCATAAATTCCTATTTGAGACCTCATTATATTTTTTTGGGGGGTCCAGTCATGGGGCCTGAACTCTGGGCCTGGGCGCTGTCCCTCAGCTCTTCAGCTCAAGGCTAGCGCTCTACCACTTGAGCCACAGCGCCACTTCCGGCTTTTTTCTTTTTGCTTATGTGGTGCTGAGGAATCGAACCCAGGGCCTCATGCATGCAAGGCAGGCGCTCTACCACTGAGCCACCTTCCCAGCCCCGTCATTATATTTTGAATATAACTCTAGAATATATTGATTCTGAGATTTTTCTCTGGGGGAGGTAAGTGAAGTAAGCCAAGCCCAAAGAAACATAGGTCCCATGCTTTCCCTTATTTGCAATATCTAGTATATGTATGAGTCAAGCAGGAAAGGTCAGATATTGTGATGTTAGGAAAATGAACCCTTAGATATGTATTTAAATGTTTTTTTCTTTCATGCATTTGTTTCTAACTCATTTATACGATTATTTCTTTGTAGCTTTGTATGTCCCTCCCCCACAGTATAACCCCTGCTTTCACTATATTTGATGTCGGTATAATTTGTGGAGGAGATGGGGAAAAACAAGTCGTTTAAGGATACCTGTGGACCCGATGCAACAATGAGAAGTACAAGTTGTCATGTCAAAAATGAACTTTACAATTTGGTGGGGGGGGGGGGGTATGTGGTGTGGGGGAAGGGGGGAGGCTGGGAAGGGATGTGAAGGGTAAAAAAAGGAGGAGGCTGCAATGCTTGATAAGAAATGTACTCATTATCTTGCCCATGTAATTGTAACCCCTCTGTACAGTATGTTCACAAAAAATTAAAATTACAATAAAAAAACAAAAAACTCTCCATCAGAGCCTACCTGTAACCATTTTGCTTTAACTTCAATATATGAACATCATTTTGCTTCTGTTGAGCCAGAGTCCCTTGCTAAGTATCTGCTTTAGTTTTTAATTGCTTCATAGATTTACAAATTGAATTCCATAGCAATTTACATTACTATCCCGTTAAAATACTGGTTATCACCATGACATAATAAAAAAGTGGAAATCTTGACATGGAAAGAACTACATATGAGTAAGTCAAAAAGCAGAGTTTTCCAAAACTCTCCAGACTTTCAACTGGCTTGAGGCTAATAGTGAATAAAATTTTTTTTCCGAAAGGTTATAGTGCAAGTTCCTGGAAGACAGGTCTGAAATTTTCTGCATTTAGCCACATTCAGGACAGCATTTGCAAGCCTGTTTTCATCTGAAGGAGTTATCATTGGCTTTCATTGGTCTTACTGGTGACTTTCAAATTGAAATTACCATCAAATTTGAAAAAAAAATGTTAATCTTTGTTAGTTCACACATGATGAACTTGGAAAGATCATAGCAGGTAATTTCCTTTTTTAGAGTAAAATATAAAACCTTATAAAATATATGGTTAATATACAATAAAAATAAATTTCCCTGAGGCCAATTATATTCAGACATAAGTGATTAGGCATCTCCATTGCATCTCTGTGGTATTTCTATCTTACCAACTACAAATATATTTTACTTTGTTCAGTACACCATTTCCACTCTAATACCAACGAGATTCTCGGGCTCTGATTTCTGACTATGACTCCTCAAAGAAAATTCTAATGGCCAACTTGGGTCTCATGGTCCTCCTCATATTCTATAAATGTTATCTAACAAGGTTGATCTTATCTGATTTTTAAGATTTTATCAATATATATTCTTTGTACAAGAGGACATTTTAATGTGATATTTCCATATATATGTACAATGTTCCATAATGAAATTTACCCTTCTATCTATTTCATTCATTCCTCTATCCCATTCTTAAAAGAATTCTACTATATGTCTTCGTTTTATTTTCATACACAAATATAAAATAATTTCACCAAATACAGCCTATTCTCTCTCTCTCAGTAACCGCTCCTCAGTTCCTCTTGAAAGTGATCTTCTATGTAAATTGTTTTACTGTTCTGTTATTTTATTTTGTTTTTGGTGCATATTAGTTGCAAAAATAGGTATCATTAGAGTACTGCACATACATATATGATTTAGTCATTTTTTCACTTTTATCACTCTCATTTTCTATTATTCAATTGACCTCTTATTGCTTAAAAACTCAATTTTCTTGTCTTACATTTATTTTATATATACATTAATAAAATATGTTTAAAGATATATTTAAAAATGAATTATACAACAAACTTTAATATACAATATATGTATTATATTTGTTGAATGTATATAGCAATTACATATTTAATAATCAAAACTAAAATACTTTCATTTTCATATTATATAGAGTTTTAGGGTTTTTTAATTACTTTGTTTTTCTAGACCTAATACAACTGATATGTAGAATCACATTATTTTATTAATTTAAACTGATTCAAAATAATCAAAGAGCTAAAAATCTTAATTGTTTGTTAATCAAAACTAATAATATCCTGCTTCTCAATGTATCTAAATAAGAATTTCAGTATATTTCCAGAGAAAACTCTCAGTCATAATAATCAAGATATGTCTACAAATTTTCCCATCATAAATAGAAATACAATTGACTATAATTATTAATACTAGAATTGAATTTTCTTTCTCTCTCTATATATATACCTTAACCATGAGTAAAATAACTACCTTACATTTGTGATAATACAAAAAAATTTCATAAAGAAACATACACAAATCTAGATTTTTCAAGTAGATATCTTATTTAAGCCTGTCTCTCTCTCTCTCTCTGTCTCTCTCTCTCTCTCTCTATATATATATATATTACTACACAGAGATGGTGATCCAGCTCACTATATCTTCACAATAATAATTATTGTAAATAAAACATTTAAAAACATGTTCCATATCTTATTGTATACATAACTAAGAGCACTTGTAGATATCTAAAACAAAGACAGAAACTGCATCAATGTTGGGGAAAAGGCCATTATTCCAAAGCAGCCTGTGGATATCAAAAGCCGAGAGGGAACTGATATCTCTAATCAAGCCAAAATGAAATTTCAATGGGCAAAAACACTGGAAAACCTTCCTCCTTGTTGGTGCGGGAATTAGATCCAGATGCACACTTATGCCTGTGTTGGGAGTACTCAGCAAATATTCACATAAATAGTGAATCATAAGTATCTAACAAGTGCAGCAGTTAGCACAGTGAATCCCAAAGGAGAGAATGTTTGTTTCCATAGGAAGTCATCCCCATTGAAAATTAGCTCTTATTAATTCCCCAAACATAAACTCTGATGATGGAGTGTCAATAAAATAGAAGGTTGGACCATAAAACTAAATGACTAGAAAAGGAATCCAACTTCCTGAAAGACTTAAATTTAATCATGTTTTAAATATTAACAGAGAAAATTCTGGTATTGTCCAGGACAGTGTTCTAAATTTTACTAGTTCACATGTTGAAAGTATCTAGTGGTGTGTGGATGTGTGTGGTTGGGTGTACGCACACACCCACCCACATTTGGATGTTTATTTGAGTGTGCCTCTACAAAAACTTAAGAAAACTGGTGAGATAGGAAATTTTCAATCCCCTGGCTTAGAAAATCACTTCCCTGAATATAGTTGGAGAGCACAGATATAGATTTAAAGCAGAAACCAAAAGAGCCCCTAGCATGCAAACACAATAGATGGAATTTAATTCTGTCAAAGGGCTTGGGTTGTGATTTGAAAGACAAAATTGGGATAAATGAAACCTTAAAGGAGTGAACAGGAGGAATTTTTATCAACTATTAGCAAGATTCCTATTGAACACAAACCACAACATCCATAGGATAACATAAAAGGGCCCTAACAGAGGCTAAATAATTAAGCAATGATCAGCAATGACCAGCAATTTAATACTTGCAATAATGAGGTAGGCTTTCATCTTAATCCCATAGCTCTAAGCACATTTAACTTACAGACACAAGTACCAAAGATTTGCCACTTGTGACCAAATTAAAAAAAAAACAATAAACACATATTTTTGAAATAAGCTCTATATTTCTGTACGTTTAATCTCTGCCATTCACAATGAATATGAAGATAGTCAAGAAAAAAATGTACCCATTATAATAAAATTTTCTATTCTGAAGCCTTTCTGAGATTCCTCTAACCAAAAAAAAAAATGGAAGATACACCAAGAAGCCACAATCAAAGCCAAAAGAAAGAAAAATAAAATGATGATTATCTATCCATAAATCAAGAAAATTTCACTATGTGACAAAACATAACACACATATGGTCATTAAGTTGCCGAGAAAGAGAGAGAGAAAAAAAAAAACAGAGAGACTGAGGGGGAGTTTGGTAAATGTATATGTGACTTAATGATTAATTATTTCTATATAGTTCATGTTTTCCCCTTTGCTCATATTCTATCTTGGATTTTTTTCTTGATTTTATGTAAACTTAGATGATTTTTATTTTAAAAATAGAAAATGCATTGGTTTTGTTTATTGATTTCTATCCTTTAGACTTACTATAATTGTTTACCTGCCAAAATAGTTGCTTTAAACATCTTATAGATTTTCCAAGAGCAATTAAAATTTCTATGGTTCTAATATTTGTTGTATGCATGTATATGTAAGTAGTGTGCTAAAAATTATGATATGTTCATTTTAAAAACTAGTTCACAAGAATAAAAACATCACCTATATGATTGTTTTAAATTTCCCAGGTAGGGCTAAGAATATGGCTTAGTGGTAGAGTACTTGCCTACCATGCCCTGGGTTTGATTCTTTAGTACCACATAAACAGAAAACGCCAGAAATAGTGCTATAGCTCAAGTGGTAGACTACTAGCCTTGAGCAAAAGAAGCTTAAGGGCAGTGCCCAGGCCCTGGGTTCAAGCCCCACGACTGGCAAAAAAATCGCTAGATAAAATGCAGATGTTCAAATATAAAAGCAGATAATTATTATTGTTAGTAAACGAATATGTGCCATGAATAGAAGAAAAATATGGTATGCATGAGCACAGTGAAAATAAATCCATAATAGAAACTCTGGGAGATTCAGTGGTAAAATTCCAAATAGAAGGGCAAAACTAATCACAAATAACCAAAAGTTAAAAGTTGTTTACAAATAGTTTCTCACATAGATAGAGAATTGGATCAAAAGACCGGAAATAACATATTATTTAAAGCATTATGGTATATAGATACTTAGGCTTCTATATACCTTTACTTAAAAATGAAATTAAATACAACCTTTTGTAATTATATAAACTCTAAGATTTCCTTGTAGTTTTAATATTAACTGAAAAATCTAATTAATAGAAGGATAGAGTTGGAGATCATAAAATCAACAGGTACACATTTTATTAAAATATACATGTATTTTAGAATTACTTTCAACACAGAAAGCCATAAAGCTTTGTGACTCAGAAATGTGTTATTGTATCCTGATTGCTGTAATTGGATCATTTAGAAATTACATTTATTCTCTCAATATTAAAGGCTGGAAAATGCAAGAACAAGGAAGAACTCAGTGAATCCTGGCTGGATTTGTCTCCTGTTCATGGGCAGCACAACAATCAGTGCCTTGTAATCGTGCTTCTTTTTTAATTTTGTGCTGTCTCCTGGTTTCAGGATCAAGATTCCCTCAATTTCCTTTCTGAGGCTCCAGCATTATGACACAGTCAAGGTTCTACCTTCTAACACCATTGGCTTAGATGTTAGAATCTAAAGATAGAAGTGTGAACACAATATGGATCTTTATTCTGTATTCTACTCTTTAAGCAACAACAGAACAATTGGCCTTATTTTAGGTGGCATTTAAATAACATCAAAATCTGCATAGTATTCATAGGAACTATGAATGTATTTAAACAACTTGATTATCTTACTAAAAATTTGTCTAGCTTCTGCAAAGTAAATACAATTCACTTTAAGTGTTATGAATAATTGGAGTGGATATGCTGTAAACTTTATCGATGGCCTGAAAGAAAGATAGGGAAAATTAAAATTTTGAAACATGGAGAATACTAAAAAATAATAAAAATATTTTATTTCAAAACAAAACTGCAATGACTATGCCTGGTAATTAAAGTATATGAGGGTTAATTAAAAGCATAGAGCTTTAGAACTAAAATGCAAATGACATATAAGAACATAAACAATTATTTAACTTAGGAAGTTAAAAAGAGATCAAATTACAGTACAGTAAGAAATGGATGGAAATAAGAGGAGTAATGAGTTGCCATTCCATAAAACAGAGTTGATCTACAATAGTCTTTATCATCCTTTGCAAATATTTCATGCATTACAAAACAACAGCTTTTAGTTTTGTTATAGGAAAAAATAGAACTAGTTTTGTGAGCCTTCTGTAGAGGAAGACCCTTGGTAACATTATGTTTTCGTGGCAAGCATTCACGTTTTTTTCTCCACATAACACTTTAATAATGTCCCAGTTCATTTCATTTGGATCTACTGCAGTGACGTGTGACTAGTAGCGTTGCCTCTCCTGCTGACATAGATCCCAGGAACAACATGGGAATGATTCCAGCCTCTACTTAGGCTTTATGGTTATTTCTTTATTTTTTGTGGGGGGGCATAATTATTGCATTAGTATTGTTTATTTGCTTTTGTTTTAAATACTGGTTTTAGACTTGAGGCTTTGTTTCTGTCAATTGAATTGTACATTCCCACCAACCCACTCCTTTATCTGTTTGCTTTTTTTTGTTTTACCTAGCTCTTCCTCACTATATAGCTTCCCAAATAGTTGCAGTTACGAACATATATGTGCTACCGCATTGCTCTTGTTCCTTGAGAAAGAGACTTAATAATTTACCACTGGGCTATTGAAATCACATTTTTAACATCCTCTACTGCCTGAGAAGCTAGGATTATCAGTGAGATCCACCATGCCCAGACAATTCATTACCATTCCTTGACTCAACAGTACTGCAAACATGCCAACTAATAGCTCAACCATGGAGTGTGAAAGTTCAAATAAGTCTTTTCTTTCGTATCAAAAGCTAGAAATGTATGTCTAGTTTGAAAGGTATTTTAAAAGATGATATTGACTAAATGATAACTCTATTGTATCAGCCATGTTATAAATTAGAAAATTGGTTAGCCCTGTTATCAATTAGCCCGTAGAAAACCAAACAGTACTTTTGCTGGTGCACCAGTGATTATAGTCCTTTTAGAATACAAATCACAGCACCCACCATGTTCGCTTGAGTGGCTCATTTTCAAACAAATGCCATGATGAAGAATTTAATTTGCAGTTACTGGTCATTCTTTTTTGAGATTAGAGGAAGGAAGTTTTTTTCATCAGATAAAATTGCTTGGTGAATTAAGAAGATCTTATGTGGAACCGGCAGGAAATTACACAGAACATCAAACTAATTTCCTAATGAAGGTACTGACTGTGTTAAGCAAACATATTTTTAGTGTACATAAAACTGTAACCGGTTAGAAGCAAATATTCTTTGGGAAATTCATAACTAGAGAGTAGAAGCCAATAGCCAACTTCAATGTTGAGCTGAATTTTCTTTTAATGAGTAATTCATGTTCCAACTTTTGAGTTAAAACCAATACTGACTTATCATTTTGAAACACTCAGACTGTTAAGAAGTATCAAAAATTATACAGTCTATGCCCTGTGAATGAAATAACAAAGCCTGTGTTTGTAGCATGGCTTACAAAATAAATTTTAGCACACTGTTGACACCTACTGTTCAGAAATAAAGATTCTTATAAGATATGCACACTGCGCATGCATATGGTCACACAAGGTGATGGTTTACAGTGAGATAAATACTATTTTCATACTTATTCACATCCATTCTGCAGCTAATAATTAAGGGTAAAAAAGTGCATTTTTAGGTTTTGGAAACCTCTGGTTTTCACACAGATTGGTTCTTTTGACAAATCTGAGCAAAATAAACAGAAAACATTCATCAACCTATATTTCACCAAGAAAATTTATGATTTACAATATTATCAATAATAAGAGTTTGGAAAAACTTGATTTCCACAATAACGGATAGTTTTGAGAGCCTCAGCCTTCATTGGAGGAGTAGTTCCTGTAGAACTGGTGGAAATGTCAAAGGGAATAGATGTGCAGCCTGAAGGGATGACAAAATTGTTGCAATTTCATAAAACTTGGATGAGTTGCTTCTTATGGATAAGTAAAGAAAAGGGTTTCCTGAGATAGGTTCCACTGCTACTGAAGATGTTTCTATGCAGACATGTGAAAAGCCCACAAAGGATTTAAAATATTACAGAAGTCTAGCTGGTAAGACTTTCTATTTTTGAAAGAATTGCCTCCAGTTTTGAAAGACTACTATAGGTCAATAAAGTTAAAATGTATTCCATACTAGAGACGAATTTTTCACTCTCCTCTTTTACGAAATTACAAGAGACACTCTAATTCCAGTACAAATTACCCTGATCACTGAGCAGTCATTCATTGAATAACACCTTTAACCAGCTAAAGGATTATGACTACCTGTTCTAACAAACTAACATTATTTTTCCTCTTGCTATTATCAGGGCTTGAACTCAAGGCCTTGCCCTCTTGTTCTGTTTCTTGATTTTAGCTTCTATTCCACCCTTAAAGCCATGCCCTCAGCTTATTTTCTTCCTGTCTAATTTGGAATGAATTCTCTTGAACTTTTCTGTATGGGCTGACTTTGAACTATGATTTTCCAGTTCTCATCTTTCTGAGGAGCTAGGATGACATGTGGAGAACTACATTTGCATTTTTCAATAATACTATATTTTTAAGGGAGAGTATTTGCACTGTTTTTAAGACATATGCTGTGGCACAAAAGCTATGGTAACATAGAAACATGACTAGATGCACGTAGGTGACAAATCTGGTTTGCTGCTTCAAAATTTGCTTTCTTAGTCTGGAATTGAATTTGTAAACCTTCAGAACTAAGAGTAGAATTGAAAGTATAGACAAGAAAGTATTTAATGCACTAAGAACTGAACTCCATAAATGAACTAAGTGCATTATTATAGAAGTAATATTTATCTTTTTTTTTTTTTTTGGTTGGTCATGGGGCTTGAACTCTAGGCCTGTGCGCTGTCCCTGAACTTTCAGCTCAAGGTAAATGCTCTACCACTTGAGTCACAGTGCCACATCCATTTTTCTGATGGTTAATTGGAGATAAGAGTCTCAGAGACTTTCATGCCCACACTGGCTTTGAACTGCTATCCTCAAATGACAGCCTCCTGAGTAGCTAGAATTGCAGGTGTGAACCGCTGATGCCAGCTATTATTCATCTTAAATGTACAGAAATTAAAAATCAGAATTTAGTATACATGTTAATGCTATCAAACTAATGATATAAAAATAAAATATGCACAATCTACACAGCAGTTTCTACAAAGTTTCTAACTACCAGATATTATTCTCATAAGAATGGTAAGTGGTTTGTATAAATACTTAAAGACAATAAAATATAATTAAAAGATAAAACATAAAAGCAAAGAAAATAAAGAATATAACAAGCAGTGTTCACATCTCATTTAAATTTGAGTGAGTTTAATATACCACTTGCATATTATAGTATCTTATAAGAAACTAGACATGGCCAGAAGAAAAAATTATCAGTTACAAAATTTAGTCTAGTTCAATCAGTTTGGAAAGTAGTATGGAGGTTCCTGAAAAGACTCCACACAGAGCTCCCTTATGACTCACCAATCCCACTTTTGGAAATTTACCCAAATGATCACAAACAAGACCATACTAAAGCTACCAGCACAGCTATGTTTATTGCAGCATCATTTACTATAGCTAAGATATGAAACCAACCCAGATGCCCCTCAGTAGATAAATGGATCAAGAAAATGTGGTATATATACACAAGTGAATTCTATGCTTCCACCAGAAAGAATGACATTGCCCTATTTGTTAGGAAATGGAAAGACTTGGAAAAAATTATATTAAGTGAAATAAGCCAGGCCCAAAGAAACATAGGTCCTATGGTTTCCCTTATTTGCAATAACTAGTATATGTCTGAGACAAGCAGAATAGGGCATATAAGTTGATGTTAGGTGACATGAACCCAAAGATACGTATTCAAATGTTTTTGCTTTCATGTAATTGTTTCTAACATATTTATAAGATTATTTCTTTGTTGTTTTGTATGTCCCTCCCCCACAGCATAACCCCTGCTTTCACTATATGTGATGTTGGTATAATTTGTGGAGGAGGTGGGGAAAAACAAGTCGTTTAAGTATACAGGTGGACCTGTTGCAACAATGAGAAGTACAAGTTGTCATGTCGAAAAGGAACTTTACAACTTTGGTTGGGGGAGCGAGAATTGGGTGGGGGGTTTGGGGGGAGGCTGGGAAGAGATGTGAAGGGGAAACAAAGGAGGAGGCTTCGATGCTTGATAAGAGATGTACTCATTATCTTGCCCATGTAATTGTAGCCCCTCTGTACAGTATGTTCACAAAAAATAAAAATTAAAAAAAAACATATACTCTGGGAGGAATATACAAAGCAACAAAAATCACATGGCATGTTGTAAATATGTTAGAAACAATGGCAAAAAGAAAAAATATATTTCTGTCCCTATCTTGGGGTTCATTTTGATTAACATCATCTTATATGGTCATATATGCATAGCTTTTGGCCTTTTCTGCTTATCCTACACATGCACTAGTTATTGCAAATAAGGGAAACCATGGGACCTATGTTTCTTTGGGCCTGGCTTACATCACTTAATAAAATTTTTCCAAGTTTTTCCATTTCCTAACAAATAGGGCAATTTCATTCTTTCTTATGGAGGCATATAATTCGATTGTGCATATATACCACATTTTCTTGATCCATTCATCTACTGAGGGGCATCTGGATTGGTTTCATTTCTTAGCTATGGTTAAAAGTGCTGCAGTAAATACAGTTGTGCTGGTAGTTTTAGTATGGTCTTGTTTGTGATCATTTGGTTAAATGCCAAAAGTGGGATTGCTGGGTCATAGGGGAGCTCTATGTGGAATCTTTTCACGAACCTCCATACTGATTTCCAAAGTGGTTGAACAAGTTTACACTCCCACCAATAATGCAGTAGAGTTCCCTTCTGGACACATCTCCTCCAGCATCTGTTGTTATTAGAGTTCTTGATTATAGACATTCTAACTGGTGTGAGGTGGTATCTCAATGTTGTTTGGATTTGCATTTCTCTTATGGCTAGGGAGGTTCATGTGTCTATTGGCCATCCTTCTTTCCTCTTCAGGGAAGTTTCTCTTTATGTCTTTAGCCCACTTATTTATTGGGCAGTTGTTTCTTTGAGGATTTGTTGTTGGGGATTTAATTTTTTGAGTTCCAGGTATATTTCAGATATGAGACTCTTGTCCATTATATGACTAGTGAAGATCTTCTCCCAATCTGTGAGCTTTCTATTGATCTTATAGCTGTACAAAGGAGTTGTCATTTACCAAGCAGTTTAGGAATACAATATATCTTGACATTGTCACCCCTTTCAACATTCTTACATTCTTATCCTTCCCTTATCTATTCTTTCCCTCACCGTTCTTTTTTAATGGAGATATATATATATATATATATATATGTATATAATTTACTGCATTCTCTTCCTTTTATTTGTTCAACCTTTTTTCCTTGACTCCACCCAACCCTTTCCAGTACTCCCATTTTAGTGTCTTATTTTACTGAAATTTGACTTTGCCTTTCTAAGGATCTGCACTATTTGAGTTCTCCCTTGAATTGGCAATATTTTACTTCATCCATTTGTATATATTCTCAAAATATTTTATTATTTTCTATTTTAAACTATTCTGTGGAAATATTTACATTGTTTTGCTTCATTGAAGTGCTTTTGAATGCCTTTTTAGATTATTATTGAAAATTACAAAATGTACAACAATGCAAGAAGAAATTTTGCATATGTTAAATTAGTACATCTGGAGATTTTAAATGTATAAATACGTTGACAAATGAACCTTGATGTGTGAGACTCTAAATAGAGCATCAATAAATTATCTGATTTTACATAGTTGTCTAAGAATGTAATGAACTTTGTAGAGTTAGAAATTTATTTCTTTAAAAGATTATCTCTGTATAACTTAAATTAGCCCTAGAAATGGTTCTAGTTATTCTCTGTTTTAATTAAAATTATTGATCAAATATTTTTATATTGCAATGATATTAACTCTAAGACTAAGTGATATTTATTTTCTTTTCTCTTGCTTATAACAGTAATCTTAAAACCTCAATATAATATTTTCAGTTTATGAGGTTTCTAAAATCTAGTTAATAAAAACATTTATTAGAAGGAATCATTTTAACACAATTGGCTATATTTATAATTCAGTGAGCTGTATTGTCTGTTCAAAATATTTCTTAAAGTGACATCTTGGGAAACTGAAAATCAAACATATAAAGTAAAACATAATAATGACATTTTTTCCCAAGGTTGGAAAATTTTACTAAATGCTTCAACGAGGTGCTGGGTAAAAATGTAAGTTGCTGTTTTTTCTACATTAGTTTTTCTGTTTGTATTTAGATGTAATGCTTAGATTTTTTATTATTTCTGGCAATTAATAAGAGAAAGAAAAGACTAAGATGGATTAGGAAATTTTTAGGGAAGTTTAATTTTTTAATTACCGAAATTAACAAGATTTTTGAAAAATAGCTCTGTTCTTATTTCAGTGTTCAAATTTTGTATGTAGTCATTTATAAAATAACAGGGAGGTGAGATTATACTTCAAGAATATGAATGAATTCTTGATTATTTGTTAAGAACCTGTAATTGAAAAGACCTTCATGTTTCTCTAACTTCATGTGCCGATCTCAACACTGACTTTGGAAATCACCTTCGTTAGGTTTTCATTGATCCATAAAGATTTAATTGCTCCATATGTTGCAAATTCACTGCTAAGTGAAGTGTAATCAGTAGTTTGCATTTTCTGATTACCATATTTCTTTGGGAATATTTCATTAATGTCTCAAAATAACCAAGTACCGTTTTCTTAATGGACAGTGATTCCATTCACTTAGGCTTTCGTGGTCAGCACGCCTGATGTGATGGTCCATGCCAGGATCAAGGGCCTCAGAGAACATTTCACCAACCAATTCTGTAAAAGCTTTCCTTCAGTGAGCTAAGTGAATTACATGTTGATATTTTGGAAATAAACTTATATGATACTCAACTAAACCAATATTTCTACATTACAAAAAACATTTGAAAAAGACTATTCTGTCACTGTCATATTTCCTTCCTTTTAATTAATATTAACTAACATATTAATATTCTTCACAGATCTACACTGTAGAAAAATCACTAATGAATATCTTGAACAAGATGGTCAAACCAAAAATACAGATATCTAATCTGCAAGAGAGTGGCTAAAACCTAAAAGCCAATATTCTCTGAATCCATCAACTGTAAATTGGGTAGAAAGTTCATTATATTACATATCTTCCACTAAGGAGGGACGCCATTTTATTTTTCTGTACTGTGTGGTATGAAGTGTTGATCCTAAAGCCTTAGATAGTTCCACCACATGAACACTTACGTGTTTGATTATGGAAAAAATTTTGCAAAATGGCACACTACATCAATAATTCTAAATTAAAAAAGCAGTTTTGACAGCATGAATAATAACAGTATTTCATGTCATATAGGTCACCACATAGAACGTGCTAGTTATAAATTTATGTCTGAATAAACAGTTGAAAGAGCAGTTTGGATATGATGTTTTTCTAAGAAAGGAACTTTCTCGCTTAGAATATAATAAAACTATTTTGGGGCTGGGAAGGTGGCTCAATGGTAGAGCATTTGTCTTGCATGCCTGAGGCCCTGGGTTCAATTCCTCAGCACAACATAAGCAAAAAGAAAACAGCCGGAAGTGGCATTGTGGCTCAAGTGGTAGAGCTCTAGCCTTGAGCTGAAGAGCTGAGGGACAGCGCCCAGGCCCTGAGGTCAAGCCCCTCGACCAGATCCCCCCCCCAAAAAAAATGAAATACTTAACTCTATTCTAGGACTTTAACACATGTAATTAAGGATAATCATCAAAAACATTGGCTGACAATTATACAATTGGAAAAAAGTGAGCAATTCATGTATCAGATGCTTATTGAAGTGATGTTTCCAATGACTTTTGTATCTCCCAAAATACATGGAGAGATGGGCTTGAGAAGTGTGTGCTCAGCTTCAGCTTACAGTGAGGGAGAGTTGGCTCTGTTAGACAATGTATAGACTCAGCAGAGGTCCTAGGCAACTATAAAGTTGATCTAGAATGGTTGGTAGTAAAAGAATTTTAAGACACTCAATTGAAGAGTTGCTGAAATTTAACCTTATCCTTGATTCATTTTGGCTCATCCATAGAAAAAAAAGGAACATTTGAGGACACCAAATGCTTAGGCGGTTCTAAGCATATGAATATAGTAGACTGCACTGGATCTTATAGGGTAGTATTTTGCTTTCCTGAAAGACGGAGCTATTCGTAACTGCTTTCAGAAATAAGATTCATAAGTAAATATAAAGCCTCTTCTATTCTTATATACTCAGAGAAGAGACAAAGGATATAAGTATTTGAATGGTTCACATTTAACTACACAAGATTTTTTTTTTGCAAGACATTACAGACTCCACAATTTCAAATAAGCATCAGAGAAAAATTTTATAATAACCATTAAATGTAGATCTATAACCCAAATTAGGAAGACATGAAAAGAAAATATTTTATATAATATAATGATCATTAAGAGAACATTGCCTTAAGCTAATATGATATCAATACATAAATTATAAAAGTGCATTTTGAGGATGCATGTATGTGTAAATGCATGTGTGATATAAATGCATATATATTAGAATCTTGATAGGTTATATCAAGACATATCAATATCTTAAGAGATTACTAAAAAGTGAGCCAATATAAAGTTTATACATTTTCTATATATTAAAAGTGTTTGGATTTTTTTATATGTTTTGATTTTCTAAAATATGATCATAAGTACTTAATTGTCAAACTGAAGAAAAAAGAAAAAATAACATGTAGTTTGTGATTTTGGAGAATTGTTTGTGTCAATAAAATTATTTTCCCCTGCTTTACTTTGCCTGTTCAATTGTTCTTAATAAGTGAGACTAGAAAGCAAGAGTACATCTTCTGTCATAGAAGTTAGAGAACACCTCCAGCTTCTCTGCTGCCATCTTCCTCAGGGGGCGGGGGAGGGAGGGATGTGGGGAGAGATGGGAGGGGGAACAAAGGAGGAGGCAACAATGCTTGATAAGAAATGTACTTATTACCTTGTAATTGTAACCCCTCTGTATGGTATTTTCACAATAAAATAAAAAAAAGTTAGACAAAACAAATGTGATGATTTAAATAAAGCTGATGACTATTTTAAAATTTATTTTGCTTATATAAGCTTTTAGATTTTGACAATTGCATGAAGGAACTATATGAAGCTTTATGTCTTTTTTTATGTATTTTATTGTGAAAATGCTGTACAGAGGGGTTATAGCTACCTGAGCAAGGTAATGAGTACATTTCTTGTCAAGCATTTTTGCCTTCTTTCTTTTTCCCCTACCATCGCTTCCTTCACATTTACACTAGGACACCCCCCTCAAGCTTTATTTCTTTGTTGTACAAGAAGAATGTGATAAATTCAACTTCAAGTTGCCATAGTCAATAGAACAATCCTACTTTCAAATGAGAATCACAACATGTACAGGTTGACCCATTGTAACAATCAGATGTACAAAACACTCTGCTGAAAACAAACTTTACAACTTTGGAGGGGGAGTAGTTGGGGAGGTCAGAGGGAAGGGATTGGAAGGGGAAAACAAAGGAGGAGGAAATAATGCTCAATAGGAAATGTCCTCATTTATCTCTTGTAACTGTAACCTCTCTGTACAGCATTTTTACAATAAAAAAAACGTACAAAAAAGAATCACAATATAAAGTTACTAATAAATCAAGATAAAAATAACATGTCATTTTGTAATCAATGTGTGTGTGTCACTTGTCTATAATTCGAATCCTAATCTCTCTCCTCTCTCTCTCCCCTCTGTCTCTCTCCTCTCTCACTCTCCTGTCTCTCACTCTCTCTTTCTCTCTTTCACACACACACAAACATACACAAACTATACAGTTTAATTCTCTATTTTAGGATTTTTAGATACTCTTTTCAGAACTATCACAAATGAGAGTTTACTAAACATCCACTAATAGGATGATATTCTAAATGTAAAATGTTCAGTGTTCATGATAGCCACCTTCTCTGCAGAAATGTTCAGTACACTAATTTCACAGTCTATGTCACAGTCAGAGAAATGGCAGGTGGTTTCCTGCTCCATGCTGCACTTGAATAACAAATCTACATGAGCACAGTAAGAAAACTCATTACCCAACAACATATGTGGACACATCATTTTGGGGCGCCATATGCTTCTGAGACACATATAAAATAATTATCACAGCTAGCCCTAGATAGTGTCATGTGTGTTACATCGAGCTGTAGCTAGGAGGCTTAATTATACCATCATCACTCCATTCCTTTTATGTCTCTTCCATTTCAAGTCACTTTGTTCTCATTAAGATTGCTAGTTTTATTTTCTACAAATAGTCTTTTTTCCTTGATTCTCAGCCCTGGAGAAATGAAAGAAGGTGTTAGTTACTTATCCTTAAACAATAATTTTAATGTATTGCTCTCTTAGTTATTTTATTGGAAGTCATTATCTTCTGGAAAATGTTTTTACAAATGTAATTTCTCTTCTAGATATTTCCAAATAAGTCCTGTATTGTTGAGCTGTATGAAACTCTTTTGTCTTTTTTCTGTAATAAATATTTATGAAGACATCCAAGGTCTATTTCAATGCTGGATTTAAACAATTCTTTCGGTCATGGTGTGTGAATTCTGGGCCTGGGCTCTGTCCCTCAGCTCTTTCCCTCAAGGCTAGCATTCTACCACTTGAAACACAGTGCCACTTCCGGTATTCTGGTGGTTTATTGGAGATAAGAGACTCATGGAGGACTGGGAAGGTGGCTCAGTGGTAAAACGCTTGCCTTGTATGCATGAGTCCTTGGGTTCGATTCCTCAGCCCACATAAGCAAAAAGCAAAAAGCTGGAAGTGGCACTGTGGCTCAAGTGGTAGACCACTAGCCTTGAGCTGAAGAGCTGAGGGACAGCGTCCAGGCCCAGAGTTCAGGCCCCACAACCGGACCCCCCCCCCAAAAAAAAAGAGAGAGAGAGAGAGACTCATGGACTTTCCTGCCCAGCCTGGCTTTGAACCATGATCATCAGCTCTCTGCTTCCTATGTATCTAGGATTACAGGCGTAAGCCACTGGCCTGGCGATTTAAATAATTGTAATGGACACATACACACACACTAAAAGATATATCAACTTTCTGTCAATAAACAAATTAACTTATGAATGCCCATAATTATAACAAAAATTTCTTGAAATTTACCAAAACCTCTAAGTATGTTTTCATACTACATTTAATCTAAGAGTTTCAACTTTATTGATAGATTAAGATTAGTCTCAAACATGATCATGCTATATCCATACTTGTCTCCTCAGATACAATTGCTCCTAGAATCTAAATTGGAAAGGTATGTGGATTTGCAAATCACACATTTCCCCCCTTACACACCTATTGATTTCTAATTCTTTTCTGTGAAAAATATTTTTAAAAAGTATTTTGGTTTGTTGTCAGCTGCACAGGAAATACTATTTGATTTCTAGCATTTAAATGAGATTCTTAAAATAATTGGATGCCATCACAACCTTTTTTCCCTTTATGTTCACTTATTTGTTTAAGTTCCAGTGTCAGAAAAACACTAGAATCTCATTGTAATCAAGTGCATCTAACTTTCATGAATTGATGTAAAGAGAGAAACTATTAAGGCCATTTCAGCAAATGGAATAAAGACAAAATTAATATTAATATGATTGATGTATTCTACATTTCATTTAGATATTTGAATATAGCAAAATGATTTTGCCCTCTTATGTTGGATATGGATGTTTTAACTGTGCTCATGTTTGGAAAACCTGTCTAATAACATGAATGAAGATAAGATAGTATCATGGGAGTACTTGGCTAAAATAGAGGGATAGCTGCTACAGACCCAAGCTTTCATCCAGCAGTTAACGAGAGGTTAATAAGCAAGAAGATGAAGAGATAATGAAGAATACAATTATAAAGCAAAAGGTTTATGTCAGTAGTAAGTAGATATACTTCTGCCTGTCATTGAATTATCATGGGCAGAAGTGGTCATGTATCTGTATGCATTAGAATATGCTCCATTGCATCATAATTGGCATTTTATCAGAATATTACTTTTTAAATAATCAAACTTACATCTTCTTCAACATTAATAATATGTGTTTTCATTTCTCTGCAACCCAATTAGTCATTACCTCAAATGTGCTGTTTATAATATTAGTCAAACATGACTAATCATATCTGCTACATAAAAATTCATATTTATCTTTCATTATCTAATATAAATCACCGAATATGAAACTCTCAGAATGAACAGGCACATCATAAGCTTTGAATAAATACTTGTAATTTGAGCACTAGAGAGGTGTTTCAACTCATACCCCACCAGCAATATTTACACTCCCACAAGCTTTCAGTACTGTTAATTAATCGTTGCTAATATGTTACGTATAATTATTTCCTGTTTTGTTTTACATTCATGACATTTCAGTTTAGTAAGAACAAATTTAGTTATTTTTATAGAAATGTATGCTAAATTATAGAGATTTAGGGTCTGTTTTACTTTTACCCATTTTGCTAATGTTAAATACCTGTACAGTGTTTACTTCCTTGTTGATTATTTCCTTTTATTCCTCAATTGAAAAATGTTGCTTTTTGTTCATAGAAAGTCCTGATGGTGTACGTAAAATATCTAATTATGGGTTACTATTTCCTAAAGATTTTTTTTTAGAAGTCTATATTTACCTAACTTTTATGTCGTTGTGTTGTAAGGTAGGATTATATTGTACAACATTGTTATTGTCTATATTGAAAAATGCAAATTACTAAACAAGAAGTAGAATTATGTGATATGTAGTGGCATATTGAATGTTTATAATAGAAAAGAAATAAACAGAAAAATGATATAAAAATCAGTATGGATTTACTCTTGTTCAGAAAAATACTTTTAAATGTTTATAACTTTATTTTTTTAGTATTTTGAATTTGTAAAAATATACTAGAATTTTAACATCACTAATACAGTATTATAGCAAATTAACACTATCCAAAATTCTTTATCTATTGGATGCTGTAGATAAAATACTACTAGCTTTATTTCATGCAATGATAAATGTACTAGGGAGTTTTAGTGACAAGTTTCTTGTCATCAAGAAGTACATTGCTATGTTGTATAGGGAAAATAATAATAAAAGACAAGGGTAAACTAATCAGAAAGATATATTGGAAAATAAAACACAGATTATATTAAATGTTTCATTAGGGAGAGCTTTTCCATATCTAGTTATTTGGAAAGACATCATTTAAGGTCAGACTTGCATGATATGAGCATACCTCTGTGGAAGGATGGGTGAAGACATCTTGACTCTTTGTTTACATAAGATGGAACAGTAAAGCTCTCTCTTATTCACAGTGTTTATCCTAAGGACCCCAGAAGATGCTTGGAAATCCATACCATACCTTATTATACACGGTGTATTGTCCTGCACATAAAAAATGCACATAAAAAATCTTCATCTTAACTAAATACTTATAGCACATGGAACCATTTTAACTTTCATACTTTGACTCATAGCAAAAAACCTAACTAAAATTTATTTATTTTCACAAATTCACGTGGAATTAAACCCCACAAAGATCTTAGCAATCACATCCTGTGTTTTTTCCTTCTTTTCCTTTTTATTTCTTTACCCCTTTCTCTGTTAAGGGAGCATATTACAGCTCCCGTCTTCTCATTCAAATTGGCAGAATCATCATTCTCTTATGATGGAGCAGTTATTAATTTAAAAATAGGCTGAAATTTTCTTAAAAGAGACTGAGAAACACAACAAATCAAAGAAAGGTTGGACAAATGGGATTGCATGAAGTTGCAGAGCTTCTGCATGGCAAAGGACATATGAGCAAGATCAATAGAAAGCCCACGGATTGAGAGAAGATCTTCACTAGCCATTCAACAGACAAGGGTGTCATATCTAAAATATATCTGGAACTCAAAACCTTAACTCCCCCAACAACAAATCCTCAAAGAAACAACTGCCCAATAAATGAGTGGGCTAAAGACTTACAGAGAAACTCCTCTGAAGAGGAAAGAAGGATGGCCAATAGATACATGCAGAAATGCTCAACCTCCCTAACCACAAAAGAAATGCAAATCCAAACAATATTGAGATACCACCTCACCCCAGTTAGAATGGCTATAATCAAGAACTCTAATAACAACAGTTGCTGGAGGGGATGTGGACAGAAGGGAACACTACTGCATTGGTGGGAGTGTAAACTTGTTCAACCACTTTGGAAAGCAGTATGGAGGTTCCTCAAAAGCCTCCACATAGAGGTCCCCTATGACCCAGCAATCCCACTTTTGGATATTTACCCAAATGATCACAAACAAAATCATACTAAATCTACCAGCATGACTATGTTTATTGCAGCATTATTTACCATAGCTAAGATATGGAACCAACTCAGATGCCCCTCAGTAGATGAATGGCTCAAGAAAATGTGGTATTATATACAATGGAATTCTATGCCTCTATTAGAAAGAATGACATTTCCCCATTTGTTAGGAAATGGAAAGACTTGGAAAAAAATTATATTAAGTGAAGTAAGCCAGGCCCAAAGAAACACAGGTTCCATGGTTTCCCTTATTTGCAATAGCTAGTATATAGCTGAGACTAGCAGAAAAGGTCAGGAAAGTTGGTGTTAAGCGAAATGAACCCCAAGATTAAGAAATCAAATGTTTTTTTTTTTCTTTCTGGCTATTTTTTCTAACATAATTATAAGATGATTTCTTTGTTGCTTTGTATGTCCCTCCACCACGGTATAACTCCTGTTTTCACTGTATTTGATGTTGGTATAATTTGTGGAGGGGAAGAAAAAAAACAAATTGTTTAAATAGGGATACAGGTGGACCCATTGCAACAATGAGATGTATAAGATGTTATTGTTATGTTTAAAATGAATTTTACAACTTTGCCGTGAGGGGGACGAGGGGAGGGGGAGATGGGAAGGAATGGGAAGGGGAAATAAAGGAGGAGGCAACAATACTTGATAGGAAATGTACTCATTACATTGCCCATGTAATTGTTACCCCTCTCGATGGTATTTTCACAATAAAAATAAATAAATAGATAAAAATTATTGACTCAAAGCAAGCTCTACAACAACCCAATAGTTCCTCTGATCACACAGATGGTTACTAAGGGGTGAGTGGGCAGGTGAAATAAATACTCTGGGTACACTGGGAAAAGAAAAGGTTCGCAGCGAAACAAAGCAAATGAACAGGGTGTGATTTTATCACGCTGCTTGGAATGGACTACCATTCAACTGTTACCACTGTTTATTTCTGCAATCTTTTAGTCCCATGCATTATTTTATTGTCTTTATACAAGTGATGCTCAAAGGGGTTGCATATACTAAGTCAGATAAAGAGAACATTTCTTTTTAAACAATGTCACCCCTTCTCTCACTCTCTCCCGGTTTTCCCCTCCCATCCCCATCCACAAGTTGTGTAGCTCATTTTCAACACAGTGTCTAGTGAGAATCACTGCTGCATTTGTTCACCCTTTGTCCAGATTATTCCGTTCCTCCTTTTGCATGCCCAAAGACAGAAAAATGAACAAACATGACAAAAAGAAGAGAAAACCAAAACAGTAACAAAGAAAAAAAAACTCTTGCCTCCATTTCCTGAAGTTAATTTTGACCATATTGTTTTCATCTAATCCGATGCATATAGCTATGTAGTCTTTGTGATTTTCTCCTAAGAATATTCTCCTTTGGTCTCACTGTGTGTGAATTCCTAAAGGCATTGAACCATAATGTATCCTGTCTCAGTGTATTTTTTTTTCTTTCAACCATCCATTGTGTCCACTCATAGATTTATAGGCTATTCTAGCTATCCCAAATGAGGGAAACCATTCAAGCTATACCAGCATAACCATATTCATTACAGCACTATTGGCCATAACCAAAATATGGAATTAGCCCCTCAATGGATGAATGGATCTAGAAAATGTAGTACAAGTAGTCCCTCACCTATCCTGGGAGTTACCTTCCAGAGAACCCTGTGATAGGTGAAAATCCATGAAGTAAGACTTAGCTACCCATCCTGTCCTTTGCTATATCACAGTTTATTGCTCTATTCTATTTTCTATCTCAGGGGTCTCTGGTACATAATTTCTACTATTGGTGAGGAATTACTATTTACATATTGTAAAATAAAGCAAAACAAAACACTGTACAGGGAAGTCACAATGAGCTACTTATCCACCAGAAAGAGTGACATTGGACCATTCATAAGGACATGAAAAGATTTGGAAAGAAATATATTAAGCAGAGTATTTCTAAAATCTTAATATACTAATGTTTGACCAAGGATAATTGAAATTACAAGTGAAGACACAGGTTTAGGGACCTATTATAAGGAAGCTAAAATAAACAAAAGCACAGGAAGGCTTCAATTCCTCCTTTCCCTGATCATCTGGCAATAGCAACTGCAACTGTCTGATTCTATAACTTTGCCACTTGAAATTTTATTGAAATGGAATCATGTAGTTCCTGTCTCTCTATAGTGAATACATTTCCAATAGAGTAGTGTCCATTCAGTATTATGCCTGCTGTTGCAAATTATAAGGTCTCCATAATTTGTGGATCTAAATTATATATATATATATACACACTCATCTATGTATCTATCTATATATCTATGTATGTATGTATCTGACACATTGTTTTTGCCCATTTATCTGCTGATATAATTATTCTAAAGACCTTCCAGGAAGCATGGAGGCTAAGATCTCTAGGATCATGCTTCAGGTCAGCCAAGGCAGAAAGATACACTGAACGCCAACTAGAATACAGAAAAACAGAGCTATATGCATGCCTCTGTTGGTAGAATACTTACTTAGCAAGAACTAGCCTGTGAATTCAAACCACACTCACATAAAAAAGGAAAAAAAATAGTATGTAGAGAAAGAAAGAAAGAGGGGCTTAGAAGGTGGCTCAGTGATAGAGTGCTTGCCTCCCATGCATGAGGCCCTGGGTTCAACTCATCGGCTCCACATAAACAGAAAAGGCCAGAATTGGCACTGTGGCTCAAGTGGTAGAGCACTAGCCTTAAGCTGAAGAGCTCAGGGAGAGCACCCAGGCCTAGAGTTTAAGCCCTACAATGGAAAAAAGAAGGAAAGAAAGCAAGAAAAGCAAGAAAGCAAGGAAGGACGGAAGGAAGGAAGGAAGGAAGGAAGGAAGGAAGGAAGGAAGGAAGGAAGGAAGGAAGGAAGGTAGGAAGGAAGGAAGGAAGGGGGTAAAAGGAACAAAAAGGAGAAAGAAAAGAAAAACAGTAAAAGAAAAAGAAAACAAAAAAACAAAGGTAAGTTAATTAGAATCTGGAGTAAAAGGTACCTCTCTTCTATTAGTACAGCTACTATGTAAAACTAAAGAAGGATGAGCAAATACAGGCATAATGTACAAGATATGTATAAAAGGGCACCAACATGGAGAGGATGGGCAGGGTTGCAAGAGATTGTGGAGAACTGTGAAACGGTAATGTTGAACAGAAACTGACATGTTGGATTGAAGCCTGTTTGTACAACTACTGAAAGATACTTAAAATATTAAAAATCTTTTCCATTAAAAATAAAGGCATACTACACAATATGATTGTGGGTATATACTCAAACAAGTAAATAAACTCTAATTGAAGAACTATATACTGTACTGTCATAACTATCATACTATAATAACCCATAGGAATATTCTAAGCTGTGTCTGTGTGTGGCGGGCGCGGGGGGGGGGGGGGGGGGAAGGGAGTTTATTGAAGAGAAAGGAAGAGAAGAAGGAAGAGAGGAAGAGAAGAAGACAGGAATAGGAACCAAGACCATTCAGGTGATATTTGATTATTGGCTTTTAAAATGTTTAGGGAAATTGGTTGGTGTAAAGAAAGGTGAACTGAAAAAGAAAGAAGAAAGACCTTCCATGGGTATTAACATTTTATGAATTCTCATTACATATATATTAGTTAAATATGTGAATGACTCTTATTCTAATTTTACTATTTTTATAATTATTGCAACATATGATGGCCCAAGAGCTGGAAGAGATGATTAGTTGGAGATGTTATTTTTAAGTATTTAAAATGCGTTCTTGATATTTCACAACTTAGATAAAAGTGATAGATAGATAGATAGATAGATAGAATTTCAACAGTCCTCTGGGTCTTATTTTACTCATTAACCAAATGAGCTCTCCCTCTAGGTAAAGAATTTCATATTTACATACTTTTCATGACACCGTACAGAATATCCACTTTCAAAGTTTTTTTTTTTTTTGTGAAAATACTGTACAGAGGGGATACAATTACATGGGCAAGGTGATGAGTACATTTCTTATCAAGCATTGTAGCCTCCTTCTTTGTTTCCCCTTCCCATCCCTTCCCATCCTCCCCCCAACCTTCACCCAATCCTTCTCCCCCCACCCTGCACCTAAGTTGTAAAGTTCGTTTTTCCACATATCGACTTGTACATCTCGTTGCAATGGATCTACTTGTAACCCTATTTAAACGATTTGTTTTTTCCCTTCCCCTCCACAAACTATACCAACCTCAAATACAGTGAAAGCAGGGGTTAGACCATGAGGGAGGGACATACAAAGCAACAAAGAAATAATCTTATAAATGTGTTAGAAACAATCACCTGAAAGAAAAAAAAACATTTGAATACGAATCTTAGGGTTCATTTCCCTAACATCAACTTATCTGACCTTTTCTGCTTGACTCAGACATATACAATTGCAAATAAGGGAAACCATGGGACCTATGTTTCTTTGGGCCTGGCTTACTACACTTAATATAATTTTTTCCAAGTTTTTCCATTTTCTAACAAATGTGGCAGTGTCATTCTTTCTGATGGAGGCATAGAATTCCATTGTGTATACCACATTTTCTTGATCCATTCATCTACTGAGGGGCATCTTGGTTTGTAAATAATGCTGCAATAAACATAGTCATGCTAGTAGCTTTAGTGTGACTTTTAATTGTCTTGAGTTCCTGGATTTGCTTTCTTTGATACCCATGAATGTGTATATGGATGACGGTATTATTCAAAATTCATAAATTTTATGAAGCTACTCCTAGTGGAGGATTAAAGAGACAGTGGTGAAAAACAAAAAACTTTCATATCTTTCCTCTTTATTATTTATTTTTGAAATAGCATATTGGTATGTGTCACAGGCTGGCCTTGAACTCTCTGTGTAATCCTCTAACTTGCAAGCAGCTTCAGCCCCCTATGGGATAATATGACATGCATGTATACCACCATGTCCAGCCATGTCAAACCACTTCCAAATGGCTGCTTCCACTTTTTGAAACTGATTGCTTTAAAATTCAAACATGAAATAAATTTTGTCCTACCGAGTTTATATTCTAAATGAGTGATTGGTTTACTTAACTCATGAGAATTTCTATATTGTATTTACATGAAAATAATATTTAAAGTTTATTTTTACTCATTTTTCTGAAATCTATTTTTATGACTTTCTAAGTCTGACTCTTTCATGATTCTTTTATACTTGATATACACATAAACATTTGTTAGAATCCCTCCTGATTATCTTTTGAGGATTTTAAGATACAATATTTAAGACAAAACTCACTTTGGAGCCAGGTATTTGTAAACCTAGCTATTCAGAAGTCTGAGATCTGAGCATCATACTTCAAAACTAGTCTAGGCTGTGTCTCGGGTTTTAGAGCTCTTGCCTTGACCAAAAAAACTCAAGGACATGACCCAGGCCCTGAGTTTCAACCCAAGGACTTACTGGTACATGTGCATGCACACATACACACACACACACACACACACACACACACACACACACACACACACACACACACATCACTTTGGTCAGTAAATTTCCATATTATGATTCAAAAATTAAATAAACTGTTTTTAGATATATACAAAATTTAGTCATTTTGGTGTGTATTATACTCAAGAATTTTATGTGCTTTTTGTATTATAGGAAAATGCCAGAATATATGTATCCTTGTTTTATGATTAAATGTTTTTTTTTTAATTTTTATTCTATAGTACTCTTAAGAACAAAGTTCACAAAGCTGTCTTGTGTTTGACTTTTCTTATCTGGTAATAATAAAGGAATTGTGGCAGTAATATTTAGACAAATATTTAACTTTGGTAAATAATATAGTACAATGTGCTAAGAAGATAATAAAAACATCTAACCTACATCAGTTCACACAGTTTAAGTTACAGCATATATTTATGAATCAATTACTGGTATATTTGATTTTACCTTTAGAAATTATGGCAAGGGTAAAGTTTTATAATTTCCTAGCTTTAATTGGCATGTATGATAATAATACTGAAAGTCATTTCAGATGTGTATTGATTCTTAAAATAATGTTTGTGTTGGCATGTCTCTTCAAGTTGCAAGTAACAGTTCAATATAATTAGTATTTTGTCTTTATGGTAAAGTTTGTCAAGATAATATTTTTTCTTTTTATCTTTACATAATTTTACATGGAATTCCCATTTAAAAAGCTGTTTATCAATATAATACATCTTGATTAGTGTCATCCATCTCAAATATTTTTATATATTGCAATGAATAAGTATTTTTGCTTACTGTTTCAATGTTTTTAATCTTGGGTATTCAAGTTTTCTTATATTCCTAAGATACCATGAACTTCCACCATTCTATATGATATACATTTATTGTTTTACTTTTTACACATAACCTAAATTTTCATATTTTTCTATTCAGATGTTTTATTGTGCTGATTATCCACTACTTTCTCCACTCTTCTAGTATTTATTGTCAGTTGGAATGTGTGGTGTGATATTATATGTACTTTAAATGAATATTTTGTTTTCCCAACTCTCTGTGATTTTCCCATAATTTATAAATGAAAGTCTGTGGGGTTGTGTGTGTGTGTGTGTTTTGTCTGTGTGATGAACACATGCATATACTTTTATTTATTTTACTCTCGCCTTCACATACAACTGAGTTGCTGAGACAAGTTTTCCCAGTGGAAATGTTTTCTTCTCTTGCTTAGATTTTCATCTAGTAGAGATAAATGTTGGGAAGAATGATGGATACTTATACCGTGTGTGTGTGTGTGTGTGTGTGTGTGTGTGTGTGTGTGTGTGTGTGTGTGTGTGTGTGTATGAGAGAGAGAGATACAGACAGAAAGACTGACAGACAGACATCAGACAGACAGAGATAAACAGAGACAAAGACAGAGACAGAAAGACAGAGAGAGAATGGAAGGCAAGAATTACAATGACTGCATGCTGGGCTAGGAAGGGGGCTCAGTGATAGAGTGCTTGCCTTGATCTGAAGAGCTGAGGGACAGTGCCCAGGCCCAGAGTTCAGGCTCCACGAGCACCACCACCACCACTGCCAACAACACCACCAGCACCAACAACAGAAGAATGACTGCATGTTGGTAATTTCTGAGTTAGGTTTTCCTCTAACTTATCCTGGCCTTTCTGCCCACCCTGCAGAGCAGTTGAGCCTCCAGTACATATGGTGTTCACAGATGGAAGAGTCCGGACATGTCTGTCACCATGCATAGTTTTAATAAATTGTCTGTGGGCCATTTTTGCATTACTGATTGTTTTGTCTGTTTTCAGAACATGGTTGAAAGAGAATAAGAAAACACTGCCTGTGAATATTTTATTTTGGCATAAAACATCATTACAGAGACAAATGACTAAAACAAGCACAGATTTCTTATCCCATAGCTGTTTTAGGTCAAGAGGCAATGTAGAATATATCAAATTTTAAGTTCATCTTGATTTTAACTGTAGATGGAATGCTAGTGCTAGAACCAGTAAAAATCCTGCTGGCTATCGTGTTGCAAGCACCTAAACTGTGGACATGTTACAGTGGAGGTGTACATGTATACATTCCTCATTCCTAAGTATTCATTATTTAGAAGGAGGATTCAGCTTAAAATCCTAAGTATCATCATGACTTCTTATGTTCCATATTTTTTAGACCTTCCTAGTTAATATGTGTAATGAACTTTTCAGGAAATGCATTTCAATTCAGTTTGCATACTATTTACTATTTTAGTCTTTGTCTTTGATTTTAACCTTCTCCATGTGGCTATAGGAGATACAGCTGCTTTCAAGGCAGTAGTTATATTTTTCTGGTATTTATGAGGACTTTGACCTGAGAACTTTCTGCAACTCACGAGTTTACTTTTTTCAGGGTTGCTTTATGCACTTATATACAGTTTTGTTTTGATCCTTCTATTCTTTTTTTTTTTTTTGCTAAAACATTCTATTCACTTAAAAACTAATCACATGATTGCAAGTGTCTATAGATGGTAGATTTATTTAATTGTTTCCTTTTGCTTGACATAGACTGACATAATACTTATATTGTCTAGCAGAGACATTTTTTCTTAAATTTGGCTCAGTTTTCTGAAATTATTTCTAATATCAAAAGCTGTTCCATTCAGAATGAATGTAGACATAGAAATTAAAGTTTCTTTCATAGTAGGCTTGAGGAGACTGATGGTCACTGACTTCAAATTTAGGGAAAACAGTGGATGCAGAATAACAATAAAACAAATGAGAACACACAAAATCTTTTTGTCATTATCATCACAAAGGGAAGATAGACAAACTGAAAATCAAGTGATTCTCTCAATTTTTCTCTTGCCTCATCAGACCACTTAGGACACAGGATCTGTTGAATTTGACTATCCTCCCACCAAAAAAAAAAAGTTATGCACTCTTTTTTTCTTCATGTATTTCCTTTCTTTGACTCTAAAAGAAAAACATGCAGAGTAAGGTATTTGTGCAACAATGTTTCCAGGTTTTCTGAGATGTTACATAATAAAACTGCAAATCCCAAACAGAAAGCATATAAATGTACTTTTAAACAAATTTAATAAAATATAATAGTGTTCTATTCATCAGGTTATAATTTTAACATTAATTGCATGATCTTCTATAATGTCTGCAAACCCTTATTATAAATATAGCTATCAATGTAAAGATTTCTTAGGGCATTGTGTAATGCAGACTTAAAAATTTAGGACTTAAAATTGCAGATCACAGTTCAAGGTCACAAACAATAAGAAAATACTGGAAAAAACTCTCTTAACAATGAGGACATCAGCAAGTATTGCAAGACAGTTTGTTTTGGAATATTTCACTCTTTATATTTTGTCACTATATATGATTCTGGTGCCCTACATATAATTAGAGGAGGTGTAGGTAAACAACAAAATGTTGAAACAAAGATACAGGTTGACCCATTTTAACGAGACATACAAGACACTATATTGAAAATAAACTTTACAACTGGGGTAGGGGAGGAGAGGATTTGTGGAGGAGGGAAGGAAAAGATAGTAGGGGAAAAACAAAGGAGGGAGTAACAATGTTCAATAGGAAATGTGCTCTTACCTTACTCATGTAACTTTAACCCCTCTGTACAGTATCTTTACAATAAGAAAATTAATTATTTATTTCTGGGGGTTTAGCTTGCTGCTCTTTTTCAAGGAGGTTCAGATGTTTCATTAAATTGTTGGTTTCAGATCTCTCCAATTTGTTGATACAGGAACTCAGGGCTATGAACTTGCCTCTGAGTACTGCCTTTGCTGTTTCCCAGAGGAGCTGGTAATTTGTGTGTTCATTTTTTTGAATATCACGAACATTTGAATTTCCTTTCTAATCTCTCTCATGACCCACTGGTGATTCAACAGTGTTTTGCTCAGCCTCCATGTGTTACAGGACTTTCTTTGATGGTTATTGGTGTTGAGCTCTAATTTTATTCCCTTGTGGTCTGAGAGAGAATGCAAGGTATAACTTTAATGTTTTTGAATTTGGACAAGTTTGCTTTGTGACCTAAAATGTGGTCTATTTTGGAAAATCTTCTGTGTGCTGATGAGAAGAACGTGTATTCTGATACTGCTGGGTGAAATATTCAGTAGATGTCGGTTAAATCTAGTTGATCTATGCAGTTGTTTTGATCTGTGATTTCTCTGTAGTGTTTTTGATGACTTGATCTATCTAGTGGGGATAGTGGTGTGTTAAATTCCCCAACAATTAATGTCCTTGGATCTATGTAAGATTTGAGGGAAAGTGGTGTTTTTTAATAAATTGGGTGCTCCATTGTTTGGTGAATAGATATTTAGAATTGCAATATCCTCCTGAAAGAGAGATCCCTTAGTTAATATGTAGTGACCTTCTTTATCTCTTCTCACTAATTTTAATTGAAGTCTATTTTATGTGATATTAGGATTGCAATTCCCTCCTGTTTATGGGGGTCGTTTGCTTGGTAGATTTTATTCCAGCCTTTCACTTAATGTACCAAGTGATTTTTTTGTTACTTTGTATGTTCCTCCCCCTGTTTTCACTGTATTTGATGTCTGTGTTTTGCATCTTGTATATACACTTCTCTAATGGGGAGGGGAAGGGAAAAAACAAAATGTTTAAATAGGGATCCCATTGTAACAATGAGATGTACAAGACACTATGTTGAAAAATGAACTTTACAATTTAGGTGAGTGTGGTAGTTGTGGAGATGGGAAGGGATGGTAGGGGAAAACAAAGAAAGAGGCAATAATGTTTGATAGGAAATGTACTCATTACCTTGTTCATGTAACTGTAACCCCTCTGTACAGTACTTTTACAATAAAAAAAACTTTAAAAAAGAAAGAAAAATTTTAAAAAGCGAAGAACTTAGTTGAGAGAAGGGAAGGGGTAACTAGTTGGACAAGAAATGAACTTACTGCCTTATTTATGTAATTCTGTACATTACCTTGATCATTAAAAAATGAAACATAAAGGAACGTAGTTGGAATTTAGTCTGGCAAGTCTAATCAATGTATTTTTTCATGAAATGATGGCATTACATCAAAAATTTTCAGGATTATATTTTCAGCAAAAAATAAATATATAGAACATAATCTTTTTTATATGAATGTTTCTGCAATAAGCCTATATTCATATTTATATGGTAAATCTTTTTTTTTTTGGTCATGAGGCTTGGGGCACTGTTCCTCAGCTCTTCAGTGCTAGTGCTCTACCATTGAGTCACAGTACCACTTCCAGTTTTCTGGTGGTTTATTGGATATAAGAGTCTCATGGCCTTTCATGCCAGGGCTGGCTTTGAACCACAATCTTCAGATCTCATCCTCCTGAGTAGGTAGGATTCCAGGCATGAGCCACCGGCCTGGAATGCTACCCATTCTAAAATTTAATTTAAAAAAAGCCTTGGACATTTCGAAAGATCTAATGTTTGTGCTAGTTATAACTACTTTTGAGCCAATTAAAAATCTATGAGCATACTTCTAGATTACTTAAAAATACCTCAAGGCTGAAACCATCAAAAGAAAGTACGTGCCAATCCCTTCATACACTATCTGAATTTACTTTTCTAGTACTGAAATTGTAAACGTTCCCATAAATGAGTACCCATTTTTCTATATAACTCACTTGGTGGTTTGTCCATCATAGACATGCAATTGGCACTTCAAATGAACTGATAGATACTTGTTGTATCCCTGAAAATTTTAAATGAGAAAACTAACATAATCATTTCCAAGCAAACAAAGGCTTGTGAAACATTGGCCTTAAACTTAAGGGTGTGAGCCTGTGTTGATTTTAGTTTATACTTATAACTTGCTATTTTTTGCTTTGTGCTGACAATTGATCCTTATATGTATTTCCAAGTTTTAATTAAGCAACTCTTTGGGGAAATAGGTGAGAATTCAAAAATGTCACCCATGAAAAATTAATTTTTCTTGACCTTTTATTATAGTAATGGCATGCTTTCAAAGGAACTTAAAATCACTCAGCCCAATAATATTATATTTGTGCAAAATCTTTGAGCCAAGTTATTCCATATTTCTAGTTTTCAGTTTTCTTCCCACTAGTTATAGATATTTCCTCTGACTGGTGTTATATGAGATTGAGAAAGTGCTAATTTATACTTACCTTGGTGTTACAAACTTAACACTCTGGAATTTAACAATACTTATCAAGCGTCAAGTGTTAAAGATCTTAGAATAAAATGTGGACTATTTTTCCCTAAAATCTATAATGATATTTGGAATCATACTCTAAGAAACGCTTCAGCAAGCAAATATAGGAATTTCATATATACAGAAAAGATTATGGTGTGCTTATTTTTCTTCCAGTATGTTAAGAAAGGTAAGTACCAAGAAAGCATGCTTTCTCCTTATACCAAAGAAGAGTACTTCATTTCACCTCTGAAATGTCCATACTTGTTAAAACTTAATTAGCATATCTCTATTGCTAGAATGTGTTCTGTGAGTTTTTATTTGCATTATTTGAAAATTTAGAATTTTATTTGGCAAATAATCCTTCAATTATGACAATATAACCACCGTACTTCTCTGGTAAGAGATTACTCAGCCTTGTCTATGAAGACTGAAATTTTTACTTGCATTACAATGTCTTAGGATTTATCAATGTTCCACTCACTGTCCCAGACAAAGGTGACTTAATCATAACCCAGCTGGTCCTATGGTTCATTTTTATCTAAATCTTCCATTGAATGATTTCATAATAATTTCACTTTAATATTATCCTTTTCGATGCTTCCCAAATAAAAAAGTATTTTCTTTTGGTAAAAGTATATAAAGAGTTGTATTTCTGATTTCCTACATATTTATACTTGCTTGTAGTGTTTAAACTAATAAGAGTATGATTTAAGCTTATTATTATGTTTTATATGTGGTGTATATGCATGATTTTATATATTAAAAGAACAGAAGTGAGTCACAAAACCAACACTTATTTAAAGTTTTAAGACTTTTAATTTTATTGTGTATTAACTTGTATAATTCTCTGACTCCAATGCTGAACATCAAAATGCTAAAATTTTGAAAAGGAATTAAGTATATGACATTTTAACTTTTTGGTAGTAAAATTATTTTATGAGCAAAAATATGTGTTAAATATACATATATAAGCATATGTATACAATATATATACATACCAGGCAAATTTTATTAACATAACACATAAATATGATCCAGAGAATCATATTTATATACGTATTCAGTGAATATTTATTAAAACAAAACAAACAATAAAACAACTGTGATCCACACTCCCTATACCACCTGTCCTGTCCTAGCTTCTGGCAACTTTTAATACTACTTTCTATCTAGCTTTATTATTTCATTTAGCACAGTAATGTAAGGTTCAACAAAAATTCAATTGAATACTTTTTTTAATCACCTGGATCTATTAAGATACAATTAAAGGAATACATTGACATGTTCTTTTGTCTAGCTCTGAATTACATTTGACATGTAATCTCTGTATGCTTATGACAAATTATTTTTCCTTATAATGTGGGCTATTAATAATAAATAGATAATTCAGTTTTTTAAAATATACTACAGTTTTGTTGTAGGCTGACCTTTACAGAAAAATTTAGTATGTATAGCATAGCCAAGTTACAAAGATCAAATGCAATCACTTATGAATTTATGAAAAAGAATAAGGGAGGAGAGATACCTTACTTCATAACTCATCAGAAATGGGAGCAGAATATGCAGAAACTGTGCAATTTCTCAGTCAAGCTAATCAGATTGCCTTTTCTTTTTTTCCCTTATTGCCTTCAAGCATCCATTCTGTTCTCAATGAGATTCAATTTTTTAAAAATGCACAAAACATTAATGAACATAAACATTTTTCAATTTTTAATCTTTTCTAATGCATGCAGGTGACATATATACACACATATCTATGTTTCTATATGTAATACTGATTTCATAACATATTTGTCGATCCTTGTTCTAATATATATTTTAATTCTTATCTGACAAGTCTCACTTGGCAGAGCTATATATTGAAGTGAAAATTTCAGCAATCCTTACATTGATGACATTGACATGGCTTTGAGGGTCAACAGAATATGACCCAGTCATTGCCCAAATTTCCAAAAATTACAGGTTTTTTTTTCATAGTATACATGAATTTGTAAATGTGATTAGTCGGAGACTTTAAAAGAGAAACTATACGCTGGATTTTCCATTTGGATGTGTCAAATCTGATCAATTCTAAAAAGCTGAGTAGTTTCTCTTGGCAAGACAATTTAGGAGGACAGTCAGAGAACACACATGTGAGAAGGACTCAAAGCACTTTGATAATCCTGGAACCATTTCCTAAGCACAATAACCAGAAATGAATTTCTAAAGTCTTTCGGCCTCTGTTATTTTGGCAGCCATTGGAAAAAGTCATCTCTTTGTCACATTGTCAAAGACTAGGATTCTATCATGAAATGGATTCATTAGAAAGGGAATTTCACCCCGGATTTGTTGAGAAAAGACAAGTTGGCTGACTCCAGGAGTTTTTCCTATGTGCAATCACATCAAAATAATCAGCTGAGGCAGGTAGGACTTCTTCCTCATAAATTGTGAGATCCTTTATCTGTAATACTTAAGTCACTAATTTGTTAGTCATTGATTATTGTAGACATTAGTTTTTGTTAATTTTCTTATCTAAACTGTGACAGTCAAGTCCTAAGAGTAAGAAGACATGATTCTCTGGCATGATTTTGTGTGTATCTCAAATATAGTAAATGACCAATCAGTAAATTAATTGTTTCACATGTAGATTTTAGATTTAAATTAGGTTAGATATAGATGGGTACATGACTACATGTAGTTATCTAAGTACGTGATCATATGCAGTTACTTAGGGATAAATATATAAATATTTTCTTGCTTATTAGCACTTTCTCTGCTCTATGCATCTAATATAGGAAAATACTTTAGATTCAAGTTATTGACAAAAAAGATATTCCTATGCTGTAATAGGAGACCTTAATTCAAGAGCTCTGCTACTCTAAAGATAGACACCCCATATTTTCTAAATTTGATATGTTTTATTTAAACTCTATATATTTACTGATCAGTCTTGCAATTAATTACACTGGAAAATGTTCAAGAATGTACTTAAGTGGTTTATGCAATAACAATGCTTATCGGGGGTGGGAAGGTGGCTCAGTGGTAGAGTGCTTGCCTTGCATGCATGAGACCCTGGGTTTGATTCCTCAGCAACACATAAGCAAAAAAAAAAAAAAAAAAGCCGGAAGTGGCGCTGTGGCTCAAGTGGTAGAGCACTAGCCTTCAGCTGAAGAGCTGAGGGACAGCGCCCAGGCCCAGAGTTCAGGCCCCACAACCGGACACCCCCCCCCAAAAAAAAATAACAACGCCTACCTTGTGTACATTTAAAAATTTACCTGGGGACTGCTGCTTCTCTTCACTGATTTTTAGATGAATTCTTGGTATTAAGAATGTAATTTCTTTCTTTACTAAATATGAAAAAAACCACATAAGTAAAAATTGTGTACATAGCATTCTAAGGATTCCATATTTGAGGAGAACTTTGTCAGATGCAAGGTCACACAGCTGAAATAGAATTTGAGGAAATCCAATAGTTACATTTCATTTTCATAGTTGAATTTTGTAAAAGCAGGCATGAACATGGTTTTCATTTTACAGGATAATTTTAGTTTATTTTAGATCTCAAGGTTATTTGAGAATCTTACAGCAAAATATATTAGATATAGTATAAGTATGTATTATGCTGTACAGAAATAGAATAATTCTTATTATTTACCCTGAATTGGATGAGAAATTGCATAAATCTTATTCTTCTATCCTTTTTTGCAGCATAAGTTTGAGTCAAATGAAGCAATATTGGCATGAAAATCTCTACCAACTGCTCAATTGTCAGATATCATAATATTCTTCACTCTGAGAAAATATGCATCTTATATTGCCATTTCTAAATATAATATAACTATTACAAAATATTTTAGTAAGAATATTTTTGAAATGACAAATTTAGGAGTGAACTTATTTCTTTTGGCAAAATAAGTGAATTAATTAAATGAAACAATTTATGAAATAAAAATTTCTCATTCTGGGTGTATCTTTTGCTTTATAAATGAATAAATTAACACTTTGGCATGAGCTTGGAGGAGAATTTTTATGCAAACTAGTCCATGGTTAATGTAAAAGAATAAAGAGGCAAGTTATTATGTTTTTAATTCTCCATTGCCAGCCCACTATAGCTGGCCCACAAGACATGCAGAGATTGAGCCAGATTGCATCTTTCTGAAACTTGGTATAATTTAAATGGAATCAAAGGCACAATGTTAACTTGCATGAAACTGGAATTGACAAGAAAGTCTTTTCTGCATAAGATGATAAAATACTGAGCACTTCACATTCTCGAAATATCTACTGTATTTTTTCAGTATTCCCAAGAAAAATATTTGATTTCCAATTCCATTGGGTATTTTTTCTGCATTATACATTTAGAAATCTAAGTGAGGAAAAAAATCTCTAATAAAATGTACACCTTTAAATCTTTTCCTGAGCAATACATAAGAGATGTCTATGGCAATACAAACCAGGATTCTGAATCTTTTTGATTATTGAGCAGTTTTCACTGTAGAAATATATAAACAAATGTATATCCATTCTCTTTGAGATAGACATGTTTTATTTACATACTTTTTTCAACTAAAGGCATTTCAAGCATCTTATACAAAGTTTTCTATACTCATACAATTTAAATTTCCTTTTATTATAAATCTAGGAGGGAAGTACATATATATATATGTGTATATATATATATATGAAAAGTTCATTAATTAGTGAATGTAATTGATTCCTTCTTTACAAAATGGATCTCCTCTCCTCCAGCTATGAAAACTTTAGTAAGCCTGAAAGTAGAAATTTCTCTTCCTAGAAGAATATTACAGCTTTATAACTGTGTCTTTACCTTTAGCTGGTATATGTTTGTATCATACTAATAAATGTGATGAAAAGATGATTGATGCCACTGACGTTGTTGTTAAAATGTATTTTAAATTCAGGTTTGGTTGTCGCCTGATTGTTTATTAGAAAAATAGTTGTTCATTTTCTAAACTTACTGTGTTATCATTGTAGAAAGGCAAACACTGAATTCTTATCAACTTCAGAAACTTTTCTCTGAATAGTTATCTTCAAGCATACCCTTCTAATATCATAAATACATGTTGATTATCATAGTGTTAGAATAAGTAAAATGAAGGACTACTATACACCAATATACATTTATTTATTGAAATAAGAGATCTAAGGCATATCCATACTCTTGGGGGGAAATATTCAGCCTTCAATGTGTCCCTGAGTTCCCCAGGTGATTCTACTTTATGCTGAAATAAGAACACTACTAATCTTGTAGATTTCTACAAGAACAAGATTCACTATGAGTATATACCCTATGAGATACTAGTGACAACTACTGTCAGACCTTGGAAATTATCCACTGTTCATCCATTAGTTCCAGAAGGAAGAAACTGTCACCTGACTTCAACATAGAAAATTATGGTTAGTGTAACTTGGTGGAAACCTGTCTGCCCTGCATAATGATTTGTGGAGGAGATAAGTGGTGCTCCATAAAGAAGAACCAGAATTCTGAGAGAGTTTCCAATGGCCTCTCAACATTTTAGAAAGAGCATAAGGTGAGACATTCTCTTTGGAACAAATGTATAAGATTTCTTGTTATAAAGTAGACAGAAATCTCATGGAATTAGAGACTTTTAATCAAAAAAGAAAAAGATTTAATCAGAAAAATTCAAATCATCTAGTAATTTATGACAAAGAGAAAAATAAAATTTCAGTCCGAACATAAATTAGTTGTCATATGAACTAGATGACAAGAAAGAGACACACTTCCCTCCAGGTACAAATGCTTACAATTACCTTAAGTTTGCATGTGTGTGTGTTTGTGTGCATGTGTGTGTTTGTGTGATTTTCAATAGTCTTTGAGTGCTATCTTCAAAAGTAGAAATTTAGCCAGGGCTTAATATTTGCCGAATCATGCATTACATTGCTAGTGACACTTGCAAACTCTGGTGTGAAGTCTCTGGCATGAAATAACATAATAAAAAATGAAGAAAATGTGTTTAAGGAAATTATGAAAAAGTTGTATGGATGTGTGCCACCAGAAAAGCTCAGTGGGAATGTAGAAACCATGAACAGAGACAAATGGACATATATGCTAAAAGATTTTCATTTTAATAAAAGATATCAATTTCTGATTCATAGTTTTACCAGGTGTTTTACATTATTGCATGGTTTAGTTGTTTCAATTTTTGACTAACTGTAGTGTTGTCATTGTATATAGATTGGGAAATATGAAAAGATTATTTCCTGTCATCCTACAATGAAGATATTTATCTTTTCAGGAAAGATGAGTATCAACTAGTGGGAAAATATTACCTAATAAATAACACATAAAAGCCTTGTGTAAATGATAGGGTTATACAACCTAAGTCTATTATGTTATTGGACTTTATTATAATAGAAGAGAGAAATGAGCATTAGTGTTTAGAAATCTTTAATAAATAGGTTTAAAGTATAAATTTGGATTTACTTCAATTATATTAAGTATATTAAAATTACAATTCAATTATATTTCAAATTCAATGGAGCTTAAATTACATTTTGTTACTATATCAAAATGATACCAGAAAATATGTTTCCCTGTTAGAAAAATTCTAAACACACATAATGTCTTAGTCATTTGTATGACAGTAGTATATACAATGCAGGCTAGAGTTTATTGTCTGTATAATATTAATAATACATGTGTTAATGCTGTCTTCAGTGATAGATCGGAAGATAGAACTTGCTTGTGGAGCATTTAATTCTATAAAATATAAGAAAATCTAAAAATATTGGTACTTCTTGATGCTGATAGGAGCATAATATATGGATTGATTCAAGAAAAAGTCAATTAATTTCTGAGATTCAGTCAAAAATTAACTTCTAAGCAGTAAGAGAACTTACCACACCTTAAAGGAAACCTTTATGTATATGTTTTATAAGTGTCTTTGTAGAGAGAAGATAGGAGGGCAAACAAAAAAGAAAACATATCCATCTGATTCAATGTTTTTAGTTTCAAGCTTTTATTCTGCAACATATGTTCAGATAAGATGCAGCTTGAATTTTAAGTCATAATAGCTGCAATTGCCTACTCACTAGCTAGATAAAGATGTTAAATGTTTATGCTAGGTCTTACAAGGATTGTGTGCTTATAGTTTCTAAGAGAGAGCCATTAAACTAGGATGGAAGGGATATTCACTGTTTTCTATGGCCACTCAGGGTGCTGTCGACTAAAGATTAAAGCTCCTATAGGCATAGTGATCATGGATTTATGAAATTCTCAGAGGATAGTTTTGCAATTCTAATATATATTCTTCTCTAAAGGAAGTTATGCACTTCCACAAGAGAAACCATAAGACAAAAATTCAAACTAATTGAAAATTAAGACGAGGGATGGAGAATTTTTAACATCTGGATGATAATCAATTGCTGTGACATAAACAGCAAGACTAACTCATAAATCATAGCGGCCAATGTAATTGCAATCTTTATAAAACTCTAAACTTAGTTCTTGGTTCTCATACATTCATTAACTTTATTGTCACTTTCCATTGTATTGTATTTAAATTTTTGTAAATATGAATAATCACCTGCTTAGGGAACAAATATAGGGAACAAACCATTATAATTATCCAAATAACTGTAACACTGACATTCTTACAATTTCTACATGGATAGATAAAAATCATATTCAATCGTACATCTGTTGCATAAAGCCAATAAATGCATAGAAACTTTTGATATTATCTCTTAAATACTCATATGGTATCTACTGTAGTAAAGGCTATATATTTTGTGAGTGTAATTTTTTTATTTGTATATATACCGAATGCATATAAGAATAATCAGAAGGCAATATTTTCCAAGTGCTTCAGATAATTTTACTGTTTTCATTCATATTTCTCTTACAAAGAAAGCATCTACAGTGTGCTGTGAGAACTCTAGCAACCTTCCTTCTTACATGCTTACAGTTTGGACTATATGGAATCCAGATATAACAAGATAAGGACTCAAATGTTTTTTCTTTCTCGCTATTGTTTCTAACATATTTATAAGATGATTTCTTTGTTGCTTTGTATGTCCCTCCCCCCTGTTTTTACTGTATTTGATGTTGGTATAATTTGGGAAGGGGAAGGGAAAAAAGAAAGTGTTTAAATAGGGATACAGGTGGACCCATTGCAACAATGAGATATACAATACGTTGTGTCGAAAAGCGAACTTTACAACTTTGGCAGGGGACTGGAGGGGGTGTGGGAGGAGATGGGAGGGCAGAGATGGTAAGGGGAAACAAAGGATGAGGCAACAATGCTTTATAAAATTGAAACCTGTCTGTACGGTATTTTCACAATTAAGAAAAGAAATGTACTCATTATCTTGCTCATGTAATTGTAACCCCTCCGTACAGTATTTTCACAATAAAAAACTTATTATTAATAAAAGAATATGCAGATATAAAAACTATGCCTCAAAGGTTTTCGTGGGTGGCATTACTTCTGTTTCCTTTAATATGGGTGTGCTTTCAATCACATACTCCATAGCAGCCATGTGTGTGACTCCGCTTCCACTGATTATAAATACATAAGTGAAAAAAGTTAAGTAGAAAAGCTTATATCTTTATAACGGATGATATTTGCTAATTTAAGTTTAAATTGATGGAACCCTACATACCTACTGATCATTCTAACTAGGATGAAAAGGCAATTCAATGTGATTCTCATCACTGAATTATGTATTTTCCCTTTCAATACTCAGTCATATGTTTGTGCCTTTTATTTGTCCATTAACACATAAAGGAATGTAGGTTCTTTGTATAAAATTGTGTCATTCTCCCATCCCTTGGCTTGAAAATGTTGCTGGGGCTAACAAAGAATATCATTATGCACACATGATAAAATGACAAGTTCAGTATTAGTCTCCTTCTTTATGAGGTAATAATTTAATTCTTTCTAATAACAAAACTAAGAAAAATACTAGAAAATACTTATATTTACTTATATTTACTAATTCATCACTGTTGCTAAAGAGATTTGTCTTCTAAAACAAAATTGTTAATATCTAGGTTCTGACATAAATAATGTGAGCAGATGTATGGATTGTTAATCAAATTTGGATACATCTACAATGACAAAAATGGCCATTCAATGATTCCAGAAAAACTGTGTATTAAGGCTACTTGTATTCTTTTATTCTCACCTCTACCTATAACCCCCAAAAGTACTGCATACCTCACAGGAATTAGAGAGAACGTTCTATAATTTCCGGTAGGTTTATTGGCACTGGAGTGCAAATAACACGTTCTCTGTTTACTGTTTCTCCTCAGCATTAGAACACAGTCTATGAAATGTTTCTAGAATGTAGTAGTTACGATATACAGGGTTTTTATTACAGTATCAAAGTCACAGGAATTTTCTAGAAACTAGAGGTAGAACACTGGAGAGGAAGAAAAAACTGTATATATCTAGAAATAATTTTAGCTTCTATTTAAATAATAATAAATGTTAAAGAGGAAAATACTGCAGGTCTAGAAGTAGTAATTCTGGGAATGAATTCAACTTAGTAGGGTATTTAGGCACACTTTCATATTTAATACTGGACTGGATATAAATGGACAACTTACTGACTTTCAATTCATTTTCTTTTTTTTATTTTTTTATTTTATTTATTTATTTTTTGTGAACATACTGTACAGAGAGGTTACAATTACATGTGCAGGATAATGTGCACATTTCTTATCAAGCATTGCAGCCTCCTCCTTTATTTACCCTTCACATCCCTTCCCAGCCCCCCCCCCCATCCTCCCCCCCTCCCCCACACCAACGTTGTAAAGCTCGTTTTCGACATGACAACTTGTATTTCTCATTGTTGCAACAGGTCCACCTGTGTCCTTAAACGACTTGTTTTTCCCCATCTCTACAAGTTATACGGACATCAAATATAGTGAAAACAGGGGTTATACTGTGGGGGAGGGACATACAAAGCAACAAAGAAATAATCTTATAAATGCGTTAGAAACAAATGCATGAAAGAAAAAAAAACATTAAAATACATATCTAAAGGTTCATTTTCCTAACATCACATTATCTGACCTTTTCCGCTTGACTCATACATATACTAGATATAGCAAATAAGGGAAACTATGGGACCTATGTTTCTTTGGGCCTGGTTTACTTCACTTAATATGATTTTTTCCAAGTTTTTCCATTTCCTAACAAACGGGGCAATGTCATTCTTTCTGATTGAGGCATAGAATTCCATTGTGTATATATACCACATTTTCTTGATCCGTTCATCTACTGAGGGGCATCTGGGTTGGTTCCATATCTTATCTATGGTAAATAATGCTGCAATAAACATAGTTGTGCTGGTAGCTTTAGTGTGGTCTTGTTTGTAAACATTTGGGTAAATGCCCAAAAGTGGGATTACTGGGTCATAGGGGAGCTCTATGTGAAGTCTTTTGAGGAACCTCCATACTGCTTTCCAAAGTGGTTGAACAAGTTTACATTCCCACCAACAATGAAGTAAGGTTCCCTTCTGTCCACATCCCTTCCAGCATCTGTTGTTGTTAATTTCAAACTCTACTATAAAGCCATAGTAATCAAAACAGCTTTGTAGAATTCAATTCATTTTCAAATCTAGCAGCCAATACCTACACTCCAACGTTCTTTCATATCAACATGGATTATAACCTATTGATTACCCAATATTTATTTTACATTCCTATCTTTTATGTACTATTCACTAGTCTGTCAAACTTGAATTTGTCATTGAAGATGTACTCTCACTTTCTTTAATAATGTGTCAAGTCTGTGATAGTTATTTTCTCTTATTATGGAAAAGAATAAATTCTGATTACTTTCAAATCACTGTGAGCTTTGTTGCCACCATTCTGTGCTAGTCTTGAAAGTGATTAGGGAAACACATACAAACACCCATAATAATCATGCATATTCATAAGCATGCATGTATTCATGTAAATACACACATATGTATTTGGATATCTGGATATATATACACACCTATATATTTTTATGCATCTATGCATGAATATATGGATACATTTATAACACTCTATGTATAATTATACAAATATAAATATATATTATATAACATGTGTTTATATACATATACATGTATATATGAATATACACACGTATAACCAACCTGAAACCCTCATTCTCCTGATCTCATGCTCTGGAGTAGCATGTGACCCAGTTTACTTAAATGTTTTGAAAGTAAGGAACTGTTTTTTTTTTTAATCTATGATCAATAAATAAAGAATGATTATTCACTCCTCAAATCCATTCCTGTTTTGAAAGGAAAGTTTTACCACATATAAAATCAATATACTTTTATCTACATGCAGTTATATAGCCATTGATTAAAGTCCAGAAAGTTAGGATGGTAGTCTCATTTGTAACTGTAGCATAACTCCTCGGAAAGCATAAAGCTAATCTTTAATCTTCATATAAGAAAAAAATGAAAAATCAAAACAGAATGCTAAATAAGTGATTTTGATAGATTAACTAGGATTAATACTTACTCAAGGAAACTCTACATTTGCACATTTATCAGATCATTTAAACCATTTAAAAATTTTGTTCAATATATCATTCATTTAGCTTGTCATTTCTAAAACTTTCAATGCTAAATCACTGAATTATTATAATAATAAAAAAGTGAAAAGTCTATGAATGAATTATGGAATAAAATATTATCATGTGACTGTATACAATTAGCACTAGATCTGAAGAGTTTTATGCATTAGTGGTTCTACATTCTGTTAGAATATCTTTGTTAATCAATGTTCAATGCTGTTTGTTACAGATTTAGTTATACTCTCCCTACAAATAAAATACTTTGTTTTATATATTTTAGATAGATTCTCAGCATGAATCATCTGGAATTTTAGGCTTTACTATTTGGTGGAGATTTCATACTGTTTCCACAACAACTTTACTAATTTACATTCTTACTAATAGTGTCAAATAATTTCCATTTCTAACACTCCTACCAGCCCTTCTTTCATCCTTTTGATAATATATATTCTTATGATGATGAGACAAGACTTTATAAGATAGTAACAAAAAGTAGAGTGTTTTACTTATAGTGTTTATTGGTGTAAAATGATAAAGTTTGTATCATATATATAACTTCAAAACCTTTATTAAAATTTTGATATGTGGAAATTAGATAAAAAATGATGTATGATAAATTATATAGGATTCTAGATACTCACACACAGTGATACCAGAAAAGAATACTCAGGAAAGAAATATCTAAGTATTTCTTCATATTTATATAAAATAAACTCTGAGGTATGGAAACAAGAGACCTCCTTTTTTCCATATTTTTAGTTTTTAGGTTTTGGTGATTTGTTTTTACATTATGTATGGTATGTTCAAATGCACATCTGTGAAAAGGGGAGGGTACAAAACTGGGGTGAAAAGAGTTAGAAAGTACAGCAGTGTAGCTCACTGGACACTGATGAAAGTGAACTACACAACTCATAGGTGGAGATGGGAGAGAGGGACTGGGAGAGATTGAGGGAACAGGAAACATTGTACAAAAGAAATGTACTCATTACCTGACTAATGTAATTGTAATCCCTCTGTACATCACCTCTATAATAATAATAAAGTAAATTAATAATAAAAATTAAAAACTAAAATATGAAATTATAAAAACCAATGTAGTAAATAAAGATTAAGGAAAACAAGCTATGTAAATATTTTAATTCATTTATTTCATATTTATATTCTGTTTAGTATTTTATGTAATAGACCTAGCTTTCTGTTTTTACCATTATGGCATGTATTATAGAGTACATCAGTTTAACCAAACCCAACGTAGTAGATGCTCATCAGTGCTTGAAATTTTTCCTAAGGAAGTTAAATGAAATAAACAGTTCCCAGAGCTAAAGAATCAGTTACTGATTGTAATAATTAGATGTGTGGAAAAACAACAAAATTTTTCCTAGCTTATGATTTAGTGACCATGTGTTGAGACCATGTGTTACTTAACATAAACCAATTTCAACTGAAGCATAGTCTCTGCAGTAGAGAATTATGGATTAAAACTTCTCTTTAAATAATTTAAATTAAATTTTGCTGTATTATGTTCTAAAAATGAACACATACATTGTTGGAAATTAAGCAATCAAGGTAATGGTATAGAATACTCTTGACCTTCCACATAAAACTCATTTGTGTTTTATTCATACTTGAAGTGGAAGGGTAAACTGTAAACAGTTACTACAACTTATTAATACATGTCTGAGTTTCAATGTCTTCACCACACTTGTTCATCTGGAGGGTAATATGATTGGTATATAAAGTCTTTATAGAATTACAATATGTGAAATTAGAATATAGGCCAGGCATTGGTGGTTCATGCCTGTAATTCTAGCTACTCCGGAGGCTGAGATCTGAGGATCACGATTCAAAGTCAGCCTGGGCAGGAAAGATCGTGAGACTCTTATCTCTAATAAACCACCAGAAAACTGGACATGGTGCTATAACTCAAGTGGTAGAGTGCTAGCCTTGAGCTGAAGAGCTGAGGGACAGAGCCCAGGCCCAGAATTCAGGCCCATGACCAAAAAATAAAAAATAAAAAAACTAGAATATATGGTTCAAAACTCTAAGAAATAAGGATTTTCTTAAAGACAAGATTTGTATTGATATGCTTATTGATAATATTATCAGAAATAATCTGAATATATTAATTATGCATTACATTTAAAATGTAAATACATTTTTACTTACAGAAATGCATGATAATGCATTCAACTTGAATATATATGACATAAAGATAGTTATCCAGGTAGAATGTTTAAAATAAAAATACTAATATTTCTAAAAATAGAATTATAGGATTTTTATGGAAAATAATAACAATATTAGACCATGGCAAAAATATTCTCCCATTCTTTAGGTTGCCTTTTTATCTATTTGGTTATATCCCTTGCTGTGCAGAAACTTTTTAAGTATGTTATATTCTTGCTGTGCAGAAACTTTTTAAGTATGATGAAATCTCATTTATCAAATATTTCTTTAATTTTCTGTGCTTTTGTATCTTAACACAGAAAGTTCTTTCTATGCCAAAGCAGTCCTAATGTTTCTATCACACCTTTTTGTAACAGTGTTATACTCTCTGGTCTTACATTAAGGACATTGATCCATTTTGAATTGTTGCCGCCACAGCTGATAGCAAAGGGTACAGATTCAGTTTTCTGCATGTGGATATCCAATTTCCAAGCATCATTTTTTGAAGAGATTGTCCTTGTTCCAGCCTATGTTTGAGTTTCACTATCTAATATTAAATGGCTTTTTACTTATCTCTTAGAAAGAATGATATTGTATCATTTGAAAAGAATGGTAAATTATGTGAAGTAAAGAAAAATTATCAAGTAAAAGAAAAAAAAAGAAAAAAAAATGATGTCAAGGGAAGTTGGGTCCAGATAGGCAAAAGATTGACTGTTTTCCCTTATATGTAGAACTAGATTTAGCTTATAAACTTATAAGTAAATAAGTTGAGTGATATGCAAGTGTATGTAAATGTATTAACAGAAATATGGTACATTCAAGGGATAATTCAAATAGTAAAATTACTTAGAATTCAAAATTCAACAAAATAAATACCAAGGAACACATATGCAAAATGTGTGGGATGGGGTTAAGGGGAAATGAGTAGTGGAAAAAAGAAGAGGGGTGGGGAATGCAGTATAAATTAAATATATAATTCACAAAATTAAGAATTATGAGGGAAGGATGAGAATATTGGAAGGAGTTACATTGATCAAGATGCATTGTATTCATAAACTTCTTTGACAAAAGGCAACTCCTTTGTATAGCTACTTATAGATAATAAAAAAATATATTAGTTGGCCCATGCTGCTTCAGCGTCAATATTTGTGATGAACTGTATACTTGTGTATCTGAGATTAAAGAAGAATATTCTCTAGTCACTCATTTCTCTGTCATTTTACTCCTCAATTAAGGCATTTATAAAAGCTAAAATTATATCAGACACCTTGGGACAATGAAAGAAATGACAAGGGAAACTAAGATATTAAATAGGCCCTCAGATCAAATTTCCAAGTCTATTTCAGAAAACATTCACATTGAATTTCCTACTTCTTATTTTCTGTAAGAAGTTAAGTGGCTACCTGAGTTAGTGTATGAATGTATTTTGGGGGAATTTCATATTTAAACACTTACATATGAAGCAGATCAGTCTTATTTTCAATAGATAAATTAAAATATTATTGAGTTTAAATACCTACTATTATTTCTAAGTGGAAAAACTTGAATTTTAACTAGATTATCTACAAAGTATAAACTCTTTAACTAGTTCATCTACAAAACACAAATTCTTAGCACATCTAGAGCTACTGAATCTCTTGTTCCTTGGGAGACAAGTTGACGATATATCATCTGACTGTTTTTAGTGGACTGATTCACTTTACTTAAACTGAAGCAGGTAATGTTGACTGGTTATTATAGGACTCTATCTTTAGAAATGTTCAGTATAAGAAAAATACGTTAGGGGCTGAAAAGGTGGCTCAGTGGTACAGTGGTTGCCTTGCATGCATGAGGCCCTGGGTTGGAATTCTCAGCACCACATAAGCAAAAAGAAAAAAGCCAGAAGTGGCGTTGTGGCTCCAGTGGCAGAGTGCTAGCCTGGAGCTGAAGAGCTGAGGGATAGCGCCCAGGCCAGAGTTCAGGCTCCACAACCGGACACCCCCCCAAAAAAAATTGTTAGATTCCCTAACAAAATGACTAAATATCTGAACTAGGAGGCAAGTTTCTTGCATATACTTATGACTTTCTTTAGCAGATAGAAGAAAGTGACAGTTCCTCACAAAAATCTCTTTATTGAGTAGTCGTTTTTACAAACTCTCCTATAAGAGTAAGTTTTGTTGGACTGGGAATGTGGCTTAGTGGAAGAGTGCTTGCCTTATATACATGAAGCTCTGGGTTCTATTACTCAGTACCACATATACAGAAAAAGCCAGAAGTGGCTCTGTCACTCAAGGGGTAGAACGCTAGTCTTGAGCAAAAAGAAGTCCAGGGACTGTACCCAGGCCCTGAGTTCAAGCCCCAGGACAGGCAGAAGAAAAAAACATAAAAGAACATGTTTTGTTCTATGCAATCTCAACAGCCCACAAATTGAAGATTTACTTTTTACTGTCAATAAAGAAACCACTGAAATTTATAACAATGTACACCAATTCACCAATGGCATTTGTTATAAATGTGAACTAAGGAAAAATCTATTGTTACAGGTAATGAATTGGCTTACGGTTTTGCTTTCTCTCAATATTCATCTACTTTTGGTTGTTGTTATTACATAAATCTTTCCTAGAGTTTGTGTTTCTTGATCCCATGAGTCTCAATAAAAATGCATTTTTGCCTCAGTAGCATCTTAGGGAGGAATGTGCAGGGTATGATGGTTCCACAGAGCCAACAGCTAGGCCATTAATCAAAATGTAAAGAGATAGTGGCAGCGTTTCATGGCTATCACAAAGTGATTGCGCTGTTTCTTCACTCAGTACCACCTTCTCTAATGACATTGCCTTGTTATAAGTTTGAGTAAACTGCACAAATAGAACTCATAATGTTTTACTTTATCCATAGATATAAAATCCTGCCACTGAGAAAGCTTATTAGAATAACCATCATATTAAGTGCAGAATCTATGCTTATTCATCTGTCATAAATCATAACAGAACAAGAATTGTTGTACAAATCTTTCCATCTCATTAAAAAAGTAAACAAATAAATAAATGTGAAGACTCTAATAAAATAGCAATTTATCTAGCTCTTTCTTTTCTCTATACAGCTCAAATACTTCAGATTAAATACCAAATAAAATTACTAAAATTATTTACTAGAATGATTACTAGAATTATTTAATATTGTGAGTCCTCACAATGTTTATTTTGTGAGGATTATAATCATAAGTACTAAAAAGAATTTCAGGTAATATTTAAATTTTTATATAGCCAATTGTAGGTTTGACCTAGTTTGGCCTATTTATGTATTTGACTTTAAAGAGTGCTTTACAAAAATTCTATGTTTAAAATGTCACAATGTAATTATTTTCTTTACAGCACTATTAAAAGGTCTAATAATCATTTGGAAAATGCTAACTGAAGTGTTTGCGAATAAGAATCTGAAGGAAATGTGACAAGGTTGAGATCAAAGTAATAGAAAAATTATCCCACATATGGGTGAGCACTATTGCTTGCTTGTTCTATGTAATTAAAGCTACAAAGACATACCGTGCAATTCCAGCAGGTAATTGAGCTAGACTTACTTGATTTAGATACTGACTCCACTAATTTCCATTAGGATGACTGTATGTAAAATATTCCACTGTGCCCTAGTATTCATGCTTACAAAGTGGGTTTTATAATATGAACCAATGCATGATGTATTTGGGAAGCCCAGTTATTACATATGGCTTAGTATATGGCTGCAAGGCAGATTATTTTTAGCAAAATAGAGTAATGTTTAAATGCTTTATATAAAATGATGTCTGAATCACATGATATGTGTAGATTGTGATATTCATTGGGTAACAATCCAAAAACTGTCATTTTCCATGGTTGATTGTATTTGTAGTACATATATTGGTCCAAAGCAATACTGCATTGAGTCATTTTCAAGAATAAGTGTAAAGAAATAAAATAATTATTTCTTACCTCTCTAAATATTTATTTTAATACATTTTTATTGTAAAAATACTGTATGGAGGGGTTACAGTTACATGAACAAGGTAATGAGTACATTTCCTATCAAGCATTTTTACCTCCCCCTTTGTTTTTCCCCTACCATCCCTTCCCTTCCACCTCCACAACTATACTCCTGCCCCGACCCCACACACCTAAATTGTAAAGTTCATTTTTCAGTATATTGTCTTGTGCATCTCATTGTTACAATGGGTCAACCTGTATCCCTATTTAAGCATTTTGTTTTCCCTTCCCCTCCCCAAAGTAGAGAAGTGTATATACAAGATTCAGGGCACACTCACCTGACCTTAATAGAACTAAGAACTGGAAGATACTTGGCATGTAGAATATCTGACAATAGTTATATGAGTGTTACACATGAGACAATTGAAATTAATAACTATGCCTTATACTGTAAGAGAACAAAAAGCAAATAATTAAAGCTAAGTACAAAGAAAAGTCTAATTTTACCATCAACATATATTTAGTATTTCATAAGGAGAAATAGTATTTCTACTCACCCAGAAATTGACATGGAAGAACAATAGCTTATGAATATTGGAGATTTGAATTTCACTCTGAGATGAAATAATGTCATGATTAAACAATTTGAATAATCAACTACAACAGCTTGAGTGCATGTGCTCTTCAATTTTATATGAAAAGGGAAAAAAAGCATTATAATACAGCTTTCAAGCATTCAAATGTTGGAAAATGTGATAGAAGGGATAAAAATATTTTTATCCTCATCATTAATGTTTAGTTTTGAAATACTTGACATTTCATTATGAATTGAATATAGAAAAAATAAATAAATAGATAAATAAATTTTATGAAAAACATAAAGCCTTACCAGTGAATCTGATGGGTACATTCTTAAAGGAAGGTTAGGGCAAAGTGTTCTCTTTGCCTACATCGTTCAAGTAGAGATAACTATGGCTTCTTTACGAAATGGAAGAGCCATTTATCTTAGAAATGGAATGCAAAAAAAAAAGAATGTTTTGTCTGATTCCATTTGAATGGAATCAGAAAAATTCCATTCAAATTTTGTAGCAGTGAACTGCTACAAAATTTTCCTGTACATAATGTAGTTGTAGGTTGAATCAGGGTCTAGTGAGGCACTTCTCATTGAACCTCCGGGAGGAGAGGAATGATTATTGGGACCTTCTTTCATAAAGGCCCTAACTTTACACCTAAAGGCTCTGACCTTGGGATCTAATCAACTCCCAAAGCCTCATCTCCAAATATTATCACATTAATAATCATGTTATAATGTATGAATTTTGAGGATACCAGTAAAGTTATGGCAATATTTTCCTATTTATTTCCAGAAATATTTGCCATTAAAAAATCTCCCCAAACTGTTACTTTTGCAAGATAATTAAATAGGACTTTCCTTCTCACTTCAAGTGTCTGTGTAGAGTCCATTTAGACAATCTAGATATAAGAAATGTAGAAGAATTTCCTAGCTGACCACTGGTGGGTTCAAGTCCTCGATTTATTTCTCACCACATTGTGATCATGTATTTTTTTTCCAGTTACATGGAGAGAAATATCACATAGGGCAAGTACTGCTGAGAAGTGGAGCATGTGCACTTTATGTCACTTTGAATTAAGTGACACTTTGCTAAGACAAATGTCTAAATATGAGGAGAAGCAGATTGTGCCACCTGTCTTGCTTGTCATAGCTTCAGGCTTTCATTGCTTACAAATATGAATATGAATGAGTTGCCCAAAATGGAGACAACAAAGTCTGGATAGTCTTAGAGAGAATGGAATGACATAGGAATGCCACGGTGACCAACGTCACTGGTGATTATCTTTTATTGCTTTATAGCACCACCAATGGTATGTGTTAGTCAACTTTCCATTGCCATAAAACAAACAAAAAAGATTAACCTGAGTGAATCAGCTAATGGACAGGAGAATTGTTCTGAAGGACATTTTTGGAGCGAATCAAAGCAATCGCTCATGACTGGTTAGCCCCTATTATGTTTGTGACAACAAAGTGCTTCATGAAGGATGAGTGCTTCAAGCATCCTGATCTCCTGTCTTTCAGGATCATGTCCCCAGTGGCATAACTTCTCAACTTTAGGTCTTACTTCAAAGGTCTTACTACGATCTCCCAGAACTATTACGAGTAAGAAACCAAGTCTTGAATTATAGCCTGAGTAGTCCTGTGGATCAAGCTAAATGATTCTTGAAATCGTAACAATAGTATATTCCATTTATGAAGGCATTCCTTAATGTTATCTGTGGAAGAAAAAGATTTGCTAAGCAAAAAGGATCATAAAAAGAGTTGTATTGTAATAGATTCTATAACAGGTCAGATCATGAAGTAATTCATGAATGGATAAAACCTAGTTACAAAATTACAGACACCTATTCATCAAAATGAGAGGTGGGGGTGGGGTGCAGACTCTGTCTAAGGTTTTGTATAACTCCAGGGAGTTGTCAATAGTTATAGATGTGTTCTCTTTGAATTACTATTTTATAAGAACGCAGAGTATTTGTGAACACCTTTTTGAAACATGATTATTTTTTCAAACTGACCACAGGGATGGCACCTGTGGCCCTCAGTGCTGTGCTCTGGGGGTGGGGGTGGGGTGTATCACCCCACTGCAGTGCCTACTTTCTCCCGACTCTTCTGAGTGCCAAGGTTACTTAATTCTTGCCACCTGAACTTCACTTGGTCCTCATTTCATTTGTTCCCTGATGGCACTTGTTTTGTTCTGTCTAACACAGTTCTGATTTTTGTGTTTACTCCCAATAAGAGAAGACACCAAGTTTTATTTACCATTATCTACTTCAGTGGTCAGACTACTGTTTCATGCATATCAATTTTTCAATAATTTCACCTAATTTATGGACTATAACTCCAAGTGCTTTAAAGGCAAGGCTGTTTATTGTTTTATTCTGGTTATGAAGTTTTTAATGGTCTTATTGCTAAAGTGATTTAGTGAAGTGTCAGTCTCTCTCATTACCTCCCTCATCTGTATAATGTACATATAGAAATACTGGCACAGATAGAAATACTGGCACAGAATCAAACCTGAGGGATTGGAACAAAATTCACACCAAACAGAGAATATTTGGAAATAAAAAATCAGACAGCCAAATGACAACTACACTTTATTTTATTTTGATTTTGTAATATTGTATTTAATAAATGCCTAACTCTATATCTTATTCTACTTTGTAACCCATTATTTATCAGCTTGAGAAATGGTGACTAAGATTTGCCATTATTCTAGAAATGTAAACATAGTGTGTGATTGCTACAAACTCACTAAAAACCAAGGAGGGAGTAAGCTGTTAACAAATACTCCTTCATGCCCCAAAATATATATTCATAACTTAGGTAGGCTGTATTATTATGGATTGACTTATATACTGGAAATTTAATTTGCCGGAACTGACTAGATTTTTCATTCAGGGACTGCTAGCTATAAAATGAAACTTGTACATAAAAGAAATAGAAATCAAGAGGGACTTTTTCTTTGTAGTTTCCTTGCCTAGTGCATACTGCACTAAATACTTCCTTTTTGTAGAGACTTTATTGTATTTAGCTGAGTGGTACAACTTTTCTATTTTGTACTTGGTACCAAATGTATTAAATAATCTCTATCTCCTTTCCTTCCTTCCTTTCTTCTTTCTTTATTTCTGTCTTTCTTTCTTCCTTCCTTCCTTCCTTCCTTTCTCTCTTCCTTTCTTTCTCTTTCTTTCTCCCTCTTTTTCTTTCTTTCATTCTTTTACTTTTTTCTTTCTCTTCAATTCTTCCTTGTAATAATTTTATAAATGATGGTCAGATAAGAAAATTTGTAAAATTCTAACACTTTCTTGCATTTCAGGAAACACATGATTTCAAATAGCTTTATTATTGTAAAGTGGAAACATATCAATTATAGGCAGTTTCCTTGTGACTCATATATAAGATCCCAAGATAGGAAAAAAAAATATCTTGAGGGTCTATACATATTCATTGATAGAATTCTCATCCAACTTTCACTTGCAATTTAATGACTTCTATTAAATTATATATATATATATATGAGATCTAAAGAGTCTGAATTTATGTTTCATTTTTATCTTCAGTAGAATATAAAATTCCTGATGCACAGTAGTTTATTCATGTAGTAGTTTTTTAATTATTAGTATCTAGACCAAACCGTTTATTTGTTCTCTATACTTCCACAATAAAATAATGCACAAATAGCTCTTTATAACCTAAAGTTAATTCAAGAGATTTTTATTTTTCTGCAAAGTACAATCAATAGCTTTTTTGAAAAGGTTATTGCTACAGAGCACTAAAGACATAACAATGCAGAAAAGCATAAATAATCAGTGCATTCTAATAACTTAAGTCCCAATGCAAACAAACTACAATTTTCTCAATGTATTGCCACTCATTTTGACAGAAAATCATACCTGATCAAAAATTGAGTGTCATATAAAAGTATAAAAAAACAAAAGTAAAGTTAGATAAGCAGGGATATCTTATTCATAATAAAAGTAAATAACCTAGTGGCTATTTTATAGCAGATCTGTTAGTAATGAAACAAACTTGTGACTTTTAAATTATTTATGGCAATTAATGGGACTACTACAATTGAAAGTTTTGTTGTGTGCTATTGTTTGCTCTGTGTGTGTGTGTGTGTGTGTGTGTGTGTGTATGTGTGTGTGTGTGGTTTCTGGGGCTTGAACTTAGGGCCTAGGCCTTTTACTTTAGCTTATTTTGATTAAGGCTAGTGCTCTACCACTGGAGATATGCCTGATATGGTGTGTGTGTGTGTGTGTGTGTGTGTGTGTGTGTGTGTGTGTGTGTTTGTGTGTGTTTCTTTTTTCAATCGTGAGTCTTGAACTCAGGCACTATTCTGATGTATTTTGTTCAAGAATGGCTATCTGTTGAGCCACAGTGCTACTTCAGGTTTTCTGGTAATTAATTGAAGATAAGAGTCTCACAGACTTTCCAATGGTGCCCAGATACACTTCCATCTTTTCAGTAGAATTACTGGAGATAAGAGTCTCGTGGACATTCTTGCCTGAGCTGGTTTTAGCTGCTATCCTCAGATATCAGCCTCCTGTTTTGCTAGGATTATAGTAGTAAGGCACCAGTGCCCAGAATAATGTGATTTTTTTAAAACATAAAAATGTACTAGCTCCCAAAATAATTGTAATTTTGCTTACTAAGGATATGATAAAATAATTAGAAGTCCATTATCTAAATAAAAGCTTAGGTATTTATTGTTCATATGAGTCCAATTTTTTATCAAAAGAGGACATATGTACTATTATTAGTTTTATTATTAAATTATTATCAAACCAGGAACCATAAGAAATTTACTGACATTGGATGTTTTAGCTTTTTAATCCCTCAAGCCTAGGACTTAATGGATTCCACTGGTCATAAAAAAATGTGGTTGATGTTTCCTGCCATCTGAATCTTGTCTGTCTTACTTGGTTTACATTACTCTTTGATTATTTTATTTCTCCATTACAAGGAGAAATAGCTTTTACAAAGATAATACCTTCTTTACATCAAAGAAATTCATGAACATGAACATAATTTGCTTTACGTCTGAGCATCCAATTTAGCAATGAAACCCACTAGACACTATTTTGGAAAAAAGCTATACAATTTTGGGGGAAGGGAGATGAGGAGGGGGAGGGAATGACACTGCTCAAAAGGAAATGTACCCATTACCTGAGTCATGTACATCGCCTTTACAGTATTTTTTAAAAGTAAATAAAATCATAAAAATAGACAAAATAAATAAATACTCAATTATTTTGAAAAAATGTAATTTCTGATGAATAGCAATTTTTGTTATACCTTTAATAATAACCACTAGAATTTAGACTGAATGATAAAGATTGTGTAGATTATATTAATTAAATCTGAGTAATGATTCAATTTAAAGTGATAAAAATGTCAAAGGTGCATCATAATATGAGAAAAAAATATGTGTTGAAGTCCTTAATAACAAAAACTTTTTAAATTTAAATGCAGGACAATGTACTGTTTTATACTAATTAACACAATAATGTATTTTTGTTTTAGTTTTGGTTCAACTGTAGCTTCATTACATTTAAGAAATAAGTTAATGCTTGCATACTACAAGTACTTATGTAAACATGGAGGAAAGACAGCACCTACATATACAGTTATTTTATACATGTAATTGCAGTTTTGCAAGATTATATTTTTTGGAAAAAAGAAGGCATACATAAAATATTACTAATCATTACAAAATTAGTGACAGTTGACATCAGCAAAAGAGCATAAAGTATTCTTTCTGTTAGGTCTGTGAAAGAAACCACAATTCATTATTGTCCTCTGTCAAGAGGGTTCTAACTAGCTATTAAAGAATGTAGCAGTTTTTAAAAGTTAAGCTGCTGTAGTAAATTACTGGGCATTCTCAATACTTGAATATGGAACATGTACACAGGAAAAAATGTAAACAATGCACTTTATAAAGCACTGTATTGTAAGTGGAAAATGCAATGTCTTAAATAAATATATTTAAAATTGGAAAAAGAAGACTGTATTTAATGCCAGAGGATATATTAACTACAGTAGTTTAAAGAAATGTATAAAATACAAAATTTAAATGATAAAATCAACTTACAAATATAACGCATGATAACAATTTAAATTTATTTGGGGGGTGGGGAGTCCGGTCATGGGGTCTGAACTCTGGGCCTGGGCGCTGTCCCTCAGCTCTTCAGCTCAAAGCTAGCACTCTACCACTTGAGCCACAGCGCCACTTCCGGCTTTTTTCTGCTTATATGGTGCTGAGGAATCAAATCCAGGGCCTCAGCATGCAAGGCAAGCACTCTACCACTGAGCCAACTTCCCAGCCCAAGAATTTAAGTTTTAAATATTGTTTATGGTTCCAGTGCCAGTGAGTTTGGAACAATGGACAGCAAAATAGATTAAGAAGAGTGTCGGCTTTGACTTCGAGGTCTTTGATATATTTGGAATTGATTCTGGTGCAGGGTGATAGATAAAGATTTAATTTTAGTTTTCTACAGGCGTTTAACCAATTTTGCCAGCACCATTTACTGAAGAGGCTCTTTACTATGTTCTGTCTCTTTTAGTTCTCTTATCAAAGATTAAGTGGCTGTAGGTATGTGGTTTCATTTCTGGGTTTTCAGTTCTATTCCATTGGGCCTCAAGTCTGCTCTTGAGCCAGGACCAAGCTGTTTTGATTACTATGGCTTTGTAATAGAGTTTCAAATTCGATATTGATATTCCTCCACTTCTGTTGTTTCTGCTAATTTTTCTTTTTGTTTGTTTTTTTTTGTTTTTTTGTTTTTTTGCTATTTGGGATCTTTTATTGTTCCATATGAAGTTTTGGATTGTTTCTTCTATTTCATTAAATAATGGGGTTGGAATTTTGATAGGTATTACATTGAATTTGTAGATAGTCTTTGGCAGTATTGCCATTTTCATGATATCAATCCTCCCAATCCAGGAGCTTGGGAGGTTTTTTCTCACTTCCTTAGTTCTGCTTTAATTTTCTTTTACAAATTTTTTAGTTTTAATCATAGAGGTCCTTTGCTTCTTTAGTTAATTCCTAAGTATTTTATTTTTTGTGGGGCTATTACAAAAGGAGTTGCTTTCCTGATTTCAACCACATCCCTCTCATTATTGGCATACAGAAAAGCCATTGATTTTTGATGGTTAATTTTGAACTCTAGGGCTCCTTGGCACAGGCCAAAATTTCCTTAACAAAGACAATTTCAACAATGAGATGTACAAGACGCTATGTGGAAAAACAAACTTTACAATTTAGGCTGAGGGAGAGGGGAGATGGGAGGGAAGGGATTGTAGGGGAAAAACAAAGGAGGAGGTAACAATGCTTGATAAGAAATGTACTATTACTTTGTAACTCCTCTGTACAGTATTTTCACAATAAAAAAACTTATTTAAAAAGAAAAAAGAAAGGTTGGACAAATGGGGTTTTATAAACTGCAGAGCTTCTGCATGGCAAAGGACATAGCTAGCAAGATCAATAGAAGATTGGGAGATCTTCACTAGCCATACAACAGACAAGGGTCTCATATCTGAAATATACTTAGAACTCAAAAAAATAAATATTCCAACAACAAATCCTCAAAGAAACAACTGCCCCATTAACAAGTGGGCTAAAGACTTAAAGAGAGACTTCTCTGAAGAGGAAATAAGGATGGCCAATAGACACATGAAGAAATACTCAACTTCTCTGTACATAAAAGAAATGCAAATCAAAACAACATTGAGATTCCATCTCACCCCAGTTAAAATGTTTATAATCTTCGGGCTGGGAAGGTGGCTCAGTGGTAGAGTGCTTGCCTTGCATGCATGAACACCACATAACCAAAAAGAAAAAAGCCGGAAGTGGCACTGTGGCTCAAGTGGTAGAGTGCTAGCCTTGAGCTGAAGAGCTGAGGGAGAGTGCCCAGGCCCAGAGTCCAGGCCCCATGACCGGAACCCCCCCCAGAAAAAAAAAAAAAAAACAAACCTTTATAATCTGTTCATGTAACTGTAACCCCTCTGTACAGCATTTTTACAAAAAAAAAAATACAAAAATAAAAGAAGTCTAATAACAACAGATAATGGAGGGGATGTGGCCAAAAGGGAAACCTACTTCATTGTGGGAGTGTAAACTTGTTCTACTACTTTGGAAAGCAGTATGGATGTTCCTTAAATGACTACAAATAGAGTTCCCCTATGACCCAGCAATCCCACTTGTAGATATTTACCTAAATGATCACAAACAAGGTCATACTAAAGCTACCAGCAAAACTATGTTTATTGCAGCATTATTTACCATAGCTAAGATATGGTACCAACCCAGATCCTTCAGCAGATAAATGGATCAAGAAAAAAAGTGTATATATATATATATATATATATATATATATATATATATATTGTATATATATATAGTGGAATCCTATGCCTCCATCAGAAAGAATGTCACCACCCAATTTGTTAGGAAATGGAAAGACTTGGAAAAAATTATATTAAGTGAAGTAAACCAGACCCGAAGAAACATAGGTCCCTTATTTGCAATAACTAGTATACATCTAGGATAATCTTACCAAAAGCAGAGAAGGTCTAAAAGTATGTATATATGACCATATAAGATGATGTTAAATGAAATGAGCCACAAGATAGGGACAGAAGAGGTTTCTACTTCCTTGCTGTTGTCTTAAAAGAACTATGTGGGGTTTTTTTGTTTCTTTTGTATGTTCTTCCCCCTATGGTATAACCCCTATTGCCACTGTGTTTGATTTTGGTGACCTGTACCTTGTACATACAATTTTCTAATTTAAGGAGGGGAAGGGAAATAACAACATGCTGAAAAAAGCATACAGGTTGATCCATTGTAACAATGAGACATACAAGACACTATGTTGCAAATGAACTTTACAACTTCCAGTGGGGGAAGGCCGAGTTGGGTAGTTGGGGAGGTGGCTAGGGTAGGGATAGTAGAGAAAATAACAAAGGAGGGAGTAGCAAGGCTTGTTAGAAAATACACTTATTACCTTACTCATGTAACTGTAACCCTTCTGTATAGTATCTTTACAATAAATTTTAAATGTCAAAAAAATAGGTTAAAAAATAGCATGGGGCAAAATAACTATCTTTTATCTGGATCATAAATAGCTCAGCTTCTTAGCAAAGCGAAGAAAGAAGTTTAACAAGAGCTTTGTTCTCCTCCATTTCTGAAATGTGTATCTAACATCAGGATAGTAGCAACCCGATTTGTCGGCCAGCCATCAGATTGAGTAATAAAGAAGCATGCCATATCTGAATGAGGTTATCTGTTTTATTGTGCATGTTGTTATTTATGTGCTGTGAGTGTAGTTCTCCTAGCTTTACAGATGACTAGACGCTGAAAAATGGTTCAGAATCACCTGAGGAATCTGAACAAACAGTGATGACCTGTGATGGATGTGCTATCACTGATCACATCCCTGTGTCAGCACTGGTTTAAAACGTGGTTTTAAGCCACGTGGAATCCCAGCGTGGATGGGATTCTGACTCTTCATCTCTTCCTGTTGTAGCTACACCCTGTCATGACATCTGCATGAGTAATGTCTCACACTATTAAACAGTTTCTAAAGGAAAATAACTTATAAAAGCAGTTGAATATAGTTTTGTGAGTTCCATGTCTCCTCCTGAAATGTGATCCCTGTTCCCAATATTCATGATACTGCCATTAAAAGTAAGTTGAGGACCAGAAGACAAAGAATAATGGGACCATAAGGGCATGGGATATATCCCAGCCAACACCTGCTTGAACAGAAATTAATCAGGGAATAAGCAGAATCTTTAGCCAAAACAAATAAATGTAATTACAAGCCACAGGGTGTTGGGTGGTTTTTTACACTGGTTGACTACAGCTATATTATTATGTTTCATTAAAGTACAGGCAAATAAAAGGCATTTGTAGTTAATTAACCCTGAGGCAGATCACTTTACATATTAATAATTGTTTAAATTTAGTTTCATATTAATTTCCCTAACGGTGATATGAGAATACTATGTTGTGGAAGTCAGGGAGATAAAACTAATAGATATTGATAAATGAATGAGCCATGTGGGAAATAAAACAAGCAAACAAGGAAAGATTTTATATAAACAAATAAAGGGTAAGGAGGTAACATTTAATGTAGGATGCTCTGTTTCCTTGTATGACACAGTAGACATGATCTTAATTTAACTCATCATAAACATGTGCTATTCAACCCTCCTTGAGGGGAAAAAAACAACATCATTATTGGCTTCCAAATATGGAAATAAAGCAGAAAAACATGATTTATTACATATTACTTTAATTTGTTTCTTTGCATTTAAATTGAAAATAGCATCTTTATGATATAAGTTAATATTGACTTGTGTATTATCTCAGAAAATAGAAAATGTCCTATTACTAAGCTTTATTGACATAATTCCATAACGAGATAGAAACATATAATTCTTGAAAGAGATTCTATGTGTGAGCTCTTTGTGAGTCCTTAGAAGAGCACAATGCAAATAACATAGATATGTCAAGAAGTTGTATTTATTTTTATTAAAATACATTGTGTTTTTTCAGTCTGTTAGTTTTACAAAAGAAATAATTCTGTGTATGGTAAAGAGTCACTCACATACAAAAAATTTCACATATTTCATGTTACAAATGGATCCCAGATTGGCTTGTATATTACATCCTGCAGATATCTGTCTAGCATTATCATTTCAAGAATTACTTTCTTCTTTACTATGGTCAGCTTCAAAAGTCTCTAGCGTAAATGGTAGAATATAAATTATTCTTTAAAGTTTTGATAAAGCAAGGATTTATACCTTCCCAAGAAATTATTACGTGAAGAATATTATGCTGAGAGGCCATCTATTTAAGCAAAACAACTGTTTTCTGCTGTGTTATTTCCATATGGGTCTTTAGGGGACATTTAAGTCATGAACGATGATAACATAGTAGACAAAAATAGACATAATCTGTTTGGTGACAGGGTTCCTCTTTTGCATTTCTTTGAGGTTTGTCATATTACAGCATTTCCATACTAAACAGAATTTAAAGAACACCAAGAGTCAAATTTTAATCATTCTTTATTTTATTATTATTATTTAGTTTTCTGAACTGGGATTTTAAATCAAAACCTTATGCTTCCTAAACTAGTAGTCTACAACTTGAGCACCTTCAGCACTGCCTTTTGTTTCTTATCTTGGAGATGAAGTCCAGTTAACTTTCCTGCACTCGTTGGCCTGGAGTAATGAATGACCCTCCAGATCTAAGCCTCCTGAGTAGATTAGATGACCAGCATGAGCCCCATTGTCAGACTTTGAGCATCCATGACATAGTATAAAGGTGTGTGTATTTCTTCATCTCAGTTAAAATATTTAAATAAAATTTTCAATTGTTCTATATTAACACCGGCATTAGCAGTTATGACAAGTTATAAATATTAGTGGTTATATAACTGCTCTGCTCTTTACCTGATGAGTTATTTGAAACAAAGTGCTTTAATTTATGTTTCAGAGTCCGTATCTCCAAAATAGATTCAATACTTACTTAAGTGTTTAAGTTGCAAAAAAGTTAGTTCATATTAGATACTTAATTTGTTATCCAACATGGATTAAAAGTACAATAGTAACTTATTTTTAATATGTTTTTTATTGTGAAAATCCTGTACAGAGGGATACAATTATATGAACAAGGTAATGAATCCATTTCTTATCAAGCATTGTTGCCTCCTCTTTTGTTTTCCTCTACCATCCCTTCCCTCCCACCTCCTCAACTACACTACCCCTCCCCTCACCTAAATTGTAAAGTTCATTTTTCAACATATTGTCTTGTACATCTCATTGTTGTAATGTGTCAATCTGTATCCCTATTTAATTTGTGCTATCATTTACCAGTCTTGTTGTTTATATTTCTACTGTGATGTGCCTTTCTAAGTATGTTAGTGTTTATTTATTACCTAATGCCTATTGGAAGTTCTTCATTAGCATTTTAAAATAATATTTTTCTTTGTTTCTTTTGTCTGCTGGTTTTGATATCATGTTTTGCAAATCTAGAGTTCTCCTTACAAATAAAGTAGACATGATAATTAGTAAAATAGGAAAAATTATTGGATGTTTTACACAAGATTGTAATTGCAATTATTAGTAACATGGAGGTAAGATAATTGCTGTTTGATGCTGGCATTGAATAAAGTTTGAGAGACATTGAAAAATAAACTGAAGCAAAAAATTGGTGGGACATGGATCTTATAGTACAGAACTTGTTAAGCAAATACAAGGTATGGAGTTCAAATTTTGTACTACCGAGAATAAAAAATGAATAAATAGAAAAAATAGGTAGATTACTGCAATTCAAATTCATAACACTTCATTAAATATATGAAAGTAATTATGCCCAAAATACAGTAAAGAAAACAAGTAGTACAATGCATTATACAGGAATATATATGATGTGATGCCTGTGAAATCATTCTATAGAGAATAAATTGCTTGTGTCAAAAAAGAAAAATGATTATGACTTACACTATTACTCACTGTTTTTCAGGTATTGTGAAGGCTCTGAGAATAAATATTTTTTCTACATTTCAAGAAAATAACATTATTTCCAAATTCAATAATGTAAATGCATTGTGAATTCAAAAGAAAATACAAAACTTCCATGAACTGTCCTTATGTCTTGCTTGTTTGGTTGCAATTTCTTCTGAACTATGTCATTCCCAATGTTGTGTTACTATTTTGAATTTCTAAATATAATCAACTTCATTTTAAAACTGAAAATAGCTACCAAATTTCAATAATTTTCAGAAAAATATTTAAATGACCTAAAACAAGAAACTTAAAAAGCAAATGGTAATTTCAACTTTAAATATGTTTGACACAAAGTTCGTAATCCTGCTAATTTAAAATGGCAACTTATATTCTTTATTTATTTACTCAACAATTTTTCAACACTGTGGGTGCCAGTATTTTGTGTCTTTAATCCTAGATACTAAGGAGGTTGAATTCTGCCGATTATGGTTTGCAGCTAGACTGGCAGGAAAGACCATGGAGTCCTATCCTTGAGCACAAAAGCTCAATTACCGTGCCCAAGCCATTAGTGTAAGCCCCAGAAATGGTAACTATATATAATTTGTAATGATTCCCCTCTAACTTAAATGTTAAAACAAAATTCTTTGGCTAATCTATGAATCTTAAAGAAATAATAGCTTCTCTCTATATATAAGGCCACTTACCCTTTACTTTCTCATTTGACCAATATCCTCTACCTACACAAACACACACACACACACCACAACCACCACCACCACCACCACCAGTCAACCACTCATCCAAGCTCTGAGGTATCTCAGGCATCGACCAATATGGTCCTGCTCAGGAATCTACATGCAATATTTGTTGTCTCTGAAAGACTCTTCAGTAGATTCCTACTTATTATTTTCATTAGCATTCTTGTCATTGTGGCTGGAAATTAAAATGAATCTAAATTGGGTCTGTCTGCCAATGTTTTAGAAACCTATGTGTTACTCTTGTCTTCCATGAATTTTTAATTCAAAGCAAACTTATTTAAATTCTCCCAATCTCTGACTAGTTCTATGCCCCTTCCTTTTATTTGTCAATTATGATTTTACATTTCATATATTTTTCCATATTGAATGATAAAAGTTACCTATCAGAAGCAACAGCAGCAATAGCACACCAGTAAATCTGTTAAATTTTAGCTTTTAGTCTTAATTTTTCCTTTTTTTTGTATTTTTGAAATAAATTGGAAAACTTTTTTAATATCAAGTTCCTTTCTGATTACTTGTTTTCTGGTTGAGAAAAATAAATGTAATCAAATTGACATACTAGATTATTTTCATCATCAAATAGTAAGTATGGGAATTTAATTTTCTCTTTAACCTATAAAATGGTATTATCAAAAGAAACTGAAACACAGGTATACATTGGATTTTATAAAATAAATCTTTCTGAGGAGTTATTAAAAACGGCAAACAGCAAAAGTTCGAAGAGAATGATTGTATGACAAAAATTTTATAAAGTTAAGTAAAAAATAATTATAGTAGAGGAGGAAATAGAGAAAGAGAAATCTTGTTTTCTCTGAAGGAAAGGCAACATCTAAAATAGCTCATAAAAATAAACAAAATGTCTCATAATAAATGACACAGCCATAATGAAAAATAGTTTAACATTGCCCCCAAAATGATAAATATAGTCATTATATTATTCACGAATCTCAAAATAAACTTCAGTTGAAAATTGAATTAATTGAAATTAAGTGAAATGAAAATCTGAAGACCTTCATTGTTGGCTAAAGTGAATTAACAGTGACCAGCTTTCCTCTCCTACCTAAAGAAGCCGCCTTAAAAGCGAAATAAGTAAAAATAAGCGTTTTCAGGACATGAAGTTGCAGAGTGGACATCCTGAAAGCCTGAGAACTGCTCAGTTAAGATCTGCCATTCCTCAAGCTTACTGCATTCAGAACTGACAGTTCACTACTTAAGACGGGTGAATTGAGACAGCCCTGTCTGTACTCCTGATTGGAAACAAGGCTGAGGGTTTAAGGAACACAGATAGTTAGAATTTCTAGGACAGAGAACCAAGAGAAAAATCCTCACAGAAATGATACCGTGTAGTTGCTTTCTTGGATTAAGGTTTTCATTTATCCTGTTGTGTAGTAAGGTTAAAATTTAAGGACCTAGCAATAACACTAGAAGTAGCTGCCTGGAGACCTCTGTTCAGCAGTGCTATCTAGGGCGACGAAGCTCTCAACTCTTTAAGGCCTCCACAAGCACTAAGAGGAGGAAACTGAGATGAGAATGTTTTCAGACGTTTAAAAGCATCCACATGTCAGCAGCGCAAATTAAGAATGAAACTACTCATACCTGATCGATCAAAGCAGATCAGGACAGCAGGGATCTAACAGGTATGGAAGTACCATTTCCTTTATTGATGGGCTGTAGAGCAGAGCAGAATATTTATGAGGAATAATCTCTGGCTTACTAAAAATATCTTCTGAGTATGAATATTATTTGAATCAAGAAGCCATTAATAAGGCATTGTATTACTCGAGGAACACCTAGGTCAAACTTCTCATTTTTTGTTGATTTTAACAGTCATTAAAAAATTGGAGGCCACGGAGCTGAGCAATATATTGTTGGCCCTATTGGCTTTTCTGTGTAAATTTCACCTCTGTCTGCAACTTCCCAATGGGTTAGAAACTATTCTGTAGCAAATGCTATCTCCAGGTGTACTTGAGGGAAACAAATAGTATTTTGCTATCTTCTTTCACTCTCTGTTTTACCCAAAAATTAACTACAAATGGAAACTAAAAGCCATAACTATAGACCCTCTAGTCAGTCATGTTTCTTTAGAGTCACAGAAAACAGGACACCCCACAATATATTGATAAAAGTAGCTGCTGCTTCAGAAAAGCAAACCATCCAAATGGTAACTGTTGTAGAATTTATAAGTGATCAGGTCCTTACCCTATTGACACATTTCCAGAAAGCTTCTTAACTGAGTCATTTCCTCCAGCCCTTAAACAGGATGAACCTTGTGGATGAGAGTATCTCGCGTCTTTGGTTTGTTAACTTTCTAAATACATTCCTTCCTTGCCTGAACAGCTTTCTCCTCAAGTCAGTGGCCTTTGCAGTTGTGATGGATGAACTTAAGTCTGTGGTTCCCCTTGTCCAGGGTTGGAAGATTCTGTAACATACCATCCTGTGATAACTAGCTGTGGTACTTGTGCTTAATTTGCTGTTTAGATTTCCCTGTCTTTTAATACTATACTTTAAGCAACATGAAGACAAGAGTCTGTAAAGTGTCTTTATATGTACATTTGCTCATCACCCAGACCGGATAATAAATTCTGGTTATTAAGTTCTGCAAGTGTAAATTCATACCATGCATGAAGTAAGGAATTTTATTATTTTATAAATATGATGTATTTTAAGAAAATGAAAATATAAGTTTTTGCCCTGAAAAATAATATTGTCTTTAGGATGATATTTTAAATAAAATAAGGCAAAAATCACATATCACTGTCCAAAAAATGTTTTTAGACATTTATATTATATGGTCAATGGTTAAAAATAAAGACTTATAAACAATAATTTTTTAATCTCTAATTTTAAGAAATTAGGCAATCAAGACTCTTTTCTCATTCCAGTCCTCATTCCAGTATGATACTGCACTGTAAGTAAAGACTTACCTTATTATTTAATTTGTTGTTTATTTATGTAATACTATGTTGCCAAATTTACTTAGTAATGATTCAGGGTTTTAGGTGGAAATAAGTTTAAAACATAAGAAATTTAAAATGTAATCTACATGTAATAATAAATAATTAAGAAATTAATCTTAATTAAGTTTTTTTAATCTAGAAAGCCAAAAAATCACATGTTATTTACAAACTCATAAAATCTTAAAATTGTAAAAATAATATTAATAAAATCTATTAAATTATTGAAGTGGTCTTTAAATTTTAGAAATTATAATTTTGTAGATCATAGAAATAATCTTGTGTCAAACACTTGAAAAGCAAAACATAATTTTAACAAATGTTAATGTTTTAAAATATTGCTACCAAAATGTCTTATTTTACTGTGTATAAACACATCAATGGTAAAATAGAAAAGTTAAAATGTTATTTAAATCCAGTGTTACTTTAGAAGTTTCTGTAGTTTTCTATTGCAAACATTATTTCTAAAGCCAGGCACAGTGGCTCACACCTGTAATCGTAGCTACTAAGGAAGCTGAGATTTAAGAATCACGGTTCAAAGCCAACCTCAGGCAGGAAAGGCCATGAGACTCTTATCTCCCATGAACTACTAGAAAACCACAAGTGGCACTGTGACTCAAGTGGAAGAGCACTCACCTTGATCTAAAGAACTGAGGGACAGCACCCAAGCCCAGAGTTCAAGCCCAACAACTGACAAAAGAAATATATATATATATATATATATATATATAATGTTATTTAAATTCAATGTTACTTTATTGAGTGATTGATCGATTGATTGATTGATTGATTTGGTTGGTCGTGGGGCCTGAATTCTGGCCTGGACCCTGTCCCTCAGCTCTTCAGCTCAAGGCTAGCGCCCTACCACTTGAGTCATAGCACCACTTCTGACTTTTTTCTGCTTATGTGGTGCTGAGGAATCAAACCCAAGGCCTCATACATGTGAACCAAGCACTTTCCCACTGAACAAACTTTCCAGCTCCTCCAATGTTACTTTAAAAGTTTCTGTAGTTCTATATTGCAAAAATTATTTCTATAAAAATATTTTTTCTATATATCAACATTTCTATTTCCTTAGAAACATGTTCTTGGAACTTTCCTTACATACAAACAACATTCAAATTCTGTGGTGTTTAATATAGTACTTCATGTTTTATTGCTTTTTTAAAATTAATTTTATTGTCAGGGTGTTATACAGAGGGGTTACAGTTGCATACATAAGGCAATAATGTTCAATAAGAAATGTCCCTCTGTATAAAATATAAGGCTCTCTTGAACTAAAATAAACACCAAATATACTAAGTATTTATTAACAGTTTAAACTTCGTCTTGTAAATTTGTAATATTTTTCCAATAACCTGCACTATTGTCATGTGTTCATGTGACTCTGCATGCCAGATTGTCTCCAGTGCTGTGTCTAGCTGCAATTGATAAATTAGAAAGCTGTGGTCCTCAGCTGAACCTCGTTGACTTCTATGTCCTCCATAAATAAACCTGATCCTTCTATGCTCTGAGAGTTACTTAGGCAACTTAAAGCCAAAACTTAAAACATTAAGTTGACTTGAAAGACGTAACATGAAGGCTTTGGTAAGCATCTCAGAGAACCTCCTGATACCTGCTCTAAAGATGACTTCAATGTGTCTCTTGTGTGGTTTTCTTAACTTCTTATAAATTAGACTGACTTAATCTATATATAATCCACACCAAGTTTATCTAATATTATTGTTTGCTTTCAATCTGGATATTTTCTTAAATTATGAAGTTCTTTTCAATATTTTTCCTTATGAATAATGAAAAAAATTATAGCAATATCCATGTCATTAAATTAATGATATATATCATCATAAATAAAAACAGTATACCTTATTTCAGTTGTGTTCATATGAGAATATTTAAAAATACATATATCTTCTATGGAAATGTAGTTCCCTCTATTCTTTTTACTCCTATCATTCTTCTTATTCCTACGTTTAAAAACTTCACATATACTATGGGACTTGGTGATTCAGTAAACAGTATTTTAATGTAGAATCACAAAATTTCCAAGTTTCTTTCTCTTCTCTGGATTTATTATGATTGATTCTGAATGCAATTAAGGTCTCTGTTTTTAATTAATTATGCATTTGATCAAGTGCTCAGCTTTTTTCTCTCCTCATCTTATACTTTCCTCCCACAATTTCATCCCTCAAATAGATTGCCCTATCTTCTGATAGTTCTCAAATTCAAGAGTCTCAGCATTCCTCTCTCTTTATTTTCTGCATGTGTACACTTCTCTGGATTTCTTCTCAGCCTTCCAAGATACCATGAGCTCATATTCTGATTCAGTATGTCAATATTATGGCTAGTTCTAGTTAAACTCTCTGAACTTCTTCCAGGAAATCCACACACTTTCAGTAGCTCTGTGGTTATTTTATTTTTGCCTTGATGATATAGAGATAGCTCTATTAGATTTCTACAAGATAATATGATAAAATATGCCCACAAACCTTTTTTCATCTTTGATGCTTTGGTTCTTCTATATCCCTACTGAACATTTTTTGAAGTTTAATGGTTACTGCTTAGTTAACTTGCATGGACAAATGCAAGTTAACTCTAAATGCCATGTACCAGCCTAAATCTATGTGTAATTCTGGTAACTCAAATTATGAAACAATTTAAATTCTACAAACACCTTTTACAATTTTGTAGATGTAGCTATCACCTACTTTCTTATCAAACCCTGATAGAGTTTCATTTTGTGTCAAATATCAATGTGTAAATTGTATAAATAAAATGATGTACTTGATGAATATAGTTTGTTGAGTTTGGATATGTGCATATATCTTTTATATATTGACAGAAAGAAGACAATGAACACAAACCATCACTTTGAAATATTTTTATTTTTCTTGTAGTTTCTTTTTTATGTAGAAATACAATTATTCCCATCTGTTATTTATACATATAAAGCAATTAAATAAGTAAGTCTTTTAGCTATCAATTTCATAAGTAACAACAAAAGCACTATATAAATATGCTATGTCATCTGAAGGGCACCATCACATTACTCACTGAAATTATAGAATAAGTGTTAAATGAAGCTTGTTGCTTAGGAGGAATACAATGGCTTCTGAATTGGTTTCATTCCAGCCATTCAGTGAAATGTGAATAAGGAAGATATTTAGAAATGTATATTTGACAATGGCTTCTAACCATCTGCTCTGGTCATTTGCAATATTTTGCACAGCATTTCATCATTATCTAAGTCAACAAAGGAGGAGTAAGAACAAATATGAGAAATGAGTACTGGAGGATAGTCTGGAATATTTTGGCAAAAGACAGCCTCAATTCTATATTCCTGCAGGAAACAGTGACATATGTGTGGTTTTCCACCTAGCACAAATAAGCCAAATAATTATTACCTTTAAATTGGTACAGCAAATATTCTGGAAAATACTTGTATCCAGTGTTTTTTTATTCAGGGGAAAAATAACCTACATTAAAAGTTTACTTTTCCTATAAAAGTAAAATTGCTATTTAAGCAAATGCACATGTACATACACACAGAGGACAAAAGCAAAAGTATAGAATATTTGAAGTAGTACAAGGGGAAACATGCACTCATGAAGTTTCAAGCTGTTTCTTTGTTCACCAATTTAGAAATGTGTAAAATATTTTAGAAGCCTTTTACATGTTTCTATTCACAGCTCTATGTTCAGATCTCATATCTGAAGGTTAGAAAATCAATAATACCCAGTGAATGCTAGGTGTTTGCCTTAAAATATTTGTCTGTTACTTACAACCAATTTTTACCTTTAGCATTAGAATATGTAGATTTGTCAGAATCTAACTTCTTTAAAATTTTTCATTTTGTGGCATACATAAATTTAGAATTAATTTAATTATTTAAGTTTTAATTGTTTTAATTTATTTAAATTAATGTTTAAATTATTTTAATTAATTTCAAACTGATATGGTTATCAAAATTACTTTTACAATTTAATTTTGGAAAAACTGTGATTAATATTCCCTACTTACTTAAGTCCGTTTTTATGCTGCTATTACAGAACACCTTAGATTAAGTGATTTATAAAGAGACAAATTTACTCCTGACACTGTATTATCCAGGATATAAGAACATCACATCTCATAATGTCAGTTACTATAATTTTATGCATTTTAGGAAAAAAGCTCAGAAAGGACAAACTTCTCCTATGTTCTATCTTTTATATCAATATTTAGGTATTTGGTAAAGGCAAATGGCTCATGACTTAACAGATTTGTCCAGACATTTGCCTTATTATTCCTCCGTGGTTATGACTTATCTTATAAAATAACTTTCCTCCTCTCCCATTTTAGTATGAGCAGTTAAATAAATCCATCTTGAGCCCTGAATTTATTCCTGCTTAAGGAACAAATACTTTCGTTCATTGCTCTCCAATTCTGCTTTTAACACAGTGGTAGGACAAGGTAAAGTATTCAAGTCAATTTTTTTTGCTAAGTTATAACAAAGAGGGCCTTACATCTAGTTCCCAATAAGACATATTTCTTTTCATTGGAGGTCACATCAGAAGGAGCATTATCAGCTCTCTTCCAACCAGCATTAGAGTAGTCTCTAAGACAAAGCTTTAACCATCCTCCTTGTCCTCTGATGAACACTCATTTAAATCAACTTAATGATCTTTTAATGGAAATATTGGCTTGATGTAAAGTCAATTATTTTAGTTTCAAATGTACCTTGGAATTTGCAAGTATTTACTGCTGTAACACCAATTCACGGGACTAGTGTCATTAGTGGGGGCAATATGCTGCTATAACTGAATATATGAGCCTCGATAATTGATAACTACTATAAACTTCTTCTACTACAAGAGGATAAGGAATCCAAGATGGAGGCAATGGAGTCTTTTGGGAAACTGTAACTGAATCCTCTTAACGTAAAACTAGGAGAACGAGAGTGTCCCCCCCCACCCCACACACACACCTGCCCAGTCCTTGTCCGGGTCATTATGCTTTCCTGAAGAGTGGAACCATTGTGATCTCAAAACCTCACAAGTACACATGGCTCCTAGCACCCATGTGCTGAGAACTAGATTTTCAGCACATCTACTTTGTGAGACAAATTAAGATAATAACAGTTTATGTACATGAACCTGGTTTAGTCCAAAAAATTAGAAGATTTTGCTTAAATGTAGATATTATTCGCAGGTATAGCAAAAGCATAAATAAACACTTACCATATCCTTTATTACCATATATAATTATAATATTTATCAAAAAGTAATTCCAGTGTCTTGAATACAACAAGGACTCCTTATTGCTAAATATATAAAATCCAATTTAGTAAAACAAAGAAAAAAAAAGAAAACTGTGTACATTGTGATGCTTTGTTGATGCAGAGAAGGGCTAAGTCATGTTCACATTATCATCAGGAGGGTCTAAACTCTTCATTCTGAATATTCACAGCAGTTCTTCATTATTGGTCTCCTAGAAATCACATAAGCAGTCATTCATACCAAGGATATACTGTGCAAAATTCATACTGATACATGTTACTGTATTTTCAAATACATATTGTACCTGGTTTTTGCATGATACACACAAGCAGAATCCCTTCAGTTACATTGTTTTTGGTCTAGTAGAATTGCTTCTTATACACATTTTTATTGGTTTTGTTGGATATTTGAAGATTTATCAGCATATGATTGGGTGTTAACTGGTTTTCTTCAATTATTAATAAAATTTGTTAAGCTTATAAAATCTAAACGATAAAGTTGGGTACTGATAGCTCACACCTGTATTCGTAGCTACTCAAGAGGCCGAGATCTGAGGATCATGGTTCAAAGCCAGCCCAGACAGAAAAGTCTATGAGTCTCTGCTCGCCAATAAACCACCAGAAAACCGGAATTGGTGCTGTGACTCAAGTGGTAGAGCACAGCCTTGAGCTGAAGAACTGAGGGAGATTGCCCAGGTCCAGAGGTCAAGACCCACCACCTAGCCCCCCCCCTCCCCCCAACACACACATCTAAGGGATGTCAACCAATTGTGCAAACTATTTAACTGGTTTTTATTAAAAGATTCTTAAGTTAAATTACATACATGCATGACTATATTTTCTATATCTCTTTTTTTGTTGGTCATGGGGCTTGAACTCTGGGCCTAGGAGCTGTCCCTCAGCTCTTTAGCTCAAAGCTAGTGCTCTACCATTTGAGCGTTTTCTGGTATTCTAGTGCTCTACCACTTGCGGTTTTCTTGTACTTTATTTGAGATAAGAATCTCACAGATTTTTCTGCTTTTTCTTTTTTCACAGACTTTGCTTTGAATGGCAATCCTCAGATCTCAGCCTCCTGAGTAGCTAGGATTACAGGCATGAGCCAGCGGTGCCTGGTTCTCACATATTATTTATCCCCTATTTGCTACTTCTTTCTTTCCTTCCTTCCTTCCTTCCTTCCTTCCTTCCTCCCTTCCTTCCTTCCTTCCTTCCTTCCTTCCTTCCTTCCTCCCTCCCTCCCTCCCTTCCTTCCTTTCTTCCTTCCTTCCTTCCTTTCATCCTTTCTTTATTTTTTCTTGTCTATCATTCTATCATTCCTTCTCCTCCTATCTTCCTCTCTCCCCACCTCCTTTATACCCTTCTCTCCTTTATATGGTGATGCACTAGCTAGTGCTTGAACTTAGGGCCACGATGATGTCTATTGTCTTTTTTACCCAAGGTTGGTGCTCTGCCACTTGAGCCACAGTTCCATCTCTGCCTCTATTGTAGTTAGAGATAAGAGTCTTACAGATATACTGGCTCCTTTGTAACACACAAAATAGTCAGATCTGTCTCTTGAGTAGCTACAGTTACAGATGTGAGCCACTGTCACATAGCTGTTCTAACCTTTTAGTTTCCCTTAACAAAACACACTTACCTACAATAATTTCACCTTTTATGCACATCAAGAGTTTAAAATTACATAATGAATTCTTAAGTTCCTTTCTAGTTCAAATTTTCTATTTGTCTTTCTTTATGAGAATCAAATTGTTTAGTACAATGTCTATGCTATTTTTAGGAAAGGGTAAATTAACTTGTCTCTTGAAGAGTGTTAAATCATCCATGTGTCAATGACATCCCAGGTAACACATCTGGAACTGTATAATCGTGTATCCACCATGCCAGTGGAGGCTGCCAGCCCGCTGGCTCTTGGCCCAGATGCAATCAAGCTCTTTGATAATGCATTGCTTCTCCTGTTACAGTGAAATCATCAATGAAAACATCTGTATTTGAAGATGTTTTGATGCTTACCACTTTGATAATCACAGTTTCTCCTGTGTCCTGCTACTCAAACCTATGTATGGGGAAAAAGGTGGGATGTCCAGAAAAGACATTTATTTTAGTCCGTCTTTTTTTTTTTCTATTGCCATGGTTCTGACATCTTTTTTACCCAAGGATACAAATGTATTTAATAAAGCAAATGTATTTAACAAATACAAATGTATTTAATGAACTACACCAAAATTATCTGTAATTTTATTACCCAGAAATAGTCATTTCTTTGGTTCACATACTGTGCTTGCTTTTGGAAGATTTGGGGAGGGGAAGTTGCTAGATATCAAATCTAATGCTCTACCGATTTTAGGCAATTACCCTACCTACACCTATGTTTGTACCTACAGCGTCATGCTTCCTACAAAGAAGAATAATTCAGAACCATGCTTCCTGCCCTGATTTTTTTCTGGTTATTTTTAGAGTAGGATCTTACTTCCTACCCAAAGTCCTGAGTCGTGGTTATCCTACATTAAGATTTTTGACATTCAATTTTATCAGGGAAGTACAACTACACTAAGTTTTCCCCAATGGACATTGTGTTCTGGACTTTTCTTTCCAAGAGAGTCTCTATGTCCCAGCTAATAGTGTAGTCAGAAGCCAACATGCTTGGTTCTGCAATTAATTGTAAATGCTAATTAATCCACACCTAAATTTTAAAATAAAATATTGCCAGATTTATTTGATATCAATTTGCAGTTTTTCAGAGGAATTATTTCAGCATCCAACTTTTATCAATGTGCAGATCCTCCAGATCCCCCTCATTCCAAATCAGTAAAGAAACATGAGATTCAATATATACTGTAAAACATGTTAGCTTAACAGATGGTTATTGAACACTTTCGGCAACATTTGCCAAATTCACATTATTCACATAAAGATAGGGTCTATTCTCCAGGACTGATCATCTGTTAGGCAACGAAACGAGGGTACGGATGTTTAAAAGCATTGGAATAACATTAAATATCTTTTCCAACAATAATCCACAAACATTTCCCAACAAAAATAAGATTTTGAGAACATTCATGTGCATGGCTATTAAACAGCTTATCACAGAATGGACTGTGAAGCAAAGGACAAACCAAGAATGAAATCAAAGCATGTCTTAAAATGAATGAAAATGACGACACAAGACACCGACACATATGGTTTAAAATAACAACAGAAATAATGTGCAATAGGACTAAAAACAAAAGCAGAAAGATCTGAAACAAGTTCTGATCACATCTTAAAAATTGAGGAAAACAAGAACAGACTGAAACCCAAATTAGCAGAAGGAACTAACTGATGAAGACCAGAGCATACGTAAAAGAAAGACAGAAAGAATAAAATCATTGAAACAATTGGTTTTATGAAATGGTCATAGATAAACTTAGCTAAACTGGCAGAGAAATGAGAAAAAAACCACAAGGGCAAACATATGACGAGGAGAACATTACAATTGTCACCACAAAAAATATAAAACACCAGAAGGTAAAAATGTATATTTGCTACTGCTTTTAGAAATATTTATCTATCAACAAATCCCTATTGAAATATCATGGTACACATAGCTAAAAAGAAGGAAAAAAGATGGTGTCATAAGCAATAGAAGGAGAGATTGATTTGAATGCCAGGTAAGCAATTTTTAGATAAGTCACTCAGACTTTCTGCTTTTCAGAGCAGGAGTGAATACTAATAGTGAGAAGAGTGATTGGACTTGTAAGGGCAGAAAATAATACATACAGACTCCAGAGTCTTCATTAAGTATTCATGGAAGATCAACACGGTTAAACCAAAATGAAAGAATCTGGAAGGAAGAGAATAGGAAAACTGGCTATGAGTATATTCTGATAGCATGGGCTCATTGAATCTCAAGGGAGAATTGTTCTGCCTTGGAACATGCGGTATATAATATTCTTTCACAGATTTTTACTGCAGCTCCAATGGGATGCTGATATTTTCAATGATTTGATGAAAATAAAAATGAACCATTATTTTATCCACTCATTCTCTAGTTAACTCTCATGTTCAAGAAAATTCATTCATTTGTGTCTATCTATAAAATTTTTTTTAGTCAGAATTCACTTACGTTTTATTTATAAAATATACCCAAGAGCCAGTGGTGCACACTGGACATTCTAGCTAGCCTGGAAGCTTGGATTGAGAGGATTATGGTTTAAAACCATTCCAGACAAAAGTGTCTGTGAAACTGCATCTCCAAAATAAATAATAAAGCTGACCTGGAGGGATATCTCAAGTTGATAGAGCACCAACCTAGTGACAGAGCAAACCAATTTATTCCAAGAATCTAAGTCCAAACTGCAGTGATGGCAAAAAGAAATAAAAAACAAACAGGGCTGGGAAGGTGGCTCAGTGGTAGAGTGCTTGCCTTGCATGCCTGAGGCCCTGGGTTCGATTCCTCAGCACCACATAAGCAAAAAGAAAAAAGCCAGGAGTGGTGCTGTGGCCCAAGTGGTAGAGCGCTAGCCTTGAGATGAAGAGCTGAGGGACAGTGCCCAGGTCCAGAGTTCAGGCCCCATGACCGGACCAAACAAACAAACAAACAAAAAACACATGTGATTAACAAAAAGAAAGGAGAATAGTCAATCTATGAAAAATATTTTGAGACAATTGGTAGAATGAAGATGGCTACAGAGTCACATGACTGACCTGTACAATTAAAAAAAAACAACAAATTGTGCTAGAGCTATGAGGACATTGCGATTGCTTTTTAAATTTTTTTTTATTGTAAAGAGACTGTACAGAGGGTTTACAGATACATGAGTAAGGTAATGAGTACATTTCCGATTAAGCATTGTTACCCCCTCCTTTGTTTTTCCCTTAATCTCCTTTCCCTCCTGACCTCCCCAATTCCTCCTCCCTACCCTCCAAGTTGTAAAGATTGTTTTGAACATAGTGTCTTGTGTATTTCATTGCTACAATGGGTCAACCTATATCCTAGTTTCAGCATTTTGTTATTTCCCTTCCCCTCTACTAATTAGAAACGTTTATATAAGATGAAGGGCAAGCGGGCACTGGTGGCTTATGCCTGTAATCCTAGCTCTCTGGAGGCTGAGATCTGAGACTTGTGGTTCAAAGCCAGCCCGGGCAGGAATGTCAGTGAGACTCTTATCTCCAATAAACCACTAGAAAACCGGAAGTGGCGCTGTGGCTCAAGCGGTAGAGCACTCTCCTTGAGCTGAAGAGCACAGGGAGAGCACCCAAGCCCAGAGTTCAAGCCCTCCACACACCTGAAAAAAAAAAGATGAAAGACACAAGAATCAATTACAGTGACAATAGGGATTATACCATAGGTGTAAGAACATACAAAAGAAACAAAAAAAAATCACATAGTACATTAAAAAAATGACAGCAACAAAGAAATCAACCATGAGATTCCACCTCACCCCAGTTAGAATGGCTATCATCAAGAACTCTAATAACAACAGATGTTGGATGTGTCCAAAAGGAAGCCCTACTGCATTCCTGAGGTTCTTCAAATGACTACATATAGAGCTCCCCTATGACCCAGCAATCCTACTTCTTGGTATTTACCCAAACGATCACAAACAAGGCCATACTAACGCTACCAGCACAAATATGTTTATTGCAACATTGTTTACCATAGCTAAGATATGGAACCAACCCAGATGTCCCTCAGTCCCTCAGTAGATGAATGGAGCAAGAAAATGTGATGTGTGTGTTTGTGTGTGTGTGTGTGTGTGTGTAGTGGCATTCTATGCCTCCATCAGAAAGAATAACACCACCCTACTTGTTAGGAAATGGAAAGTCTTGGAAAAAATTATATTAAGTGAACTAAGCAGACCCAAAGAAACATAGATCCCATGGTTTCCCTTATTTGCAATAACTAGTATATGTCTAGGATAACCTTACCAGACAAGCAGAAAAGGTCAAAAGCTACATACATGTGACCATATAAGATGATGCTAAGCAAAAACTACCCCATGATATGGACACAAGAGGTTTTTGCTTTGTTGTGATTTATTTTTGATACAGGAATCTTGATATTATTTTTTTCAGACGATTTTTATCTCTCCAAATAGACACAATGATTCAAGAAGGATCCATATAAAATCATGTGGGAAAACCTACTTTCCAAAGATGTCTAACTATAAAGATAAATTGTAATCACAGAAACTTATAATGTATTGAAATAATTGAATATTTTTGAAATCTAAGATATTCTTCAATAGGATTATTTTTCCACAATGGAGTAAAGATTGTAAGTGACCATTATCACTTTAACATACAAGCAATTTAAAGTGAACAAAGAAAACTAAAAGCCATAGAATGGAAATGGAAAAGGGTCTTCTTTTCTTGTCATTGGCTTTTTTATTAATCATTGGTATACTTTGAATAATTAAGATAAGCAAATTGATCTGTGGAGCAAAGAATGACACATCTTAGATATGTCAAAAAAAACTTAGACATAAGTGGAGAAGCAAAGGATTTTTTTTTGTTGTTGTTGTTTTTTTTTTTGTCAGTTGGGGGGGGGGGGCTGAACTCTGGGCCTACACACTGTCCCTCAACTCTTCAGCTAAAGAGTAGTGCTCTACCACTTGAACCACAGCAACAGTCCCAGCTTTTTCTGCTTATATGGTGCTGAGAATTCGAACCCAGGGGCTCATGCATGCAAGGTAAGAACTATACCACTGAGCCACCTTCCCAGCCTGGAAAACCTTAGTTTTAAGATTGCTTAACACAAATTGACAGACCTTTCTAAAACACAAGGTACATGTGGGCAGTTAAAGCGGTTTGTGACATGAAAAATTGTGTTTGTGAAAGATTATTCAAACTATTGAGATCATTATACTAGGTGAAATATGCCAGGCACAGAGTGGTGAGTGCCACCTGATCTCACTCAGGTGAATGACAAAGATGTTGACCTCAAAGAAAGCAGCATGCAGTGGTGGGGGCCAGTGGCTATATGAGTGCGGGAAGGAAGGGGGCAGATCGGTCAGTTGTCAATAAGATAGAAACACAGAGTTCGTGTGTCTTTCTGCACAGCAATATCTAGAAATCTCCAAGAACCTTAAAAAGGTTTTCTGTTTGAAATGAATGAAAGTGATGGAGGAAGTAGATACATTAACCTGATTTCAGCATTGTAATATATATATATATATATGAATTAAAAACATACACAGCACTCTGTTAATATATGCAATGTTCACATGCACACTTAACAAATAAATTAAGAGAAACAAAGACTACTTGGGGAGTCCTAGAAGGTAAAAAGCAGGTTTCAATATTCCAGAGTTTTGTTTGTTTGTTTGTTTTGTTGTTGATTTTTTTTGGTAATGAATAAGAAGATGAGATCATTACCATGTCAACGTCATTTCTTACACGATAAAATAAAATAAAAGGTACAAATAAAATAAAAGGTCAAAGACTTGAAGAGTGAAGATTCCAGAAGACTCTTATTATTAAAGAGGATGTGTCTTTCTCAGCCATATGTTCCAAAAAGTTTCTGGCTGCAATAGTATTGTGGTATGAAACTATTTAAAGTAGAGTAGCTTTTAAGGCTAGCCAATAAAAGCTCTAAGAACATTAGTGAAAACAAAACAATACCTTAAAAAATACAGCATATAACATGTAATAAGTTTTATGGGTCTTTTTGTTTTTCCATGCTTATCTTTGCAAATGTGCTTGCATACAGAAATTGCTTAACTAAAGGAATGCAACAGAATCTTGAAGTAATGGGTATGGGGCGCTATGTTTTAACTTAATGATGTGGCACTTTTTGGACTATCTCACTTTATATGTAAATTTCTGTAACCCTTGTAAATGGAAAGTCTCATATAGACTATGCAACATCATTGTATAGCATAAAATTATATCAAAATGGTTTTTCTTGATGACATACATCCATTAGAAGAAGCCCATAAAATGTTATAAACATATTTAGATCTGCTAGGTGATGATTTTTCCTGACAAGCTAATGTGCTGTTCTATGAGAAGAAATGGAGTAATACTGTTGAACAGAATAGAATGACTCTGGTGCTTCTTTTGCCAAGAATATCTCAAGAAAAATCGGAGCTAAAAATGAAGCTGTTGAGGTAGCCATTTCCACATTTCATATTTCCCATGATAATGTTTACATATTACTTTAGTTTGACAGGAAATTTATTTACGGAAATATAATTTTTAAACCTGGAATAATACAGAAATTTAAGACTCCAAATTTCTCCTTTAATAATCATTGGTTTACTTATTAGCAGCTTTGTGTTTTGAACTAAGAATCTTGTGCTTGTTAGGCAGGTATTAACTACAGGAGTCAACACCCTAAGCTCTTTTAGACTTTTGGTTTTTTACAAATAGGATTTTGTACTTTCCTTTCAGAACTGAGTTCAGACCTTGATCCCTTTCCTTTATCCTCTATGTGTTTAGGATTAGAAGAATTTTCCACCTGTTGGAGGCTTAGGCTGGCCTTGTATCACTATACTACAATGCTCAGCTTATTGGTGAGACAGTCTCTTACTAACATTAAATAGAGAACACCCAATGACTTTAGACTTAATATTAGGGGTGGGGGAAATCTACAAAACTAGAAAATAATGTACAACAACAGCTTCAGAGTCAAGACATGGAGCATGATCAAAACATGATATTCACCTTGGCAATAATGGCTCATGCCTGAAATCCTAGTTATTTGGGAAGTTGTGAATGTAAGTATTATATCAGGGAAGTGTAGGTAGAGGATGCAGTTACTTACAACTCTTATGTGAAACTAGATGGAATGCTAAAATATGGAAGTTGGCAATTCCACACCAGTATGGGAAAAATGTTCTTCAGACTCAATCTCTACTGAGGAAGCTGGACATGGAAACTCATCCTGATGATACCAATGATGGCAGAAAGCCTATTGGCTTCGGTCTTTCTATTAGCTTTACATAACTGTTGAATTAGTCTAGTGTTTGTCAACAATGCATATTAAAATTCACACGGACTAACCACATTTCAGTTTTTGGACACAATGCATGGAATGATGTAAGGGATGATATTGATCAATCAGAATCTGACATATGGAATTGTAACCTCTTTGGTACAACTATTTAACAAAAATATCATGTCCAGAGATTACTGTTACTGATTTTCTTGTTATGTTCTGATTTCCATTTAGCTTTCATACAAGTTAGAAATGAGAAAGTCTTTCTAGTTCTATCAGACTACATACTGGGTCATTCTTGTATGTTTTATCCCAGCTATATTTATCCTTCAGACAATGGACATGATTATTATAACAAAATAAATGGCATCATACATTTTGTATGATGTTAACATCAAATATCTTTGTTTCTATAATAGGCTATGAGCCATTACAAATACAACACTATTTCATTTGCTCGATATCAACCATCTTGACATATAAAATCAATGTAACTAAATTTTGTTGAAATATTTTCACAGGATGAGCATGATGATAGTTTGATATGCTGTTTATATGATTAAAGAAAATGGAAAGCAGATAATCTAATAATTTACTGACACCACTTAAAACATGGCATCACATAATTTTAAAAAACCCACATATAAGTCATATTTCTAGATTAGAACAAAGTAGTTCATAGTTTATCTCAAATTATGAAATGAATATATTTACTTTTATTTATTTGTCTGTTTCTTGTGCTAGAACTAGGGCTTGAATTCAGGGACTGGGCACTGTCTCTGAGAGGTTTTAATCAAGGCTAGTGCTCTACTACTTGAAGTATAGCTCTACTTCTGTCTCTTTTGGAAATTAACTGGATATAAGAGACTCATGAACTTTCTTGCCTACCTGGCTTAAAACAATTCTACTCCAATCTCAGCTTCTTGATTAGTTAGGATTATATGTGTAAGGCATCAGCACCTGGCCAGTAAGAGTTTAAAAAGAGATTTAGACTAAGTCACAAGAAAAGAGCTACCATATTAGTTAATGTGCCATGCTTATACTACTTTTGACCTTGTAGTATTTAACTGTAATAAAATATTGCCTTTCTTCCATGTGACTTCATACTTTTGATTTCTAAAATAATATTAATTAGAAAATCATTCAATTATTTGTACCATGAACTTATAAATACATTTGCCAATCAATATCTGTAGTAGACTCATTACACAAACACATTATTTGGGGGGAAATATTTCAGAAATATGCATAACATAAGAAACATAACAGCTAAGTTGATGATGAAGATCATCAAATAAGGAAAATATAATTCAGCTACCGATGTTTGGATGGGTAGAACTTTTTTGTTTTTTTGAAAAATCAAGCTTATTAATAATAAAAGACAAAATAATGTATTCTCATTAAATGGAACTCTTGATCATGGATATTTTTCTATTTTCACTGACAACTCAATGTTCCAATGCAACATTTTATTGGATTCATACACGTCTCCGAAGACTCAGTGGAATATAGAAACATGTATTAAAGGAATGGAATTGTAGATTTGTATGTAAATTCTAGCTTTCTCAAAATGAGCAAACCATGAAGCCTATTTCTTTGGGTCTGGCTGACTTTGCTTAATATAACATTTTACAAGTCTTCCCATTTCCTTACAAATGGTGTAATATCATTCTGATGGATGAGTCGAATTCCATTCATCCATTTAAGGGCATCTGGGTTGATTCCACATCTTAGCTATCATAAACAATGCTGTAGTGAACATGGTTGCATGATAGCTTTAGTGTGGTGTTGTTTGTGTTCTATTGCATAAATGTGTACGAGTGCAATTGCTAGCTCATATGTTACCTCTGTCTGGTCATTTAAGAACCTCCATACTGCTTTCTAGACTGGTTGAACATGTTTACAACAACAGTATAATATATAATATTCCCTTTTGGCCACATTCTTGGTTAGCATTTGTTATTGTTAGTTTTCTTTATATTGCCTATTCTAATGTTATTTTGATTTTTAATTCTTAACAGCCAGAGATGATGAACATCTTTTCATTTGTTTATTGGCCATTCTTACTTCTTCCCTGAGAAGTCTCTAAGTCTCTGGCCCATTTGTTGATGGGGTTTGAATTTTGAGTGTTTATTGCGGGGGCGGGGGGGCGGCGATAATTTTTGAGCCTTAAGTATATTTTAGGTATACATCCTTGTCTGATGCATAGTGGGAAAAGTCTTCTTCTATTCTCTGGGCTTTCTATATATCTAAATATGCCTAATAAATCTATAAGTACCACACCGAATGATACATATATACATGCACACACACACACACACACACACACACACACACACACACACAGGAGAATGATAAATTATGTGGGTTTCTAGACATTTACACACTGAGATCAAAGGAGGTTAAATGATCATGACAAATAATATTTTATGAAATGATCTACAAAAAAGGATACAAAAGATTTTTCAGTTGGTGTTTTTGCTGGGATTTTTTTTGTTTCTTTTTGCCCTGTGTGTTAGATTGTCTGTATTTGGGAAGGTAAGTGTGGCACAGAAACATTAGAATGAAGTGTGAACAAATAAAATAGTGATTCTTACTAGACACTGCAAAATGAACTGTACATCTTGCAGTTGGGAACAGGAGGGAAAAGCTGTGAGATAGTAAGGAAAGAGGAGACAGAGAATTGTACTCATGACCTGATTCATGTAACTATAACTCATCTGTAGATCACCTCTTCAATAGCGATAAAAATACAATTAAAAAAAGGAACAGATTTATTAATGTAAGTAACTGCATGATGAAGAAAGAACCTAACACTTGGAAGTAGAAGACCAGGGCCATAAATGAGAATTATGGGAATAAAATAAATAAATAAATAAATAAACACCTCACACCTTCTTTGCCGACGTACACACATTTGTATGATGAAGAGCATATACTTTGTATGTTCTGTTACAATAGATGTTCTTGTATATAGAAATAAATCACTTTAACAAATACATCTCAGCATTGTGCTAGACTTTTGTGATAAGGAGATTCAATAATTTCAGCCTAATATATTCAAAGGTTGTAATTAGGTGAATAGGCTATCACATTTCTGGCTTTACTCAGTGATGTAGCATCTTAAGAAGAGCTTATCACCTCTCTCTGGAAATAGGAACCCAAGCAATCTGCAAAACAACTGCAGATTTAAGGTTTGCTTGAGCTTATTGGATCAGTTTCATTGCAGAGTAAACAGCTAAATTTGCAAGGCAAAATTGGACTGGAAGCTAACAGCTATAAGTCTCAGTACCATATCAGTATTTAAGATTAAGATGAGCTGTTAAAGGCCAAGAAGTGTTGAGGGGAGAGAGGAAGTGTTTTTGCAGATTGCAGATATAGGCAGGCTTCCTTTCACTGGCTTGCATTCCAGGAAGCCCTGCATTATGAGGAGCATCCTTCCCTTGATTTAAGATAGTATCTTTGTGACTAGTCGCCCCTAAGCTTCCCTTTCTGAGAAGATGTAATCCACAAAACCTGTAATTGTGATTTCTCCATTCCAGCCGGAAGTAAATCTTCCCAAACCAAGAATTATCTTCTTCAAGGATTTGAGAATCATCTATGTGAAATGTAATTATAAAGAAAAATAGGCCCCTTATTTCCTAATCTCTGTAGGCATGTGGGAACCAAACTGATTGACAAGCTGACCCAGTTATTTTAACCAATTTTAAAATTTATATTTCCCAGAACTTTTCATTTATTCTCAATGTTTCTATTCCCACTACTTTTCAGAAAAAGATTCTGAAAATACTGAAATATATCTCTGCCTCACAAAATCTGTGAAGGTAAAAAAAAAGAGAAGTAGGTAAGAAAGCAGAAAGGAGGGAGAGAAAGAAAGTAGGAAAGAAGGAAGGAAGGAAGGAAGAAGGGAAGGAAGGGAGAGAAGGAGGGAGGGAGGGAGGGAAAAAGAAAGGAAGGATAGAAAACCAATAAGAGGTAAACAGAGAGAGAGAGGGAAAATTAGAGAGTGAAGAAGGCTCTACATGAAAGCATTTTTTTTCTTTAACTCAAAAAAATAATTCTAATAGTGGTAAGGGCTGGGAATTTTGGCTATTTTATATTTATACAAGTGTTGAACAAGTGATATTTTAATTTATTTTTAATATTTTTTCAAGAATTATTGATGATGAGAGACATGTGAGTTTGTGGGGAGGGGAGGAGGGCGAGAGAAAGAGAAAGAGAGTGTGGGGCTTGAACTCGGCCTGAGCACTGTCCCTCAGCTAGCACCTTACCACTTGAGCCATAGCGCCACTTCCAGTTTTCTGTTGGTTAATTGGAGATAGAATCTCACAGACTTTCCTGCCTGGGCTGGCTTTGAGATCCTCAGATCTCAGCTTCCTGAATAGCTAGGATTACAGGCATGAGCCACAGGCCCTCACCTGAGAGACACGTTTTTAATATCAGAAAAAAAAAACTTAGATATAAGGAACAGGGAAGACTTCAATAAAATCCTGATATCAAATAAGAGGTTTCAGGAATAATTATTACTTATGTTAAGCTAAGTAGAGATACAAAATACAACCATAAAACTAAGTATGAGTGGTATATATGAAAGTATTAATACATAAGAATAGAAATATGTATGAAATTTAGACTTTACAACTGGATTTTTTAAGATTAACATATGTGCTATGTGCTAGTTTTTAATGTATACAAAATGTTAATATTGTGGGTTTTTTGGCTATCTGCTGAGAAAGCCAGCAATTTCCTCAAGTAACAAAGAGTAAGCACAATACAAAGATCTCCTTTTCTATTATCCTACATGACCAAGAACTCCTGTAATTGACTAAATCTAGTATAGAACAGGAGTGGGGAAGGGGAGGGAGGAATGGAGAAGGTGGGGAGAATAGGGATGGTAGAGGAATTATAAAAGAAGGTATAACAATGTTGGATTGAAAATGGACTCATTACCTTGCTCATGTAACTATATCCCCTCTGTACAATATCTTTACAATAAAAATATGTATTAAAAAATAAAGCAGATACGGACTGGGAAGGTGGCTCAGTGGCAGAGTGCTTGCCTTGCATGCATGAGGCCCTGGGTTCGATTCCTCAGTACAACATAAAGAAAAAAGGCAGAAGTAGCGCTATGGCTCAAGTAGTAGAGTGCTAGCCTTGAGCTGAAGAGCTGAGGGACAGTGCCCAGGGCCAGAGTTCAGGCCCCATGACTGGACCCCCTCAAAAAAATAAATTTAAAAAAAGCAGATTGTTGTATTCAGTAGAGCACAAAAGTAATGGGGACACTTCAGAAGCATAATCTCCCAGTGATCAGAAATGAAGAAATAAATAATAGTAGTATAAATAATGACACTATCAGAACACTAATGTTGACAAGTCTGTTAGTAGAAATAAATAATTAAATAAATCAAAAAATAATGAAGAAGGTGTAAAACTTAGTTAAAGTCAATATCCATATAATAAATGTATTAAAAATAAGGGATTTTTTAAAATATAAAGACATCTTTAAGTTAATTGTTGTAACCAATATCAAGTTGAATGTGAAAGAATTATGGTCATATTTTTTTTCAAAAAATATAAAAAGGAATAGTTGTAATGCTTCAAATTTTTTTAATTCCAGAAATGTCCATTATTTACTACATTGATTTCAACAAATAACTTTCAAATTTTGCATAATCCTCCCTTTTGAATTTTGTACTGAAATTTTCTCCCATTAAGTGTGGTTTGGCTTGAAATCCTACCTGCTATGAATGCAGAATAATGGTCATTATCATGGGAAATCCTAAAAAATACAATATTCTACAACCAAATGATAAATGTCAGTGTCACCAATAATGTGACGTTATCTTATCCACATTCCTGTAGTGCATGAAAAAAGTGATAGAGTTGATGAGGAAGATCAAGAATAAAGGTAAGTGAAGAGAAATACTCAACAATATCTGATTGATATTTTTCCTAATCCCTAATGATCCCCACAGATAAAGAACAAAAAATTGTCAAATTTTCCTTAACAGTAAATGTGATGACTGAATGCAACTTGGAATGTGGAGTTAGAACTTTAACTAAGAAGATAAAAAATACATGAAATTAATTGAAATTTTCAAATTCCGAATAAATAAAAGGTTACAATAACATTCATAACTAGCTTTAAAAAATGTACAATGAAAGCAGATGAGATTCACATAAAGAGAAGTTGGGATATATACATATTAGAACATATGTATTATATCTGAATGTTTGCAAATATGTTTATTTTCAGATTTAAAAATAACTCATACCTGATATTTTTAGAGAAAAATGTGAATATTGAGTTCCAAATATGAGTAACAGTCATATCCAGTTTAGAAGTATGTGAGCAAATGGGCTCATTAGTTTTAAATTGCTTAGTACAACTAGCACCTAATCTGAATTTTAACAAAGCCCAAAATGAAGAGTTTGTTAAAATTTGTATTCTTATCAAATTGTTTTAATCAAACTAAATGTAGAACATAGACTCTCTTTTTCTGGAAAGTAATATAAGACATAAACAAAAAATAATGGTGACACTCATAATTTTATTGGGCATTCTATGAAGTTGCTAATGTAGCGTAACAAAGCTAACAATATACGTGTTTGAAAGATACTTGTATGTATATTACAAGACATAAGCTACTGTGAAAACTGCTTTGGAAAAAAAAAAGTGAAAAATACAGCGACAATTGCATTTCTTCAATCCTATCTCTGAAATAAAACTATTATTATATCCTGATAAATATAGTTTACATTTCTGACTTTTTAAAATGGATCTGTGCCTTAGATAATTTTATGAAAATTGTAAATCAATAAATATATTTATTTCTTCTGAATAACACTTTGATATTTCATTCCACTTTATATTTGTTCATTTCACTTGTTAGATATTAATATTGAGTTTTTAGTGGTGACTTGTGAACCTCTTCAAAACTATTATATTGATTTTTTTAGAAAAACAAAAGAATCTATTTCTCAAAGTTTGACTTGCAGGAAATTTAGTGGGTTTTGTAATTATTTTTAAAGTTTAAAACTGGATTTATATTGGATCACACTAATATATTAAAAGTTCTCTGTGATACTCAGTTAGCCCATGAACTGAGTGATTTCATCCTAACTATGTGCTGTTAATTTCACTGCAACAACTAATCAGTCCTGTCACTACGCATTTATAAACCTGCTATTTTCAGGGCTGCTTTTATAGCTTGCCTTTTCCAAACTACCATTTCATACGAGCAGTTTAACAAATGTTAAATTCCAAAGACAGATAATAGATAATTACAAGCAGATAAACGATGGATATTAATTTGATCCTAATAAAGTGTCAGGTAAGTTAAGGTCAGGTCAATAGAAGGTAGTCATTCTAAAGGAATTTTTATTATTAGATAATAAATTTGTCTTCACACTTCCATTCTATCCACACAGTAGACTATGCAGAATTTAATATGGCTTTTAAATAAGGGTGAGGTATATAATTAAATACTTCTCACTACCTATCAACCTGAATTTGAAACTATTGAACAATACATTCCAAAATAATATAAGTATTGTCATGATACATGTTCAAAATAACATCCTCTTGATGATGACAGGCACAGTTAAGGGAATACTAGTCTCTCCATTGCACTGAGTAGAAACTTTGATATAAAGAACTTTCATACCACATCAGTATAATGAAATGAGTAGCAAGTTCTCAACTCCAGACATACAATATGCTTAGTTATCATGCCAAAACATTCTGGTAGATAAATGTGAATAGAACAACATTTACATAATTAAAAGAATGTTTATGCATGTACTATAATGATATTGGTAATCTCTACCCTGTGCATAATGAAAAATTAGTGACTATTTTAGTGTTAACGTTTTACTGGGAGCTTTAGAAACAACTGAGAGTGTTCTTTAAAAAAATCTGATATATGCATTAGGGCAAAAATCCAACCTCTTAGCCGAGCGCCGGTGGCTCACGCCTGTAATCCTAACATTTCAAGAGGCTGAGATCTGAAGATTGTGGTTCAAAGCCACACTGGTCAGGAAAGTCCTTGAGACTCCTATCTCCAATAAACCACCAGAAAACCTGAAGTGGTGCTGTAGCTCAAGTGGTAGAGCACTCGCCTTGAGCTGAAGAGCTGAGGGACAGCACCCAGGCCCAGAGTTCAAGCCCCACGAACAAAAAAACAAAAACAAAAACAAAAAAACAAAAAAGTCCAAGCTCTTTTTAACCAAAAATAATTTTAAAAGTTAAGTTTAAAATATAAAATATTACTAGGCAAGGCAAGTTATATGTGTCATACAAATACATCTCCGCTTATATTTTACTTAGTTTTTTAAGTATATATATTTTTATTGTAAAGACACTGTACAGAGGGGTTACAGTTACATGAACAAGACAATGAGTCCATTTCCTGTGGAGCATTGTTACCTCCTCCTTTGTTTTTCCCCTACTATCCCTTTCCTCCCTACTCCAACCTTTTCAATCCTTCCCCTCCCCAGAAAAATTGTAAAGTTCATTTTCAATATAGTGGCTTGTACATATCATTGTTACAGTGGGTCACCCTCTATCCTTGTGTCAGTATTTTGTTATTTCCCTTTCTCTCCCCAAATTAGAAAAATGTATATACAAGGTTCAGGAAATGCTTAGTTTGTTACAGAAGTTCATTTTAGAATTATGAATTAAGAAGACAATATTAAAGTGAGTAACTCAAACAATTATAACCCAAAATGAAAAGACTTAGTGTAAAGAGGAAAATGAACAATGGAAAGATTTCCAAAGTCAGGAGGGAACACAATATTGTTTGCCATGCAATTCAAACAACAGATATTTAAAACATTCTGTGTGAATTTCTATTCATTTTATAACATATTATTTAATAGTAACTGTCCTGACCCGCAGGACTTCAACGAGGGCAGTGAACCTAAGCGAGAAGGAATGAAGGGACAAGAGACAGGAAGAATGACAGCAAGACAGGGAAGCTGCAAATTGTTATTTTTCACACAGGGGTATTTATATGCTTAGAATAAGGAAGCTTTTTCATTGGCCATAGCAGCTGTAGGATGTTTGTTTAGGGCAGTGTGAAAAGGTGGTCATTAGCAGCTACCCGGTGTTTGTTTGGGGCAGGATGAAAAGACAGAATTCTGTAAACAGCCTCGAGATGTTCCAGTGAGATAGTCAAGCCTATCATGCAGAGAGATTCCCTTTAGGGCTCCCGACAAATAAAATATAAATATATAAATGTATTTACAAAAAACTTATGAATATATGTACACAGAAGTACATGTAAGTGTATATACATAAAATACCTAAATATTTTATGTTTTATAATATATTTGATAATATATTATGAATATGTACACAAGTTTTTAAATATACACTTGAATATTTCAAATAAAACATAATTTTATGAGAATATTTTTTATTTCCTGGTGCTTATATTATTGGGATTTGACTTAATATTGTTGAAAAAATTATACTATTTGTGCTCGTCATAGAGTCTACGACACTTCAGTTAATTCATTTGTAAATATGTACTTCATACACAATAGACACTCTATTGGAAATGAACTATACAATTTGGGGTGGGGGGCGAGGGGAGGGGGAGGGGAAAAAACTGGGAGAAATTTAGTGCAGTGATGACACTGTTCAAAAAGTAATGTGCTCACTACCTGAATTATGTAGCTGTAACCTGTCTGAACATCACCTTTACAGTGAGAATTATTCTAAATAATAGGGGAGTGTGGCATCAAGTGGAAAAGGGTAGAAGAATGAAGGGGAAATGCAGGCAATAATTAATTGTACCACAGAATTGAGAAATATATGGTAAGAGCTGGGATGAAAGGGAGTGAAGATATTGAAGTGTTAACACATATCATGATGCCTTGTACATGCTAGCTGCTTGGTTAAATTGCCAAATTCAATACACAACCTAAGATAAGAAAGGGAGGGCATGGATAGGGAGGAATGGATGCCAATGTTAAAGGGGCGACATTGATCAAAATGCACTGTATTCATACATTGCTTCAGCAAATGGCAACTACTTTATACAACGACTTATAGATAATAAAATATAAATTTAATGAGAACTAAAAAGAAATCTATATGTTTACCTAAATGGAAAGCTAGGGTTCTTAATAATCAGTATAATTTCCCTGTTAAATTAATACTTTAAATAAAAAGCTCATAATTAAAACAGTTACGTATTATATCTCATCTACTCTGATATAAACAAACACAAAAACAACTATGGAATATTTATTAGTTTGGAAGTGGAATATAACAGTTGCATTACAAATATTAACAAGACATACCTGAATAGATCTGTTAATGATGCGTTTGTTTAGGTTCAAGATTTTATGACACCAAGTTTGATTTTTAATTACTTTGGGGAGGAATGAAACTGCCATTTCATGTATTGTGCGAAGTGTTAAGATTTATTTAATGGAGACTAATTATGAAATTATAGTTTAATGATGAGATGAACGTGTTAGTAAAAGCATTACTATGTCACCCTGAAAAAGGAAAGATAATACAGAGTTTTTTGTAAAGTTTGTACTTAATTTAAATATTTTACAGCAGTCTTTTCAAATGATGTAGTACAGGGTTTCATATGTAGGACATGTAAATTTTGTACATTAAGTATCTGACTTTAATTTTAAAAATATTCAGTGATTTTAACAAAGCAAAGCCCTGTTACTTCTTGGAACACGATCATCCTAGGAATAAAACATAAATAAAAATATATATATATCTGATGACAGAGAATGTTATCGTTGACTCAATGCTCCTAAGCATAAGATACATACTCTTAGAACATATTCTCAGCCACCTCCTTGGTAATATTACAAGAATCTTCAGAACAAAATAGGCGAGACTATGTGCTTTGTTAATTGTGAAATCTCTTGTCTAGACAGCTTGTGTTATCACCATTAAATAGGATTCCTAGAGACGCTTTGTACATTCTACAGAATTTTCATTTAATTATCTCCAAGGAGTGAAACAAGGTATCTTGAAAATCCTGATATGATTCTCTATTTTAGTCCTGAAGTAAAGGGAGAAAACTGTTTCAAAAACATTTCCCTGATTGGAATTGTCCATTATTTCAAGAAATAATGAATAAGGGTTTCTAAGAGAAAGAAGTATGGAAAAATGTTCTAAATTAGTCTTCGTATTAAATATTAGAAGACAATTCCGAGTTATTACCAAGAAGATATTTTTTGGCAGGCTGATTTGTAGCCTCTAAATCATGAAATGGAAGAACAGTTGGACACTGACAGCAAAGAAAACAATGCTGGCATAGTTGTTACCCAGGTTCTGCCATGTTATGTTTAGAGCCTCATTGACAGCATGATCACCAATCACCATCTGTACCCTGATCTTTTCGATGGCTTTGGGTAAGCCAGGTCTGCATACCTGCAAATGCCTGTTCTCTCACTTCTGGGATAATAGGTGATGAATTCTTAACCTGTATGAATATCTCAACATAAAGCCTCAGAAAAGAAATCCATTGGCCTGGTGTGTAAATTCCATCTTCATGGTTTGAAAATGAGAAGACCAAACAAAAATCTTGTAGTATATCATTGTAATGCTATTTACATTCAATATTATTAATTTTGTTCTTAATATATACCCATGGGTTTTTCATTACTGTTACCTTTAGTTATATTTGAATTTTGATATTTATAAATGTTATTTTTTTCTTACATTTCTTTCAGCATACAGTTATTGGGTTTTATTTTTTGTCTTTAGTTTTATTGCTGATCCTCTTATCTGTTCATATATATATATATATATATATATATATATATTTGAGACAAGTCTAGCAATTTAGCTCAGGCTGGCTTAGAATTCACTGGGATCTACTGTGTAGAAGCAGTTTCCCACAGGGAGTAATCTTACTGTCTCATGTGCTTGAGTACACAGATGTTTTCTTCTTACGTGATGTTTTTGAAGATTAATTTTTTTATTCTGATATTTGAAATTCAGTAGCTAAAATTATGGCATGGTTATTCTCCAGATTTTCTGAGAAATATTTTCATGTGCATTACTACAAAATTACATAAATTCTTTCAGAAATTTTATAAAATTACCATTCATATTTAGTATACTCTATAGGTCCTATTTGCTGAAGTAAAGGCATACTGAATGCTCACCTAGATATGAATTATTGTCCCATATTTTTGTTCATATTAATATCTAGATGTAATAATATGAGTTGAAATGGCTGACCTTTCTTCATTAAATTATGCCATTATCAAGCTATAGTGGATAATTGTTATATAGGACTTTTTTATGGACTTTCTGTTTTGTTGCCCTTGTTGTAAAATGTAATATAAATTTTCTAAAAAGAAACGAGATAACATATTCCAGCATTTTAATTTATAAGTCTATGATCATTTTAAAAAAGAACAAAAAGAAGAATCTCCACAATATGAAGTTCGAAAAGCAGTTTACAATATTTCCACTCAAAAATTACTAATAATTTGCATATAAAGGGTGCATGCTCCAGAAGTTTATTATCAACTTAATATTCATTCTTAATATTTGTTCAAATAAACATTTTACTTAACTACATATATTTTGTCTATTAAAAGTGTCAAATATCTCTGCAACAAACTCCTTTGTCATACTCTTTCTATTCTCCTCCTGGATACCAGTTATAGCTCAAAAACAAATATTTTTCCATTAACTTATTTCAAGTCCATTCTGCTTTCCTTGGCATACTGATTCTATTGCAGTGGAAATATCATAATATGTATCTTGCAAAAACATGCAAAACATAATCAAATATAGTTTCACTAAAATTTATATTACTGCATAATTATATCTTGCGTTGGAAAACAAAAATCAAAGATTGCACCTATTACATGTTTTATATTGCTTCTCATTCTGGAAAACTTGCCCAGTGCATTCATATGGACTTATGTATGGGAATGAACACTATGCCATCATAATTAAATATAATGTTAATATATAGAAGACAATAAAACAGTCAAGTGGCCAGAAGGAAAACCAAGGAGTTAGTTGAAACAGGTCACTTATTTAGGTCTCACTTATGGTGGAGATAATTCCAGCTTGTAAACTTAAGAGTACAGAAATAAAAGAAAAAAAAATGATCATATGATAAAAGATGCCAGATTCTACAAGAAGAGATATGTATTTGATTTCTAGAAAATGCCCTTAATATAAGTTCAATAAAAAACAATAACAATATAAACTTACAGTGGTATAAAAACTGGATTCTGCAATCTATAATGCACTGGTATAAAATTTTAGGATATAACACAAAACATGTAAACACTATTAGAAGCAGTGGTCAGAGATTAAATTTAAAATTCATTCAAAATTACTCTTAAAAAGTAAAAAGTGATAAGACAGAGAAAACAATCCTAATAATGGATAAAGAAGTGCCAACCTACTTAGATTAATAGTTTCAAGAAGCAATTTGTATAGCAAAATCAAAAGGACACATGATCAATATAAAGCCATTACTTTTGTTTGCAAATATAGCTTAAAGTAAGAAAGAATTAGTTTTTATAAAGGAAAGAATAAATATATTGATCTCCAAGATATTATCTTTTAGGCTACTACGGGCCTTACTCATGTTCTAATCTTTATTTCTCCCATCATATCAGTAACTATAACATCCTGTTGTTCTACCTTATGATCCAGTTTAAATCACCCAAGTAGCCTTTTCAATTTATCTTTTTTGTTTCCTTCTCTTATTATGCATTTATAGCATCAGTTAATATTACAATATAACATTTCCATATAAGGGAAAGTTTCAGTCTATCTGCCTATAAAGTGGCCTTCAGTGATAATCCTACTTGTACTAAAAATTTTAATGCTTTACAAAAATATCCTGTGCCACAAAAAATAAAACAAAATGTTTGACATTTAAAAAGTATGCTAAATCGCATTCTCTATGTCATTGCTTACTTTCATTGAAGTAGAATAAATACTAGTCCTTCAACAACAACACTATACACAGAAATTTAAGCACCTTGCCAGTACATGAATTGTTTGGATAGTCTTAGGCAAATTCAGAAAACAAATCCAAGCCCAAAGTAGACATGAATTTTTTTTAATTGTAAAAACTGTTTCTCAACATTTAATAAGCACTGGAACTTTTGATTGCAGATCGCATTTCAGAAGTTTTGCTATGGGTTGGGGGTGTGTATACTTCTACTGAGATAAGACACTGCCAAAGCTTCTCATACATCTGTACATAGCTGCATAATCCTATGTCTTCCTCATTGCTATTACCTTTGCTGTGGTTTTGCTTTCTCACTGTTCTGTATGATTCCCTTGAATCCACAAAGATCTCCTGCTCAATCCTCATGCATTTCTTGTGTAATTATTGAGGGACAGAAGTGTGCCAGATAGGGTTCCAAAAGTTTGGGGTGTAGAGTGAAGAATCCAATTCCTCATTATTACTTGCGCCAATTTGCCTGTTTATTATTGTTATTATTATTATTATTATTATTATTTCTTTATTTGCATGCTAAGAGGGATTACTTTTATATAACTCAAAGACTACATTTCCTCTTTTTCTGTTCATATTTATTTATATTTATTTATTGAATCTATTTACTTCCCTCCTCCCCTCATATTCCTCCAGATAGAAAGATCCACACTTCTTACTTCAATAATCCCATTTGCAATACTATGCCTGTTTGCTAGCTCAAGGCCTGTGATGAAATATCTGTTCTACTTTGCAAAGAGAATGATTCATGTTGCCCATATCCTAAATTAATTCCCCGGTGCAGTTTTGGGATCGAAGATTGACAAAGATCTGTGGTGTGTTTTTGTGTGCTTTTTGGTAGCAATTTGACATTTCTCTGAAGAAGCTATGTCCCGACTTCAGCTTTTCATATTTAAGTGGTGTTTCAGCTTTAAATATATACATATACACATATGTATATATATTAAGCAGAGGTGATGTACAGAGGGACTGCCATCATAGGAGTCAGGCAATGACTTTCCTACAGTGTCTTCTGTTGCCTCACACTCCCCCAGTCCCTCCATCCCATCCTCACCCATAAGTTGTGTGGCGCGCTTTAATCAATCTCCAGTGAGCTCTACTGCTGCTCTGATCACCCTTCTTCCCACTAGTTCTGTGCCTTCCCTTCTATCCTCCTGAAGATACACATGTGAGTATGCCATACATAAGGTAAAGAAGACAGAATCATCAAAAATAGATAGTATCTATTTACAGGCTCATGCCTGTAATCCTAGCTACTCAGGAGGCTGAGATCTGAGGGGCACGGTTCAAAGCTAGCCTGGGCAAGGAAGTCTGTGAGACTCTTATCTCCAATAAACCACCAGAAAACCAGAAGTGGCACTGTGGCTCAAGTGGTAGAGCGCTAGCCTTGAGCTTCAGAGCTGAGGGACAGCGCCCAGGCCCAGAGTTCAGGCCCCACGACCAACAACAACAACAACAAAATATATAATAATAATAATAATATAATCCCTTTATTTGCTCTTTTAACAAATAGAAAATAATTTTGGGCCATTCTTTCTTTTTTTTTGGGGGGGGGGTGGGGGGTTCCTGCCGTGGAGCCTGAACTCTGGGCCTGGGCGCTGTCCCTCAGCTCTTCAGCTCAAGGCTAGCGCTCTACCACTTGAGCCATAGCGCCACTTCCGGCTTTTTTCTTTTTGCTTATGTGGTGCTGGGGAATCGAACCCAGGGCCTTGGGCATGCAAGGCAAGCGCTCTACCACTGAGCCACCTTCCCAGCCTTGGGCCATTATTTCTCTTATTAGAGCACATGAAAAAAATTCCAAATTGAAAAATCATTAAATAATTAGTTATCTGTTTATGTAGTTAAATATTAAAGTTATTTATCTGGAAATATTTTGTATTAATACTTGGCATGCAAAGTTTCTACATCTTATCTGATCTTCTAATAATTTGAGTGCCAAAGGTGTTGCTAATCGAATAATGATATATTTGTAATCATAAACCATATATTCTAATTGACAGTAAAGTAGTTTGCTCTCAGGTTCCATTGTTGGCAGGATATTCTTAAACTACAAAGTAAAATTTTTCAAGGAAACAAATTTTGTAATGCTAAACAACAACCAAGGATATTTTAATGCAATGTTACCTTTGTAACTATGCATTAACCTTTGCACTGTGTTTCACTGTGTTTTATGTAAATTTAACCATTAAGTGATTTCCTTCTAATAATTTATTTGTTCTTCTTTTTGTGTTGGTAAATATTGTGGGGAATTGAAAAAATAAATATAAAATATGCCTTTGAACAAAATCTTGGAAAAAAATAACAAAGAAGATCTGGTTTTCTGGAAATTATTACAACAAAGTATAAAAGCCAAAATAAGTATCTGTGAATTGTGAAATGCCTTTTATTGATTGCATTAGGGTTTGAGTATGTTTTAAATTTTGAGATTTAATCTGAGTGCCAGTAGATCATGCAATAATCCTATTTAGGAGACTGATATCTAAGAACTGTGGTTCAAACCCAGCCTGAGACAGAAAGTTGAAACTTTTAACTCCAAATAATCACAAAAAACTCAGATGTGGAGCTATGATTCAAGTGACAGAGTTCTGGCCTTGAAAAACTAAGCTCAAGGGCAAGACCCAGGTCTTTTTTCTTTTTTCTTTCTTCCTTTTTTTTCCCCCTCAGTTGTGAGGCCTGAATTCTGGGCCTGGCCGCTGTCCCTCAGCTCTTCAGCTCAAGGCTAGCTCTCTACCACTTGAGTCACAGCACCACTCCTGGCTTTTTCTGATTATCTGTTACTGAGGAATTGAACCCAGAACCTCATGAATGCAAGGCAAGCCCTGTACCACTGAGCCACTTTCCCAGCCCTAATACCCAGGTCTTGAATTTGAGTCCCAACACTGGCACACATATACATTAAAAAAAAAGAATAAAAAGGGGCTAGTAAGGTGGCTCAGTGGTAGAGTGCTTGACTCCCATGCGTGAGGCCCTGGGTTTGATTCCTCAGCACCACATAAGCAGAAAAAGCTGCAAGTGGCAGTATGGCTCAAGTGACAGAGTGCTAACCTTGAGCTGAAGAGCTGAGGGACAGCGGCCAGGCCCAGAGTTCAAGTTCAAGAAAAAAAAAAAGCAGATTTATGTGCAAACATCTTTTAAATATTAATGTTATTATAATTTATTATCAATATAATTTTTAATTCACTAAAGTTATTATTGACTTAACATTTAAGCAACCATGCATTTTCATTCTATGCTTCATAATAATCTTCCCAGGAATAAATTAATTGTTAAAAGGACCTGAAGGCTAAAAAGCAATAATATACAATGAAATCAAATTAGTCTCATGAAATTGTTTGAAAGGCGACGCCTTCTGTTAATTGAGCACGGTTATAAAATTTGCAGATGTAATTTGTTTGGTATCTATTCTTCAGCGATAACTATGAAGTCATGCTGATTGACTTCTGACTTCCTTTTGTTTGTCTTCCTCTAGTCATAGATGTGTGTGTGCGTTTGTGTGTGTATGTATGGTTTATGAAAGAGAAAGGGAGAATTTTACTAAACATAGATTTACATATAATCTTTTTTCAACTTATAAAGGTTAAAGAGAATTATCTAGGTTCCAGTGGATCATGTTTATCATCCTCACTACTCATGAGATTGAGATATGTGGATTGAGGCTCAATAAAAAAAAATCCATTCAGAAAAGTCTCAAAGCCAAAGTATCACTTCATTCTTATAAGAATGACTATTATCAATAAAAAATAAATAAATAAACTGAAGGAAAGGAACCATTGCACATATTTTCTTCAGTTAGTACAGGTATAATAATCATTTTGGAGACCCTTCCCCTGCCCCGCAAACACTCAAAACTCAAAACCCACATAGGATCCAGCTGCCCTATCCATAGAAGTGCATGCAAAAGGAGCAAAATCAAAGCATGGAAAACATACAATTTGCCCATACAATTTTATGACAGCTCTATTTTCAATAACTAAGAACAAGAAACCACTTATGAATGGACACATAATATCTGGTATATAAGCACAAAGTAGCAATACTCAGGCATAAATCTCAGTGAATTCTCCCATTTGAAAAATATAGATGGTTCTATCATGTTTAAGGAGATTAACCCGGCACAGAAGGACAAGTGTCATGTGCTTTCATTCATATGGTGAAGTATAGATGTAAAATTTCATTTCATTTTCCATATCAATATACATTTTACATTTTTATAAAATATACTTTTCAATATTAGCCTGTAAGTTTAATTATATTCAAAGACCCAGATTTAAACTACAGTTCACTAGTTGGACTTGTAGTTACATGTCATCATGCCTATTTATTAGTTGAATTGGGGTATCATTGATTCTTTTTATTTATTTTTTATTTATTGTAAAGGTGATGTAGAGAGCAGTCACTAGTAGATAAGTCAGGTAATGAGTACATTTGTTTTTGAACAGTGTCACATCCCTCCAGCATTTCTCCCAGCTTTTTCCCTCCCAACCCAACTGTCTCCCAAGTTGTGTAGTTCATTTCCAACATAGTGTCTAGTGAGTGTCATTGATAAGTTAGTTCACTCTTTGTAGCATTATTTCTGTGCTTCCTCTACCCCTCCCCAAGATAAAGAGTTCAGAAATCAAAAACAGGGACAAAAGGAAAAAAACAAAAATAACCACAAAGAGTGCAATAAAAAAATTCTTCTTTCCATTTCTTGGATTTCATTTTGATTTATAAGTAATGTGCAAATAGGCCTTAAAATCACTAATTCTTTGTGTGGAGTTATATTACTCTCAATATCTGCCTTGTAAGGAACTGAGCATGGAGTTGTGACTCAGTGTTCCTGACTTAGAAGTTATTTTGTTTATCTGAGGCAATATATATTGATCAAAAATCAGCAAAAAAAAAAAAGATAAAACAAATATTTTATATTTTCATTAGCTAATATCGGCCTCAGACTGTTACAGATATTTAAGAATAATTCTATTGAACTCAATATTGCTTCCTCTGCCTTGGTCTTTTCATGCTTCAGAATAAGTAGGCAGAAAAGAGAAATACAACACTACGTGAGGTAACTGATTATCATGGTGGAATTGAACTCTGTTCTGCAGGTAAGATGAAGAAAGTATTGTATCTAAAATGTAGGAGGTATTTTGGGGGTCAGTGGCAAACTGTAACAAGTTCACACAAGCTGTGCTACTACTCACTACATTCTTCAAGAATAGAAATATCAGTCATCACTTTGTGTCAAGAGATAAAGAGATGAGGGAGACAAACGCTGGTGGCTCATGCCTGTAATGCTAGATGAGGATAGCAGTTCAAATCCAATCTCAACAGGAAAGTTCTTAAGACTCTTATCTCCAATTAAAACCAGAAAGCCAGAAGTGGCTCTGTGGCTCAAGTGGCAGAGCATTTGTCTTGAGCTGAAGCGCTCAGGGACAATGCTTAGGCCCAGACTTCAAGCCCCACAACCAACAAAGAAAAAATAAATAAAAAGATAAGGGAGTGAGAGAGCATAGTTAAAAGAGGGAGGAGATATAGAAACAAGATTTTCTAGAATTTATTCCTGAGGGGAATATCAAGCACTAAATTTTGAGTGTGCTGTGAACTGCTTAAAGTATGTTCATTTAAATATGTTACACCCGAAATTTACCTTTCCACAAACATATAGACAAACTACTGGTGTTTGGTATAGCATAAGTAAGTTAAGCCCTAAAATTAAATATTACTTTATTCTCTAATTTTTATCACTGTCTCTCATATATATACATGTATGCATATATATGCTGTTGAGTTAAAGTGATAGCTTTTAAAAAGTTTTTCATCCTAAAACAATTACAGAACAATATTAGAAGAAATTAACATGGTTTACCATTGCTAATCACAAAATTTCTAAGCTGAAAACTAGATAGAATGCAATAAACTGAATCCTCAGAGGAATTGTTGTTATTTTTCCAACAGCATCATTCAAATTAAAGTTTTAATTAGGTCATTTATATGTTTATTATCTCTTGTCAGTGAAATTCCTCTCTCAAACTTAAAAACAAAATCATTTATAGGTATTAATCTTACATTTTCAAATTTTCTAAACACATTTTGGTTTGTCTTATTGTAGTATCAGTTCAGGGAAAACTTGATAAAGACAAAGACAAAGACTGAAATTGTGGTCTATCATCAGCACTGTTTTTGTTGAGGCTCAGTGGACCCTGACTGTACCTCATTTCCTTTTGGCAAGATTGGGTTGCAGATTGCAGACATCATATATGTGTAAATGGAAATAAAATGGGAATGGATTTTGGGAGCTGAATTGGAGTAGATCATCAAGAATAAGATTAGGGCTGGGAAGGTGGCTCAGTGGTAAAGTGCTTGCCTTGCATGCATGAGGCCCTGGGTTTGATTCCTCAGCACCACATAACCAGAAATAGCCAGAAGTGGTGCTGTGGCTCAAGTGGTAGAGCACTAGCCTTGAGCTGAAGAACTGAGGGACAGCGCCCAGGCCCACAGTTCAAGCCCATGACTGACTAAATAAATAAATAGAATTTTGAGCAAAATGTCATAAATATTCAGGGCCAGAATGTTTCTGGAATTGGTGATTTCCTCACCGATTGATCTGTGGGTGGTAACTTTAAGCTTATGATTGATGGTAAGCAGAGGAGAAAAAAAAGTAGGTGTATTAGTTGACATAAAATTCTAGTTACTAGGAGCCAGTTTCAAGTAGAGCTAAGGCAAAAATGTTTGTGAGATTTCCATCTTAACTATTACATATTTGGCATGGTAGCATGTGCCAAGCATCCCAGCTAAGATGAAACATAAATGGGAGGATCATAGTTTTGGCCTAGCCAGTTAATAAAAGCAAGACCTGATCAAATGAAAACAAACAAATGAATAAAAATGAGATAAGTTTTAGGGAGGCAGATGTCTACCAGGCAGGCAGCTCTGGCTTCAAATCACAGCACTTTCAAAATCAAACAAAATAACACTTTTGTATTTATTTATTTTTTCCACAGTGTTGAGGTATTAAGAAGACTTTTGGATTATAAGCAGGGGCTCTAAGACTTGAGCTTAGTCTTTTTTGGTTTGGATTTTATAGATACCAGGTCTCACTTTCGTCCAGTAAGCTTCATAAGGAACAAGAAATTTAGTGGGGTTTTTGTTGTTGTTGTTGTTTGTTTTGTTTTTTAGCCATTCATTAAAGAAGCAAAGACATTGATATTTTTCCTCTTACATTTCTCTTCAATATTTTCCTATACATTCTTCCTTCCCTCTATCTCTTCTTTAGCCCCCTCCCTCCCTCCCTTCCTCCTTTCTTCCCCTCCTTCCATTCTTTCTTCCCCTCGTTCCTTCCTTCCTTCCTTCCTTACTCCTTCCTTCTTTCTCTCCTTCCTTCCTCCCTTCTATTTCTCCTTCCTTCTTTTTCTAATGAATCCTCTTCAGCATTTCTGGAATAACTCTTTTGTAGTTTAAGCAGAAACTTAGTATTATGAATATGAAGTATTTATCTAGTGAAGCATTCACATTTCAGTTATTCTGAAGGTTATTATCAAAACATTTCTAACTAGTGACTCATTTTATATGGTGACATAAATTAATTACACATTTTTTTCTCAATTAACTTCACTACATTTGAAAACATATATTTTGTTCTTTCATTTTCATTTATGCAGAAAGAAATCATAAAGAAAATCCAACAGTGAACTAAATTTTGACCATAATATTAAAATGTAAGTTGGCCAAATAAAAATACATAGGAAAACTGCATTAAATGGCATAATAAATTAAAAAAAAAACATTTTCTTTTTTGTTGGTCCTAAGGCTTGAACTCTGAGCCTGAGCACTGTCCCTCAGCTCTTCAGCTCAAGGGGAAGGCTCTACCACTTGAGCCACAGGGCCCCTTCTCGTTTTCTGGTGATTTGTTGGAGATAAGGGTCTCAGGGACTTTCCTGCCTGGGCTGGCTTTGAACCAAGCCTCCTGAGTAGCCTGGATACAGGCATAAGCCACCAGTGCCCAGCAAAAACTAACATGTCTTACTAAAACAAGCAATTTAGAATAAATACAATTGCATATATATTATATTGTATATAATGCATGTGCATATATGAAAGAAAGAGAGAGAGAAAGGAAGGAAGGAAGAAAGAAAGAAAGAAAGGTAGATAGATGGATGGATAGATAGATAGATAGATATTATGGGAAACTGCATTCCCCACATAGCCATAAGTAATATCAGAAGTTTTTGAAATATAAAGGATATATAATAAAGATATTTCCAGCCAGGTGCAGGCCACTCTCACCTGTAATTCTAATTACTCAGGAGGCTCAGATTTTAGGATTGCTGTTCAAATCCGTCTTGGGAAGAAAAGTCTGTGAGACTCTTATCTCCAGCTAACCACCAGAAAACTGGAAGTGGTGCTTTGTCTCAAAATGCATCTCAGAGACAGAGTCCCTTTCCCAATGACAGAGAGGGGAAGAGGGAGGAGAGGAAGGGAGAAAGGGAGAGAGAAGAGGGTGAGGGGAGAAGAATAGGAAAGAGAAGGAGAGAGAGAAGGAGAGGAGTTGACTGAGTTGCAAGTAAACAAATGTGCATTAAAACTATAAAGTCAGTACCAGGTTCAGAGAGCTGAGTCTACAAATACAAAATTGCAGGGAAGTTCATTGGTCAGTCCTGGTAAAAGGGATCAAGATAAATGTGGAAGAAACAAAAATGTAAGGATGTCTATGGCCAAACTCTCCAGACTCTGCTTACAATAGAAAGCTAAGGGGCTGGGAAGTTGGCTCAGTGGTAGAGCACTTGCCTTGCATGCTCGAGGCCCTGGGTTCAATTCCTCAGCACCACATAAGCAAAAAGAAAAAAGCCGGAAGTGGTGCTGTGGCTCAAGTGGTAGAGCGCTAGCCTTGAGTTGAAGAGCTGAGGGACAGCGCCCAGGCCCCAGAGTTCAGGCCCCACGACCGGAACCAAAAAAAAAAAAAAAAAAAAAAGCTAAATCCTCTCTCTGCCCTTCTTGCTCACCCTTTGGTCAGCTGCCTTGTAATCTTGGAAAGGCTCTTCAAGAAGACAGCTAGGTCATTTTAATGAGAATGATCACATTCTTTATGGAAATCAGTAACCTGCCTTTAGGAGGAAGCTTGTTAAGCCAATTTGCCACCTTGACATCCCACCTAGTTCCCCTGGGTAATTTTATGTCTGCTGACACTCTTTATTCTTATTGGTTACAAATCTCTAGATGTCCTTACTCTTTTCAGGAATTGACATAAATAATAGCTGTCTAGTAACTTGTAGCAATATTTTTCAACAGTACATTTTTTTTTCATTTAGTAAGGTTGGAGTACCGAAACCTGAGTCAGAAGCTACATCGGATCCTCTTTTTCAGAACTACTTTTTGTTGTTGTTCAATAGTAGAATGTACTCCTTGAAGGATTAAGACAAACTAGTGAAAATCATTCCTGTAAAGAAGACCAAATGAATATGTTTTTCTTAGGGAACATACATATTGGTATTAAATGTGTTAATTTTAAAAGAAAGTATAATCATAGCAATAGAAAGTAAAGATGAATAAACAAGTCAGATACATGTAAACACTAATTACATTAATTTTCTAATTTCATTAGTAATTACAAAAATCACATGAAAGCCATAGAAAACACCATTTCATATTCATTTCATGGGGAAATTGGTGCATCTGGAAATCCAGGTGTTGAGTGGATATTGAGGAATACAAACGTGCACAGAAAACCAAACCAAAACAAAAAACATTGTCTACCATGGATGTTCCAGCTACAGATCCATTAGTGAATTTTACAAAGACAACTAAACTCATATATCCTCCCCTTAACTACTTTTTAAAATATAAACCATAAAAAGTAGTTTCTACATAAGCTCATTCTGAAATACACAAACTGAAAGCAATATGTATGGTCATCAAAGAAAGAAAAGACAGATATATTGTTAAAATATCACAGAGTATTTTACATATTTATCCAAGTGGAAGTATTAGTGCCAAGGATTCAGTAATACAGACCATAATGTAAATAGTTTGTTGAAAAGAATCATCACCATTAACGTCTACACATCATCATGAAATATTATATATACACAAATTTATAAAAATACATATAGAAATTAGATACTGTGGGAAAATGTTCAGAATGAACATTTAACAGAAAGAAATATCTGGTGTTATAAGAGACAGGACATAAGCATATGTCATAATTCTTCTATTATTATTATTATTATTTGTAGGTCATGGAGGCTGGGCCCTGTCCCTCAGCTCTTCAGCTCAAGGCTAGTGCTCTACACTTTGCGTCACAGCACCATTTCTGGGTTTTTCTGCTTATGTGGTGCTGAGAAATCAAACCCAGGACCTCATGCATGCAAGGCAACATTCTACCACTGAGCCACCTTCCCAGACCCATCTCTATTATTTTCATAGCATAGCTCTATTATTTTTATGGCATTTTATTAATATTAATGATATTTACATGTACCAAGTGGAATGTTAGTATATAGAGATAATGATTGAATAATATTAAGGTTTTGGTGCCTATGAACCTTCATATTTTAAAATGTTTGTAAAATGAAGCATGTGAGATCACAGAGACTAAGTTTTGTGCCTTTCATAACAACAATAAAAAAACAACCAGAACTTTCCCCAAACTTCACTGCAAAAATCAGCTTGCACATAATGCCAACTGCTCTGACAATTTTGTTCATTCTTCCGTCCACATGTATATTTGCAAATGCACATATATTTTTATTCATTTTTAAACAAAAGTTTTGCATACTCGATTTGGCGTGTTGCAGTTTATTTTGTTCTTTCTGTAGCTCCTTATATTCAGCAATATTTCCATACCACTGTACATGAAAGTGCCTCATTTTTTATAATAATTCTATTCCAGTATGAGAACTCACTATGATTTATTGAAATTATTCCTTCATAAAGGACATTTAGGTTGTTTTCTATGTTTGGTATTTCAAAGCAATGTTATGGACATTAATCATCGCCCACAGGTGAGAATCTGTCTGCAATATAAACACAGTCACTGGTGGCACAAGACTTATGTTCATATCTAAAGTGAGTAGATATCATGAGAGCTTCTCCTGACACATTGTACAACTTAAAACTTCTGCCAGCAGCAAAACAATAATACTGTTTTAGAGCTAGTACACTAATTTTTAATATGTATCTCAATCAAACTGAAATTATTGAAGTCTTTAATAAGTCTCAATGACAAATTTGAGGTTAGTGCAACTTTTTCCTGTTTTTCATAGAGGTACATGTGTATATATTGGTGTGTGTTTGTGTGTGTGTGTTCATGGTTTTGTTTTCACCACCTATTACTTTTAGATGAATATGTCTGACATTATGTTTATGTTCTTGGTACATTATATGATTTGTAGAAAATAATATGATGATTTCATTTTCAGAATCCTGGGATACTCTATTCAGTTGGATTTTCTTTGCTTATTTAACTACCACTACTCATTTATAGAATTTATAGATGTTTACTAATAAATGATTTAAATCTATTTTAAGATCACTTATTTTTTATGTAAATTTGCAAATTTACTACTTAGTAGTTGGTATATCTCCCCAACCACAGTGCAGCACAAATTGATCCATAAAGAACAAAATAGATCTGAAATAAGTGAACAAGAAAGAAAGAAATAGATTGAAACAGCCGTGGTTCACAGCTTGTGGCATTAGAGTTTAGAGGTTGTTTATAGCCTAAATGATATAGACATTCCTTTGTAAGATTTCTTATTTCCACATCTGTCGATCAAATTGCACACATCTAAGACATTGTAGACATATGAGGCATGTGATCTCTAGAGGAGAGAATAGTGAAGAGATAGTGGAAATTTAGCCATGTGGCTAAGACAAGTGCCCATGAATGTTGGATGTGGAAAATCTGTTAGTGTTGGCAGATGTCCTGGACTTCTATTGCAGTTGTACCATACAATAAGATTGTCTTTAAGAGTCACAAGAGTACAGTAGACTTGAAGCATACTCTGAACACTTAGTGATATTTCTAATAATCTAGATTGCAAAGAATAAATAAAAATGAATTGTACATATTTTTCTAATCTTTTATGCTGAAAAATAAGTATGCATCCATCAAAACTGCAGAATTTATCTAAAACAGTATTGAATGTGAAATGCATAATTTTTAGTAATTGTAGGAGAAAAGAATGAAATGTGAAATGCATAATTTTTAGTAATTGTAGGAGAAAAGAATGAAATACAAATTAATCATTTCAGTTAACTTCAAATTATGCCCCAAATATTAATAACATAGTGAATAATTAATCAACTTAGCAAGCGTCAATGAGACATATAAAGCGAGGATGATATAAAATCAACTATATAAATTCATTCCCTTGAACATAATATTAAAATTCATAGGTAAATCTGTAGATGGACATGAATCATAAAATACATTAATTTCTAACATCAGAAATGACAACAAAGGAATGTATCATTAGGGAGGCTCTAAATATTTAATGGTTAATTAAGAAACAGTGTGAGCATCTTGCTATCATCAAATTAAAAATATTTTGTTGGTATTGATTTGGTTCTTGTTCTTATTAGCTGTGGCAAAGATTTTGACAAAAATCAGTAAATATATACACAATGAAATCTCTCCCATACTTGAAAGTGAAGGGTAACCTTGAGCTGTTAAGGGATATCTTAAAATCCATCTGCCAAATATTCGATTCTATGGAGAAAAATGAGTAATTTTGAGCTAAGTTCATAAATAAGCCAAGAAAGTGCATCATTCTCAACAATGTAGAGTCTCAGTGAAAAGTACATTTTTTTCAAGAGGAGAGCAAACATCCTGTGCAGTACTTAAGTTGAGAGAAATTAGTTATATGGAAAGAAAGAATTTTCCCTCTCCACAGATGGCACAACTGTTTATATAGAAGTGCAAAGCAGTAGAGATTATTATGGTAATTATTAAAAATAATTATTAACAACATCTGTAAATAACATAGTGAAATAGAATGATTATCACTTTTATCAAAATTATAATTAATGAAACTCATAAAAGAACAACTAATAGTGTGTCTCTAGTTGGAACTGAAAGAGATACCAGTCTGGCCAGAGTTCTGGTTGCCTTTACTATCTCTTTAATTTTTTCTTCCTCCTCATTCTTCTGCAGTTACCTTGCTTACAAGGTGACAGGACTGATAGTTTGTGTCTGTGTGTATGTATGTGAGAGAGAGAGAGAGACAGAGAGACACACAAAGAGAGAGACAGAGAGAGTGAGAGAGGGACCTGGGACCTGTCTTTAGCTGCATTTTGCTCTTCACTTTCATCTTTTCTGATAGTTTTTTGGAGATAAATGTCTCAGGGACTTTGCTGCCCAAGTTAGCTTTGAACCACAGTTGTCAGATCTCAGCCTCTTGATTTAGCTAGTATTACAGGCAGTAGCCACTGCTCACAGAAGGATATCCAAGCCATAGCAGGACTCAGGTGGCTCATCTGAGGGTGATGACAGTCAGCAAGGGGACACACCTGCTCAGGAGTGAACACATGATTCTAATGATGGCAGACAGGAAGACCCCACCTAGAACCACTTGCTGGAAGACAATCAATGCAGTGATTACTCAGAAGACCACTCTGACCAAATATCCTGTAAGGCCAGCTGAACCCTCTACCTACTCTAACCCTTTTCTTTGTTTCCTTCCTTCGCTATAAATAGTAAAGTTTTCTGCCAGGCCTTTAAAGATGGCTATTATTTCATTTAACCCATTCATTTGCTCATCCCAACATAAGCATTAAATCCTTTCTTTCTGCATTTTGCCACTAGTCATAACTTTATATCCATGCCCTATATGTTGGGAATCTCAGAGCCATGGGTTTTACCCTGCAACTCTAGTAATACATCAACAAATTGGAAATATAATTTTAAGAATTGTCATTTTTTTACAATGGCACAAAACTACAATAGTTCAGAATTCATTTAATGAAACATGCAATCATTTATAAAATAAAAATATAATATTTGAATATGACATAATGATACTTAAAACAATGAATATGGTAATCAAAGCTTCTAACATTGATCCTCAAAACTTAGAGCCACCAGTGCATATGCTCTGTGCTATCTCTTTCCCATAAATGTGCCCTGCAGCTAATATAATGGGATATCACTCCTGTAGTAACTTATGGTATATGCCAAATGTGAGAAGCTTTATAGATTTAGTTAATGTCCCAAACAATTAGTCTTGTTTCCTTAAAAGGAGAGATTCTATTAGGTGTAGCAAACTTAATCTAAACTGTATGAAGGAGAGCTAGGCCTTTTCTAAAGGAGGGGATGCTTTCATTCTAGGGATGTGCTGTGAGCTACACGGGAAAACAGGCAGGCTCCAGACATTGTAGGCTTCAAGGCATCAACCTCTAGGAAGGGAATCCTGCCAACAAACTACAGGAGCTGAAAAAGAACTAAGCTTCAAATGATACAGTGAATCCAAAAACTGTACACAGACTTACATGCTCTGATCAGAGGGTCCAGCCAAGTCTTGCTGGTACAACAGAGAAAGGTAACATGATCAAATGGAAGTGTTTTGGGAAATTTAAAAAGCATGAAGTATCTAAAACCACTTTTGGAAAACCAAAAGACCAATGAATGGGTTTACTTTCAGAAATTCATTACTTATTTAGAACAGTAGTGAATAATTTCCAAATGTGAGAAATTCAAAATAGCACATATGGAGATCATTGCATGGATTATAGGAAAGACACAATCAAATAACATTCAACTAAAGCATAAAAGTAATCTGATATATTTTAATACCTCCTCTTCTTGATGCTAGAAAAATAATTGTGTCCTTATATGGGAAAACAGATTATTTTCTGTTACACCTGATGTGATATACAAAAATAACTGAAAGTGGGAAAGTACATTTAAAAAAAAAGAGTATACTGTGATCATGTCCTGTGTCCTGTCTCCTGGCTTGTCTCCAGCTGTCATGGCGTCCCAATTCAGCTCTCTTGTTGGTATTGTTTTTGTTATTTCTTTCCTCTTTAGCATGTTTCCTAACTGTGTTATGTGTATTTGCGTACATACAAGGTATGAAAGCAACTCAAGAAAATAACCCCTCCTAAATCTAATACAATACCAATCACTAAATGGAGAAGGGAGGTAAGGGAAGACTTCTCAGAAGAAGAGGCAAAAATGACAAATAAACACATGAGCAAATGCTCATCATCCCTAGCCATAAAGGAAATGCAAAATAAAACAACCCTGAGGTTGTTTCGTTTTTTATCCAAGTAACATGGGCCAACATTTTCAGTTTGAACAACAGCAAATGCCAGTGTGTGGGAAAAGAAACCCTACTTAATTGTGGGTGGAAATGGCAGATCCTCAAAAATCTAAATATAGACCTTCCCTACCACACAGCCACACCATTCCTAGTCATCTACACTGAGCATCATTAACCAAAAATGATAAGCACACCAGTACAACAATTTCCATTGCCACACTATTCACAATAGCCAAGATATGGAAACAACCCAAATGCTACACAGTAGATGACTGAATCCCAAACATGTGTTATCTATATATGTTGAAATTTTGCAGTCATTAGAAATAATAAAATAATGTCATCTGCAGGGAAATGAATGGAACTAGAACAGTCATATAGAGGTAAGTCAAAATCAGAGAGACAAATTGCACATTGTTCTCCTTAATTGTTCTCTTTAATATATAGAAGTTAGATCTAAAATACACTGGGATATGATAAATTACACAGGATTCTAGATGCTCATATACAGTAAAGAACAAAAGAGAATAGTCTTAGGAGAGAATCACAAAGGTGCACTACCCAAGCACATCTTCATATGTATATAAAATAACATATACAGTGAAATGAATTCCAAAGGTATGGAAACAGAATATCTTTTCTTAACTTGTTTTTCCTTTTTCTGATGACTCTGCCTGCTTTACCTTTTAAACAGTGCATTCATGTGCATATCTGTTGGAAGAGTGGAGGGGAAGGGCACAGATTTGGAAAAACGGTGTAAGAATACAGCAGTGGAGTGCACTGGACATTGATGAAAGATGACATGCAGCTTTTTGTTTTAGATTAATCATTTTATTTGATCCTCACACATCTCCATGATGTGTATTTTAATACTAACTTTACAGGTAATAATAACCTAGTTAAGGTTCACAGGAGATGGAAAGGGGGAATGGCAGAGAATGAAGAGACAGATGATACTATGTGAAAGGATATGTACGTATTACCTGACATATAAATGTAACCCTGCTGAATATCACCTCTAAAATATGGAACAATAAGAACAGGATTGATTGACATCATACTAAGTACAATAAACCAAACATAGACAATGTATTTGTGTGTGTGTGTGTGTGTGTGTGTGTGTGTGAGAGAGAGAGAGAGAGAGAGAGAGAGAGAGAGAGAGAGAGTATGTGTGTGTGAGAGTTTGCTCACAGGAGAATTGGACAAGGTCAATTTCTATACTATGCTGAGAAATATTACATAGGAACAACACACCAATAATGATCACATATAACAGGTATAAATGGGTAAATTTGTTTTTTTGTTTACTTTCTTTGGATACTGACTAACCCTGCAAACAGCCCATCAGACTCAAATTATTATAAAACACAGAAATTCAACAGCCATTTAGCTTTCCAAGGAAACAGCTACTTATGTGTATGTGAGGATCTGTCATTGAATGGTCATTTATTTCTATTAGCAGAAGATATCTGTATAAATCTTTTCATTGTAAAGACAGGTTTGGACTTCTTTTCCTAAATTATATCTTGCCTATTATATTATTATGTGATAATTTTTTTGAATAATGTTTGTCCCATGATCAGAAGATTTATTATTTAAGATTTAATTTGTGCATTTCCTTTTACAACATTTTCTTTATAATATTTCCATATTGGAATATTATTTTCACGTATTTTATACACATTTTACTTCAATTTACATGTTTATATCTGTGTCAATGAATTTGGAGTGCTGAAATACATTATAAAAGACAAAGTGGGTTCAATAACAAATCAGTTCTCACTGTTCTAGAGATTAGAAGTCCAAGATTAGTGAGCCAAAATATTACAGCTTATTTCTCTATAAACACTCACATCACAGAAAAAAAGGTAAGCTTAGAGAACTTAGAACTAATAACTCTAAGGGAGAACTGGCCTTATTGGTCTACATTCATGATTTAATTAGCTCCCATTGGAGAATTAGAAAAGAGTTTAATATAGAATTTTGAACTTACATAATTTTATAAAATTTAATCTACAGGAACATATATATGTATAATTGTTTATTTTGATATGGTAATAAAACCTTCAAGTATCATATAAATTGTCAGTATACACATTTACAGTTTCATCCTAAATTAATTTTATCCTTACATTTGTAGGTGTATTACATTTAATTTGTTATAATGTTTTATATTTACAGTGCCAGTAAAGAAATTCTTCCATCTTAATATTTAAAAATAAGTTTGAGCACCTTAAAACAAATCATTTAAATAGGGATACAGGTTGACCCATTGCAACAATGAGATGTACAAGTCGTTATGTCAAAAACGAACTTTACAACTTTGGTGGGGGTAGGGGGGAGCGGGAAGGATTGGGGGGGGTCGGGGGGAGGATGGGAAGGGATGGGAAGGGGAAACAAAGGAGGAGGCTACAAGGCTTGATAAGAAATGTACTCATTATCTTGCCCATGTAATTGTAACCCCTCTGTACAGTATTTTCACAATAAAAAAAAGAAAAGATAAAACCAGAGAAGGTACTCCAAATGAATGCCATTTGATTTCACTGAAAATAATAAAATATCCTAATAGTTTACATTAAAAAAAGATACAATTTAAAATTGGTAGGAGAAAAACAAAGGAGGAGGTAACAACGCTTGATGGGAATGTGCTCATTATCTTTCTCATGTAACTGTAACCCCTCTGCACAGTATTTTCACAATAAAAAGTGCATACAAAAGGTAAAATCAGTAAATTTGAAATAAATGATGTTTATCACATTTGATGTGTAAACATAATTTCCAGGATTTATGTGTTTTATAAATACACACACACACACACACACACACACACACACATTGAAGCTATTAGCAGTGACTAGCCAATCTTCCTTAATATTCCACTGAGAATTTCAGCACTATATTCTTTTTTATTAAGCAGTTGTTACAAAAATTTATGTGTTTTATAAATACACACACACACACACACACACACACACACACACACATTGAAGCTATTAGCAGTGACTAGCCAATCTTCCTTAATATTCCACTGAGAATTTCAGCACTATATTCTTTTTTATTAAGCAGTTGTTACAAAAATGTTCTGATTTCATATGCAGGATATGAGTAGAATGTATCTTGATCAATATTACTCCCTCCAACTTTCCCTTCTCATCTGTACCCTTAAGCTACATAACTCTATTTTTACACAATGCACAATGAATATACTGAATACATTTGCTCACCGTGGACTCCTCCTTCTAAGTACTTATGGCTGTAATTTTTCCTCTTTTGTGCTGAATTTCTGTGGCTTGTTATCAGGTTACTAATGTCTTCTTTGGGTTAATAAGAAAGTTTTTCTCTTACAAAACGATGTTTTTTTTTTCAGTATTTAGAATTATTTCTTTAAGTGATTTGCAGAACTGACTTTTGACATTATAAATTGCCTGTCTAAGTGTATACTAGCATATATTTTGCTTTACATTTCCTTTAATATTATTTTTGCTATTACATATATTTGGTTATGGAATTATGTATGATGTATTCAATAATATCTTTCAGTCTTCTAATTGACCTCTGAATCTTTTCACATAGTTTTCTCCTATAAAAAAGCAAGTTTGTATTAGTTATAAAAAAGTAGACAATTTGCCTTCTATTAGATTGCTCAAAAGTTTTAATATTGGTATCATTATTTTTGTAGTATATAAATTCAACTGCCATTTTTTGGTATGTTTTATGACACTTTAGCTCATTGGCTAGCACTCTATTAACTGAGCAAAAATTCCAACCCCTATTTATTATAATACATATTTTACATATTTTTATATTTCCTTTACATTACAGAGTTTACAGTAGCATTTCAATTCCCCAAATTCTTTTTTTTTTTTTTTTTTGGGTCTGGTCATGGGGCCTGAACTCTAGGCCTGGACGCTGTCCCTCAGCTCTTCAGCTCAAGGCTAGCGCTCTACCACTTGAGCCACAGCGCCACTCCGGCTTTTTTCTTTTTGCTTATGTGGTGCTGAGGAATCGAACCCAGGGCCTCAGGCATGCAAAGCAAGCGCTTTTAACCACTGAGCCACCTTCCCAGCCCTCCCCTAATTCTTATGATCATTTACCATGTCTCAAAATTAGTTTTCGTAGTTAATTTTCTTTTAGGGCTAACTCTAACCTTAACATATCAACAACTGGCTCACATTAAATTAACTCCAGACAAATACAGGAACATACCTCTACTTCCACTTCCTGTTTATTGGTGTAATTGTTACCTATATCAAGCTGTATAAATGTAACTCTCAGTGGATAATTACTATTTTATCCAATTATGTCTTTTAATAGTCTAAAAGAGACAGTCTTTATTTACAGTTTGATATGCTAACCCTCTTATGTACCATTTCTCATCATCCAAATTTGCTTCTGCAGATTCATTACCATCTGGGTTCATGTCCTTCTTTGAATATTGCTTTGTTTCTACCTAATGACTCTGTCCTGTTATTGTCAATTAGTTAAATTTTATGTGCTATAATCCCAACAGTACAATTAAATGCATGCTGTTTTATACAGTAATTTAAATGTTATTTAAGAGAAGAAAGAATAAGAGATGTGTATTCATGCTGTCATTTATAATTACATAATTACCTCTACTGATGCTGATTTCTTTGTCAGAAGGATTCTAATTATAGTCTCAGGGCACTTGTTTTTAGGCAAGTAAGAATGAGAATACACCTGAAGTAGAAACAAGAAAGAAAGGAGGAAGACAGAAGAAGAAAAAGAGTAAGGAAGGAAGGAAGAGAGGGTAAGGGAAGGAGAGAGGAAGGAAAAAAGGAAGGAAGGAAAGAAAGAAGAAAGGAATGATGGGTAGGAAGGAGTAATGACTGAAATAAATGTAAGTAAATAAATTAATAAAACCAATGGAAAGACAAAAAAATATATTAAGTTAAGTAAGCCAGACCCAAAGAAACATAGGTTCCATGGTTTTCCTTATTTACAATAACTAGTGTATGTCTAGGACAAGCAGCTATGTCAAAAGCTATGTACATACGACCATATAAGATGATGTTAGGTGAAATGAACCCCACGACAGGAACACAAGAAGTTTTATGTTTGTCGCAGTTCTTCTTAATGTACTTATATTGTACTTTGTGATTTTTTTTGTTTCTTTTGTATGTTCCTCCGCCAAGGTATAACTCATTTACACTGTATTTGACTCCGGTACCCTGTATCTTGTATATACAGTTCACTTTTTTAATTTCTGGAGAGGAATGGAAAAAAACAAAATGCTTAAATAGGAATACAGGTTGACCCATCTTAACAATGAAAAGTACAAGACACTGTGTTGAAAATGAACTTCACAAATTCGGGGGTGGGGAGATGGCGGGGCAAGGGGGCGGGTCAAGGGGGCGTTGGGAGGGGATAGTGTGGGAGGTGGAAGGGAAGGGATGGTAGGGGAAAAACAAAGGAGGAGGCCACAGTGCTACATAGGAAAGGTACTCATTACCTTACTCATGTAACTAACTCCGCTGTACAGTATTTTTACAATAAAAAACATATAAAAATTAAAAAAAAAATAAATTAGTAAATGGTGAAGGAACAAATATTGCAACTAAGGGAAGGAAAGAAGAAAGAGGGAAGAAGAGAGTGGGGAAGAATAGTTGATGATATTATAATTTTAATAATGAAAATTGGAGGGAATTGCAATTTTAAAAATTCTCTTTTTGAAAAATAGTAAACATATCACCTGGTCACCTAGCTCACAACTGTAATCCTAGCTCTTCAGGAGGCTGAGATCTGAGGATTGCAATTCAAAATCAGCCCAAGGGAAAGGTCCTGGTGAGACCATTATCTCTAATTAACCATTTAAAAAGTGGAAGTGGTGCTATGTCTCAGGTGGTAGACCTTTAGCCTTGAGCACAAAGAAGCTCAGGGACAGTGCCCAGGCCCTGAGTTCAAGCCACACAACTAACAAAACAGACGAACAACAACAAAAAAAAAAACCATTCAATTTAACATACAAAGTCATGTCGTAATTTCCAGAGTATAATTACAAAAACCTATGTTTAAAAATCAAGTAAAATTAAATATAACAAAACTTCACATTTCATGAATTGGAATTATATGCTTTTACTGTTAAAGTGGCACATTATCTCTGTTTCAAATGTTCTATTCTCAATTAATTTCTTTATGAAATTCACCTTTGATTAATTTTTAAAATGTGTAGATATATTGCTTATTTGTACAACATATTAGTTTTTTATATTGAAAACAATTATTTTGCTTAAAATTTGAAATTATTTTTCTATTGCTTCATAGCATTTAAAATGGAAAAGTTGGTCACCTTGAAAATCGATCCTTATTAATTTGTACTCTCTATTGCAGAAAAATTAGAGTTGAGAAATTCACTATATTGTTACAATTTTATAACTATTAATTATTACCTCTCTCAAATATGTAGTGTATTCATTATGGACCTTAACATAAAAATTACTAATTTGTTGCTTGAATAACCAATGTGACAGGTGTTTTGTTAAACTGATAATTGTATCGTATCTGATGTGTAGATATTTCTTTGTCTATTTTTCTGAGTGTTTTATGCATGCATTTTATAAAATAGGCATTCATATTCCAATGCGCAAATTGCTACTGACTACAGTCAGTCATCTTTCAATTCACCAACAACAATAAGTAAATATTGAATAAATATGGCAACTAAAAAGATATCTACAGGGAATGATTTTGAGAGTTTAATTTTAGCAATTATAATGCAGAGCAGTAGAAAAACAGTGTATGCATAATAGACCTCGTATATTAGTAAAAAAAAAAAACAAAGCAAAAGAGATAAATATATCCAAAGAATATCAATAGATCACAACATGTTATTTCCAGGCTGCTTAACATGACTATGATGAACAATTGCAGGTGCTTTGAATATCCATGTATTCATAAAGTATTAATTAAAAAATGAGCACCAGAGGAAAATCACTAGACGTGCTTCTCAAAAAGATATTTCACGACCAATCACCTGTATGTGAAACTTTCTCCCCTGGCACTGCTAAAACTACACATCTATCTCCATTATCAATAGCTCATGAATTGAAATATAAAAGCAGGTGTTTGGAATTCTGTCTATATAAGGAATAGTCAGGCTGGGAAGGTGTCTGAGTGGTAGAGTCCTTGCCATACATGCATGAGGCCTGGGTTTGATTCCTCAGCACCACATAAGCAGAAAAAGCTAGGAGTGGGGCTGTGGCTCTAGTGGTAGAGCACCAGCCTTGAGCTGAAGAGCTAAAGGACAGCGCCCAGGCCCAGAGTTCAGGCCCCCCAACGGACCAAAAAAAAAAAAAAAGAAAGAAAAAAGAAAGCATCATCAGACTATAGGCCATCACTATAAATGAATTCTCATAGAAGTAGACTGGGAAAAAAGTCCTCCGATTATCTGCAGTGATTAATTTTACACCTGATTTTCTGGATTACATTGCCTATAGATCTGATCAAACATTATTCTCGTTAATTCTGTAAAGGATATTTTACAATGAAATTAATATTTAAATGGGCATATTTTGAGTAAAATTCATGGCCTTTCAGAACGTGAATGAATTGTTAAGTCCTGAATAGAACTGTACATCAGCTCTCCTCAATCTAAAAAAGAAGGGACCTACAAGATACCCTGAGTATTTTGGACCTGCCCACTTCTAGAATCTTGTGAGCCAACTCTTAAAGCTCTGGTTATGTGGTTTTATTTTTGTTGTTTGTTAGTTTATTTGTTTTCCTGAGGGCAGCAAAAGGTAAAGATTGGCATTGTGTGCATATTGACCCCCCAAAAAACGCTAAACCTAGACCTGTCCTTGGCTCCAGGCAGAATTTATATTCAATGCTGACCTGCCAGCCCCTAAGACACATCTGAAAGATGTTCTCTGACTGATTCTTGGTCTTAGTTACTTCCTTCCTTATTGAATACTTCCCCTGAAAGAGCAACTATGTTCTGCCTGCTCTTTGAAAGGATGAAAAGCAAGGTAAAAGAACTCTGCCACCGGAGCCATGTCTTCAGCCCTTTGTGTTTTTAGTTGTGTTTCCAGTAGGGTCTCCTGTTTTGCCCAAGTCAGGCTTCAGACAATAAAATGAATACCTATACCTCTGGTGCAGATGGGATTATAATTGTAAACCATTGTTTCTGACTTGTTCTACCTGGGCTGGCTTTTACTGCAATCCTCCTGTCTCTTTCTCCCTAGAAGCAGGAATTAACTACAAGAATGAGCAACTATACCCACCTTTTCTCTTTAATTTTCTCTCTTTTCCCCACTTTGCTTTGCTTAGTTTCACTTTGAATGCTTTGTTTGGGGTTTTTATTTATTGTGCCAGCATGAGGATTGAACTCAATACTTCACACTGTTTCTTGTCCTGTTTGCTTATGCTTAGAGCTCTACCACTTGAATCACACCTCCAACCAAGAATTAATGCATGTAGGATCATGATAGGACCACTCTATAGAGATATTTGGCAGAGCTCAAAGCCAACACCTTAGAACTCTTCTATTATTATTCATGTGGGAAGATTACACTCTCAAAGCAATTCTTGTTTTTGAAAACTTCTTGTTTTTGAAAGCATGTTAAGAAGCTACTATAATTCCTCATTTTAAATGGTTTTCACTCAGCCTTTTTGAGAAATTGTTCTGTTTTTCCTCAGCTGCTACTCAGAGGATTGCATAGAAAAAATTTTTGTACCCAACTGGCCCCAGAATTGCGTGATGGCCTTCAAAGTGAATATTAGGACCATGATTGGTTTAGTGGCCTAAAGCTTGTATGAGTCTGTGGGTACCTTTCCTTCTCTCCACCCAGTGCTGATATTCTGCAGTTACACCAGCTCTATGAAATGCCTTTCCGAGATGATACCCACAGTGCTCCTAACAATGATGCAGCTATAAACTGCCTTATTTAGGTTTCCTCAGTGTGATGGACTCTTTCCTTGCTACTGCAGAGATGAGGAAGTGGTGGAGTCAACAAACTACACAACTTGCCACTGCTGCTGAGTTTCAGTTTTATCTAGAATGCTCACTCTGTTCACTGCTGCAAGGTATAATGAAAAAAATAGGAGTTGGTGTTGATCGTTTTGACTGTTGTTTTCATTGCTTTTATGTGGACCCAAGACAGCCACTTAAAGCACATCTAGGTCCATTTAGAGGACATCAGAACATGTACAAGTCATTGAGAACCACACACTCTGCCGTTTTCCTTGTAGCCTTATATATTCTTGTAGTCAATACAAGCAGTAAAGTTATCATGTAATTTTAGATGTTAACTTGAACAGCACTTTATTTATTTCTCTAAAATATAAATATCAAAAATATTAATGTGACTAAAGTATGTACTGGTACTTGTTTAATACACTGATTCTTAACAAGCTCTGAATGTTCATGTTTTCATTGAACATGTTTTATACCTACTTTATGCATGCATTGATATCTCAGTGTACTCTTGGGCAGGTGTGATGTGTTATGTTCAGTATTAGTTGTGAATTAATGCATAACTCCCTACACATTTTATTTTATAATAATGCCTTATGTCTCCAGCCTTACTTTCTTTTTATTTTTCAAGTGGCAAATTTTTGGCTTGCTGTTAAACTCAGACTACAATCAGCCTTCGTATGGTCTCCCTTTGTAGCATGGACCACAGGTATCCACTTCTATTGGGGGAACTGAGATGGGCATCTCTTTAACTTTATGCTTATTCAAGTCATAGAATCAAGATCCTCCTGATCTCTGTAATTTAAAGTATCAGCTACTGTGTCCAGTGATACTACTTACATATTCATGGCAACAATTTCTAGCTCAAAAATCATATTCACAACGGTATTCTCAACATCTGAAAGCTCTTCCTTTTGGACTTGGACTTGTGGTGTTCTTGCCCCAAGAAGAGTAATATATATAGACAAATGATGGTCTTGTCAGAATGTGATGTCTTTGTTTTCTGAAATTCAATGGACATTTGAATAGACACATTTTCTTCAAGGGTGTGCTTTGTGTGTCCTGAATTTTTCCTGTAATAACCATCATCGGTTCTAACACATTCCCCAACACTTTTACATTGTGCAGATGATGCATTCTTCCCCAGGATGAAGACCTCCATGTGATCAAATCTGCATCAGATTTCTTCCAACATTGGTCTATGTATCATAGGCCATTGTGGCATTACAACCCACCTGAATATTTTTTCTCTTCTTGTTGACAATAACAGATGAAGATAAAGTTAGATATTGTATCAAGTACTAGCTTAAACTGGTCTCTTTGAAGTTCCTTTTACTTAGCTTATGAAAGGGACACATTGCCCTTTCATGAGTTGAAAGCACCCCACCCTCTTACTTTAAGTATTTTATAATGTAGAGGCAGAAGATCAGAAATGATCTTCAAAATTACTAAGCTCATTCTGCACAAGAAAAATAGCTCACTTTAGTTCGTATTGTTGTTGACACCTGATATAAATATACCTACTGACACCCTAGCCAAAAGATAATATTAGAAGATAGTATGATTATTGAAACCATTTTAATGAGGAACATTTGATGCAGGGAGAGAATGAATAATGATTTTCCAGCCCAATAAACAAATTTGAAACCAAATTAATGTTATTTACGAAATGATAATTTGGGTAAAATGTCTTAAGAAAACTGTTGTTTGTTTTCTTGAAATGTTTCAAAGGTCATAGCTTTACAATTAACAAAGTCTCTGATATTCAAGTTGAAAAAAAATCTAGAAAGAAGGGAACAAATCTAAAGTATAAAAAAAACTATGACTATGAGTTATATGTATACACACATGTAAAGATATGTATACATACATATATGGAAAGATAGATATAGCTATGCACATATACATATATATGGATGGGTAAATACATACACACACATATATAGGTAGGGAGAGAGAGAGAGAGGAGATATTGAGACATCATTTACATGAGATCTTAGTGTTGTTGCAATGTGGTAAAACATTGCTGACACAGCATGGTACATCTTGCTGTGAAGAAGCCTTTAAGTTTGAAGAGCAAATATAGAATACAATGGGAGAAATATGTTTCCCTAAAGAAAAAGAAAGGTTTAATTTTAATTTAATGTTTTTTTAATTAGAAAATTTGAGAGATAATTGTTTCCTTCATGTGTTAGGAGACCACACAAGCTACCAACCTTTCCTTCTGCCTTGCAAAATTATAAACCAGAGGCTCCAGTTAGAACTTGAACCTACTAGAGCTCAGATACAGACTCTACAACTTTGTGAAATAAATTATATTTGAAATTGTATTGAACTTCTTGAAATAAATTGCCAAGATTTTTTTTGTTTGTTTTTGTAGGTCATGGGGCCTGAACTCAGGGTCAGGGCACTGTCCCTCAGCTCTTCAGCTGAAGGCTACTTTTCTATCATTTGAGTCACAGCATTACTTCCAGCTTTATCTGCTTATGTGGTGCTGAGGAATGGAACCCAGGGCCTCATGCATGTGAGGCAAGCACTCTACCACTGAGCCACCTTCCCAGCTCAATTACCAAAACTTTTTTTTTTAATTGTGAAAATACCATATAGAGCGGTTACAATTAAATGGGCAAGATAATGAGTATATTTCTTATCAAACATTGTTGCCTCCTCCTTTGTTTCCCCTTCCCATCCTTTCCCATCTCTTCCCCCCCAAACCCGCCCACGCCCCCTCCTCACCAAAGTTGTAAATTTCGTTTTTCGACTTAATGACTGATAACATCTCATTGTTGTAATGGGTCCACCTGTATCCCTATTTAAACTATTTGTTTTTGTCCTTCCACTCCCCAAATTATATCAACATCAAATACAGTGAAAGCAGGGGTTATACAGTGGGGGAGGGACATACAGAGCAACAAAGAAATCATTTTATAAATATATTAGAAACAATCACATGAAAGAAAAGAACATTTGAATACTTATCTTGGGGTTCATTCACCTAACATCAACTTTTCTGCTTGTCTCAGAGATACACTAGTTATTGCAAATAAGGGAAACCATGGGACCTATGTTTCTTTGGGCCTGGCTTACTTCACTTAATAGAATTTTTTCCAAGTCTTTCCATTTTCTAACAAATGGGGCAATGTCATTCTTTCTGATGAAGGCATAGAATTCCATTGTGTATATATACCACATTTTCTGAAGAGGAAAGAAGGATGGCGAAGACACATGAACAAATGCTCAACCTCCCTAGCCATAAGAGAAATGCAAATCAAAACAACATTGAGATACCACCTCACCCTAGTTAGAATGGCTATAATCAAGAACTCTAATAAAAACAGATGCTGGAGGGGATGTGGACAGAAGGGAACCTTATTGCATTGTGGTGGGAGTGTAAACTTGTTCAACCACTTTGGAAAGTAGTATGTAGGTTCCTCAAAAAGAGCTCCCCTATGACCCAGCAATGCCACTCTTGAGAATTTACCCAAATGAACACAAACAAGACTATACTAAAGCTACCAGAACAACTATGTTTATTGCAGCATTATTTATGGAACCAACCCAGATGCCCCTCAGTAGATGAATGGACCAAGACTTTTTAAATATTTTCTTTCTACAGGCTGGGAAGGTAGTTCAGTGGTAGAATGCTTGCCTTTAATGCATGAGGCCCTGGGTATGACTCCTCAGCACCATGTAAGTAGAAAATGCTGGAAGTGGTGCTGTGGCTTAATTGATAGAGCACTAGCCTTGAGCTGAAGACCTGAGGGAAAAAGCCCAGGCCCAGAGTTCAAGTCCCATGATTGACAGAATATATATATTTTTTTCTTACTGTTATTTGAGATATATATGTTTGTATACATATGTATGTATGTATATATGAAATATATATGTATGTATATATATATATCTTCTTGAAACAAATTGCATGGTAAATCTGAAGATATCACTAGTATTTCTATTGCTTCTTAAAAACTATGTTTTCCATCTGTCTCTTAGTGATTAACACTAAATATTTGTCACAGAACTATGAAGGTATCACTTATTAATATGTGTAAACTTCCAAGGAAGTAATACAAACATTCTTTTCTGTTCTTCCAAGCAATATTTTGTGATTTCTTTTCATTTTAAAAATTCTGTACAGAGCTGTTACAGTTGCATGAGTATGGTAATGAGCCCATTTCCTATCCAGCATTTTACCTCCTCCTTTGTTTTTCCTCTACCATCCTTTCCCTCTGCACTTCCCCAACTCCTCCCTGTGGAGCACATGGGCAGCAAAGATGGCGCTGGGAGGGGGTTGAGTGGGCAGACCCCAATTGATCTTCTGATCAGTGCCTAACCAGCCCGTGAGGGCTCAGGTGAATGATAGGGTGTGACCTTGACAGTGATTGGTTCCTCTTCCTCCCTTACCATGCCACCCACCCTTGTTGTCTTTAAAAGGGGCTGCTCTCTGTTAATAAACTAGTTTTTCTACCTGCTGGATTTGGCTCCCCGCTGTGTCTGATTGTCTCCCGGGCTGAGGGAGGCTGGGGAACGGGCGAGCGCCGCACTTACCTTTCCTCGGACCCCTTCCGTCTTTTGTGGGACGGAGGAAGACCCAACACCTCCCTCCACCCATACCCTGCCATTCCCCAAGTTGTAAAGTTCATTTTCAACATAGTGTCTTGTACATCTCATTGTTACAATGGGTCAACCTGTATCCTAACTTGAGCATATTGTTATTTCCCTTCTTCTACCCAAATTAGAAAATTGTATACACAAAATATAGCAGATTTTTTTGTACATTTTTATTGTAAAAATACTGTACAGAGTGGTTACAGTTACATGAGCAGGTAATGAGTACATTTTTCTGTCAAGCATTGTTGCCTCCTCCTTTGTTTTCCCCCTACCATCTCTTCTCTCCCACCTCCACAACTACCCCCACTCCCACACCAAAATTATAAAGTTCATTTTCAACATAGTGTCTTGTACATCTCATTGTTACAATGGGTCAACCTGTATCCCTGTTTAAACATTTTGTTTTTTGCCTTCCCTCCCCCAAATTAGAGAAATGTATATATAAGATGCAGGGCACCAATATCAAATACAGTGAAAACAGGAACATAACAAAGAAACAAAAACATCACATGGTACATTATAATAATTTAGAAACAACAGCAAGAAAGAAGAAAAGATTGTGTCACTATCTTAGGGTTCATTTTGCTTAACATCAACTTATATAGTCATATGTACATAGGTTTGAACTTTTCTACTTATCCTACACTTGTGCTGCTTACTGCAAATAAGGGAAACCATGGGACCTATGTTTCTTTGAGCCTGGCTTACTTCATTTAATATAATTTTTTTTCCAAGTCTTTTCATTTCCTAACAAATGGGGCGATGTCATTCTTTCTGATGGAGGCATAGAATTTCATTGTGTATATATACCACATTTTCTTGATCCTTTCATCTACTGAGGGGCATCTGGGTTGGTTCCAGATCTTAGCTATGGCAAATAATGCTGCAATAAACATAATTGTGCTGGAAGCTTTAGTATGGTCTTGTTTGTGACCATTTGTGTAAATTCCCAAGAGTGGGATTGCTGGGTCATAGGGGAGCTCTATGTGGAGTCTTTCGAGGAACACTCCATACTGCTTTCCAAAGTGGTTGAACAAGTTTACGCTCCCACCAACAATGCACTAGGGTTCTCTCCTGGCCTCATTCCCTCCAGCATCTGTTATTATTAGAGTTCTTGATTCTAGCCTTTCTAGCTGGGGTGAGGTGGAATCTCAATGTGTTTTGATTTGCATTTCTTTTATGTTTAGAGAGGTTGAGCATTTCTTCATGTGTCTATTCCTCAATGTAATAAAGGCTATACATGACAAACCTACTGCCAGCATTATACTTAATGGTGAATAAATAAAGCCATTTCCTCTAAACTCAGGAATGAAGCAAGGATGTCCACCCTCTCCACTTCTCTTCAATTTAGTATTAGAATGCCCAGCTACAGCAACAAGACAAGATGCAAACATAAAGAGGATCCAAATAGGGAAAGATGAAGTAAAACTCTCCCTCTTTGCAGATGACATGATCTTGTATTTAAAGAATCCCATGGACTCCACTCCCAAATTACTCAAGCTGATTCAAACCTTTGGCAAAATAGCAGGGTATAAAATTAACCCTCAAAATCAATGGCTTTTCTGTATGCCAACAATGAGAAGAGTGTGGCTGAACTCAGGAAAGCAACTTCTTTTGTAATAGCCCCACAAAAAAATAATAAAATATCTAGGAGTTAACTAAAGAAGTGAAGGACCTCTACGATGAAAACTTTAAAAACCTGAATAAGGAAATCAAAGCAGAACTTAGGAAGAGGAAAATCCTTCCATGCTCCTGGATTTGAAGGATCAACATTGTGAAAATGGAAATACTTCCCAAGGCTATCTACAAATTCAATGTGATACCTATCAATATTCCAACCTTATTCTTCAAGGAAATAGAAGCAGCAATCCAAAAATTCATATGGAAAAGCAAAAGATCCTGAATAACAACAGTGATCTTAAATACAAAGAACAGTGCTGGAGGAATATCAATACCAAATTTCAAACTCTACTACAAAGCCATAGTAATCAAAAAAGTTGGTACTGACACAAGAACAGACCTCAGGACCAATGGAATAGAACTGAAGACCTATAACTGAACCCACAGACCTATAGCCACCTAATCTTTGATAAGGGAGCTAAAAAACAGAATGGAAGAAAGACAGCCTCTTCAGTAAATGGTGCTGGCAACATTGGTTAATCACCTGAAGAAAACTAAAGCTAGATCCTTATATATCACCCTGCACCAGAATCAACTCCAAATGGATCAAAGACCTCGGAGTCAAAGCAGACACTCTGAAAACATTACAGGATGGAATAGGAGAAACCCTACGTCTCCTTGGCTCAGGCTGAAATTTTCTGAATAGAGACCCGGAAACACAACAAATCAAAGAAAGGTTGGACAAATGGGATTGCATGAAGTTGCAGAGCTTCTGCATGGCAAAGGACATAGCTAGCAAGATCAATAGAAAGCCCACGGATTGGGAGAAGATCTTCACTAGCCATACAACAGACAAGGGTCTCATATCTAAAATATACTTGGAACTCAAAAAATTAAATCCCCCAACAACAAATCCTCAAAGAAACAACTGCCCAATACATAAGTGGGTTAAAGACTTAAAGAGAAAATTATCTGAAGAAGAAATAGCAGATTTTTTGACACAGCTGTCTACCATGCTATCTTAATATTTTCTTCTTATTCTTTTTTTATTATGAAAATACCGTACAGAGAGGTTACAATTACATGGACAAGATAATGAGTACATTTATTATCAAGCATTGTTGCCTCAGCCTTTGTTTCCCCTTCCCATCCCTTCCCATCCCCACCCCCCACGCCCAAGTTGTAAAGTTCGTTTTTCTACATAACGACTTGTACATCTCATTGTTGCAATGGGTCCACCTGTATCCCTATTTTAATGATTTGTTGGGAAGTTGGCTTAGTGGTAGAGTGCTTGCCTAGCATGCATAAGGTCCTGGGTTCGATTCCTCAGCACCACATAAGCAGAAAAAGCCGGAAGTGGCACTGTGGCTCAAGAGGTGGAGCACTATCCTTTAGCTGAAGAGCTGAGGGACCAGTGCCCAGGCCCAGAGTTCAGGCCCAACGACCAACCAAAAAAAATCCTAATATTTTCTTTAATCTTAATTCTTTTTATAAATTTTTTAAATTTTCATTTTTTTTATTGTGAAAATACTGTACAGTAGGGTTACAATTATATGGGCAAGATAATGAGCACATTTCTTATCAAGCATTATAGTCTCCTTCCTTTGTTTTCCCGTCTCATCCCTTTCCATCCTCCCCCCTCCCTCCACCCCCCGCCCCTCACCCAATCCTCATGCCCCCCCCCCAAAGTTGTAAAGTTCATTTTCGACATAAGGACTTGTACTTCTCATTGTTGCAATGGGTCCACCTGTATCCCTATTTAAACGACTTGTTTTTCCCCTTCCCCTCCACAAATTATACCGTCATCAAATACAGTGAAAGCAGGGGTTATACTGTGGAGGAGGGACATACAAAGCCACAAAGAAATTATCTTATAAATGCGTTAGAAACAATCGCATGAAAGAAAAAAAAAACATTTGAATACATATCTTAGGGTTCATTTTCCTAACATCACCTTATCTGATCTTTTCTGCTTCACTCAGACATATACTAGATATTGCAAATAAGGGAAACCATGATACCTATGTTTCTTTGGGTCTGGCTTACTTCACTTAATATAATTTTTTCCAAGCCTTTCCATTTCCTAACAAATCTGGCAATGTCATTCTTATATGTACATGCTATTGAGCCAGATGCATATGACTATTTAAAACAAGGCTTATTGGAATGAACACCAAGAAATGGAAAAGAGGGGTTTTTATTGTACTGTTTGCAGTTATTTCTTTTGTTGTTGTTGTTTCTTTGTTCCCCTTTGGTTTATTTCATGTTGTCACTATTTTTAATTTCTGTAACCTTTGTTTTGTATATAAGTTTATCTGATTTGGGGAATGATAGCAGAATCACAGAAACCATGGGACAAAGGATGAACTAATTCAACAGTAATACCCACTAGACACTTTGTTGGAAATTAACTTTACAACTTGGGGGAGAGGGGAATCATTGGAAAAGTGGGAGAAAATGAGAAGGTGGCACTGATCCCAAAGGAATGTACTCATTACCTGACTTTAAATTCAACTGCAACCCTCTGTACGCCAGCTTTACAATAACATTTAAATTAAGAAAAATATTATTTTTAAAGGTTATTAAATTGTACTTTCCAAAGATTAAATTGAACAATAAAAAGAAAGTCTAGGAAAAAGGGACAAATTTAGTATAGGACAAATACATGTATTTGTCCCACTGTATTACAATCACTTCATTCGAGCCATCAGTTCCCTACATGGTTCTTTAGGACTGATGTGGATTGAATATAAAATGTCCTTCACACACTGATGTGTCCTTCTCCTTCTTTCCAACTTGTAATTTGCTTGATAGTTAGCTGTTTAAGTGAGGATCAAATGTATGTTAATCTCCTTACTTGATCACTTAGTAACTTATTACTGCTCTATCCTGAAAGTCTTCGGATATTTTGCAAGACAGATGAACTAAGAATTTTCCAAATCTTCAAATCTTGTTTAATAAGATCACCAATTTACATCACTACTTTATTGGCATCAGTTAGTTCTACAGGGGATTTTATTTTGTCATATCCATATATGCACACAATGTGCTTAGAACAGACTAAAACCACTCATCATCATCTCTTTATTTCTTTTCCATAGTAATTACAAGAAGCTTCATTTTCACACATGTATCAAGAAGCATTTTGTGTATATTTACTTTCCATACCCTCTGTACCTCCCCCACCCCTATTCATGTACCTTAGAGAGGTCCTCTTTTACATTTCTGCCATGTATTTTTGTTCATATGTGCTAGGTTCAAAAGAGTTTCACCAAAATACCTCACACATGCATGTAATATACATAATTAGATCATACTCCTTACCTTTTTATTGCCAGTCCTGTGGCATGAATCAGGCCTGGGCACTGTCCCTGACTTTCTTTTGCTCAAGGCTAACACTCTACCACTTAGGCCACAGTGCCACTTCCAGCTTTTCCTGTATATGTAGTACTGAGGAATCAAACTCAGGGTTTCATGCAAGCTAGGCAAGCATTCTAACAATAAGCCACAACCTCAGCCCCACTCCTCACTCTTACATTCCTTTTCCTTACAGTTAATTTTTTATCTCAAGTTTTACTATTATTAATCAGAAATATGCAATTCATTTCTTTATACTTCTTTAGACATTTACAAGATATCCATTTTTATCACTAGCATGTTGTACCTTCCACAAAAGCCTGGAATGTGGGCACAATTGTGCCAAGTTTTTCCCTTACTATCGCCAGCACTACTGTTTTTCTGTGTCCAAGAATCAAATGTCTGGGTAGCTTCATCAGCAAGACCTTCACTGCCCACATTCCCACCAAAAAAGGCATCAATCAAATGTACAATTTTGCCAAATCACATTATAAACCTGACTCAGTTAAGGAACATGAGCGCATAAAAGAGACATAGACTTACTTTCTTCATTTACCATCATTTCAATTGGATACTGTGAAGCTGTCAGTGTGTAATCCAAATAGAGAACTAACAAACATATAATTTACATTATCTGCATACTTATTGCAGTTAAATATGATGAAACACATTCTAGCAGAGGGTTTTAACTATACAAAACAAAGGCAGCATATACAATTTTAGGGATTTTTATCTTTAGCTTATTAATACATTAAAAATGGAAAACATGAAATTGTTTTAGATAGAAATTGCAATAATGAAAGAAGCATATACTGTATCAATACAAATCAAGTTTGGCTTAAAAAAGGGAAATTAGAGATAAAGAGAAGGCAATAAAATAAGACTCCAGTTGTCTGAAAGCAAACAATAAGTTGTAGGTAAGCATAACTAGCAAGAACTTTCTGGGGAGTTCAAGAGGAGCCTTTGTTTTGTGATCAAAGGATTATTGGAGTAAACTGGTAGAAGAAATGTGATCATAACCCTAATTTAACTTCACTTATTTTTTGATTGGAGTAATTTCGCTGTAAAATACCTTTTAATGTTCTCTGTATGGTTTGTCACAATTGATTTAACCATAAACAGCAAGAAAAATATTAGCATTTTTTTTTCTTTTTCTTTTTTTTTCTCTACTCTATAAGTTGTCCTGAGAAGGAAATGAGAACACAGAAGTTGCAGTCAATTACTCTCAGAAGAGTGAGCAAACTAAACTTTTCTGGTAAACATGATCATATTTTTATTTACTTCACACACCATATAAAACACTTACCATTAGCCCCAAACTATCCCAAGGACAGGGATACCCTTATATTCATTGATTATTAATCTTAATTCTCTTTTCTTAATTCTCTCTTTCACTCTGAGAGTAACCTCATACATATGACAGAATTGAAATCTTTATAACTATAATTAAATTTCCTTGATATATTTATGTTACTAATTCTAAGTACAAAACTAGAATTGATTAGTTTATTTATAAAGGTATTTATGACAGTCATATAATGAAAATAATACTGTTGCAAATAGAAATGTAAGTCAAATGATAATTTCATTATAATCTAAATTATTTTCAGTATTGTTATAACAATATAATATATATGTTATCTTATATCAAAATAAGAATATTCTGTAGATAGAAAATCATATATAGTAAGAAAATATTCTATATGAAATATAAATCATGTGTAGCAAATAAGCTTTCACTAAATTATGTGTGTCTATACTTGATAATATAAGAACAATGAAACGTAATATTTGCTGCTTATGTTTGAATCAATTATAGGACATTAAAGTACTACAGAAATCACTGCCATCCAAAGGACATAGCTGGGAAGATCAATAGAATGCCCATGGATTGGGAGAAGATCTTTACTAGCCATACAACAGACAAAGGTCTCATATCTAAAATATACTTGGAACTCAAAAAATTAAATCCCCCAACAACAAATCCTCAAAGAAACAACTGCCCAATAAATAAGTGGGCTAAAGGCTTAAAGAGAAACTTCTCTGAAGAAGAAAGAAGGATGGCCAATAGTCACGGGAAGAAATGCTCAACATCCCTAGCCATAAAAGAAATGCAAATCAAAACAACATTGAGATACCACCTCACTCCAGTTAGAATCGCAAAAATCAAGAACTCTAACAACAACAGATGCTGGAGGGGATTTGGACAGAAGGGAACCTTACTTCATTGTTGGTGGGAATGTAAACTTGTTCAACCACTTTGGAAAGCAGTATGGAGGTTCCTCAAAAGACTTCATGTAGAACTCCCCTATGACCCAGCAATCCCACTTTTGGGCATTTACCCAAATGTTTACAAACAAGACCACACTAAAGCTACCAGCACAACTATGTTTATTGCAGCATTATTTACCAAGGATAAGATATGGATCCAACCCAGATGCCCTTCAGTAGATGAATGGATCAAGAAAATGTGGTATATATACACAATGGAATTCTATGCCTCCGTCAGAAAGAATGACATTGCCCCATTTGTTAGGAAATGGAAAAACTTGGAAAAAATTGTATTAAGTGAAGTAAGCCAGGCCCAAAGAAACATAGGTCCCATGGTTTCCCTTATTTGCAATATCTAGTTATATGTATGAGTCAAGCGGAAAAGGTCAGATAATGTGATGTTAGGAAAATGAACCCTTAGATATGTATTTTAATGTTTTTTTTCTTTCATGCATGTGTTTCTAACGCATTTATAAGATTATTTCTTTGTTGCTTTGTATGTCCCTCCCCCACAGTATAACCCCTGCTTTCACTATATTTGATGTCAGTATAACTTGTGGAGGAGATGGGGAAAAACAAGTCGTTTAAGGATACAGGTGGACCTGTTGCAACAATGAGAAGTATAAGTTGTCATGTTCAAAACGTCGGTGCGGGGGGCGCGGTGGGGGGGGGGGGGGGTAGGACGGAGGCTGGGAAGGGATGTGAAGGGTAAACAAAGGAGAAGGCTGCAATGTTTGGTAAGAAATGTATGCATTATCCTGCCCATGTAATTGTAACCCTTCTGCAGAGTATGTTCACAAATAAAATAAAATTAAAAAAAAGAAAAGAAATCACTGCCATCTGTATCTTAGAACATTGCTCATATTAAAGTAGCTTATATTATTTTAAAAATTCAAACTGTAAGAAAAAATGCTCTTATTGAGAATATGAAGTACTCATACTCTCCATTCTGTTATGACCACTCCTCTCCCGCCATCTTCTGGTGGCTTTTGAGAATGCAATTCATTTCCCAGACAATTCTCTTCTAAAATATGTTAAAAAAGTTTTATCACCAAGGTGGGTTTTTTTCTTTTTAATTTGGTTCTTAAATAACTACCATTAACATTAGAATAAATCTCTACATTTATATACTTTGCCCATCAATCATTACCTAATTTTATAACTAAAATATACTTTGGAGACATAATAGTGTTCAAATTTCACTAAATTTAGAATTCACCTAGTCAAAATTAATGCTAATCAGTAATTAAAATGCATCAAGTCAAACTCAGACCTTTATGAGAAGTCTATGAATATATGTATTATTGCAAATAAAATGGTTATACTTGAATTAAAATAGGAAAAATGAAAATGAATTAAGGAAAACTGAAATTAAAATATGAAAAACTTTATTATGACAGACTAAGGCATTTAGCCATTGTCTTAGTCTGTCATAAAAAAGTAACAGAGACAGAGTAGTTTAACTGGCAAACATGTATATTCTCAGAACGCTGAACAATGGAAGTCAAAGGTCAAGCTATTGTTGAAGGCCATATTCTGTTTTACAGTTAGCAATCTCTGGGTGGGCTTTTTCCTGGGTATAAAAGAGACAGGTCTGTGTTCCTTTCCTCCTCCTCCCCCTTGCCCCTCCTCCTCCCCCTTTCTTCTCCTCCCCTTCCCCCTCCCCCTCCCCTTCCCCCTTCCCCTCCTGTTCCCCCTCCTCCTCCATCTTCCTCCTCTTCCTCTTATGTGAGGTTAGAGCTTCAATATATTAATTTAGAGAGGAAACAAATCCATTAGAGCAGGCTATAGACAATACAACCTTATACAAAGTAATTTTGCAACATTTATGACTTTCTAGGAAAGCTTTATTCCTTTATTTCAGGTTTTCCTGACAAGAAGTCAATGCCTTCTTAGTGTAATATAAAAGCAGAACAAAACACTGCATGCATTTGCTTACTTCTATTTCCCAGTGTTCTCGCTAAGACTCAAGCAATGATGCTTAAAGATTTTCAGGTTGATCTGCTTTCAATTATGATTCTGAATAACACATTGAGGTAAATAAACAGGAAATTTCAGTCAAGAGACCTTAAATCCCACAGCCCACCAAGCAGGGCTAGCACTGCCTGAGGGCTCTACATGTTGGTAGGCATGCATCCATCTATGGTTGCTAATCACATTCAGTGTCCTCGGGTACTCTTGTTATACAGAGGCAAAGGACCAAAGCCCTGTCAACAACCTTATATGTTGCATTATGAAAATTGAAAAAGGTCCAAAGACAAGAAAAGCAAAATAATTGGAATATGTAAGCCTATTTTCTCCTCCAAATAATTTTTATTGTGTATTTAGTTAAAATTTAGATCCTTTACATAATGACTAAATTAACTTATCACTATAGGTATGTTATATAGTTTTCAAGTTGTTTTTGTGAAATAAGGAAAGATGAACATAATAAAGGTATTGGTATGCTATATAGTTTTCAAGTTTTTTTGTGAAATAAGGAAAGATGAGCATACTAAATATGAGCATAATTTCATTAAGTATCAGTCTCTAGACAGTAAGTACATAAGAAATGGGTCCTCATGATTTGTATTTTCCTTGTATCTTTCAAAATGGAATTTCTTTACCAATTTTCTAAAACTTAGCTTTAAATTTAAAATATATTCACACTACCTTTTGAAATGGACTGAAGTTTTTTCCCCAAAATTGATATACTAAGGACATATCCACTCATCCATGTATATTGAGAACAGACAGGAATTTATGAAGGTGATTAAGGTTAATTGAGCTCTCAAATGCAAAGCTCTGCTTCAGTAAAATCAGTGTTCCTTTAAGAAGAGAGAGAGAAAAAATAAAGAAACCAAGAACTAAACAGGAAAGCTAATATAATCTCCTATCTTCTCTATTTATTTCTTGACTGCCTTCTTTCCTGTGCCAGGTAAGTGTACAATGAGAAGTTTCGGTTCTTGATCAATTTAATAATCCTGCAGACATAATCTTGGTCTTCTAGACTTCTGACAGAGATAAAGCAATTTTTTCTTCTTAGCCAATCACTGGTATTTTGTGATGGCGGATTGAGTTACTTCAGCTTTATATCTTTATATATCTTCTTCTTTGATATATGTATATATATATATATACATATATATACATACATATTTGTGTATGTATATATACATATATCCACATAATACACCCATATTTATGCAAATAAACATTTGTAAATAACTTAAGTATTACTATTTCCTGCAATACTTCTATTCCTGAAACTGTATAATTTTCTAAGTTCCTAAGACTCATTTGGAGCCTTAAAATATCAGTAATTGCCTCTTACTGGTTTTGAAATTTTTCAGTGGTAATTTATGGTAATTATTGCTGCTTTATCAGAATCTGACACAAAAGGTTATGCCTTTGTGATACTGTCACACTGCTCAGGGCTGACATGATTCTGGAATCACTTTGTTAAAATATCTGAGCTCCATGTCTGAGCTTGGGAGTTCTGAGGCTGATAGTTGAACTATTTCCCTGCTACCCTGAGAGGGATGGGAAGGGCTTGTTCCGAGGAATCTCTTTGGCCATTGTATCTGATCATCCTGTCTTTCCAGAGGAGCTCTTTTTGGTTATGGAGTTGTTTATTTACTTGAAAATTAGGTTTGGCTTCTGAATCCTAATAGTTTCATATTTGTACTCTAGTAATTGATGACATGATCACAAGCTTTATGTACAGATGCACACATTTACACACTCTTGTGCACACACACACACACATCCTCATTGTATCTATTGCACTCATGTCCATTAGCTATTTACACCAAATCAGTGTCCCATTGCAATTACCTGATACGTACTTGTTGGTGCCTAATTTTAAACTTGAAAACTGTACTGCTTGGACACATGGCCTTTATCAAAATAGTATCAGAGAAAGGAGAGGATAAAAGTTCTTCTTGGAAGCAACCTGTTTGACTAAAATCATAGGTATGTTAAGAAGGGATATAACCATGCATGCAGAGAAATTATATGAATTCCTTATTATATAAACAAGAAGGGCATAAAGCCAAAATATGTGTCACAAATCTGAAGTTATATGACAGTTGGTCTGCTTCCTCACAACGGAAGCAACGTCCCTTTCCTGACTTTTCCAGAGGCTGCTTTGTTTTAACATCACAGCTCCTTGCTATGTGTGATTTGTGCTGTAAGATGTTTTTGAAAACACAAAAAGGTAGGAGGATATTTCTAGCTATGATTATTTCCCCGGATCATACAGCTTGGATATCTTTCAAAGATGTGACCCACCTGAAGAATACAAAATGGCCTCTTACTTACAAATTACTTAATGAAACCTCTAGATTCTGTTTTGCTCGGTAAGGTAAGATATATTTTCCAGGAGTAGATATTCTTGTCCAAGGCAGAAGTGGAAATACACAGCCTACCATAACTCATAAATGGAGAATTCTGAACAAAAATGAAGAATTTCTTATTTCTAGTGAGAGAATGTTTCTTGTCTAGTCATTTTATTCTTTAGTAGAATCTGTCATTTTTCGGATGCCTGCCTATACCTATGCCTCTTTGGGTTAAAAAAACCTCCTTTATTTTTCTGCAAACTTCACCAACTCATTATATCTTTTCTTGTATTGCAAAGTAGTGTCTTGCTGTGCTTTCATACCACTCCACATTTCATGATCCTAAATGAACTTCGAAGAGTTTTAACAGACTTATGAAGCTCAGAATCCTGCTTTAATGCTGATCATGCCTTATGGAATCAAGCACACTATATTGTCTAACATGATCCCCTGCTAATCTTGTCCTACATTAATAAGAACTTTACTATGGAAAGTAACCCAAACACTGATATTTCCTTTTACAACTCAAATGGTATTACTAGAAAATTAAGCAGCTCTGAAGATATTTTAAGTATTCAATACCTGTTCATCTGCATATATGAAATGATTTCATATTCTACTTGGTAAATTTCCATAAATAAGAGTCACTGAAATCATCTGTTAGACTCTTCTGGTTTTATAGACTCTACCATCACAGGCCATTTGTTTACACATGGAATCCTGCAATGTATTGGTGTGTGTGTGTGTGTGTGTGTGTGTGTGTGTGTGTGTGCGTATGTGTGTGAGTGTGTGTGTGTGAGTGTGTGTGTGTGTGTGTGTGTGTGTGTGTGTGTGTGTGTGTGAGTCCTGGTGCTAGAACTCATGCATGGTAGCTGTATCTGAACTCTTTTGATCAAGGTTAACACTCTACTACTTTAACCACAGCAGCACTTTCTTGCTTTTTGCTGGTTAATTTTAGAAGATATTTTCATGGACTTTCCTCCCCAGCTGGCTTTGAACCATGATCCTCAGATCTTAGCCTTCCAAGTAGCTAGAATTACAGTCTTTTAATACAGGAGCCTGGTTTCACTGGATGCTTTATTGATTATTCTGTAGTGGCTTCCATTCTCCTGTGAATCTGTTATCAACCCAGAGGCTACAAGGAGTAATACATAAACACATACAAACACATATACTCACATATAAACTCTCACAATAATATACATTCCAGATTCTTGAAAGGTGAAACAAAGAAAAGATCTTCTATCATACTTGGATTATAGCTCAGCATCATTAAAGAAGGTTATTACCCTAAATGCTTGCCATAATAAACAGGTAGGCATAAATATGACAGAAAATTAAATGAATTCCTATCATAATACATATTTTGAGAAAGAAGGCAGAAAGGGAAGATAAATTACTGATTCTTATGTCCTTGATGCTACTTATTATATGAAACTACAAAGGATTGCCACCAGTTATTGGAGCTGAAAGTAAACCATGGGATTTAGAAATTATAGATTCAAATCTACAGAGCTGCAACATGACATGCATAAGGAAATCTGTATAGCATACAACAGGCAACATAAACAATCTTGGGTTATCTTTGTCTATAATAGCTGATATGAAGAGGATGTAATTGTTAGTTGTAGGTGTCATGTTATGAGACCTTAGGTTAAGAGATCTTCACGGTACTGGTTGTGAAGGCACTGGCATTTTAATCGGTGGGCAGAGTAAGGGATCTCCGTCCCAATCTAGTGTGGGTGAATGTCATCTTATCAGTTCTGAGATCGAGCAGAATAACCTGGAAATGGAGAAAGAACCCTCTCTTGCTCTCCTGAAGTAGGCAATCCTTTTTCTCTTTTCCTTAAGCTCCACAACTTCATGTTCTCCAGACTTTAAGCCCTGAGTTTTGCTACAATGACTATCAGGAATCCCATGCCTTTAGCTTTGATCTGAGCAATTATGTCCTCAGATTCCCTCCTTCTTAGGCTGTACTTTTGAAGCCAGAGTGGAGCCTCAGGCAACAGTGGAAATTTCAGATTCTATAGTCATTTAAATCAGCGCCACTAAGTGTCTCACATACATATAGCGCCTTTCATTTCCCCATTTCTTTTATTTTTATCCATCTTTTTCATGTTTCATTTTCCTTTTATGTTTTCATTTTTCCCTCCTCCCTTCTTCTTTCCCTTCCTTTCTCCTTTATTTCCTATCTTCCTCTCTCTCTTTTTCTCTCTCTCCTTCTTTCCTCTTTTTCTACTCTCACCTATCAAGCATATTGAAGATTGTTAATTTGGGTCTTGGTTTCATTAGACTGAAAGAGTATTTGAAAAAAAATTAGGTCTATAGATAAAAATGCACATTTGTCTCTTGATTATCTGTGGGTTATCTTTATTATTGTTTGTTCATAATGAACAAATGGAGACTATGTAAGCCACAACTCCATTCCCAGATTTTTGATAGTTTATAGGAACTAAGAGTCTCATAAACTTTCCTGCCTGTGTGTCTTCAAACTACAGTCCTCAGATCACAACCTCCTGAGTAGCTAGGATTATAGGTATAAATCACTAGCACCCAGAGAGAAAGTATTTTTGGTATGCTGCTTATATTGATTTATCTGACACAGTTTAGAATTTTATTAGCTATATAAACTATCAAAACTTTTTATTTCTTTGGGCATGAGTCCAGCATTCATATTGAATATGGATTATTATCATAAATTTTGAGACTCTGTACCTTTTGTTGTGTTATACTTCTGTACGGTAGCAATTTTGACTTTGTATTCTTGCTTCCATCTCTAACTAGACAGATATTCTTGCTCAAGAATTAGTTTTTACAATACACATACTGAAACAAACTCCAAGATATGGAAACAAGAGACTTTTTCTTCTATTCTCTTTCTTTAAAAATGTTTTATTTTCCACCTTTGATGATTCTGTTCTCTTTACAGTTTTTTGAATACATTGTATTCAAGGGTCTATCTTGGGAAGAGTTGGGAGGATGGTATGGAATTTGAAAGAAAAGGAGAAAAAGTGCATCAGTGGAGTTCTCTGATGAAAGTGAGTTATCCAACTCGTGGGTGGAGACAGGAGAGAATGAGGGAACAGAACGCACTGTATGAAAGGAAATGTACTTGTTACATGACTCATGAAATTGGAATCCCCTTATTCATCACCTCTATATGACAATAATAATAATATAGGATTAGACTTTTTCACAAATGTATTTTAAGACCCTTTGAACCACATCTTCCAAATTAAATTACAAAATCTACAGTAATTGATTTCATGCTTCCAGGAAGGTCTTTTAAAATGCAGGTTTCAAAAATGCCTGCTTCTGGATGTCCTATAGAGTTTTGACCTTCCTTCCTAGGCCTCGTGCACCGTGACTTGCATTACTGTTTTGCTAATACTAAAAGTAGTACATTTGTAAACTCTTCCAACATTAAAGTTCTAGCACTCAGGTACAGCTTTATTATGTAGAACTGTGGTCAGGGGCATTGTGATGATTGAAATACATTATGCACCCATTTGATTTGTCTTCGGTAGTTTATTATTTTATTACCGATACTTACTATGATAAATAATCACATGGCCTGCCTTTGTTACTTGCTGATTTGAATCACAACCTCATTTTACGTTACAATCACATGACTTACGTTGCCATTGTCTGCTTTAGCCTGCTCTTTATTGTGGTCTACTGCTCACTTACCACTATCTTACCACTAGATGGTACTCATATGTTTTTATCTATATTTCAGGTACAGTTTCATTTCTACAATAAGCAGAATTAAAAATAATCAGATATATAAGTAACTCCAAATATCTATTTTATATGACTCATAATTTTAAGCTGTTAGCATCTAATTTGATGAAAACTATACAAGCTATGTAAGCATTAAATGTAAAAGCAGTTTATATTTTGGGGCCTTACTTTCCTGCAATTGATATTCCAAGATCTATCTGTGCAAATGAAACTCTCAGAATACATATTATGTGTATTGGACTCTACATTTGCAAATTTATTCTTCAAATTCTAATACTATGTTTTCAGACAGTTCATTCTCCTCTGATGTTTCCTGTTAATCTAGTGCTTAGTCAGTCAATTGAATGATCTGATTAATAGGCAATAAATCTGGATGAAGTCTTATATATAATAACCTTATTTGGCTGAGTGTAATTCAATCATATTCCTAAATGTTATATAATTATAAAATAAATTATCAATGTAATAAGTGAGTTAAATATTGTATTAATTCTCATTTTATACATGAGAAAATTCAGAAATACAGAACATAATATAACTGTATCTCAAAGCCACAAAACTTAGTTTATTTTTTTGTCTCCTTCAGATTATACAATCTTCACTGTTATTCATCAGCTAGAAATACAGTAGCAATTGTATTAACATAAATCTTTCATGTTTAGAAACAATAAGGAAATAATGAAAGTTAGTGATTCTATGAATATGTTTGTTTGTTTGTTTGTTTTGGATGCTGGTCCTGAGGCTTAAACTCAGGGTCTGGGTGCTGTTTCTGAGCTTTTTGCTCAGCACTAGTTCATTACTATTTAAGCCATAGTTCTAGTCCTGGATTTTTGCTTGTTAACTGGAGTTAAGAACCTCACAAAGTTTCTGGCCGGTCTGTCTGAGAACCACAATCCTCAGATCTCAGCTTCCTGAGTAGCTAGAATAATTGTTGTAAGCCACCAAATTCCAAACCCCGCCCCCAACAGTGGCAACTGTTACAGGATAAAAAATACAAAGAGTTGGGCTGGGAAAGTGGCTCAGTGGTAGAGCTCTTCCCTTGCATGCATGAGGCCCTGGGTTCGATTCCCCAGCACCACATAAGCAAAAAGCAAAAAGCCGAAAGTGGCACTGTGGCTCAAGTGGTAGAGTGCTAGCCTTGAGCTGAAGAGCTGAGGGACAGTGCCCAGGCCCAGAGTTCAGGCCCCACAACTGGACTCCCCCCCCCAAAAAAATACAAAGAGTTGTTTTAAGTAAAAATAATGAAATACTGTCAACTCTACCTTCCTAAATATCTGTAAACTCTGGGTGCAAATCTATATATGGAGCAAGTAGACAAACCTTTAAATACAATATGAACCTAATGGATGTACTAAAAAGAAACAGATACACTAAAAGGAAACAAATTGTTTCAGTGTTATTAGTAACAATTTTTGGAAGTAGAATGGTAGAATTTGGAAATCAAATATTCATTTTATTTAGGAGATTTTGTGATCATTTTATATGCGCACATGTACACACACACATGCACACACAAACACACAAGCTGGACCTTGTGAAGTATCAGGAAGGAATTTTGCTCTTTAAAGTACAGCTGTGTGAATAAATAAGACTAATGGATGAAAGGCTAGGGGAGGGATACGAAAGAATGAACAAAGGAAATAAAAAAATGAAAGAATGATCTGGACATTATATTTTGAAAGATTTGGTTGAAAAGAATTATTAAAATTGCAATAAAAAACAGAAAGGATTTACTAACATCATTTTAAAATAACTTACAGGGTGATAATTTGGTAGCACAAAATTAAATAATACCATCTTCTTTCCTTGTAAATTCTGCAGCTACTTAGTTAACACCTCCTAAGACAAGATATTCAATATTTGGATAAAGAAAAAGATAAAGCTATAAAAGGAAGAATAGCAGAATAGAGGAACTCACATATACCATGGAGAATTTGTCAGAGCTTTAATTGACTAAGAGGTTAAAATGGACTTTTAGCAGAAATGTCTGTGATTTCAGGATCTGGTAGCTCACATCTAATCCTATCTATTCATCCTGGATCTTAGGATGATGGTTTAAATCCAGCCTGGGCAAGAAAATCCAGACCTTATTTCAATCAACTACTAGAAAACCAGAAGTGGTACAGTGGCTCAAAGTGATAAAGTGCTAAAGTTGAGTAAAATGAGCTCAGGGATTCCACCTAGGCCCGGAGTTCAAGGCCCATGGGAGAAAAAAAAAAGTTTGTGAAGATAAAAAAGGAGTTTCCTTCATGAATTCAACAGAAAAAAAGTTACTTGTTTAAGTAGTCAGTAATTTTCATGTACACATCTAGGCAATATTTGAGAAATGTATTTATAAATGTATGTATTTATGCATATTTTAACTACAGTTCATTAATTTTACTATGGTTAAATTTCAGCTATGACAATGGTACTATATATACATATATATTAGCTTAACTTTATACTCATATATATACACCTCATATATATATAACCATGCAATACTACACACACATATACATAAATCCTAAATTTCAGTCAATAATAGACTAGTTAAAAAAATCATACTCATCGAATCAAACAGGATTATTTGGATACCTAAATACAAGAAATTCAATGTCTGAATAATTGTAAGAAAACTGAGGAACTACGCCTATCATTACAACATTTTAACAAAGAAACTAGGGATACATACAAGAACTCAGATTATAATAATGGTAACAGTATTCATAGCAATTGACTACTAGGAAAGATTCTGGAAAACTCTTCAAAAGAAGAAAATTTAAATTTTTTCTGTTTCATTTACATTTTTATCAATCTTATAATTTCCCTTCTACTCCAACTATGCAACATGTTCACTATAGATATAAGAAAGTTGAGTTGAGGTAAAACATAATCATGGTATGTTTAAATGTGGATTACCTCTGATTCCCCTGGGTATTTCATGCAGCTTCTGAGTACAGCTGCAAGTCTGTCTGATTTCTCCTCAGGAGTCAGATGCAATCACACCAGCCAGCAAAGTATCTCCCTGCTTTCTTTGTTAATTCAGAGAAATGCAGAGCCAAAATTCATAAGGGCCAGTGTCTTGTTCAAGGAAATGTGTGTATCTCTTGCTAGAAGTTTTGTCTTTTGGAAGTAAGAACTGGAGGCCATCAGAATTTATGATTACAGGACTGGAAACAAGTTTTTCTCATGAGTCACAAATGGTAACAAACATGGATATGAATCTCATTTCTGTTTGGTGTCTGGTCCTGTGATTGCTAATGATGGAGCAAAATAGCACTAAACATAGGATATAAATTCAGAGCAATCATTTTTCCTCCCACCTTCAAATTAACAATATCTGAATGGTGCTGCAACCCAATCTTCCAGAATTATATCATGACAGTTGATCAAACCAGGAGTTCTTTCTTTTTTTGGGGGGGGTCCGGTCGTGGGGCCTGAACTCTGGGCCTGGGCACTGTCCCTCAGCTCTTCAGCTCAAGGCTAGTGCTCTACCACTTGAGCCACAGCGCCACTTACGGTTTTTTTCTTTTTGCTTATGTGGTGCTGAGGAATCGAACCCAGGGCCTCAGGCATGCAAGGCAAGTGATCTACCACTAAGCCACCTTCACAGCCCAAGGAGGCCTTTTTTAAAATCTGTTTTCATTGTCATAACCAAATCCTTCAGATTAGATGGTTTACAGAACATAAAAGTGTTCTATCAGACTTCTGGAGACTAGACATATATGAATAGCAATTCAATTCATTTTTTTTTCTATGTCAGCCCCAGAGCTTGAACTCAGGGCTTGGGAGCTGTCCTCAAGCTTCTTTTGCTCAAGTCCACCATGGTCCCACAGCCTCCTGCTGTGTTAGTGGAGATAAGAGTTACAGATTTTTCTACTTGGGCTGGCTTTGAGCTGTCTCAGCCTCCTGAGTAGCTAAGATTACAGGTGTAACCCATTGGTGCCCAATGACATTTTTAGTGAGGGCTCTCTTCTGGCCTGTAGAGAGCTATAGTTGTAGGTCTACAAGTGGGAGGATCCTTCCATCATGTTAAGAGAGGCATGTGAGAAAAAAAAGGTCAGGAGAAGCATAGTGTTTCCCTTGTTACATAAGTAGTAGCCTTGTAGCTTTACGAGGTAAGAGCCTCGTACTTACAATTGCCCTGACCTTTAATTCCTTCCCTACAGATTCCATCTCAAAATATAGCAATGTGGAATATTTGAGTTTCAACTTTAGAATTGTAGACATGTGTATTTGCTTTCTGCCGGTAGAGTAGGGCATGTGACAATAATATTAAAATCTATGGTCATACTTCATTTGCTTCCATACGACCTCCTTGATTTGAATCAATGCTGTCTGTGAAATGCCACGCTAGTGACAGGGCATTCTCGAATTCTCTAGCAGATGGCTTTCAAACAAGCATTCGGTGCAGAGAAGATAAAATCTATATTTGGGATAAACATTTGACATAAACATGTATGCCAATAAGGGAGAAACAAATCAAATGTTGCCTTTTTTTTACAGAAGCATGGCACTGGAATCAACACACCCCCCCTGTATAACTGAGTGATCACCAGTTATAACTCTAGGAAAGACAGGAAAATGCAGTTTACTTAATGTGAGCTTCCAGTATCGCACATGTTTCAAAGAAGCAAATCAATTTGTTTTCGCCCATAGTCAATCTAGAATCTCAATTGTGTAGAACCACATTTTTTATATTTTACCTAATATAAATTTGTCCATTGTGCCCTCTCATAGCATAAATGGATTACAAAAACAATTTTTACTCTCATGTTTATTATTACAAATGTGATGTACAGATGAGTAACAGTTATATGTACTTCTTTTTTGAACAATGTCACCACTTCCCTTTTTCTCTCATGATTTTCCCCACCCACAAGTTGCATAGCTCACTTTCAACATAGTGTCTGCTATCACTGAAGCAAAATTCGTCTTAGGATGCTCCCCTTCAAAACCCACTCCTATAAGCAAAGCCTTCCAGTGTTCCCTGCAGAAGCACAGACAACGTGCATACCTGTGCCTGGGGATGTAACTTATGGGATAATTTCAAGCAATTATGCAGCCTGGCAGGCACAAAATCTGAAGGGTGAGCTGATGAATTGTATATTGAGAAAGATCAGGGGAGTTGCCAAGTAAAGCCATCTTCTGTTAGAATTGCTTCTCATTTGAGGGAAGACACTGCTGTGTTCCATTCAGGCATTTAAAATTTTGAATGAAGCTGCTTGCACTAAGCAGAGAAATATCCCAGTGTTCCAAATCTGTAAACTTCATGGTTAATGCCATTCAAAAGTATTTTTTTTCCAGAAAATTAGGCTAACTGGACCCGGTGGTCCAGCAAATGGACCACCTAAATGGAGCCATCACACTTTACAGTAGCAGGTGGTAGAATTTTTTTAAAATATTCCTCAGCGTATGCCAAACATTTTGATCTCAATACATTTTGTTGCATCTAGCATTTTTATAAGGGAAATACAGACCCCAGCACTTAAAATGTTCTATGTGTTCTTTTCTATTTCCTTTTCTCCACAAGGTTGTGAAATGAAAGGTCATTTCCTTTTTCTATTGTAAACTCCTTTACCACATCTATTAGTCAGCTCTTCTGTGATTACAAATAATTCCTAATCTCTTTGCTTACAAAAGGCTAGTTATCTTCCTCTAGGCACTGTGGATTTTATGGACACAGGAGCACTGTGTACGTTGTTTTGCACTAGTGCTCTGGACTGATAAAGAATCTTCTCTCTGGGCTCTGTCCATATTGAGGGGCACTGAAGAGAACAAGCATAATTTTGGTGAGACATATTTTTTAGCACACATCATAGTAAGAGTTTTGTTGTAATATTTCTATTCATACACAATGTGCTTTGAACAAATTTAATCATTCTCCAACCTATTCCTATTATTCTCCTGCCTTCCTGTCCTGAAATCAAAAGGATTTGGATGGGGCTTTTGTTATGAAGGAAGGATTTACATCCTTGGACTAATTAATCTTTCCTCTTTCCTTCTCCCACAGATGCTCTCTTACACAGACCCAATTTTTACACTCACAACCACTCACCACCACTGTTATTGCCATCATGATCTTTGGTTTAATTGCACAATTGAGTGAGATATTCAATATATGTCTTTGGAACTTATATGATCTTACTCAATATGATAATGTACAGTTCCATCTACTTTCCTTCAAATGACATTACTTCATCATTTTCCTTTTGAACAATACTGCATGCATATATTCTCTGCTATTTCCTACCAATTTGTCAATTGTTTGGTATCTTGTGAAGTTCAGATAGTAAAAATGGAGCTGCAATAAACAAAGACATGCAAGTATCATCCATTTACACTAAACTGACATTCATTCAGCTGCCTGCCTTTTTCAGGAGAGTTTTTAGGACAAGCACATTTTGATACCTCTAAAACCTTTCATTTGCATTATGCTATTGAAAGTTGATCACATGGATAAACTGGGAGCCAATGTGATCGATATTCAAAGATTTCAAATTGTTTTTCTTTATGACAAAGTGCTGAACAGACACATAGCAAAGAACAAGGATATATAATACAATCTCCAGTCTGAAGGGCATTCCAGAATATTACAGTGTCATTAAAAACTGTTGCAGGTTGGGAATAGTGGTGCACATTTATCACCCTCAAATTGGTCCAATTGTGATTCAGGCCAGCCTAGGCAAAAAGTTATGATCTCATCTCTACTAACAAGATTGGCATTAGTGATTTGCTTGCTTGCAGTCCTGGTTGAGATAAGAGGATTGTGGTCTGAGTCCCTTTAGGGACAAAAACAAAAAGATTACTAAAATAAGATAAAATAAGATTACTAAGATAAGAAGCTGAGTTCAACCGACATCATTTCTGCTCCTACTCCCCTCACCAAAAATTAATTGATTAATTAATTACATTAAATAAAAATCCCACTTAAGCCGGTTGCTGGTGGCTCACACCTGTAATCCTAGCTACTGAGGAGGCTGAGATGTGCCCAGCACGATTCAAAGCCAGCCCGGGCAGAAAAGTCCGTGAGACTCTTATCTCCAATAAACCACTAGAAAACTGGAAGTGGTTCTGTGGCTCAAGTGGTAGAGCACTAGCCTTGAGCTGAAGAGCTGAGGGACAGCGCCCAGGCCCAGAGTTCAAGCCCCACGACTGACAAAAAAAATAAAATAAAAATCCCACTTAACAAAACCTTAGGTAATTCATGTAATAATAAAATTACACTAATTCTATTATTTTTTCTATTTATATTGTTTGGGGCTTTTTTTTAATTTTTTTTATTTTATTTTATTTTTTTGTGATTAGACCATGAAGTTTATTATAGTGAGCCTCAATTTATGTGACTGAACATAAATATTTAATTAGTGATATTTTCTTTTTTTTGTTTTTATTGTTGTTTTTTTTTTAATTTTATTTTATTTTATTTGAGAACATACTGTACAGAGGGGTTACAATTACATGGGCAGGATAATGCATACATTTCTTACCAAGCATTGCAGCCTCCTCCTTTGTTTACCCTTCACCTCCCTTCCCAGCCTCCCCCCTCCCCCCCACCCAATCATACCCCCCCACACACACCGACATTGTAAAGCTGATTTTGACATGACATTTTGTACTTCTCACTGTTGCAACAGGTCCACCTGAATTCTTAAACGACTTGTTTGTCCCCATCTCCTCCACATGTTATACTGACATCAAATATAGTGACATTTGACTTACTTGCTCTTTTATAATTCTCATAAAACTCATAGGAAGCAATTGTTTTATTATTAATTCTTAGAAATGAGAAAATGGAGGTAACTGAGGGGTTTTTGTTTTTACTTTTGGTTTTTGCCAGTCCTTGGGCTTGAAATTGGGCCTGGGTACTGTCCCTGAACTCTCTTTTGCTCAAGGCTAGCACTCAACCTCTTTAGCCGCAGCACCCTTTCAGGCTTTTTCTGTTTATGTGGTACTAGGGAATCAAACCCAGGTCTTGAACCATGCTAGGCAAGCCTCTACCACTAAGCCATGTCCCTCAGAAATTGCCTCACCAGTCCTATTTCAACCACATAAGTGTCACAGCGTCCTAAAGTTACAGCTGTAGTGCGTCATGTGAAATGATAAAAGTTTCGCTGGATTTCAATCTCTTGAAGCTTATGGTCTTTTATATTTTAAATGCCTGCTAACAGTGACTATCATATGATTAACATTAAGGTGATTTTTTTCTCATGATTTGATTAAAATATAAGAAACATAATGTTACAGATAAGGGCTTCTAAGATCTTTGAAGGGATTTGTGAACTTAATTTAAAAGGATATGTTTCTCATAAAGTTAAAATGCTGTTGTGATAGATTTTACACTCAGAGCTTTAAATTTAGGCAATAGATAATTTGTCCTAATCAAAATCCACAGGAGATATTTTTACAGGCATTTCTATCATTCATCTCATCAGCTCTCACAGGTTCTGTGCTATATTTTTTTCTGTCAGGTACATTGATTAGAAGACAAAAATATATGTTGTAAATGTTTGCAATGTTATCTTTAGAAAGGTTAAAATTTAGCATGTGTGTTGATGAAACTGTTGTCATAAAGCAATCATTTTTATTAAAAGAGCTAAAAGCAATATACTTAAAGTAAGAATATTTGATGATAACGTAGGTCTTATGAATTTGAAGGTGCTTATTTGTATGGAATATGCAAAATAAATTGTTTCATGGAAATAAGAGATAAGTATACTTTTTAGTGAGAATGAGAAAAATCACAAAGTTTGGGTACATTGTATCCCATAAACATTTTAGGACATTGCAGGAGGAAAGTCTCATTCAACTTTTCATTTACCCTATCTCACGTATCTGTTGACTGTTGTAATTTTTCTAATTATCTGAAGCACTTTCTCTGTTTTCTCCTTACAAGTTCACAAGAAATCCTTTAAAAGCACACAAAATAGAAAGAAACATATTTTTGGAAATTATCAATGGCCAACACAATGTCTAAAAACCTGATGACCAGAGTGGGTTCAACTTGATAATGAGAATGGATTTAGAACATACAATATTAAACTAGCAGACTATGTGGTGACAATCCGTTTTCATAACCAGGAAATGGTTTTAGAGGTTTTGTGCACTTTATACACTTCTAAAAACATGTTTGATGATGAACATAATATTATGGATTATATATATGTGTGTTTAAATATACATATTTGTATTTTTGCATTTACACATGTACATATTTGTATTGTACTTACTATCATGTTTTGATGAGTTTAGGAAAATGTGAAAATCTACAAAACTTTGACCATCCATATATTTGTTAAAGATACTGAGGCATGGTAGCATTACCATAAAGAAATAAAACAGAAGTATTTTGATTGCTTGTAAATCATCAAGTTAACTTTTATTACACCAATAAGTGAACTAAACATCTTACAGAGAATTCAGTTGAGAATTGCAAACCATGAGAGCACTATTAGGTAACACAAAAGTTAAGTTTCTGTTCATTCACTGTCCAGGAATCAGCATTACGGGTTGCGAGTCAAGAATGACTTTCAAATTAAAATTCACCCTGTCTTTGCTGGAGAAAAGAAATGTTGATTAAGTGGACATGAGAAAAGTCAAAATCTATGTCTAGTAATTACGTATCTGCACATGCATTAACTCTTGATGATGATATTTTAAAAACTATATGGACAAATTGAAAAAGTACACTCTCATTTTAAGGTGTAAATATATTAGCAATTATAAACACACTATAGTATACTAAACCTCTAGAACTTGATCTTCTTGTATGTTATACTACTTGAACAACAATCTCCAACTCCCCATACCCCAAGTCCCTATAGAACAGCCTTTTTTGGACTACTATGAGTTTGATACTTTGCATAATTCATATTCAACCTCAAGTCCATCAGTGTTTATTTCATGTTGAGAGTTCGTCATAAGTAAAAAATTGCAATTTGTAAGCTAATAATTTTTAAAATGTAATTTAAAAAGTGTTTTCCTGAGCCGGGTGCCCGTGACTCACACTTGTAATACTAACTACTCAGGATTCAGACATCTAAGGATTGCAGTTGAAAGCCAGCCCAGGCAGAAAAGTCTGTGAGACTCTTATCTCCAGTTAACAACTAGAAAACTGGAAGTGGTGCTGTAGCTCAAGTGGTAGAGTTGAAGAGCTGAGAGACAGCATACAGGCCAAGAATTCAAGCCCCATGACTGACCGCCACAAAAAAAGTTTTCCTGATTTGTCATTTGTCACAATAAGGTCACAAGATCAATTCTTTAGGTGCGACCATAATGCTGTTTCTTGTGTAATTATGTACGTATTAATATATTGTGTTTGATATATCTCATATAATAATTTATTATGCATTGATTATATTACTTTTTAGAGCTGCCATGGCAAAGTACCACAGACTGGTAACTTGATTTATACCATTGCTCATTTCTATATTTTGAGTTAGTAGATAAGAACCATGTCTTCACTCAGGCTCCATAACTGCTCTACCACTTGTGTTACACCCCTAGCATTTTTTATTTTTTGTTTTTCTGAGATGTGGGATCCCTAAGTTTTTCCCAAACTGTACTGCCTCTCATGATCCTCCTCCTCAAACATTTGTCTCAGAATGATTAGTTTGAACAAAACAAATATATTTATTTGCATTTCTTAAAGGTTAATGTTGGTATCATTAATGTTGGATTCTTCTTAGAAATAGTCTCTTCTTAGAAATAATCTCCTTAGATTGTAGATGGCTCTATTTTTCTGCAATTTTCCCATTATTTCCCTTCTTTAGTCATAAATCGTATAAACACAGCAATCACAGTTAATGAAATGAATTCTATAGACAGTTTTTGTTTTTTGTATTTTGTCGGTCATGGGGCTTGAACTCTGGGCCTGGGCGCTGTCCCTCAGCTCTTCAGCTCAAGGCAAGTGCTTTACCGCTTGAGCCACAGCACCACTTCTGATTTTCTAGTGGTTTATTGGAGATAAGAGTCTCACGGAGTTTCCAGCCTAGATTGGCTTTGAACCATGATCCACAGATCTCAGACTCCTGAGTAGTTAGGATTATAGGCATGAGCCACTGGCGCCCAGCTCTATAGACCTTATTTAACCTTAATTTCTTGTTTTAAAATGGTCTCCAAAAGGATTCAACCATGGTAGTACTGGGAGTAATTTTGTCATATGGATTTTTGTAACTATATAATTTAGTTCATTAACATTATTAAAATATATTGACTTGTTTATGGTAAGTACAAAATTTATCATTGAATATTCTGATTCTATTTTATTATATGTCAATATGAGTTCAAAGGTAGAAACATTTTCAATAAAACAACAAAGGGTGACATTGATCAAAATACATAGTACTCATAAGTAGATATGTTGAATTAAACCTCCCTTTTTATTGTACTGTACAGAGTGGTTACAGTTACATGGGTAAGATAATGAGCACATTTCCTATATACACTACTTCAAGGTAATAGAAAATGCATGCATATGCACAAACACACACACATATACACACACATTGAAAGAATGAGGACAAAATAAATTATTCCTTAGCTATTAAACATTTTGCAATAATTTATTTTTTTCTTTTATACATTAAGCTTAATTCTCCATTTCCTTCGCCTGTTATTTCCCTTCATCTTTCCTTAGGTATGTCAATGTTCATAATTACTTCAGAACTCTGTATTTTTATTCAGGCTTGAGTTCTGATTTTTACTTTTAGTCCCCTTTAATATACTGTCATTCAAACTGATTGACCATTTTTTTTCTAGATCTTTCCCCTGACAGATCAAAATGCAATTTTCTCTTATTGTCTTTGCTTCTTTTTTAATATTGAAGTCTAAAGAAAGATGTTTCAAGTTAATCTTATAATGTATATTTCTTTCTCCCCACCATAAAAGCAAACTCGCTTTTGACCTGGGCTAATGATTGGACCTTCTCTATTGTCACAGTTACCCTAAGCCTTAGAACAGGTTCTCATGTCTTGTTTTCCAATTTGTTTATAAACTTCTTCAGCTCTTTTCCAAATTCAGAGCATCTTACTGAACTCATGCTGAAACTCCTTATTGTTTTGTTTTTCTGTAATTTAACAGAGAAGTTAATAATCACTTTCTAGACACTCACATATTCACAGCATATTTTAAGAGCATTAAATATAATCAAGGTATTTGTTTGATAGTTTTATCATAAGCTTAATAATAATACTCAGATATTTAGTAATGGGTAGGTGGAGGGTTTTGTATTATTTAGAAGTGTTACCACAAAAATAGTAGATAAAAATATGTGACTCTCATATTTCCTGTGAGTCAGATATTTAGACAAAGCTACTTTAAGGAGTCCAGACTGACGGTTGATGCCACTCAGCTTTCCAGTCTCATCTCAAGCTCATCTAGGAAAAGAGCAAGCTGTAATGGTTTCTGGCAATGTCCAGTTCCTTGCATCATTGCTTGACAAAGACTCTCTTAATGTTGAATGAACATATCTCTCAGTTTTTGTGGCATGTTAATTTCAATAAGATGGCTTTCAGCACTGTAGCTTAATTTTTTAAAGCTAGCAAAGAGAGAATGAAACAGAGAGAGACACACGGAGGGAGATTCATATAGTTATATAAGTGATAATACTTTATTCAGCCATGTTTCCATGGTAGAAGCCCATAATCTTTGTTAACCGGAAGGCTGAAATCTGAGGATCATGATTGGAAGCCAGCCTGGGTACTTATCTCTAAGTTACCTGGAAAAAACAAACCAAGCCAAAAAATTCCATTACCTGCATATACACACTCTCAGTCTCTCTGTCTCTGTCTCTCTTTCTGTCTCTCTGTCTCTGTCTCTCTGACACACACACACACACACACACACACACACACACACACACACACACACACACACACACAAGTAACAGAGAAAACAAGGAACAGAGAAAATTAATCCTGTGCATGCTCTCTCAGGTTGTGTGCTATTAGATAGAAGCCAGCCTCAGCTTCCCTCCACGGTCAAGCAGGGTGCCCAAGGGCAGGAACACAGTGACACGGGTCTCAGATGAGACAAGCTAGAGATTTTCTTCCATGTACCTTTATGTAAATCATCTGCTTTCTTGATTATAATTCCTTCATCCTGATGTTTACTGATCCTAATATTTTCCTTTCATTTTCAGTTCTGCACATGTGATACTATACCAATAACTTTCCCATCAAGAACTATCCTGTAACCAGTATAATTTCATAACCATAAAGTTATTATTGCCACCTGTGCATTGACAACTTGACATTGAAGTAAAATTTTCATGTGAGTTTTGCCTACATACTAGTAGTCTAATCTTACTAAGAGAAGAAAATTGCTGATGGATAATAGACAACATGTATCTCTATGACTTCTATTTTATAGTATATGGTTTATAGTCTTCCATTAAAAGCTCATAGGATCAAGTTCATGTGCATACAATATAAAAAGTTTACTAGCAGGAAGATTTGGATCATATGCATAAGTTTCATAGGAGCTTGTTATTTCATATGTCAAAACAATTAAAAATGTTTTTAATTGAATCAAGTTTGAATAAGCAGTGATGGCAAATAGAATGTGAAATTCCATTGATCCAAGTAATTTAGTATGGTATAATCTACACAAAATATGCCTATTTTAAGAGTAGCTTAATGACTACTAATCCAACATGATAAAAAATACTTTTGACATAAAGATAACTCTGTAAATATTTTTTGCTGAATAAATGAATTCTTCTAAGTATATTTTATATGTTTCCTCCTTTTAAATACTAATTTGCTCCAGAGTTTATTAGTTATTCTCTCATCTTGAAGATGAGAGAATCATGTAGCAGAATGTAAAATAATGATACATAATATGAGCTCAGTAATAAAAAGAAAATGCTTTCAACTGAAAAAAAATCACAGTAATATCCAATATAAAGGAAGAATGCATCTACAAGACAAATTACTAGCACTTTTACTTTGAAGAATAATATGCATTCAGTACTGAGTATAAAAATATACTTGTGCAATACTTTGAAATTCTTATTGTATGAAACTCTATTTAAATCATTCAGACTTTAATTACCAGTAGTTATTTGTGTACTTGAGTAGATGAGTCAAATATTAGATGTAACATTGTTAGTAGATTAAAAATAATGTGGGCTTTAGGTATATGAAAAACAGACTCAATGATTAAAATGATTTTTTACCCAGTTAGATGTGAATGTGAAATCCTTATAATAGTCATACTTCATTTGAATTGGTTTTCAAATGCCATTTTAGCTATGAGGCAATGAATTGTGTAATGGATTTTAAAAATCTTTTTGCTCTATTCATGTAAAGTATGTCAAAGAGAAAGTTTCAAAGTCATATTAACTTTTTATCAGATTAATAATAGTGGAAGTTTATAATGTCCCAAATAAATTTCTATTATTTGCTGTTATTTGGACATCATGTAAATTTGTATTAAAACAGACAATTATTACAGATGAAAGGCCTAGTTTTCAGTTCTATGGATCTTTACATGGGTTTAAAATCAAATGTTATAGAAGAAACACAAAGGCAATGAAATTACAATGAAAGGAAAGGCTTGATGCAATGCAATTTACAGTTTAAGACAAGAACTATTATTACTTCATGAGCAGATGTCACTTAATACCTGAACTAAATGTTTTGCTAATCCCCAAATAACCCAGCCTCCCCCCAGTTTGCTCTGGGTTGATGTCTATATTCCTTAGTGAAACAAAGTCTGTATTCTCTATATATGTCCATGCTGAGTGGTATTTCTCCTTCTTTGACTTTAGAGTATGGATAAGTAACTTGCTTTGACAAATACATTCAGGAAGATTTGATTTGTTTACAGTTTAGAATTTAATTATAAAAATTCCTTGTATTCTTCATTTTTTTTCCATGTGTCACCACTGTGAGAAAAAAAGAAAAAAAATCTTTCTTAAGCCTGTGGAATGTGGAAGATCAATCTTTTAAAGAAATAGTGATAGGCAATCACATTGCCAAGGTAACCACCATGGCAACCCAGAAGGAATGTAATTCAAGATCTTTTAAAGTCATCTGCACATCTGTGCTCACTGGGCCCTATTCACAACAGTGTGTGTGTGTATACAGTCATATTTGTACATGTCTATCCATCTATCAATCTATATAATTATCTAATCATCTCTCCTTATTTAATATCTATGATCTATGACTGTATTACCTATTTATCTATCAATCCATTCATATATCCAATGAAATTTTATTTATACATCAGGAAGAATAAATTATGACTTTGTAAATAAATGAATAAACTTGAAAACAATCATATTGAGTGAAGTAACCAAAATCAGTGACAAGGGCACATTTTTTCTCATATGTAAATGCTAGGTTTAAAACCTAAACATATATGTGAAAACATAAAGGATCATGTAATATATATAAACATATGTTCAAACGGCCTAAAATATGTGATACGTAGGTATGAGATAATGATGTATAGCACCTTTGAACAATTATAAGAGAGTTTAACAAATTCTTGATGTATTTGTCTATTGAGGAGCATCTGTGCTGATGCCATTTCCTGGCTATGCTAAATAATACTTCAATGAACATGGTTGGAGAAAATCTTTTTTTTTTTTAATTTTATTTTATTTTATTTGAGAACATATTGTACAGAGGGGTTACAATTACATGGGCAGGATAATGCATGCATTTCTTACCAAGCATTGCAGCCTCCTCCTTTGTTTACCCTTCACCTCCCTTCCCAGCCTCCCCCCTCCCCCCCACCCAACCATACCCCCCCTCCCCCCCCACTCCGACATTGTAAAGCTGGTTTTGACATGACATTTTGTACTTCTCATTGTTGCAACAGGTCCACCTGAATCCTTAAACGACTTGTTTGTCCCCATCTCCTCCACATGTTATACTGACATCAAATATAGTGAAAGCGGGGGTTACACTGTGGGGGAGGGACATACAAAGCAACAAAGAAATAATCTTATAAATGCGTTAGAAACACATGCATGAAAGAAACAGAAACATTAAAATACATATTTGAGGGTTCGTTTTCCTAACATCACATTCTCTGACTTTTTCCGCTTGACTCATACCTATACTAGATATTGCAAATAAGGGAAACCATGGGACCTATGTTTCTTTGGGCCTGGCTTACTTCACTTAATATAATTTTTTCCAAGCCTTTCCATTTCCTAACAAATGGGGCAATGTCATTCTTCCTGATGGAGGCATAGAATTCCATTGTGTATATATAACACATCTTCTTGATCCATTCATCTACTGAGGGGCATCTGGGTTGGTTCCATATCTTAGCTATGGTAAATAATGCTGCAATAAACATAGTTGTGCTGGTAGCTTTAGTGTGGCCTTGTTTGTGATCATTTGGGTAAATGCCCAAAAGTGGGATTGCTGGGTCATTGGGGAGCTCTATGTGGAGTCTTTTGAGGAACATAGTTGGAGAAAATCTTAACATCAGTGTTGGCATTGATTTATTGGGTATAGGAAATAAAAGCAACCAAGGACATGTAGTATTCAAACTGCAAACCTAATGTGCAGCTAAGACCATGAATAATAGAATGAAAAAGTGAAATATGAAAGTAGGAAGTATTTTTCATCTGTGGTTCTGAGCAGGGGTTAATATCCAAAGCACATTTGAAACCTCAGAATTTCAATTGCAAAAAATTACCTGATTTTTAAAAATGGGTAAACGGCTTCACTATATATCTCTCCAAAGAAGAAATATATGATTGGTATATAAAAGGTTTTCATATTTTTTTCCATTGTGAGGCTTGAACTCAGTGCCTGGGTATCTTCCTTAAGCTCTTTTTTAAAATTTTTTTTTAATTTTTATTATTATCATGAAATATCCTACAGAGGAGTCACAATTACATGGGTAAGGTAATGAGTACATTTCTTATCAAGCATTGTTGCCTCCTCCTTTGTTTCCCCTTCCTATCCCTTCCCTCCCATCTCCTCCCCCCCAAAGTTGTAAAGTTCGTTTTTCACTATAACGATTTATACATCTCATTGTTGCAATGGGTCCACCTGTATCCCTACTTAAACAATTTGTTTTTTCCCTTCCCCTCCACAAATTATATCAACATCTTCTGGTTTTCTGGTGGTTAATTGGAAGTAAGACGTTCATAGACTATCCTGCCCAGGCTGTCTTTGAACCATGATTCTCAGATCTCAGCCTCCTGAGTTTCTAGGATTACAGGCATGAGCCTCCAATGACAAGCACATTTTATAGTTCCAAATTCTCTCTATAGATATGAATAGACTTTTCTGGATTCTTTCTGTGTCCCTTCAATAGCTCCTTACCTGGGGGTTCTGTGGCATTTCAACTTCAGTTGAAGCTTAGTAATGAAAAAAAACAAGGTACATATATAGAGAGAGTGAGAGGAAGCTGCTCATTTTCTTGTGCTTTCAACTTAATAGTTTCATGATAACTACACCTTCTCTATCTGCAAGCTTGTTTTTAAATTCAGAACTGAAATTGTGGAAATCAGAAATCAAAGTGCAAATATGTTAGATTAAAATTTTGAAACTTTCTAAAAAATTATTGTGAAAATACGGTACAGAAGGGTTACAATTACATGGGCAAGATAGTGAGTACATTTCTTATCAAGCACCGTTGTCTCCTCCTTTGTTTCCCCTTCCCATCCCTTCCCTTCTCCACCCCCCACCCCCACCCCCCTACAGCCCCCACCCCCACCACTCTATCCCCCACCCCACCAAAGTTGTAAAGTTCGTTCGGCATAATGTCTGTACATCTCAATGTTGTAATGGGTCCAATCTGTAACCCTATTTAAACAGTTTGTTTTTTCCCTTCCCCTCCACAAATTATATCAACATCAAATATATTGAAAGCAGGGCTTATACCCTGGGGGAGGTATATATAGTGAAAACATGGGCTTATTTTCTATCACAAAGAGGTAGTTTCATGGAATGATTATATATATATATATATATATATATATATATACTTATTTATATTTATATTTATATATATATATATTTCAAGTCAATATATGCTGACTGTATCGAGGGTTCGGATCTTCTTGTTAGCTGTCCAAAGGTTAGATACTTTGTTTCTTGTGCCTGACATATCTTAAATTATGAATAAATGAGTAATAAAGGATACATAGCAGGTATTTTAAGGGTACTTGAATTTAAATATATAAAGGGTTTTGTTGAATATTTCTTGCCTGATGATCAGTGGAATTTTGTTTCACTGTAAAACTGTACACGGACTGGCTCAATCACATTGGGGCCTTGATGTCTTTTCTTTGAATGTGTAATATTTCAAAGACTTAAGGCTAAAACTCACTGGAATTTTTTTTGCTCCAAGTCCCAATGAAGTACTTGGCACAGGATAAGAAAAAAAAGTATTTTTTAAAGTAGAAAGAAGTCTGAAAATAGCACAGAAGTATTTTCTTTGAGGAATAAATTGCTACAAAATAATTTTGTTCAATATACATGCTTCAAAATGTTCAATCAGCATGACTCACTGAACACTTTCTGAGCTACCACATTGGCTCAAAGCACTTATTTTTCTATAGATTTTAGCACTCCTCATATAAATGATATTCTACATTTTCAGGAAGTAATCATAAAGAAAGTCAAGAGGACAGACTGTATATTAAAGTCCCATAAGATAAATTGAATTATTTTAAAAGAAGATATTGCATATTGTTTATTAATCCAATTTTTAACAAAGAAACAGGTTTTAGATCGGCCTTTGCATACTAAAATATAAAATTTTAGCTTAATGTGATGTACTGTACCGATGAATAATTATGAAATAAAGCAGGCAAAAGTAGAACTGTTCTCTTCTTTGACAAGCTTGGGATGTTATAACCTTGACATCTTTCATTGTGGGACATCAAGACTACAATTGCTATGCAATTTTCTGAGCCTATGAAACTGAAACATAAGCAAAGGCAGGATTTGAATAAAGATTTCATTTTAACTGATAAGGAATATTCAATTAGAATTACACCTATGTGCACTTATCAATAAATTATGCACATATGCACAGGTAACTTATAAGCTATCTCATCCTTATAAAACTGAACAATAATTTTGCACTTCTTTTGATGTGTTTTTTTCTATTTTTTATTAATAAGTTTTTTTATTGTGAAAATACTGTACAGAGGGGTTACAATTACATGAGCAAGATAATGAGTACATTCCTTATCAAGCATTGTTGCCTCCTCCTTTGTTCCCCTTACCATCCCTGCTCTCCCATCTGCCCCACCCCCCCACCCCACCCTGGCCCCACCAAAGTTGTAAATTTCATTTTATTTTTCAAGGTAATGTCTTGTACATCTCATTGTTGCAGTGGGTTCACCTGTATCCCTATTTAAACAATTTATTTGTTTTTTCTTAAGCAAACATTGATTTGGAGGCATTCTCCCTTAACTCATTGTCCCTTTAGTAATCTAACCCTAACATTACAAATTCATGTAAAGGTTAAGTTGCATCTTAGAAACGGACTGATCTTAATAACCCGATTTTTTTTTCCTTGATGATTCATCTGGATGATTTCTCTAATCAGTTGGTGATAACCGATTTTTACTTAAACTGTATACATTTAAGGATGAAAAAAAAAAACAAAAATGCCACCCCCCACAAAATCAATTAACATTTCTCTGTACAAAATATAAGACATGTTGATTTTTGGCATGCCTAAATTTATTCTTCAGCCAATGTTCATTTTTTCAAAGTCATTACAAAGAAATTAGTATAATTTGCATTCAAATGATTTGGGCTCTCACCCTCAATAATTATGTTTAACAAACTATCAATATATCCTGGTAAATACTTTGTTGGGTTTGACTTAGGTTGTTTTTATTTGTTTTGTTTTGTTTTTTGTTTTTTTAGAATTATACTATTTGTGCTTTCCATAGTGTCCAAGACACTTCTGCTAATTCATATGTAAATCCTTGTTTACCACCCAGTATATTTGTTTGTAGATATTTAGGCACATTCTAGCTAACACAAATGAGGGAAACATGCAAAGTATGTTACTCTGGGTTTTGCTTACTTTACTTACTATAATTTTTTCAAGTCTTTCCATTTCTTTAAGAATGGTACAATATCATTCTTTCTGACTGATGGACACAATTTTATTATGTATATATATACATCTTCTTGATCCATTTATCAATCGAAGGACATTTGTGCTGATTCCATATCTTGGCTTTGGTAAAGACTGCTGCCATAACCATGGTTGTTTTGGCAGCTTTAGTGTGTCTTGTTTGTGTATTATTGGGTGATTGCTCAGAAGTGGGATTGCTGGCTCATAGGAAAACTTTATATTTACATTTTTTGAGGAACCTTAATTTTGCTTTTTTCTGTGACTGAAGACACTTTCATTCCCACACAAAGTATAAAAGTGTTCCCTTTTGTGCACATCCATGCCAAGATTTGATAATGTTACTCTTCCTGATGTTGTCCATCCATACTGGGGTGAAGTGGAATCTCACTTTGTTTTGATTTGCATTTCTTTTATATCCAGATATGTGGAATATTTCATCATGTGGCCATTTTTTACTTATTTTTCTGAGCAGTCTCTCTTTAAGCCATTAGCCCATTTACTTATTGGGTTATTGTTTCTTTGAGGTTTTTGTTTGTTTGTTTGTTTGCAGATTTAATTTGTTGAACTCGAAGTATATTTTAGATATGAGACCCTTGTCTAATACATAGCTTGTCCCATTTGATGGGCACTCTATTTAGCTTGTTAGCTATGTCCTTTGCTATACAGAAACTTTTAAATTTGTCCAGACTATCTTTAATTTGCTGTGATTCTGGATTTTTACTTAGAGAGTTTTGACCTCAGCCTAGGAGCACTAATGTTTCTCCTACCACTTCCTATAATATTTTTATGGTTCCTGACCTTATATTGAGGCCTTTAATCCATTTAGAATTGATTCTGGTATACTTCAATATGTTTTAACTAGTTTTGTCTTCTGATTCCTTATATGTACATTCAATATTCTTTTGAGTAAATGTCTATACTTGTTTACAAGATAATATAATTCCTGCATTTATCTTCATTCTCAGATTTTGGAAGGCAAACTTCCATGTCATACTCTATGTTGGAATGAAATTCACTATTATTATTAATTTTGCTAACTAGTTAAATTTATTTAATAGTTAACAATAATTGCTAAATTGAATCTAGAATTCTTTCATAATACATTTTCTTTATCAGCCACTAATGCTTTTCAGGCACAAGTATCTATTCTGAAGACCAGTGTAGTTTGAAAAAAAGTAAGATAGACATCTCTATTTTCCTTAGCAATCCCAAAATTACATTATCATATAAAGTACTGTTTAACTTCTTTCTAACTTCAAGTTGAAGCACAGTGCAAAAATAAATGGGGCACATTATGTTTTTATAGCCTCTTTCCACAGGAGGGCTCTCCTGTAGTAAGAAATCAAATCGCTTTTCCCTTATTTTCCCTTGGCAAAGGGATAGAGATATAAAATTATTCCCACAAGATTGAAATCAACAACATGTGTTTGCAAAGTAAAATATCTAAGGAAGTAAGTCAGATAAATCACAGCCCAAAAATATTTAATCATTCCAAAGAGGGAATGAATATATTTAGCTGTGATTCATATTCATTTGATCTGTCCAGATCAATGGCAGTCTCATTTAGAAAGTATGTCTAAATGGTCTCTAGCTGAAAACAAGTCATGTTTCTGATAAATGTTCATTTTATCTACTTCAGATAGAAAAGTACAATTTGTTCCTACATTTAGATAGGCTGAAGTATGCTTTGTTATTTAGTATTTCATATGTAATTCTATTTTTACAGAGAAAATGGTGATTTACAAAAGATGACAAGTTGCAAAGTAGGCTTTACTTGAATTTATGTATTACAAAATGCTCTCTTGAAAGTAATCAATGGTGAGATTGCTGTTTGAATTTTCTCATTTATTTGCAAGTTCATGCATTACAAGCTGGAAGCAGAAGCAATCCCAGCTAAACTTTCCATAATAAAAATAATATTAAATGGGATTTTGTCATTATTATAAAGTAATTTGATTGAGGGCTTCAAGTTGTAAACTTTTACATTCAAGATTATTATCCTCAGATGAAGAGAGAAGATAGTTTCTTCATCTTTAGAATTTGAAGAAGTGGTCAATGTGGTAACAGGGGCTGGGATTTTATCACACCTACTTTTCAGTGCATTGTCAGTAACTTTTGTCATTTTACTTATAGATTCCCATTTTGAAATAACCCCTGCCGTGACCAGTTTCCTTTATCCTTTCATTCTATTTATTGTTTTTGATCAAAAAAAAAAAGATGGCACTCTGTAGTCCATGATGGTCCCAAACTTAGTATCCTTCTGTATCAACTTCCCAAGTTCTGGAAATAGAGATGTGAGCCATCACATCTGGCTTCCCCAGTATATGTTCCTACTTTGGTTTTCTAATGTTGCTCAGACTTCCCTTTGCTCATTTGCAGTCAAGCTTGATTCTACTCTAAATAGTTTCTGTAATGCGATTTCTCTTGTAGAATATTTCAGTTTAATGATTCAGGGCATTCCAGTAAACACCAATATTGTTCTGGTCCTCAGGCCAAAGGAATGTTGGTTGTCACTTAACACCTCAGTAGTCTCCACAGTTCTTGAATAGCCATAATTTCTAGAAAGTGATTATTAGGGGCTGGGAAGGTGGCTCAGTGGTAGAGCACTTGCCTTGCATGCCTGAGGCCCTGGGTTCAATTCCTCAGCACCACATAAGCAAAATGAAAAAAGCCGGAAGTGGTACTGTGGCTCAAGTGGTAGAGGTCTAGCCTTGAGCTGAAGAGTTTAGGGACAGCGTCCAGGCCAGAGTTCAGGTCCCATGACCAGACCCAAAAAAAAAAAAGAAAGTGATTATTAGTGTGTCACTTCTCCATTTTAAGGAATTAAGGTTATCCATTATCAATTTTGTTCTATTTCCACTCAGATTTATTGTGTTGTTTTGACATAGCTGGTAAATAATTTTATCCAATAAATTGTATTTCGGTTATTAGAATGTCTTTTCCTCAAGCTCACTAAAGATAAAATCAGTAGATGTGTATGTGAGTGTGAGTGTGTGAGCAAGTGTGTGTTTGTTGGTGGAAATGTTAAAGAAAATTAAGATTGGAATTTTTATTTATTTATTTATAATCATTAATTATTTATTTCCACATCCTCTTTTTTCTGTGATTTCATGCAATTTATTTCATTATTTTTGGTACACTCATATTAAATTGAATATATATTTTAGCATTGCTGAGATGTTTTTGTTTTTGTTTTTGTTTTTGTCGGTCGTGGGGCTTGAACTCTGGGCTTGGACAGTGTCCCTGAAGGCGAGTGCTCTACCGCTTGAGCCACAGCACCACTTCTGGTTTTGTAATAGTGTTTTATTGGAGATAAGAATCTCACTGATTTTTCTGCCCAGGCTGGCTTTGAATTGGCATTCTCAGATCTCAGCCTCCTGAGTAGCTAGGACTACAGGTGTGAGCCACCAGTGCCCTGCAACATTGCTGAGTCTTAATATTCAATTTTTGTTCTTTATCTGATGTGACCCATTAGCAATATTTAACATCACTATTCATTCTGTTAATGTTAAAGATTTTTTCCTTCACTTTTGATGTAAGATCTTATTCTGATTTTTTAAGTTGATTAATTTCACTTTGATTACAAAATTTTCCTTTTTTATAACTTTCTGTGGTCAAATATTCTGGTCCTCTTACTGAAATGCACCATTATTTGACAGATGCTATGTTTGTTGAAACTTTAAACGAACTTCTATGCTAAGGCTATATTACACATTTAACACTCCAGACTGGAAATTTTAACTACATATTCAGAATGTTTACTTCCATGTCTAATAAATGTTACTGTATACAAGCTAAGCTTATTGAATTCATTAGTCTAACCTACGTGAATGGCAAATGTTCCATTTGCTCTTCAGACACAGAAGGATGTTCTCTGACTTTGTCTTTTCCATCATATTGCATGCACAATTTACCAGCCAGTAAGTTAGTTTCAATTTATGCAATTCCATCGAAGCTTTCTAGAATGTAAGTACTTCTCACTAACTTCACCTCTTCAAGACAACATTATTAATTGTTTTCTTAAGTAACAACAGAAAAATTTACTAGGCATCAATGCTTCTTCACATATTCTCTGCACTTCACTCTACTCTCAGTAACAACAAGTGCATAGCAATTTTGGAAAGTAAATTACTTAGATCTGATCATTCTTCTGTTCCAAATAGTCAGTGTAACTTGACAGATTCAATGCTCTGATCCTTCTTTGCTTTTCATTACCCACCATGGCTGACATCCTTAAACCTCCATTTGCAGACCCCCTTACAATTAAAGTTTCAAGCTCAACGTAGTTTATGACAAGTTCTCCTATAAAAGTTTGGAGCTAAAAATACAATGTAAATGTATTTGTGTAGAGACTAATGTGAATATACTTGTTTACTATGAAATAACCTAAGTATAGTGATTTTGCCTGAAGCTTCAAAGTATCTAATGACCAATCATTTTGTTGTGGAAAGCTAATGACCTCATTAATCATTTTTCTCCATGTTCATTACAGTACCTGAAAGTTACAAAAAATCACTTTGAATAGGTTTTGAACACTTTTTAGCTGTCAAAAATAACTTTGTTAATTTGTACTTACTTTGAAATAGCTATAGTGTTGAGCACTTTCCCATTGAAATTCTGCATGATTCTTGGGTATTCCAAATGTTCTTATAGAACAAATAATTATAGATAAAATTTGAAATTCCATATCTAACTTCATTTTGTTTTAAATAGTAATAGTCATAACATCAGTGACAAATTTGTTTTGATGGGCAAATTGAGCAAATGTAGTACAACAGAGAGACATTCCCTTACATTTTAATCTATCATTAATATAATTGTTTATTGAAAGTTTTCAATAATGAGGCTGCTCAGATCTTGTTGGAAATAACTATTAAATGACTACAGATTGTTGATGAATTTTAATGACACTGAGTAATTTATTGACTGGGAATGGCCAGCTTTTCACTTTCCATTTCTTTGGATGATCAATGTAACAGATGAGAGGTGAGAGAGATCAACCGATATGAGCTCAAGGCTTTATGAGAGGGCAGATCTTCCTGGCTGCCCCAAGCAGTAATGGAGACAGCAGCCATGGACAGATGTGGGATGAATTTAAACAAAATTTTAGCAGGCAGTCACATGGGTCACATTACGTGGACTACAGGAATTTGGAGGTGGGATCAGTTCTGAGAAGAGGTGTTGTAAAGGTGTTGTGTGGCCTAAAGAAACTGGAGGGAGGTCACATTCTGAGAGGGAGTATAACGAGACTGTTGCAACGTGGGCAGGAATTTGTATGTCACATTGGTAAAACAGGATAGGGAAATAATAACATATTTTTGTAGACAAGTGGACACAGGGTGGAGACTTAAATATCAGCAAGCTGACTCTGAGACCTTAGAATCAAGTAGGAATTCAGAGGACACTTTGTGACTTGCTTAAAATATTTCCCTAATTTCTGTATCTCTGAAAGCAATATAGTTTCCATGTAGCTAAGGTTATACTATAAAATATTACGAAGTAAAGATTAATTCTTTGAAGGTCATTTATACCATATTTGAGTAATTGGCTTACAGTGATTGGAAATGAGAAAGTGGGTAAATGTCGAAGATCAATCAATGTGGCACCTCCTTATTCCATTGAAACTGCCTTGCAAAAGGACCCCATTCCCTCTCTACTCCCTCAGGAGTCCCACTTGCTGATAGAATCTATGCTCACCTGCAGATGTAAACTTTAGTGTTACCTCCCTCACTAGCATTCATTATATCCTTATAAAAAATAGCAAATCACACAACAAAGAACAAAACCCCATTTCAAACTGCTAGAATCATTATTAACGCAACTGAAAGTCTTTTAAAATTTACGTTGAAAGAATTTTGAAAACTACCTATGGGGCGAGGAAAAACCTCTAAACTATGTCACAAAGAATATAGGATGACTGAAACTTATATACAACAGCTCGCTTAAATAAAGTTATAGGATTTATTTTTGTACTATAGAGTGTAAAGATTTAGAAATATAGGAATGCAAGGATAGATTTATAATTTCTCTAAAACTGTGAAAAAACAGACTCTATCTACAGCATTCTTCCTATTACTTCTGCTGAGAAGTTTTAGATTAAGCTTTTTTATAATAGAGAGGTAAATAAAAAAATCCACTGATTATTTCTGCAAAAGATGATGATAGGTAAAACCGGGGTGGAGATGATAAGACTTCCCTTATGGTACTTAAAGAAAATATGTTAATAGCTAAATATGTATTACTGTGATTTGTCAATTATTGACTTCAATTTCACATGCTAGTTCTAATGGTTATGATTCTGGGCTCTCACCACGACGGCCTGAGTTTTGGTACCATAATCTAAGGTTCACTGAAAGGAGACTGATACATGGTGTAGACAGACAAGAGTTCATTGCGGGGGGAAGGAGACTGCAGGCTTGCACAAGATGAAGGGTCCAGGGGGTACAGGGACAGGGGAAAGACGAAAGGGTGCAAAGGGACAAGGGAGTTAAGAGGCAAGGAGAACAAAAGGGTAAGGGAAAGGATGGAAAAGGACAAGAAGAAGGGAAAGGGAAGAGAAGGGAAAGCCTGCAAGGGACGAACTAATGATGGAGAAGGACTATCTAGGGGGAGGGCGGGGAGAAGGCGTGGTCCTAGTAAAGGGCTGGAAGCAGTGGCCACAGTCATGACCTGGGTGTAGAGGAGCTCCCACTGCCTTCCCCCAGGTGCTCCACTTAGCTGAGTGGAGGTGGGCACCTCTAGGGAAGGGCCACAAGTGCTCCCAGTGATAACAAAAGAAGAGGCCATTTTTCCCAGGCAGATCTAAGGATTACCAACTAAAGCCTAAGGCTAGGAGGGTTCAGCCATCCCCAGTCATAAGCAGGCTCGCTGTTACCTTGAACATCTGTGTGGAACACAGGATCTATCGATCCCAATGAGTTAATGATATTGTGGTGATTGGAGCTCGTATTCTAGAAGTATCAACATCCATGTAACTAGTTAAGGCAATATGGTAGCCTGAAGATAAGAAAAAATTCCAAAGAACATTTAAAGATCTGACATTTCAGAGATTTCAATAGTTTCCCACCCTCTTGGATGTGTAGAGGTGACATCTGTCATTACAGATCTCTGCTCCTAGGAGAAAGCTCATGAGACGACTTCTTGAGAGTGCAGAATCAGAGTTGAAGCTATTTTCTGACAATAAAGCCTATTCTACAAATCACATTGCCTATTGGGCCTTATAATTTTACTGATACAATTGGTCTTAAACAATTTCTGACAGTTAACAATGCAGTAATGGAGCTATAGTAAGCTCAGTAGGAAAATTACAGTGGAGTCTCTTAGGACTGAAAAAGGCTGGAAGTTGCATCCTACTAGGTCCTGATGATGGGGAACACATATGCTCTACTTGAAGAAGGAAGTATTATCTGCCCCACTGAATCATAAAATTGGGTTATGCCTCTACACTCCAAAATCAGCAAAAATTACGTGTCTGGAATTGGGCTCTAGCAGGCCCTAGGACTCAATTAAGTTGTATACTCAAGTAGTTCTGATTCCCACTGCACTCATTGCATTCTCTGGCCAACTGTCCCTCAACTGCCTGGTACACGCTGTAACATCTTAGGGGGAGGGTTCCATGTATGCTCATTAAAGTTGAAACAGAAAAGTGTAAGCTTGGTTTATGAATTATTATATAATGTATAAATATGAGTGTGGAGTAAACCCTTACATTGGTACTGAGACCATGAACTATTTAAAAATAATGGACTTTGTTCCTCAGGATTCTCAATAGGTAGCATCTGTCTCTCTGTATCTCATTCTTTTGTATTTTCATTACAATGCTGATGTCAATCCTCTTAAGCAAGTACTCAGATGTACTTCCTATCTTATCCAATAAATAAAGCCATACAATTCTAAAAGCCTTCATTACCTTTACAGTCTGGCCTTCAGTTCTTGTTCCTTTTCATTTGAATATTTCACCCAATTCATACTGGTCTTGAATAAACAAGACTTTTACTTCCTTTGGGCCTTTCAATTCAGTGCTGTGGATTTTGGAGTTTGTGTGAGTGTGTGTGTGTGTGTGTGTGTGTGTGTGTGTGTGTGCTTTTACAAATACCTCTGTTCTGTCCTTCTCTAGAATAAAGCATTCACTCATTCACATATACACTTTCTATGAGCAACATCTTGTGATCACAACTGAAATCATAATGGCTAGCTCCCAGTTTTTCAACACTGCTTCTATCCACTCAACTTTTGTTCTTTTGAATAGGATTTCTTATTTTAAAGCATTCTCTGTGGTTAATCAGTATATTTATCCTTCAGCATCTATGTGGACAAACAAGCTCATAAGCTCCTAGAAAACATAACTTTTTTCTTATTTCTCCCTCAATAAGCTTTGAAAATTTTCATATGATGGAAATAGAAAGTATTTAACAGGAGTCTAAGCATTCACCAGGTTTTTATTGAAACAGATAAATAGGTGAATAACACAGAAACACACATCATATGTATTTGAATGAGCTAATGAACAATTCAAAGCAGATTTTACTTTTACTTAAAAAAATGTTATGTTTGTGTAAGCACTTGGAATAAAGCAGGATTGTAGAAATCAGGTTTCTGTTAAATAATATAGAGAAAATCTTTAAATATTATAAGATGGTTTGTGATAGTTAAATGATTGATAATTATGTGCAAAACTGGCACTGTCCCTGTGCTCTTCAGCTCAAGGAGAGTGCTCTACCGCTTGAGCCACAGTGCCACTTCCACAGAACTTTTTATTTTTCTATTCTCATATTTTCTATGAATGTAAAATTTGCATCCATTTTCTTGTTTTGTTGTCTTTTTTATTTTATTTTGCAAACATGTTAATAAGACTTGTTTTATAGTTTAATTTGGTTATTTTCATAATAGTTTATTTGTGATTTATAGTTCAGTACAAATACTACTTTGTAATTATATATATTTTTGCACCATTTTAGAAAACTTTTCTCCCATTGAGCATGTTTTATCATGCTGTAATATCTAGGTAATAGCCTATTTAATTCTCTTTTGTATAGAAATTATAAGTCAAAATACTTTGTTTTAGTTTGAGCTGGTACTTGTAGCATGCAAATTGTTTTTCTCCCAGAAATGGATTATCTGTTTTAAAGCCTTTATATTTCCTCATGCTTTTACTATCTTTTTCTCTTCAGTGACTTTCTTTAAACTGTAACTCTGAACAGTAAAACAGTGACTTTGTATCAACAAAGTAATGTATGCTATGTCAAATTCCTGATTTATAGAATCCTTCTTCAATTTTGGACTCCTAAGATTTTGTGACTAATTAGAACTTTAATGAATATCATAAGAGAAAGCAAAGACTTCTGTAATTTATGCCACATATTTTAAATTAACAAACAATACAGTCTGATCATCCTACTAATTAACAAACCTATTGCAATGTGGCCCTACAGAATAAATTATGTACAGAAATATCATTGTTGTAGTAAAATTTATGCATTTATGATTTGATACCTGAGATTAAATATATGAGATTGTGTGTGATTATAGGATTGCTCTATCTCACAAACACATATTACATATAAATAATTGTCCTCATTATGTGATAATAGTGGTATTCCAAGTTACAATAATTTGCAATGCTGTAATAAACTGATATATATATATATGTATATATATATATATATATGCTATACCAATCATACTTAGTGAGTTTTACCATGCCTTAATCCCTAGTAGCAAAATATCAGGCAAGTTGATTTTAGGGGAAATGAACCCCAAGATAAGGGTTCAAATGTTTTTTTTTTCTTTCTTGCGTTTGTTTCCAACATATTTATAAGATGATTTCTTTGTTGCTTTGTATGTACCTCCCCCAGGGTATAAGCCCTGCTTTCACTATATTTGATGTTGATATAAGTTGTGGAGAAGAGAAAAAACAAGCTGTTTAAATAGGGTTACAGGAGGACCCATTACAACAATGAGATATACAAGACGTTATGTTGAAAAATGAACTTTACAACTTTGGTGGGGTGGGGGGTGAGGGACTGGGGGGTGGGAGGGGTGGGGGTGAGGGTGGGGAAGGGAAGGGAAGGGTTGGTATGGGGAAACAAAGGAGGAGGCAACAATGCTTGATAAGAAATATACTCACTATCTTGCCAATGTAATTGTAACCTCTCTGTATGGTATTTTGACAATAATTAAAAAATAATTAAAATTTGTCAAGGACAATTGAAAGATTAGCATCAGTCTTGTGTAGTACCGTTTGATGGTATTTATATGAAACTAATTTTTTAACTCTGCATATAGTTTTTTCTTCCTGTTGTAAGATTTGATATGAAAGTTTGAAATGAAATGTTTTAATATAATCAACATGTGAATAATATACAGTCTACTCACATTTACTTACCATAAAAGTAAAACCAGCAGAAGCCACACTTTTGATATACAGTCCTGAAAGTTATTTCTTCAGAAATCACAATGGCACTGATCCTAAAAGTGTTACTGTGAAATAAAGCAGAGGATGCAATTGGCAGGAAGTACATGAAAATGAAATAAAAGCTTAGGATTTTTTCATGAAATATGATGTGAAGTGAAAAGTTCTGTGCTGATATAAATTAAGCCAAGCACCAGTGGGGGACAGACAAATGTACTCCTCGTCCTGAAGAATAGTTGAAGTGCATAGAAGAGTAAATGACTTTTCCAATTCCTTACAGGAAGTCAGAAATACAGCCTAGAGAGTAATCTTAGATTTAAGCTCTCAATAAATTAAGAACAATGAAATGGTGTTATAATTCTTAATAAAAATGGAAGAATGGGCAGAGTTCATAACAAGTTACTGGTTTTGATTTAATAGGATTTTTTTAAACCTGAACAGTCTTGAAAAAAAGAAGTAAGAAGGACTACTAATGCTTCCAATTTTTTCAGTAGAACTTTAGATATGACTACCAACAATCGTTCCAATTTTGGTGGGCAGGAATCAGTGGAGAAATACTGTTAAGTAAGCCTACAAAAATCCCTTTCATACTGGCACATTTATCTTTACATATGTCTATGATGTGTCTATATGAGTATATACATACACTTACATACATGTTATGTGTATGTTTATTTGTACTGTGTGTGCATTTGTGTATGTGTTGATGGTGCTGAAGTTTCAACTCGAGACCTCATGCCTTCCAGGTTGTTATACAAACAGAGCCATGACTCCAGACTTTTATGTTTTGATTTTTTAACTAGAATATCTCACTCTTTTCTATGCTGCTCTTAAATTATCCTTTCCTAATCTGGCACCTTAGTAGCCAGGATTAAAGTCAGGCAAGAGCTACTCTTTCCAGATTGCTTGGCATATCACTGTCTTAAATCTCATAAAGGTACTGTATTTGTATGTCAGTGTTTATATTCCAACTTTATCAGTACAATCCAGATATATTATAATATATTATTCATAATTAAGTGTTAAGAAAAGAAGTCATGTTCATATTAAGAATTTAATATTTTATTAATATCAAATAATGTTACTGTCTTTCAAATGTATTTATCATATTCTGGAATCAATACTTTACCATTTGGGAAATAAATGTAAAGTAACTTTAGAAAATGTTATAAACTTGAGTTTGTGAAATAAGTATTTGTATTTGCAATTTATTATTTTTATAGTATTTTAGGTTTACTGTATCCACAAAATGATTAAATTGCTAAGTCACTAAAATGTTTGCTTATTGGCTTCCTTAATGTAATGTGCTGACTGTATCACAGGCAGCCTGGAATTCTAGCTGACCTGGAACTGGAGATCCTCTGGGCTTAGCTACCCAAGCACAAGCTTATAAGTAGCTCTTGACACATTGCTGTTAACTGACAATGAAAATTGAGTTAATTCCTTGATTTTCAAGCATGAACATCCTGTACTCACAGATAATAGTTTTACTGAGAAATACCTTCTAGCTTTCTATTGGGACTTAGTAGAAACTACAGGCTTAAAAACTACCCTATGTTTTCCAGTTGAAACAAAAGGTCAATTATTTAATTTATCTAATAGCAAAGGATGGTTTCTGACAGTTTGTGATCATATGGGCAATTAAGAGATTTAGTAACTCCTTTGTAAAAGTCAAGACTAACAATTCTATACTTTGGAGCCACAGACAGAAAACTAATTTTGGAAACACATAATGTTTATGCCGATTATTTAATTTAAACATAAGCTCAAATTCACAATGCAATAAACCTTGGTGGTTTCCAGTTCTATAATTTGTTAGTCTACATTTGGTAATCAACAACTTCCCTCAAGGATATTACCATAAAAGAATACTGAGCCTGTTAATTGCATTTTAATGCCCTTACTGAGTTAGCATCTTTGAAGATGGTTCAGTAGATTAATCATTTGATGGCTTGCGGTTTCTCTTTTTTTCTTCCTAAGGCACATGAGGATGAAAACTGTACTGTAGGCCTTCTTTTCCCCCCATTTCAGTTTCATTAGGTTAGTTTATTCTTCAGTATCTACAGAATACAGATGGGTTCAATTTCATTTAGAGAAAATGTGCAATATTACAATATTAAAGTTGAAATGTCAGTTACAGAAAGCGATTTTCTTTTAGTTTTTTAGTTGGGGACAATAATTATTATACAGCAAATAAAAATCTATTGTTAAATATTTTATCACTGATATAAATTTGATATCACCTTTAATGGTAAATTAATGGAAGAATCATAAGGCAAATTAACTTCTCTTCATGATTTTGTGTCCCTAAAGCAAATAAACTATTAAGAGCTTTATCAAAGGCTACATTATGTACTGATTAACAATTACTAATGTGTGATCCATAGCAAAGTATAACCACCAATACATTTTACCTAGGGTAAAAGCAACTTTGTGATGTTGTTTTGGTTTAAATTGTGTATTGACTCACTTATGGTACATAAAATATTTCTATAATCAGACTCTATTGGATTTTTTACTGCTTTATTACCTAAGTTTATTGTTCAATCAAAAAAACATATATTTTAGTGCCAGTGTTGACAGGAAGCAATTCCAAATCCTTCATGCTGAAATTCCCCTTCATATTTTCTTCTACTGCTGTTAGTGAAAGAAAGAGGAGCTACTCAGCAGGTTTTATATTTTCTGAATATATTTTCTCTTTTTACTTTTATAATATGGGTTATTACTAGACACTTGAATATATTTTTAATATTCTGATTTTAAAATCTGGTCATATATGGAGACACATTTATAAATTTAAACACGACACTTTCTATAAGATAGATATTTTGAAATCTAGAGATTACTTTGTGTAATTGGAAGTGAGAAAATACAGTCTAATAAAAATGTAATATAGAGAGTAAAATAATTTGTCCTGCACACAAGTTTTAATAATATAAAATACAACAATTTATATTCAGCCATATTCACGGTTCAGCAAAAGATTAAATTTAAAAAATGGTAACTATTTTGCTGTTAAAATGCAAAAAATGTTTATTAATTATGCATGTACATTAAAATCTACTATGTAGTCTTTGGGTACTTTAAATCTTCTTTGTAATTTTTCATGTTTTTATTCACATGGAAGGAAGGGTTGAGAAATGCAGTCATAATATTCAATGTACAAATAGGAAAATGGAGCCAGGGAAATTGAAGGATGGGTAAGTAAGGCAGCAGTGATGAAGGAGAATGATGAAAGGCTTGATATGGATTAAGGTGTATTTTACAAATTGACATGTTGAACTGAATCTGCTTTGTATATCTACTTAAACATAATTTTTTAAAAAAGAAAGATAAAAGTGAAGAATGGAAGAAGGAAATAAGAAAGAATAGTCCAGTGCCAGTGTCTCATACCTGTAATTAGCTACTCAGAAGGCTGAGATCTGAGGATAGAGATTCAAAGTCAGCCTGGACAGGAAAGAGGAAAATCTATGTGACTTTTATCACCAATCAACCACCAAAACAACAAAAATGGAACTGTGGCTCAAGGGGTAGAGCCTCAGGGACAGTGCATAGTCCCTGAATTCAAACCTCATGACAGGAGCAGTTACTAGTCACTGAGTTCAAGCCAGGTGAATGACAAAAGAGAGGGGTGGAAGGAGGAAAGAGGAAGTGGGAAAGAGAGAGAGGAATCTACACAAAGTAGATTATATGCAAGGGTAGGAATATCACAGTAAAATTCTCCTCTCTTGTAAAATTAACATTTACTAATAAAATATGAAATTAAGTAACTTAGAAACATATTGCTGTTTTCCTTCTTAGTTATTTTAAAAGCTAAGAGATTTTTAAATTATATGGCAATTTTCCCATGTTTATGAAAAGAACAATTATCAGTGTTTGAACACTGGGGTTTGGGGCTTTGTTAGTACTGTCCTGATTAATGCAGTCAAACTCGGTTGCAACAGCAAATATAAAACAAAATCTCAGTGGTATGATGCAAAATCACCAGTTCAATGCAGATCATCTGGGAGGCAGTATTCCATGAATTCTCTCATGCAGGGATGTACACACTTGCTCTTCTGGCTCCTATTTTCCCTGAGAGTTCCTCTCTGATTAGAGAAGGAACCTAAGAGATGGAGAGTAGCAAGTTATCCAACATTTTGTTACTGGACTGGCTTCTGTGGCTGAGTCATTCCAATTGAATGGACATTTGCTCTCATTCCCACAGCTCACCAGTAAGAGATTCAAAGGAAGGCAAATAAATGCAGACATGATTAGATGATTAGAAGAATCTACAGTTAGACTCTCAAACTAGGGACGCATTATTTATCTTTTACAGGGTTAGAAATAATGAAAAATAAATCCAAGAAATTCTCTTCAGTCACATGTGATTCTCTAGGTTTTGTTGTTGTTTTTGTTGTTGTTTTAGTTTGGTTTGGTTTTTATTCCAGTTAAGCCTATAAATCCAATTAGGAAGGAAAGAAGGTAGGGGTAGGAGAATCATGGTCTAAGGTGATGGTCCTCAACAAAACTGAGTCCCTTTCTGACTCTATCTGATACAAAATAAAAATAGGGACATGGTTCCATGGTAGAATGTAAAGCCATGCATTGACAAGCCCCAACAATGGTATATATATTTTTTAAATCCCTCTATTCTGAAGCATTTGGAAATGAGATTTCAAAGCACAGCTCAGGAACATTTGAATCAAAGACTCAGGCTGACATTTCCCAAGCTTACTAAAAATTTATTCATAATTCTGAAAAAAAAGGAATGAGGAAAGAAAGAGTAGTATTAAGGAAACGTAACCAAATAATTCATATGGTCCCTAAAATTATATTTTTACTGTTTAATCAGATGGTCTTCTAGAAAATTAACCCTGCAGAATTCAGAATATTTTAATCCCAATTCACTAATAAAGAAACAGGCATTAAAGAATGCATTTTAAACAGACAGTAAGTTAGCCAAAGTTGAGACAAATGCAGATAGGTTCAAAGAAAAGAAAATAGAATAACTGATTTGCTCAAAACCTCATAAAATTGTAGGCATGGAAATCCAATTTTCAGCTATATAACCTGCCTCCTCATTCAGTGGTCTTAAGCTCTACATTGTTATTGCTCTCATGAAGAAAGCAAACTCAGCAAACTGCAGGAATGAAAATAACTGTAGAATAATTCTCTCTTAGAAGTTAATCTAATGATCATATATTAGGGAAAAGGAACGAGACTCAAATTACATTAATGTATTTATTTCATGTGGTCTTAATGTAATATACATCATTCAGAATCCAGCCAATATATGTTAATTTATTCCATCAAAACAAAACAATAATATATATACATATAGTAAGCTTTTATATTTGATAACTTCTTTAGGTGTAAAAATGTTTACAAACATGAATCTGATCATGAATGATATAAATCCACATTTATACATTTAATGATTTTTATTCAGATAGCAATTGTTTTATAAACCACTAAAAAAATTGACTCCTAATGAAATTGTTAGTATCATTAATTATTAATATATTTTATTGTTCATTATATTTAAATGCCTATGATAATGAAACAATTACATAATTAGGAATCATTAGTTCCTAATAACTTTCATATACTTTATAACTTCATTTGATTTAAACCAGTTTTATATAATTATATGTAATTTTAAGATTCAATCTCTATTCTAAGAAAAATGAGATGTTGGTAATAATTTATCTTCTAACTTTATGCTTCTTTAGTGATAGGTAGTATTGGAAAAAATATAACAACTCATTGTTAATACATAAAAATGTATGGACAAGCAAGTATTCAATCTTGGTTCTATCTAAAAGTAGAACAAGATAGTGAGACAATAAAAAACAACAGAAAAGTGCTATAAGTATTTTAGATTTCTAGCTATCCAGATTGAAAATCCCATAAACACTTTTACACATCTAAATCAAATCTCAACTATTTAATTGAACTAGTAATATGTATATGAATACTTATATTTTATGAAATCCTGCAGCCTAATTAGTCTCAGAGGTTATGAATAGTTCTCCAGTTTGTACATACATTATTTTTCCTAAAATATTCCAAAATTAAAGAGACAGAGAATAAGAGAGAGGGAGAAACTATAAATCTTTAGAAAGTCTAGTGATCATCATTATAAATGCTCTAATTCCACTCTAGTTTAGGTGTAGTTTGTCTGTGGTGGGAGGGGACCCCACATTGTAATAGTATACAGAGTATATAATCTTGTTTGTTTGTTTGTTTAACAAGATCAAAGTTTATTTTGAGATAAATGTGACAGAAGTCAGCCCTGTTATGTCCCCTGACCTGGAGTACTTCCATTTGCTTTTAACTATGCAGTTCTAATTGTTATATATTTCTTTTTTAAGTATTTTTATTGTAAAGATATTGTACAGAGGATTTACAGATACATTAGTAAGATAATGAGCACATTTCCTATAGAGCATTGTTACACTCTCCTTTGTTTTTACCCAACTATCCCTTCACTCTCTACATCCCTAACTCTTCCTTCCCCTCACACAAATTGTAAAGTTTGTTTTCAACATAGTGTCATGTACATCTCATTGTTACAATAGGTCAACCTGTATCATTGTTTCAGCATTTTGTTATTTCCCTTTCCCTTCCAAAATTAGAAAAATGTATATACAAGATGCAGAGCACCGGAATAAAATACAGTGACAACAGGGGCTATACCATGAGGAAGAACATACAAAAGAAACAAAACAAGAAAACAATAACAACAAAAATTGCATAGTACATTAAAAACAGCAGTGACAAAACAAAAACAAAAAAAAAACCAACAAAAAAACTTCTATCCCTTCCTTGGGGTTTATTTCACTTAGCATCAACTTATATGGTCAAATGCACATAGTTTTTGACCTTGTCTGCTTGTCTGGTAAGATTATCTTGACATATGCTAGTTATTGTAAATAAGGGAAACCCTGCCGACCTATGTTCTTTTGGTCTGGCTTACTTCACTTAATATAATTTCCTCCAAGTCTTTCCATTTCCTGACAACTGGGGCAGTGACATTCTTTCTGAAGAAGTAATAAGTATATCACATTCTATTACATATATATACATATATATGTGTATATATATGAATTCTATGCCTCCAGAGTATGGACTCTTTAAAAAGTAAAATACAAAAGAAAATTAGACCTGAGGTCCATACCTGTAGGAGAAATTAATGTAGTCCTCATAGGAACAAGATTTTGCTGTTGTTGTTTTGTTTTTCAGAAAGAGTTTGGATTCTTGTCACCTTGTTTGTGTTTTCTAGCCACAAGAGTCACTTCACTTCACCTATCATTAGGCATGTTGGTATAACCATCAGTGTTCAATTAATTAACCTATTGAATCACTTAGAACTTCTAGTTGAATACAAAGGTTGAGCATCTTCAGTTTCCAGTAAGGAATGATAACTATGTCTGGACATCTGTCAGCTGTGATCCTGCAATATTTTATGAGCCAGACCGATCTCATAGGGCATGAAGGTCAGACAGAGTCACTCTGTCAACATGGTGGAGAGAAACATATTCAGGGTCTCTGTGTAAAGGGACCTGAGGAGATTTCAAAATGAAGTAGTGCCCTCTACAAAATCTCATCTTGCTCATTACCCTTTCAGAATGAAATCTTCCCTACTTCTGATAGCACTTCACATGGAATAAATATTTTGAAGCATTTTTTAATTCTCTGAAATGGTTTTACATTTTTTCAAACTTAGTAATAACCCCTTCCAACACCCTCTTATTAAGATGCCCGTGAGTCCATAGGTTGTGTTGCCTTGCAGTGAGTACTGGAAAATTCAACTTACTTCAACTACAGTTGTCTAATCGGCTTCTTTTCTTTTTTTCTCTTTCTTTTCTTTTACTGGTAGACAACAGTCTTCCTTTAACAATAACCATGGAGAATATGACAAACAGTAAAATATACTCCAAATGTGTTGTTATGATCAGAAGAGAGAATATGTGCATGGTTTAAACATTTATAAATTATCTTGACAGAAATATACAATGGAGTTTTAATTCAAGTCAATTTATGAGTGTAATTTATCTTAATAGATGTCACCCTTTCATTCTCCTCCATCAATACCAGCAATTCTTTAAGTCACCTGTGTCTATTTTCATATATGTACATTGAATATTATGAGGGCATTCACCTACCCTTCCCCCATTCATTCATCTCCATTCATCTGTGCTCCCTCATCTTGACCCCACCCTCAGACAACACATGTTCCTGCTTGCTGATGCTCATTTAAACTGTCAGCCAATTTTTCAAGAAATTACCATACGTATTCAATTTGTGTATATTGTGTATATGTGTCTACAGCCCTCTACGTTTTCATATATGTTTAAATTTAGATCTAACTTCCACATCTGACAAAAAAAAATACACCCTTTATTTCTGCCACGCCTACTCCAGTGGAGTCTGCTTAGCATGGGAAACCATCTTTCAGACCTGAGAAAGGGGCTTCAGAGACCTATCTCTGAGTATTGGGACTTCACCGAAGTCTACCTCAGAGAATGGGGCTTTACAGAGATCTATCTCCGAGTTTTGGGACTTCACCGAAGTCTACCTCGGAGAATAGGGCTTCTAAGAGGCCTACTACTGGAAAGGCTGGCAAACCCCTGGGAAAGATGTGTTTCTGCCTTTCTTTTCCTCATAAGAGTGCCTATTAATCTTTTACTGCTTCTACTGCTCTTTGTACTTACTCATTGTCAACGTTCCCTTATTCAAAGCTCTTTCTTAAGAGTGTTGACCACTCCAATATCGGATGAGTGTCTTAAAAATATGACTAACTCACCAGAGTTAAGTGCTACCCTGAAACCCCTCTTATGGAGGCTAGTAGACAAGTTATAAGTAAATATAAAAGTATTGGGGGTTTCACGAAGTCACTTCAGCAGAAGGAATTGTTTGTAAGGGACTTACAAGAAGCTGTAGGCTCAGCTAGAGCAGAAAGAATGTATGGCAATTGCTGAGATAATTATTTAGGAGAAAGAATTTCCTGCTATTTACTAAGAGACTTGCTAGATCCAGGTCTCCTTGAGGTTTACTATTAAAGAAAAAACAGGAAAGATCTATTTGGGAAAGTTAAGGCCTCTATAAAGATAGATAATGGCTAATTGGTGACAAACATCGTAATCGTTGTATTTCTTAGAGATAAGCTGGAAACAAGTGCCTATCAGGTGATCAGCTGGTGACCACCCAAAAATGAAGCCATGCAGCAAGATTGTGTAACCTTTTGCCCTTTCTCATGAAGACTTCTGTTATAAAAGTTTGTTATCCTCTGCATTAAATTGCACTCAGCACTCAGCACTCAGCATCCACTCCTCTTGTGTGTGAGTTGTCTGTTTGCCATCTCCCCATCCTATTCCAGGTTCCTCCCCTAGGTGTCCTCCATAGTCCCGACAGAACCCGGTCCGCGGCAATTTCAGTCAACATAGATTTTTTTCCAGGTCCATCCACTTTCCTGAAACCAAAGGAAAACTAAGAATGCCCAAGACATCCTCACTCCTCAAAGAGCAGCGGTGGAAAGATCACCCCTCTGCCACTACCAGAGAAGAACTCCATCTTTGATACTGACACAGACCTGTCTAGATCAGCTAGAGTAACTCAGGCCTTGGAAGAAGACAATAGGAGTCATTCAACAGGTCAAAAGGATCTGACCTGTGGCAGGGCTCAGCTCCACCCCTAGGGAAAGTTGTCCCTCCCAAGCAGAGCAACTCTTAGTGGGCAGGGCTGAATCTCTTTAGTGGGTAAAGAGCTAGAGGCTACCCTACCCAGCTGCAACACAGGCAGCAACTCCAGCCCTAGAGTAGTTGGAAACTTTTTACAAATAAATCCTGAGATTGGCTCCAGGCTAGGCTGATTGTCTCAGGACCTAGCCCATTAGAGTAAAGCTACTGATTACCGACAGGCCACAGCCCTGCCAACAACCTAGCACCCCTCACAGCAACTCCAAGCTGGAGGAAACAGCCACCTCACTCTTTTGTAATACTCAAAGCAGATCCCCCTCCCACTGAACTAGCCTGGGAGAAGGGACATAAACTCCAGTTTAGGCAGAGTGTCCTTCAGCTTGTTCAAACAAACTGATTTAAGAAACCAACCAAGCCACAGGACAACCAAACACCACAAGCAAACCAGAGACTCCAGAACATTGAGACTGGTTACGGACACAGGGGAGACACAAAATCCCCCCCGGAGTCCCAAGTCCCCCCCCCCCAAAAAAAAATCGAAGAACTCTTTTTTCTCCTTATTTTTTTAAACTGTTGTCTATTATATTTTTCATTTTTATTTTAGATTTTTTTTTGTTTTGGTTGTTATTGTTTCTTTTTTTTACTATTTTCTTTATACTCTTTTCCCCTTTTGGTCCTTTTTTTTTTTTTTTGGCCTTACTTAATTGCTGTTCTGTTCATCCCCAGATATATATCTGACTTCAATTAGTAGACATTATCCTTTATTGTGGGCTTACTTAATTCAGATATTGATTACTCAATTCACAAACTCCTAGCCTTAGCTCTATTAATTACAGAATTATTTCTTTATACTTACACAATTTTTAAGTATTTCATTTTAATTTTTCATTTTAACTTTTCCTTTTTCTTTATCTCTCTTCTCCTTTCCTGCTATGACTGCCTTTTCTCTGAATTGCTCTCACTCTTTCCCTTTCTACATTCGTCCAATCTTATTTCCCCCTCACAATTCTCCCTAAACCTATTCATTTCTGGTCTGCTGACTCCTTCTTTGATTTTTTTTTTTTAGTGCATTGATCCCTAGCTGTTTGTTGTTGAACTAGATTTTATCTGTTGAACTAGATTGTGTCTGTACCCATTTTGACTGGATCAAACAATCTGTGCAACTGCAGGGCTCTGGTCGATACCTGCCTTAAAATAGTGTTCTAGCTCAGAATTGGTATGGCTATCATTCCCAAATGGGCAGAACAAACAGAAACACAAAAAAATAGCAAGTCCAGGTCTTTCAACTCTCGCTCATGACAATCAGGCAACAGAGCAGTCAACGAATCACCCAGAGGAGAGTTTCCAAAATGCTCTACGAGCACTACTGGTAAACATGCTGAATGTAATTTTGAAAGCCTGCAAACGTCTCAGTGTGAGTGTGTTAGGGAAATGGGTGAGGGGGATAGGGAAATGTGTGAGCATGATGAAGCTAACCAAAGATTAATTTAGGAATATTGCAAGCATGAGGCTAATCTAAGATTAATAGAGGAATTGCATGAGTGAGATTAGAATACAGAAAGATTAATGTAGGCATTCATGGAATCCACAGACAACTGGAGGAAGCCACAGAGGCCAAAAAGGGAATGCTGAATTAAGCCCAACAGAAGGAAAGGGAGTAGAAGGAAACCATAATCAATCAACTAAGGGTTGTGAGAATGAGCACTGAAAAGGGAAATTAAGGAAGTAAAGAAGGCCATACAAGATCTAAAACAAAGCTCCAACAATGAATGTGAAGCCATCGAAGCTGACCAATTGGAAGGAAAAGAAATAAACAAAGTAGAAAGCCTTCACAGTAGGTTAGACTATGCAGAAAATCAAATCTCTAGGATTGAAGACAGCCAAGATATAGTAGAGAAGGAACAGACAACTATTCAACAGATAGCCAACAAATTTGATAGATCTAGTGAACATCTAAAAATCACCATTAGAAGGCTTAATTTGAGGATAATGTGTGTAGAGGAGTAGAAGTTAATAGTCTAAGAATTTATCCAACAGGATCCTAGCAGAGCATTTCCCAAACATGCAAAAAGATAGGCCTATTCAAATACAAGAAGCCTTTACAACCCCAATTCAACCAGACCAGAACAGGACATCCGACTATCACATTATAATCCACACAGGATCAATTCATACAAAGTTAAGGATCCTTAAAGTTGTCACAGAGAAAATATTCATCACTTATAAATCAATTAGAATAACTTCAGATTTCTCAGCAGAGACAAAGCAAGAAGACGCTGGAATGATGTATGCCACACCCCAAAAACAAACAACTATCAACCAAGAATACCATACTCACCTAAACTCTCCTTCATAACAGAAGGTCAAATAAAAACCTTCCACAGCAAAGAAAAATTGAAACAATATATCTGCACCAAACCATCCCTACAAAAGATACTTAAAGATGTCCTACACATAGAAAAGCAACAAGTGAACAATAAAGGCCCACAAACATCCCCCAAACAAAGAAGCCAAGATGCATAGGAAGAGCCCAGTTGGCACAGCCCACAAGAAAATGAATAACATGGCAGGAACTACCAAACACCTCTCAGTCCTAACTCTCAATTATAATGGACTTAACTTTCAAATTAAGCAACATTTATCTAGTTGGATCAAAAAGCAAAATCTGTCTATCTGCTGTCAAGAGGCACACCTTGCCCAGAAAAAAAGAATATATATATATATATATATATATATTCTGAAGTGAAAAGCTGGAATAAAATCTACAAAGGAAATGGCCCCCATAAACAGGTGGGAGTTGCAACCCTACTATCAGAAAAAATAGACTTCAAATTACAATTATCAAGATGAGATGAAGAGGTCATTACATATTAATTAAGGATCTCTCCTTCAGGAGGACTCTACAAGTCTAAATACCTATTCACCAAATAACAGAGCACCCAAATTTATCCAAGAAACACTACTTTCCCTAAAATTACTCATAGATACAGAAACCTTAATTGCCCCACTGATACATCAACACAGCAAAAACTGAACAGAGAATCCTCAGACCTAAACAACTGCATAGATCAACTAGACTTAACAGACATCTACCAAATATTTCACCCAGCAACATCAAAATACACTTTCTTCTCAGCAGCACATGGAACATTCTCCAAAATAAACCATATTTTAGGTCACCAAGCAAATTTTTCCAAGTTCAGAAACATCCTCTCAGAGCACAAGGGAGTAAAATTAGAACTCAACACCAAAAGCCACCAAGGAAAACTCTGTAACACATGGAGGTTGAACAACACACTTGAAACACCAGTGAGTCATAGTAGAGATTAGAAAGGAAATTGAAATGTTCATAATATTTAACAAAAATGAACACACAGATCACCAGTTCTTCTGGGACACAGCAAAGGCAGTGCTAGAGGCAAGCTCTAAATTCTTACATCAAAATATTAGCGAAATCAGAAACCAACAATTTAATGAGGCACCTGAAGCTCCTTGAAAAAGAGTAACAAGCTAAACCCCCATCCAGTAGATGGAAAGAAATAGCTAAAATTAAATCAGAATTAAACGAATTAGAGTAAAAAAAAAATGGAAAGAATCAACAAAGAAAAGAGTTGGCTCTTTGAAAACATTAACAAAATTAACAGACCCTTAGCAAATATTATTAGAAAAAAAAGTGAACACATCCATATAAACAAACTCAGAGTTAAGAATGGTAACATCACCACAGAAAAAAACAAGATTCAGAAAATTATAAAGGAATACATCTTAAACCTTTATGCTTATAATCTTGAGAATCTGGAAGAAATGGATGAATTTCTAGCAAATACTGATTTGCCCAAACTAAACCAAGATGAGTTAAACCAACTTAACAGACCTATATCAAGCATGGAAATAGAAAAGACATAGAAGACCCAGAACTGAACCCACAGACCCATAGCAACCTATTCTTCAGTAAGGTAGCTAAAATTAGAATGGAAGAAAGACAACCTCTTCAGTAAATGGTGCTGACAAAATTGGTTAAACACCTGTAGAAAACTAAAGCTAGATCCATATTTATCACCCTGCACCAGAATCAATTCCAAATGGATCAAAGACCTCAAAATCAAAGCAAACATACTGAAAACATTAGAGGGAGGAATAGGAGAAAACTTAGGTCTCCTTGGCACAGACTGAAAATTCCTTTTCTTTTTTTTTTTCATTTTATTTTATTTTATTTTATTTTTGTGAACATACTGTACAGAGGGGTTACAATTACATGGGCAGAATAATGCGCACATTTCTTATCAAGCATTGCAGCCTCCTCCTTTGTTTACCCTTCACATCCTTTCCCAGCCTTCTGCCTCACTCCTCACTCTCCCACCCAATCCTCCTCCCCCCCCCCGCCCCCGCACCAACGTCCCACCCAATCCTCCCCCCCCCCCCCCCCCCCCCCCCCCCCCCGCACCAACGTTGTAAAGCTCGTTTTCAACATGACAACTTGTACTTCTCATTGTTGCAACAGGTCCACCTGTATCCTTAAAGGACTTGTTTTTACCAATCTCCTCCACAAGTTATACTGACATCAAATATAGTGAAAGCAGGGGTTATACTGTGGGGGAGGGACATACAAAGCAACAAAGAAATAATCTTATAAATGTATTAGAAACAAATGCATGAAAGAAAAAAACATTAAAATACATATCTAAGGGTTCATTTTCCTATCATCACATTATCTGACCTTTTCTACTTGACTCATACATATACTAGATATTGCAAATAAAGGAAACCATGGGACCTATGTTTCTTTGGGCCTGGCTTACTTCACTTAGTATAATTTATTTTCCAAGTTGTTCCATTTCCTAACAAATAGGGCAATGTCATTCTTTCTGGTGGAGGCATAGAATTCCATTGTGGATATATACCACATTTTCTTGATCCATTCATCTACTGAATGGCATCTGGGTTGGATCCATATCTTAGCTATGGTAAATAATGCTGCAATAAACATAGTTGTGCTGGTAGTTTTAGTGTGGTCTTGTTTGTAAACATTTGGGTAAATGCCCAAAAGTGGGATTGCTGGGTCAGAGGGGAGTTCTATGTGGAGTCTTTTGAGGAACCTCCATACTGCTTTCCAAAGTGGTTGAACAAGTTTACATTCCCACCAACAATGAAGTAAGGTTCCCTTCTGTCCACATCCCCTCCAGCATCTGTTGTTGTTAGAGTTCTTGATTTTTGCCATTCTAACTGGTGTGAGGTAGTATCACAATGTTGTTTTGATTTGCATTTCTTTTATGGCTAGGGATGTTGAGCATTTCTTCATGTGTCTATTGGCCATCCTGCTTTCTTCTTCAGAGAAGTTTCTCTTTAAGTCTTTAGCCCACTTATGTACTGGGCAGTTGTTTCTTTGAGGATTTGTTGTTGGGGGATTTAATTTTTTGAGGTCCAAGTATATTTTAGATATGAGACCCTTGTCTGTTGTATGGCTAATGAAGATCTTCTCCCAATCCGTGGGCTTTCTATTGATCTTGCTAGCTATGTCATTTGCCATGCAGGAGCTCTGCAACTTCATGCAATCCCATTTGTCCAACCTTTCTTTGATTTGTTGTGTTTCCTGGTCTCTATTCAGAAAATTTCAGCCTGAGCCAAGGAGACCTAGGGTTTCTCCTATTCCATCCTGTAATGTTTTCAGAGTGTCTGCTTTGACTCCGAGGTCTTTGATCCATTTGGAGTTGATTCTGGTGCAGGGTGATATATAAGGATCTAGCTTTAGTTTTCTACAAGTAGTTAACCAATTTTGCAAGCACCATTTACTGAAGAGGCTGTCTTTCTTCCATTCTATTGTTTTAGCTCCCTTATCGAAGATTAGATGGCTATAGATCTATAGGTTCATTTCTGGGTTTTCAATTCTATTCCATTGGTCCTGAGGTCTGTTCTTCTGCTAATACCAAGCTGTTTTGATTACTATGGCTTTATAGTAGAGTTTGAAATTTGGTATTGATATTCCTCCAGCAGTGTTCTTTCCGTTGATGAGCGTTTTTGCTATTCGGGTCTTTTATTGTTCCATATGAATTTTTGGATTGCCTCTTCCTATTTCCTTGAAAGAATGAGGTTGGAGTTTTGATAGATATCGCATTGAATTTGTAGATAGCCTTGGGAAGTATTGCCATTTTCACATGTTAATCTTTCCAATCCAGGAGCATGGGGAGGTTTTGCCATTTTCTAAGTTCTCTTTTTGATTTCCTTTTTCAAGCTTTTAAAGTTTTCATCATAGAGGTCCTTCACTTCTTTGGTTAAGTTAATTCCTAGGTATTTTATTTTTGTGGGGCTATTACAAATGGAGTTGCTTTCCTAATTTCTGCCACAATTTTCTCATTGTTGACATACAGAAAAGCCATTGATTTTGGGGGGGTTAATTTTATACCCTGCTAATTTGCTGAAGTTTTGAATTAGCTTGAGTAATTTGGGAGTGGAGTCTATGGGATTCTTTAAATACAAGATCATGTCGTCTGCAAAGAGGGAGAGTTTTATTTCTTCCTTTCCCTATTTGGATCCCCTTTATGTCTGCATCTAGTCCTTATTGCTGTAGCTAGGCATTCTAATACTAGATTGAAGAGAAGTGGAGAGAGTGGACACCCTTGTCTTGTTCCTGAGTTAAGAGGAAATGGCTTTAGTTTTCCACCATTAATTCTAATGCTGGCTGTAGGTTTGTCATATACAGCCTTTATTGTATTGAGGAATGTTCCATGGATTCCTACTTTTTCCAAAACCTTCATCATAAAGGGGTGTTCGATCTTGTCGAATGCTTTTCTGCATCTATTGAGGTAACCATGTGGTTCTTATTCTTGCTCCTGTTGATGTGATGAATAATATTAATTGATTTGTGTATATTGAATCAGCTTTGCATCCCTGAAATGAATCCTGTTTGATCGTGGTGTATGATTTTTTGGATGAATTGTTGAAGTCGATTGGCCAAAATTTTGTTGAGAAGTTTGCATCAATGTTCATCAAAGAAATGGGACTATAGTTCTCTTTCTTTGTTGAGTCCCTGCCTGGTTTTGGGATGAGGGTTATGATGGCTTCATAGAATGTTTTCGGTACTAAACTTTCTCTTTCAATTTCACTGAAGAGTTGGAGGAGTGTTGGTGTGAGCTCTGCTTTGAAGGCCTTGTAAAATTCCGCTGTAAAAACCATCTGGTCCTGGACTTTTCTTAGCTGGGAGGTCTCTTATTGCTGTTTCTATTTCAATGCTTGATATGAGCCTGTTAAGATAGTTTAACTCATCTTGGTTTAGTTTTGGCATGTCAATATTTGCTAGGAAAAGGTCCATTTCTGTCAAGTTCTCAAACTTATTAGCATAAAGTTTTGAAAAAGTATTCCCTTATAATGTTCTGAATCTTGGTTGTTTCCGTGGTGATGTTTCCATTGTCATCTCTGAGTTTATTAATTTCGGTGTGTTCTCTTCTTTTTCTGACAAGATTTGCTAAGGGTCTGTCAATTTTGTTAATTTTTTCGAAGAACCATCCTCTTTGTTTTGTTGAGTCTTTATATAGTTTTTTTGGATTCTAATTCATTTAATTCTGATTTAATTTTAATTATATCTTTCCATCAATTGGATTGGGTTTATCTTGCTGCTCTTTTTCAAGGAGGTTTAGATGTGTCATTAAATTGTTGGTTTCAGATCTCTCCAATTTGTTGATGAAGGAGCTCAAGCTATAACCTTGCCTCTGAGTACTGCCTTTGCTGTGTCCCAGAGGAGGTGGTAATTTGTGTGTTCATTTTTGTTGAATAGCATGAACATTTGAATTTCCTTTCTAATCTCTTCCATGACCCACTCGTGATTCAGCAGTGTGTTTGTTCAGCCTCCATGTGTTACCGGACTTTCTTTGGTGGCTTTTGGTGTTGAGTTCTAATTTTATTCCCTTGTGGTCAGAGACAATGCAAGGTATAACTTCAATGTTTCTGAATTTAGAAAAGTTTGCTTTGTGGCCTAAAATGTGGTTTATTTTAGAAAATGTTCCATGTGCTTCTGAGAAAAACATGTATTCTGATGCTGCTGGGTGAAATGTTCCGTAGATATCTGTTAAATCTAGTTGATCTATGCAGCTGTTTAGATCTGTGGTTTCTCTGTTGAGTTTTTGCCGAGTTGATCTATCTAGTGGGGAGAGGTGGTGTGTTAAAATCCCCAACGATTAATGTCTTTGGATCTATGTGGGATTTGAGGGAAAGTAGTGTTTCTTGGATAAATTTGGGTGCTCCATTGTTTGGTGAATAGATATTTAGAATTGTAATATCCTCTTGAAGGAGAGATCCCTTAATTAGTATGTAGCAACCTTCTTTATCTCTTCTCACAAATTTTAATTTGAAGTCTATTTTATCTGATATTAGGATTGCAACTCCCGCCTGTTTATGGGGCCGTTTGCTTGGTAGATTTTGTTCCAGCCTTTAACATTGAAAATGTGTTTGTTTTTATGGGCAAGATGTGACTCCTGAAGGCAGCAGATAGAAGGATCTTGTTTTTTGATCCAACTAGACAGTTTATGTAGCTTAATTGAAGAGTTAAGTCCGTTAATGTTAAGAGATAGGATTGAGAGGTATTTGGGAGTTCCTGCCATGTTATCTACCTTCTTGGAGGCTGCGAAAACTGGGTTCTTCCTATAGTTCTTGGATTCTCAGTTTGGGTGCAGTTTCTTGGCCTTTATTGTGGTCTTGTTGGTTTTCTATGTGTAGGACATCTTTAAGAATCTTTTGTAGGGCTGGTTTGGTGAAGATGTATTGTTTCAATTTTTCTTTGCTATGGAAGGTTTTTATTTGGCCTTCAGTTATGAAGGAGAGTTTAGCTGGGTACAGTATTTTTGGTTGATAGTTGTTTGTTTTTAGAGCATGGCATACATCATTCCAGGCTCTTCTTGCTTTGATTGTCTCTGCTGAGAAATCTGAGGTGATTCTAATTGGTTTCCCTTTATAAGTGATTAAACTTTTCTCCTTGACAGCTTTAAGGATCTTTTCCTTGGTCTGAGTTGATCCAGTGTGGATTATAATGTTAAGGTGGGATGTCCTATTCTGGTCTGGTCTATTTGGGGTTCTGAAAGCTTCTTGTATCTGAATAGGCCTATCTTTTTGCATGTTTGGGAAGTTCTCTGCTAGGATCCTGTTAAACAAATTTCCTAGACCATTAACTTCTGTTTCAGGTGCTTATCTTTTTGCATGTTTGGGAAGTTCTCTGCTAGGATCCTGCGGCGAACGCCTTCTCGGCCAGCGAGGAAGAAGGACCACCACACCAGGAGTCTTCTCAGATCACACTTTATTGGAGAGCCTTTGTGTTGATGGGAGAGTTTGAGCGAGAGACCCCGTACAGGAAAATGTGGCCGCTTATATAGGGAATAGGAACACGGGTCGTTCTATCATTGGTCGTCTGCCTTTCACCGTCACCAGGTGCCACGGGATTGGCTGGGGACTCTACGTGGCTTGCGCATGCGCAAAGCCCGGGACCTACAATCCCGCCAAGCATTGCCTAATATGGAGTTGTTTACCTCCAAGCTGCAAGGCAGTGGGCGCCATCTTGTAATGGCGTTTGCCCCGGCTCCCCGCAGTTCCCCCTTTTTGTTTTTGGCAACAGGTAAGAGTAGAGGTCTGTTCCCTGAATAGAAGAGGACAATGCAAAGCCTTCGTTCCAGGTTACCTCTCCCCAGAGGATGGCCCGCCAGTCCGATGCCTTTTTTCCAGGGGTGGGGAAAGCACGGCATCACCCCACATGCAAACAGACTTGCTCTTCTTGAGGAGATGGAGGTCTTCCCCAAGTGCAGTGCATACGCCTAGCACCCTGTCCCGTATTGTAAGCTGCATACCTGTCCCGGTGCAATGGGATCCCCTGATCCCTCGGGGTGCTAAGGCTATGCAGGATGGCAGGGCTTAATTGCCCTTTAGGGCTGACAGGCAAATCTGGGGTGAGGATCCACTTTCCAAGGCGGCTAATGCTTGTGAGATAACAACCTTGTCCCTTCTGGTTTGGGCTCGAAGGCGACAGACCAACCATAGGCAGACTACGCATCCTCCCAAGCAGCAGGCCAAAAGCATCCCAACTCCCACCCACTCTTTAAACCAGGAAACAGCAGAGGAGATCCAATACTGGAATCCCTCCACCAATCCGGGGTCCACTCGCGTTGAGTTCACTGTAACAATGGCAATCAGCAGCTGATCCAGCATCTCATCAAATTCACCAGTCCAATTACCTAAAAGATAACAAATAATCGTGGGAAAAGTCTGGCATCATGTTTGACTGGCATCGGTCTCGGGAACACCAACAGGATCCCCCATCTGTGTTCCTCCTGGCTGGGGCAGATCTTGACCATCAGTAGTATCATCATTATCAGAGATTTCGCAGTCATTTTTCTTCTTTTCTTGGTCTTCTTTGACAAGTCGTGTCAACCGACTCGGGACCCAATGTGGCGTTTCTTGATCTGACGTCTCCTCTCCGTGTGTTGAGTTCTGGCTCCTGTTCGGCCTCTCGCGTGGTTCCCGGGTTTCGGCACCACTTGCGGTGAACGCCTTCTCAGCCAGCGAGGAAGAACGACCACCACACCAGGAGTCTTCTCAGATCACACTTTATTGGAGAGCCTTTGCATTGATGGGAGAGCTTGAGCGAGAGACCCTGTACAGGAAAATGCGGCCGCTTATATAGGGAATAGGAACACGGGTCGTTCTATCATTGGTCGTCTGCCTTTCACCGTCACCAGGTGCCACGGGATTGGCTGGGGACTCTACGTGGCTTGTGCATGCGCAAAGCCCGGGACCTACAATCCCGCCAAGCATTGCCTAATATGGAGTTGTTTACCTCCAAGCTGCAAGGAAGTGGGCGCCATCTTGTAATGGCGTTTGCCCCGGCTCCCCGCAGGATCCTGTTAAACAAATTTCCTAGACCATTAACTTCTGTTTCAGATGCTTATCTTTTTGCATGTTTGGGAAGTTCTCTGCTAGGATCCTGTTAAACAAATTTCCTAGACCATTAACTTCTGTTTCAGGTGCTCCTCTACACCCATTATCCTTAGATTAGGCCTTCTGATGGTGTCTTCCAAGTGTTGGATAGATCTATCATATTTCTTGGACTTGTCTTGGATGGTTGGTTGTATGTTCTTTTTCTATAATATCTAGACTGTCTTCAATCCCCGAGATTCGATCTTCTGCATGGTCTAATCTGCTGTCAAGACTTTCTACTTTGTTTTTTATCTCTTTTCCTTCTAATTGGTCAGCTTTGATGGCTTCAAGTTCTTTGTTGAAGCTTTGTTTTAGATCTTGTATGAACTTCTTTACTTCCTTAATTTGGTGTTCAATGTTTATTCTCAGATCATTTAGTTGATTGGTTATGGTTTCCTTGGACTCCCATTCCTTCTGTTGGGTTCCATTCAGCATTCCCTTGTCTCCCTGACTTCCTTCAGCTCTTTGTTAATGGATTCCATGAATGTCTATAGTGATCTTTGTGTATTCTCTTCCTGCTCTCTCAATTCCTGTATTACTCTTTGATTAGCTTCCTCTCGTTCATGGGATTCCTGTAGTTCTCTTTGAGTGTTCTCAGCCTGCTCACGCCATTCCTGCCTTTCTCTTTAAGTATTCTCAAGCTGTTCATACAAATCCTGTATCAGTTTTTGAGTAGCTTCCTCACACTTATGATATTCCTGTATAAAATTTTGGATTGCCTCCTCTCTCTCCCTATCACGCTCATACAGAGTACTTTGTATGTTTTCAATCTTTTCATTTATCATGTTTTCCAGCAGTGTTTGTAGAGCTGTTTGGGAACGCTCCTCAGGATTATTCATTATCTGTTCTGTCCCCTGATTATCAAGATTGGGAATTCAGATACCCGGACTTGCCATTTTTCTTGTGTTTTTCCAGCTTACTCTGCCCATTTGAGATGAAAATAGCACCAGTTTTGTGCTAGAACACTATCTTAAGGCAAGCATCTACCAAAGTCTGAATTTGTACAGTCAATAGTCTACAGATACAATCTAGTTCAACAGATACATCTATTCAACATCAAACAACTATATGTTAATGGGCTACGAACTGCAAAGAAGAATTTGGAAAACCAGAAATTATTAGGATTAGGGAGAGATGTGGGTAAAAAATAAGAATAGATTTATGTGGGAAGCCACAGGGAGAGTTAACTAAGTCCTAAACTCAAAGCAGGAAATAGGTGGGGTAGGATGAAAGTAGAGGGAGAGAAAAAAAGAAGAAAGGGAAAGGGAAAAGACAATGGGGGATAGGGTCTAATAGTCAACTAAGGGTTTATCTGAGGATGTGCAGGACAAGAATTAAGTCACATAAAGAAGAACAAAAGAGAGGAAAAGGTGAAAAGGATAAGAAAGGAAAAAAAACGATCAGAAGTTCAGTAGAGCTAAACAAAAAACAAAAAGATAATTAAAATAACAAAAGAGAAAGAAAACAAAAAAAGAAAGAAAAACGCATACTCACATATCCCTAAAATAAATATTATAAGAGGAAAAAAAAGTTATTGGAAAACAAGTGTTTTTTTCAAAAAAGGCAAAAATTAAAGATTAAAAAAAGCTTTAGAAAAGAAAAAAAAAATTTTATATAAGGTACCAAAAAAAAAAAAAAAAAAGAAGAAGAAGAAAAAGTTCTTTGATTTCTTTGGGAGGGGTGGGAAAAATCCTGTATCTCCCTTGTGTCCATAACCAGCCTCTTGTTGGAGTCTCTGATCTGCTTGTGGTCCTCTGGCTTGCTTGGTTTCTTAAGTCAGTTTAATCGAACAGGCAGAAAAATGCTCTGTTTTACCCAGGATTTTGTGATCCTCCTCCCAGGCTAGTTCAATGGGAGGCAGATCTGCTTTGACTATCACAAAAGAGGGAGATGCAGTGATGAGGCTAGGTTCTGGGTAGAGTTGAGGCCTTTCAACAAACAGTAGCTTTTCCCAGGGCCTAGTTTGTGAGAAACTCACAGAGCCCAGCCTGGAGCCATTCTCAGGGTTTCTGTTTACTGAATTTCAGTTGATTGTGGAGGCTGCTAGAGGGAGGGGCAGCCTCTGGCTATGATTACCCAGTGAAGAAACCCACTCCTAGGGCTGGCGCCCAAGCTGGGTGACTTTTCCCTGGGTGGAGCTGAGTGTGGCAGGTCATGCCACTGTTAAGTTCTTGTCACCTGCTAAATGACTCGTTTTATTCCAAGGCTTGAGTTGGAGCTAGCAGCTCCTCCGAGCTTTGTCGGTATCCAAGATGGAGATCTCCGGTACTGGGGGTGGTAGGGGTGGCCTTCCTTCCTCTGCTCCCTGAGAAGGAGTGAGGACGTCAGGCTTCTACTCACACCGAGTCTTGGTTCCTGGGTCGTCTTTGGTCTGCAAACTGCAGGATGAAGATGCCGCTCCTTGTCGGTTCTTGCTGGTGTTGAGTAGAATCCGCTCGCCTGCCGCGTCTGGCCCCTTTGTCTCGGACTCTCTGTGGCTCAGGTATGGCTCCTGCAATCGACGCCGCTGATCACCACCGCGGCCGCTGCCACGGCAGCTGCTGGCAAGAGCTCAGATCTGTCCCCTTGCCTGGATTTTCCCTCTCTGGCCTGACTCTCTGTCCTGTGATGGCACACTTGTTGATTCTCTGGCTTAGGACTGTTCACTGGAACTCTAAAACTGCTTTCTATGCGAGAGCTTGTTTAGACTCCAGCTTCTCCTCTGCCATCTTAAGAAAAGGTAAGAAATTTTCTTAATAAAGATCCAGAATCACAACAAATCAAAGAAAGCTTGGACAAATGGAATTGCATTAGACTGCAGAGCTTCTTCATGGCAAAGGACATAGCTAGCAAGATCAATAGAAAACCCACGGATTGGGAGAAGAGCTTCACTAGCCATACAACGAACAAGGGTCTCATATCTAAAATATGCTTAGAACTAAAAAAATTAAATCCCCCAACAACAAATCCTCAAAGAAACAACCACCCGAGTAATAAGTGGGCTAAAGTCTTAAAGAGAGACTTCTCTGAAGAGGAGGAATGGCCAATAGATAGATGAAGAAATTCTCTACTTCTCTAGCCATAAAAGAAATGCAAATCCAAACAACATTGAGATTCCACCTCACCCCAGTTAGATGTCTATAATCAAGAAATCTAATAACTACAGATGCTGGAAGGGATGTGGACAGAAGGGAACATTGCTGCATTGTTGGTGGGAGTGTAAACTTGTTCAACCACTTTGGAAAGCAGTATGGAGGTTCCTCAAAAGACTCCACATAGAGCTCCCCTATGACCCATCAATCCCACTTTGGGGCATTTACCCAAATGATCACAAACACGGCCATACTAAAGCTACCAGCACAACTATGTTCATCCAGCATTACTCACCATAGTTAAGATATGGAACCAACTCAGATGCCCCTCATTAGATGAATGATCAAGAAAATGTGATATATATATATGTATATATGAATTCTATGCCTCAATCAGAAAGAATGACACTGTCCCATTTGTTAGGAAATGGATAGACTTGGAAAAAATTGTATTAAGTGAAGCAAGCCAGGCCCAAAGAAACATAGGTCCCATGGTTTCCCTTATTTGCAATAACTAGTATATGTCTAAGACAAGAAGAGGTCAAAATCTATGTACATATGACCATATAACCTGATGGTTAGCAAAATGAACCCCAAGAGAGGGACACAAGATATTTTATCTTTCTTGTTGTTCTTTTTAAAGTACTCATAATGTACTATGTGATTTTTTTCTTTGTATGTTTTTCCCCCATGGTACAATCCTTGTTGTCACTGTGTTTGATTCCGGTGTCCTGATTATTCTATATATATTTTTCTAATCTGGGGAGGGGAAGGGAAATAACAAAATGATGAAATAAGGGTAGATTTTGATCCATTGTAGCAATGAGATGTACAAGAGACTATATTGAAAACAAACTTTACAACTTTTGGGGGGAGGGAAAGGAGGAGTTGGGGAGGTGGGGTGAAAAGGGATGGTAGGGGAAAAATGAACGAGGGGTAACAATGCTCAATAGGAAATTGGCTCATTAGCTTGCTCATGTCACTGTCACCCCTTTGTCCAGTATCTTCACAATCAAAAAATGTTGGGCTAGAGTCATTACTCAGGTGATAGAATGCCAGTTGAAAATAAGTAAGCAAATTGAGAGTATGCAGCCCTGAGTTCAAGCCAGAGAAGTGATATGAAATATACAACTCTGTATTCCCACTTAAATACTGGACATGAATTTAAATGGGGGACATAACATTTTAATAATTATAAGTACCAATATGTATTTATTTTCTTTTAACATAGGTGTTGAAGCAGTCACTTGGCAATTTTTAATGCCATTTATATGTTTTAACTGACCACATTCAGCAATTATTTCCTCATGTATGCCTGGTATGAGAAAATGAAGGGTATTTTTGTAATGCATAAATAAATCAGTCAAATGAATTAGAATGAGCTTATAAAAATAAGAAATCACTGCCAAGAAGGCCAGACTTAAGACAATAAAAATCAGCAATGTAATAAAACCCATTACAGTTTAAATTAACTATAGTGTATATTAAAGTTATTTTATGGCCAGAATTAATTTGCCATTTTATACCCATAATTATTTCTCCTCATTAAATCTTTACAAACAGATTAGATAAAACATAAAGCAATGTCTGTAGGATAAAATCAGTACATTTTAACTGTTAAGCTTTTATTACTCTTGCTATCAATTAGTATTAGTAAATAGGAGAAAGTTGAACTCACATGCAGACATCACACTTAATCCTCACGATGGCAACACTCAAAGAACTTTCCATTCAGTACTCAGTTTTATTCTTTGCCATCCACATTAATTCTGTCACACACACCTATACAGTGGACCACATTTACTTGAAAGTGGGCAAACAACTGTTTTGGGGTTTTTATTGTTTTTGTTTTTTGTTTTGCTTTATATATAACCACTCACACAACACATAGTGATTATAATCTTTAATTTACTAATACTTCTTGTCCTTCTTAAGCAATTTGGTGACTAGTGGTTGTTATGTAAAGATGCCTCCTCCAAGCAGTGATTGTTGAAAGTGAATTTTTGTAAATAGATGTATAACTTCACATGGATTTCAAGGGTAATATCCTACACAGAATGCTCAAGTAGCCACGGATGGATTTAGAGGCACAATTTTCCTATGCTTGATTTTCTCATCTCTACCTCTCTGTCTCCACTTTTGTTCCCAATACAGATAGAAGTAAATAGCTTCGAATCATCTCTAAACTCTAATCTCCATTTTCCTTTTCAAGACTCTTGTCCAATAATAGATGATAAGGTAGTTGTCCAATTTCTTCTCAGAATTGTAGGAAACTACATTTTGTTTTCATTAAAGGCAGCAAACAATTTTTTTTGTATCTTCATCAAAATATCTCAATGATTCTTTTGGCCCATTTACTAGGACTTCAAATACATTCCAATCACTTTTTGGTAGAACTACTTGTTTTAAAACTGAAGAATAAATCATATACCCTGACTAATCTCATAACTGTTATAGTTATCCTTCATTTGTTTATATATGTGTGTGTGTGTGTGTGTGTGTGTGTGTGTGGTCTTTGCCAAGAACTCTAATTTGTTCAAAATATTCATCTTTTAGTAATTCTGTACTTGGATATAAAAATTATTTCCCAAAATAATTATATATATATATATATATATATACATATATATATATATATTATATATAACACTCTCTGAAAGTTTTTGGAATTTAAATTGCATCCTGGGCCTGTTAACACTTGAAATAGACTTTCAATCTGTTATGGTTAATGTTTATGTGTGTGTGTGTGTGTGTGTGTGTGTGTGTGTGTGTGTGTGTGTTTGCTTGAATGTATATGTGCATCCATATAGATGTTTTTCTGCTGCTTTTAGGAATTCAACTAAACTTAATGTCATTGAATATCTAATCACATTAGCTTTGTTACAAATACATGTATAAGGGTGTGTGTGTGTGTTTCCTGAAAGGCTTTCTGGCTTTTACAATTTAATTGATTTTGGTGGTGGTAGTGGTGGTTGTGGTGGTGGTTGTGGGGTTTGAACTCTGGGCCTGGGCACTGTCCCTCAGCTCTTCAGCTCAAGACTAGTCCTCTAGCACTTGAGCCACAGCGCAATTTATGGTTTTCTAGTGGTTTATTGGAGATAAGAGCCCCATGGACTTTCTGCCAGGGCTGGCTTTGAACCATGATCCTCACATCTCAGCCTCCTGAGTAGCTAGGATTACAGGAGTGAGCCACATGTGCCCGGCTTACATTTTAAATTTTTCTGGAGGATTTAGTTAATTAATACAGTTTCTTTTTAAAATATTTAATTAATTAAAGATTTTACATCTTAAATTGCATTGTTAAAATCAATTTAGAATTTTATGTTAAAATTTCAGTAAATTTATTGTCTTTAAACATTGTATTAAAATATTGTGTTAAAGTATTCCTATTTATCAGCAGAAAAGCTTCATATTATTCCAATAATTTTGTTTGAACACCAGCAGCTTGGGTACTGACATCCACTCTCCTATTTCTGACATTTATAAACTTTCTTCTTCCTGAGATAATCTGTATAGTGATGGGTTAATATTATTGATCTTTCCAAATAACCATAATCTGTATACTTATCAGTTAATTTTATTGATCTTTCCAAATAACCATCTATAATTTTACAGTTTTTGCTACTGTTTCATTTTTAACTTCTCTCCCACTGATTTCAGCTTCTTTGATCAATGTATCTCCTTTCGTTTAAAACTCACAATTCTTTTATTAAAAATCCATCAACAGGGACTGGGAGGTTGGCTCAGTGGGAGAATGCTTGCCTGGCAAGAATGAGGTCCTGGGTTCAATTCCTCAGCACCACCTAAGCAGAAAAAAGCCAGAAGTGGCTCCATCGCTCAAGTGGTAGAGTGCTAGCCTTGAGCTGAAGAGCTGAGGGAGAGCACCCAGGCCCAGAGTTCATGCCCCATGACTGACAAAAAAAAAAAAAAACAATCCAGCAACAATGGGCTTCTTCAATGTGTGTTCATGCTGCTGAGCCTCTATTTTTTGTTATTGTTATTACTACTACTATTCCCTTTTCTCTGTGATTCAGGTAGAATATTTTTCTTAGTTTATATATATATTTTGGTCCAGTCCTGGGGCCTGAACTGTGGGCCTGGGTGCTGTCCCTCAGCTCTTCAGCTCAAGGCTAGCACTCTACCATTTGAGCCACACTGCCACTTCCGGCTTTTTTTTTCTGCTTATGTGGTGCTGACGAATCGAACCCAGGGCCTCATGCATGCAAGGCAAGTGCTCTACCACTGAGCCACCTTCCCAACCCAAGTTTATAATTTTTATATTTAATTTAAGACATGGTGTCTTATTTTCCATTAAACCTGGTTTGTAATCATTTCAGCTATTAAAATTCCACATGATTGAGAATAATTTTGATAGATTTTTTTTCTCTCATCTTTGTGTTCAACTGTAGCACATCTTTATATCTCTTACCATTTTTATTTCTTATGGTGGTTATCTCTGGCAGTATGTAAAACTTTTTAATGTCTGTTACTAACTGTGCATGATACATTTTTTTTACTTTTCTTGAATTGATAATCTATTGATGGGCCTCATTTTTACTTCCAAATTAGAAAAATTCATGTAGGGCTACAAGACCCTTTATTCAGAGATTTTAGCAGGATTTTTCAAACATGTTTCCTGAAACTCTAAGGGTTTAAGAAACCAATAGAGTCTGGAAATGTAGATGTTGAATATACCTTCCTATGATAGAACCCATAGTCATTTTTTGACCTAGTGCTATGCTAGAGGGCATCATTGCACAGTAATTCTTTGCTTTTATTTTTGTCTCCTGCCTCCTCCCTCTCCCCCACACACCTTGTTTTTAACTTCTCAGCCTGTATAGAAGAACTAAATATTCAGCCAGGGGCTCTAAAAGATACTTGAAGGAAATGGAAATTTGTGCAACTTTGTTTTCCACTTCTTTTCTATTTCTTTTGGATAATGAGTTCAATATTGAAGCTTTCTTAGATCCAACAAAAAGAGTTAGATTAGATTATGAAGATCAGCATGTACAATTTGGTTTTCCTATCCTAGATGTATATAATCATTCTTCATAGTGTTCTATTTTTTTTTATATCCTGGGCCCAAAATCAAATATTTCTTATGCCGTACACTTTCATCTAGTTTTTTTGTTTTTGTTTTTGGAGAATGTCTCAGTTGGATTTATTTGTCATTATCTTTTTTTTGTGTGTGTGTCTGTCGGGGCTTGATCTCTGGGCTTAGACGCTATCCCTCAGCTCTTTAGCTCCAGGCAAGCATGCTACCTCTTGAGCTACAGTGCCACTTCCAGTTTTCTAGTGGTTTATTGGAGATAAGAGTCTCATGGACTTTCCTTCTTGGGCTGGCTTTGAACCAAGATCCTCAGATCTCAGCCTCTTGAGTAGCTAGGATTACTGGCGTAAGCCACCGGCGCCCAGGTATTTGTTATCATTTCTATCAGGACTGAAAACAAAAATCATCTTGCTCACTGGACTTTAGATAAACTATTCTTTATGAGTAAAACAATAGTCAGTGTCCCCAGTGATTAGTTTAGTGGTCATTCTCCTCTTGTCAAATGCATTATTCACAATTATAAGAAATATTAGGTTTTTCCTTACATATAAACTTCTTTTTTTTCCTTTTTGTAGTCTACTGCAATGGTAACTTTGGTTAGTCTGTTGAATTTCTTCTTTGATTGCAAATTCTTTATTTATTATTAATTCAAGTTCTAGAAAAATTATTCTTAAATACTTTAGATTGATCTTTTGGTAAAAGACCTAAATGAGTTCTTACTGAGATATAAATTTTTGTGCCATTTAGTACTGTTTAAGTGTTTATGTCTATCTTCTTAAATTGGTAATTTTTCTGGTAATAGCATATATTTTGTCAATAGTAACCCTAATGTTTGTTATATTGCTCACCAATTACTTCTATCTTTGTGGTTTTCTTAATTGAGTCCTTATTTTCTTTGAAATCTGAAGACATCTGAATAAATACAACGAGTTGTATTTGAATTTCAGAAAACCACTTAATGTTAAGGTTTTGCTTGCAGGTCCGCATTTCAGTTCATCCACATCTCAGTGTCGAAGATAAGCAGATGTTCTAGTTTTATCATCTTTCTGGATTCTCTTCATTTTTACATAAAGGAGAATCACATGACCTTTTTTCTAGGGATCTTCATATTCTCCAGATCTTAAAACTCAGAGTGCTGCTACCTAAACTTCTCTGGTACTTACTTCTTTCATATAAAGACTCTGAATCTTCATTTATGCTGTTTCAGCATTTTACTTCTATAATCTTTTTCACTCAATCTTTATTCCCTCAGAGTTATCGAGTCAGGGAAATAAATGCTGTTTATATAATTCAGGCCTCCATTATGATGAATTCCCATCAGCAATTTCCCAAAGCTATCTTCATTTAGTCTTCCAAGTGCTTCAAAAACCACTAAAATGATCATTTATTTCCCTGGTTGCTAACAGTAATCTAGGCAATGTGTCTTTCTCAACTGCCAATAGTACTGATTTAGAAGTTCTGTTTGGAGTTTTTCTCCTTACAATCAAGTCATAATTTTATTTCATTGAATAATACCTTGTTGAATATTAATAGAATTTGTTTACTCTTTGCTTTGTAGAAAAATATGTTCCATAGGCAAAAATAAAATTGAAGTTGAAAAAATATATTGTTCTTACAAGACCACCTGGAGACAGAATCAGCTAGAGAGTTTAATAAATACTAACTAGAAAATCAGGCTAGTCTTATTAGTGCAGAAAACATGATTTTTATGAAGCTATTTGGGTTTTCAGTTTTGATGTTATCAAATTTCATGTCTAATGCAACTAATGAAAATATCACAGTTGCCCTGTAATCAATACACCAAGCTTGAGAGAAGTATAAGAATTCCACATTTACCGCTACCATGGATATTGTAAATTCATTCTCAATAATATATGTCAGTATTTCTCAACAAGAAATTTAAAATTCAGCAGTAACCTGCTGAGAAAAAAAGTAACTACATATGATTTCCAAACCTAATAAAGACCAATATGATAGAATGACAGTATGACAGTATTTGATTCCTGACTGGATAATATGCCATCTCAATTTGGTTAAATATTACTACTTTAACTCTCTCACAGAAGTATCTCTGTGGAATTGAGAAATATGACTTCTTACATATTTAAAAAGTGGATATCCAGATAGCAAAAATGAAATATTAAGCATTTAGGAATTAATATTTATGCAAAATTATTTAGATTAACAAAGTCTTCAATATTTATCATGGTATAAAATTAGGTAATATCAAGGCCATATTAAAGCTACAACAATGTTTATTACAGCATTATTCACCATAGCTAGAATATGAAACCAACCAAGATGCCCCTCAGTAGGTGAGTGGATCAAGAATATAAATACACACACACACACACACACACACACACACACACACACACACACACACACACGGAATTCTATGCTTTCATCAAAAAGAAAGACACCACCCCATTTGTTAGAAAAGGAAAAACTTGGAAAAAATCATATTAAGTGAAGTAAGACAGTCCCAAAGAAATTTAGGTGCCACGGTTTCCCTTATTTGCAGTAATTACTATAAGTATAGGGTAATCTTAACAGATGATCAGAAAAGCTCAAAAGCTATGTACATATGATGATTTAAGATGATGCTAAGTTTAATGAACCCCAAGATATGAGCACAAGAAGTCAATCTTTTTTGTGGTTGTTTTAAATATACTATGTGATTTTTTTGTTTCCTATATGCTCTTCCTGTATGCTCTTCCCCCTATGATATATCCCCTGTTGTCAGTGTACTTGATTTTAGTCCCGTGTATCTTGTATATACATTTGGAGGGGAAGGGGAATAACAAAATGGTGAAACAAGGAGACAAGATGACCCATTGCAACAATGATGCCCACAGGATAGTATATTGGAAACGAACTTTACAACTTCGGGCAGGGGTGGGTTGGAGAAGAGTTTGGGAGGTAGGGGAAGGAAGGGATAGTGGGACAAAAACAAGGAAGGGAAGGGGTAACAATGCTTGACAAGTAATGTATTTATTGCCTTAATCATGTAAGTGTAATCCCTCTGTACAACATCTTTACAATAAAAAATAAGTAATATCAAGTGTACAAATATCCAACAAGTATATGTAACTATGAAAGTTATTACTGATTGGACTTATTTATAATATTGAACTTTCTTCCCCTGTATTTGCTTCTTGGACACTAAATTGTATTAAAACATTTTGAAATAATGTAATTCCATAAAGCTTCAATTTATTTATTATTTATTGTTATTTTGTGGCCCACTTAGAGCATACTTGCAATCAGATAATGAGTAATTGGAAAAACTGAGAGGTCACCTAAAGCAAATTATACACCAATCTGCCTTGTTTGTCATTTTACCAGGACAAAGTCTCCCTGCACCCTGTCAGCAAATACCTTAGGGCATGCAGTGCATTAGAATGTATGTCAGGTCATACAGGGCTGGTAATGAACTCTAAGATGTACACTCCTGACATGACAGACAATGTAGCTTTGAGTCATTAAATATGTTTTCTGTCACACATGCCTATACTAAGTGTCATTTATTTTTTAAAGTTTTTAAATGATTGATTGGATATGGTTTTAAAAAATACACACAAGGAATACTTAACTATAACTACTCCAGCTATGTGTTACAAACAGCATATTTTTCTCTCATAGTGAACATTGAAAATGTATCACTGAAAAATGATACGACCAATATGTATGTTAGAATACCAGATTTATTTGTTGTATCAACAGTTATTCATTTTTATTTAATAGGAATATTAGTCCTGTACTGATGTGATAGTAGATCTACCAAAAAACATTTTGAAATTTAAATGTAGACCAAAATGCTTTCATGATCAAAAAATACTTTAAATTATAATGCAGTGAATGTTCACTAAGATAAACTCAAGAACTGGATTCAATCATTTTTAAACTATTCATATATTTTACATCTTTTTTACACACATACACACCAAGAAAATACCAAAGAGCTGGAATACTCAGTTATCATAAAAATATATCTCTTATATATCATGTTTAACTACTATAGTCAAATTATATAGAAGTTTTTCTGTTCATATTTAACCACAATCCTATTGTCATACTAATATAACTGGCAAAACAAGTCATGCTATTTAATGTTTCAATTATTTTTATTTATTTATCTATGTTTTTTATTTATGTTGACCTTAAAACTTGTTTTCTGAGCTAGTGCTCAACCACTTGAGCCATACTTCAAACATTATTATTATGGACAGACTATATTTGCATGTGAGTTCTATAACTTAATCTCCTAAAAAGATACTCTTAAAAGTTGGATTTGAGCAGAATCTGCATATTTCTAAAATAATATATTTTAATAACTATCTGTGTAGCCATTGCATTCTATGAAGAATTTATAAGTTATCAGGAAGGGACAATGTATATAAAATATAAGTTCATTTTAGAAACAGATGTACATGTTACAAAAAGAATAGTGTATATTCTAGCTTTGATATACTCAGGGATCCCATGAAAGCTTCTATGTGGATATCAGGGTCTGCCAATGACTTTAAGAGGCTCTTATACTATGCTTACCCATTTAAAATAATAATATTTAACTAAAAGATCACATTTTTGGTACTGAGACTATTTTCTCAGTGAATAAATCATAGGCTCTGATTTATCTAAAATAACTATGAAAATTTAGTTTTAGTTATCAATTAAATATCATTATCAACTACACTATGTATTTAGGTAAAAATCTTTGCATGCATATCATAGATTAAGAAAGTAAATAAAAATTTTGCTTTTAGTAGCAGACATCTACTCTCACAATTTTGTAAATTTAGCAAAATAATTCTCTTTTAACAATACCAAATTGGAAGTAAGATTATATGCAATTGGTTTTCTCACATAATCTGATTAGTAAAAGCCTATGTTTAACCTTGCCCGGCTGCAACACATTTGTTTCTGAATTCATGATAGAGCTGAGGAAAACTGAGCGGCATCTGCATTAGCCTTTGAATCCTCTGATTACGCAGTAATGCCATCTAGTGTCAGTACCGAAACTGCATCACTTCTGCAACAAAGTACACTATTGTTTTCCCAAGAAAGTGAAACTACATTACATTACTATAAAGCATGTCTTAAGGAAATATATACAGTGAAGAGTTGTGGATTGCCTGTATACAGGTATATCACATAAAGATTGCAGCTGATACAGTTTAGTTATCATTGATAGATAGCTTGTAATCTACTATTAACAAAATTTATGGAACCATTGTTCCCAAACAGTGTTAAGGATAAAAACAGAGAAACAAACATTAAGATTAATCATCTATCCATTCATATTTAATTTTGTTGTAAAAGTTCTTAAATATATCAACTGTGTTCCTTTGTGTTGTTGAAAATAATTTAATGTTATGAATTTCTTCTGTAGTTGAAGTAAATGGTCAAATAAATCTAGTTAAAGGATTGTCTAGATTTAAAGTCCTTTCCACTAATATTATTTTTAATAATTTTAATATAAAATATATATAATTTGTAACTTTTTAACATAAACATCATGCTTTGCTAATTTTCTATTAGAAATGCTCCTTGAACTTCACTGATATTAAATAATTAGCTAATCCAAATGAATATGAAAGTTAAGTTTATTAATTAAGTTTATTAGTTTCTGTTTATGCAGCTGCATAATATAAATGTATTTCACAAATTCCATTTCATTCTCTTAGTAGACACTTTCATTTCATAAGTGTAAGAAAGTATTGCTTAACTAATTTTCTAGGAGAGAGGATAGTGTTCTAAAAAGGGTGACATATACTTGCATTGAATTTGGAAATAATGATTTGGTAACAAGGAGTACAATTTGTAAGTAGAAGGGGAAGGGATTTGGGAGAGTAGGAGAAATTATGTTAAAAAAATAAAAGGACCGGATCAAGAGAAAATGGTTTGAGTTAATAAAAGCGGCCAGAGTGGGCCACAGACACTGCACTTGCCTCTCCATTAGTGGAAGTTTGGCTATCTTTCTTGTACCAACTTTAATCACAACATAGATTACTGTAAGAACTATGTGAAGAGGAACAGAGTCAAGCCCTGGATGCTAATATGTACTTGGCATTTCAGAAAAAGCAGTTGGACTCTGCCTCACTATGGAGTCCTAAAATGAATATTCTGGGACAGCTAATAATTTGTAACAATTCACCATGAAACGGTAGTGAACAGAGCTAAAACTGAATTCTGAAATCAAGCACACCTGGTCATTACTTGTGGTTTTGTTTTCTAAAACTACATATAAAATGAAAAAAAAGTCATTCATTTTACAGCAATTGAGAATCAACTTAAATATCAGTAAATTCATGTTATAAAGGAAAATGACATTAAAATTTAAAAATCCATGTGAATCCACACATTAATAGCACTTGCACATCCATGTTCATTGGCACACTATCCACAGAAGCCAAGATATGGAAAGACCCCAGATGCACTGCAATAGATAAGTGTTTACAATAAAAAAAAGTGATATCTATATTCAACCCACTTTTACACAGCAATTAGAATGAAAAAAAATGGCATTCACAGGGGAATGAATAGAACTAGAACAAATCGTGTTCAGGGAGGTAAGCCAATCTCTGGAAGACAAATGATACATGCTCTTTCTTTTTATTTTTACTAAGTTTTTTTATTGTGAAAATACTGTACAGAGGAGTAACAATTACATGAGCAAGGTAATGAGTACATTTCTTATTAAGCATTGTTGCCTCCTCTTTTGTTTTTCCCCTACCATCCCTGTTATCCCATCTCCACGATTACACTCTCACCCCAAAGTTGTAAAGTTTTGTTTTTATTGTTGCAATGGGTCCACCTGTATCCCTATTTAAGCAATTTGTTTTTTCCCTTCCCCTCCCCAAATTATACCAACATCAAATACAGTGAAAACAGGGGTTATACCATGGGGGAGGGACATACAAAGCAACAAAAAAAATCACCTTATAAATATTTTAGAAACAATAGCAAGAAAGAAAACAGAACAAAGCAAAACACTTGTTTCCTTATCTTGGGGTTCATTTTGCCTAACATCATCTTATCTGACCTTTTCTGCTTGACTCAGACCTATACTAGTTCTTGAAAATAAGAGAAACCATGGGACCTATGTTTCCTTGAGCCTGGCTTACTTCACTTATTATAATTGTTTCCAAGTCTTTCCATTTCCTAACAAATGGGCCAATGTCATGCTTTCTGATGGAGGCATAGAATTCCATTGTATATATATATACCACATTTTCTTGATCCATTCTTCTACTGAGGGCCATCTAGCTACAGCAATAAGACAAGATGCAAACATAAAAGGGATCCAAATAGGGAAAGATGAAGTTAAACTCTTTGCAGATGACATGATCTTGTATTTAAAGAATCCACTCCCAATTACTAGAGCTGATTCAAAACTTTGGCAAAGTAGCAGAGTATAAAATTATATTAAGTGAAGTAAGCCAGGCCCAAAGAAACATAGGTCCTATGGTTTCCCTTATTTGCAATAACTAGTATATGTCCAAGCCAAGCAGAAAAGGTCAGATAAGTTGATGTTAGGGGAATGAACCCCAAGATAAGTATTCAAGTGTTTTTTTTCCTTTCATGCAATTGTTTCTAACATATTTATAAGATGATTTCTTTGTTGCTCTGTATGTCCCTCCCCCACGGTATAACCCCTGCTTTCACTGTTTTTGATGTTGGCATAATTTGTGGAGGGGAAGGGCAAAAACAATGGTTAACAATGAGATGTACAAGTCGTTAGGTCAAAAAATGAATTTTACAACTTTGGTCGGAGGGGAAGATCGGGTGGAGGGAAGTAGTCGGAGTATGGGAAGGGATGGTATGGGGAAACAAAGAGGAGGCAACAATGCTTGATAAGAAATAAACTCGTTATCTTACCCATGTAATTGTAACTCCTATGTACGATATTTTCACAATAAAAAAAGAATTAAAAATCAATAAAACATACCTAGTTATAAATTTAGAGCATACAGTAAACACTGGGAAAAAATTAACCCTCAAAAATCAATGGCTTTTCTGTATGCCAAGAATGAGAAGAGCCCGGCTGAAATCAGGAAAGCAACTCCATTCATAATAGTCCCACAAAAACTAAAATACCTAGGAATTAACTTAACCAAAGAAGTGAAGACCTCTATGATGGAAACTTTAAAAACCTGAAAAAGGAAATCAAAACAGAACTTAGAAAATCTCCCATGCTTCTAGATTGGAAGGATCAACATTGTGAAAATGGCAATACTTCCCAAGGCTACATGATCTTTCTGATATGCAGAAGTTAGATATAAAACGCACTAGGTTATGACTAAGTATACAGGATTCTAGATATTCACATACAGTGAGACCAAAAGAGTATTCTCTTAGAGGGAAACAAACTAGTGCAATGCCTAGATGCTGTTTCATATTTATATAGAGTAATGAACACCAAGATATGCAAACAGAAGACTTTGTTTTAAAAGTTTTAGTTTTTAATGATTCTGTCTTCCTTACCTTACCTATGGCTTAATCATGTGTGTATCTTCAGAAGTGGGGAGTGGAGGGCACAAACATCGACAGAAAAAAAAGAAAAAATACAGCAGTGGAGCTCACGGGTCATTGATCAAAGTGAGCTATACAACTCATGGGTGGAGAAGGGATTGAGGGACTGAGAGAATGAGGGAACAGAGGACACTGTGTGAAAGGAAATGTACTCATTACCTGACTCATGTAATTGTAATCCTTCATCACCTCTAAAATAACAGCACAGTAAATTAATTTTGAGAAAGAAATCAAGAATCAAATTTAAGTCTGATTAATTTCAAAACATGTGAAATCCTTACTTTTTCAATAATTTGAAGAGGTGATAAATGGTTAGGAATATATATTAGTAACACATGAGAGTTTTTTTCAAATTTCTAAACTGATTGTAAACATTAAGTTAACAGCAATATATGAAGAGAGAGCAAACATAATTGTGGAGGATAAGATACATAAGCCAAGACTGAAGGAATGTTGACAAGGATAAAAAAAAAGCCATGCATATGATGGAAGCAACACTCCATGAAGATATTATTAGCCTGATATATTCAGGATATAAAAGTAATTTATGAAGGCAGCAGAGTAGTTGTGTTATGAGGATTTTAGGAAACAATACACAAAATGCCTTTAAAATGTTTCTATTTTAATCAATAGCAAATACTCTACCAATATCAGCTGTCTGTGCTAGATGAAGAAAAGCCAAAGACCATTAAAGTAGGAAGGAAAAGGCCCCCAAAACCATCACAAAGTTCCAGAAGTAGGTTATGTAAAGTCACAAGTAAAATATGTTTCAATGTATCAAGGTAAACTTTAGCATAAGGGGAAAAAATCACTGTATTTGACAGTGTGGAGAACTGATTATAAAACAAAGTATGCAGGGGTGTTCACAGAAAAGCACAGAGAATAGAATGTTGCTCTATGGGAGAACTTCACACTTGAAATATTATGAAAACTAAGTTCACAGGATATTGTCCACAAGATGTCCTAGGAAGAGGTCAAAGTGGCTCCTGGATTACAACTCTTAAGGTCTTGAGTGGTGGCTGCATTGAAATATCCATTGCCATAGCAGCATTGCTAATGAACATCTTAATTTGAATTGCATACTACCTCAATGCTCAAAAAAACGTTCATTCCAATTTGATGGAACCTTTCCATTACAAAAATTACCAAATTCCAGTTGCTCCCGAGTTTGCAAGGAAATAGAGATTGAATGCTGGGATTTCACTGGGGAGAATGCCTGGGATTTATGGGAAAATAGTGCAGTCAGAAAACCAAAGTTTATTGGCAATGCAGTTTCAATAATGTCCTCAGTGCTCTCTGCAGAGTTCAGAACCAGGACATGACAGCACGGTAGCCTGCAGAAAATCAATATGTACAGTCTCTTTCAAAGTGCTAGAGAAAGGATTTTAAAAGCGTTTCACAAAGAAATTTAAAAAAAATGGTGAGATAAAATACAACTATACTTAACATGACAAGTAATACATAATATATACATACATTAAACATCACAGTATCCCATTTATATAGATACTTTTATGTCTTATGTACGAACTGACTACTAACTGATAAGTAGAATTAGGGTGTGGATACAATAAAATTACTGTAAGCAATACAACTGTTTTTTAGATTAATGCATTGATTAATTATGACCCTTTACGAGGTATTTCCTTTATTTTACTTTCATATGAATATTGATGTTATTAATAATTTATTATAATTAAATGAATGTTTCTTATATTACTGATAATAAGAATAAGAAATATTATGTTTTATTTTCTACTTGTGAAACAAAGCTAATAAATATTTATCTAAGAATAATATGCATATATCCATACAAAAAATTGTTCAAATAATTCTATCAGAGATAATTTTTAATCCCATATTCAAAATGACTAATAAATTTTTACCTCAATTTCCTCCAAATATTAATTACTATTAATAAAATTTATATAACCCTAGTCTATGAAATTTTATTATTCATATTTTTCATAGCTAAAAGATGCTATTAAAATGTATAAACATTCATTTAACCAGCAACAGTTTTTATTACTGGCTTTACCTTTTTCATACTTCCTTAATTTCTTTTAAATGCCTTTCTCAGAGTTTCTTTGATAATTCTGCTTCCCTTTGCTTTGTGTTGTGATTCAATTTTACTTGATTAAGCAAAAACATTCATTTAGCAAGAGATACTAAAGAAGCATTATTTTCTTTCTTTTTTTTATTTCTTAGCCGTTGGCAATGTTTTAAGTCAGCACAATCTCATTAACTAGACGATGAAAATCACAAAAGTTTTCAAATAACTCCTGTAATAGTTATTGGAGGCCATCATTTCAAAACAAAAATGTAGAGTGTTATTTTCAACAGTGTATCAAATCAACTTATTTTGCAGTTGCAATTTACTTTGGCAATTTTGACTCTGTTTTGTCATCCCTGCATGACTCTACCATTTTCTTATGTTTCATTATGGCCGTCATGCTAATGTTTCTTGCAGCACAATTTATGAAACATACCTTTAAATTTCAAAGAATGGATAACACAGCCTAATGCCTTTCCGAATGTGAGTCAAACACAGATGGTAGAGTTTGAATTGTTTAATATAAAAATGATTAGATTGTTCTGTATTTCAGAGCATGATTGACCATGTCTGGGATGAGTTTCAGGGCATGTAAACCAGTGTCAAAACTTGCCATTTTTCTGATCTTCTTCAAAAAGAACAGCCCACATCTGTGCTGATGGCATTTTCATTAGCCTTTCAGTGATCTGATACTAATTACTCCTTGCTGCTTTGTAAATTATATTTACTATATACAAAAGCCAATACTTCATAATGTCTCCTATTATGCTTCTGTAACTGCTCTGAGGGAGCTTGATGAAGTCATTTTCTATAGTCATTGTCTTTCTTGCATTGTCTTTCGAAATTTCATTAATTTTAGCATCATAGGAAAAGATGAAAAAGCATGTAAGCAAATGAACAGATTTAATAAAATAAAATTGTTTATTTTTTTCAAAAAGTTAACATATTCAATATATGTATCACTTCATTAAATAATTTTATAGAAAAAATACTGATATTTCATCTATACAGAATCAATAGCTATAATAATTGTATTAATTTATCCTTTCCAAAGGAAACAATTTTTATTATTTTTATAATTGTACAAAGAAGCTGCCATTTAACAAAGCAGTTATGAATACAATACATATTGTTCAATATCACACTTTTTACCATTTTCACCCATCCATCTCCTACCCAACTCTTCCCTCACTCTTTTTAATTTTGTAGACTATACATTGGATTATTGGCTACATTTACCCCCACTTCTCCTCCTTTCCCCTTGACTTCACCCCATCCCTTTCAAGAATTCACTTCCTGTTGTTTGTTTCACTGAATTATGACTTTGCCTTTCTAAGGAATTACACTATTTGAGTTCTCCCTTGCAGCTACCATATAATGCTTTGAAATCAGTTTTCCTTGACTTGTGTTTATGCTACGCACAAGTGAAAACTCAGACTTTTGGAAAGCAGAAAGCAAAGCTGGAAAATTAATTTTTATTTCTGTAAAAATTCCACATTGCTTCAGAGGTAAAGTTATTAGTCTGATTTTTTGTTAGTCACAAAATGACCAAGAAAATAAACAGAAGGAGTAAGGATGTTTCTGATGCATGATTTCAGCAATTTCCATGTAAAACAGTTGGATTCCAGCATTTCTTGTCCATGGCAAAGCAGAACATCATGGTGGAAGGGCATAGATGAACACAGTTGTCTCGCTTAGGCAATCCAGAAAGCAGAGAATGAGGCCTGTGGTACTGGCTTCCTCCTGTGTTTCATTGCATTCAGAGGTCCAGCTTGTCAGATGGTGCTGGGAGTCTTCCCCTTACTTGTCTTTGAAAATATAATAATATACACAGGAGAAGTGTGCTTTACTAATTCCTAGGCGTTTCTCAACCCAATCAAGTCTACAAGCAAGATTAACCAATTTGATTGTCACTATCACATTGCTTCATTTGCACTCCCCATTGCTCATAAAAAATGATTGATGTTCCTAACTCTGTTCTTGACAATGGATTAAACAGAAGTAAGTTCAGCATGTCTTATCTTTGTGATAAAATTTTGCTTAAAGCATCCCCCACATAGCATATTATAGCTTAATTTGATGTTGAAATGAATCATAATCATACAGAGTATATATTCTTACAATTGAGTCTCAGCTAGTTGTGGCAGCTCAAATTCTAGTGGACAATAGGTTAAAAGTACCAGGCCATGAGCAGAAGCAATGCACACCTATAGAGAACTCTAGCCATTTAAGTTTACTTAATAATACTTCTAGGGGCTCACAATTTCTTGTTAATAAAATCATTGAACTTTATAGCTTCTTCTGACCCACACTTTTAACAGCTTATTAGATTATATCTCTATTCTTTAAATGAATGCTTAAAATTCTAAAAAAGAGTTCATGAAATTCTTGCCAATAGTGTTATTGATCTAGGAACTAAGATTCATAATAGTATTTTTTTCTTTTCTGTATTTGAATTTATCTTATTATTCTCACATTTTACCTAGCATGCATATGGAATATTATGAATAATATTGTCAAAAATATTCATGACTTGGTTTACAGCATATAATATACGCTGATCATATTGGATCTGCATAATATGTAAGTACATATATGTATCTTTTTAATTTTAGATGTTTCTTTAGAATTATATCTTGTTTTATTATGTGATTATGACTCTTTTTGTATTATGTTTCCTTAGAATAAAGTGTGTAGTGGATTGAGAGTTAATGTTATCTATTAACTGAAATTGCATTTCAAAAAGACTTCCACTTTAAAAATTATCTCTTATATTAACAGATGCTATATATTTTATATTTATTTCATAATGTCTAGTAACAGGAAGTCAATATTCAGAAATGAGATTTTGGTTATGATGATATGTTATAGCTCGATCCATTTTAATCCAGCTTGGCTGAAGTTACTTCCCATCATCTGACTCAGTGAGATCTAAGGGAAGTGTAAGGGCTCTCCTTCATCCAAGACTAGGGTTTCAAGGGTAATAGTAGCATGTGGAAAAGTGCTAGTCACTGGAAGTTCAATGAACTCTCTAAAATGTTCTTATTGATTTAATCATTAGAGTTATTTTTGCCTCTTAGAACCATTTCTCTGCTACAGCAATGGTTTTATGCCCAGCTTATTTTTTCCCAGAGAATATTCAAACTAACTTTAAATGCTATTATGGAAAGTATTATTATAAAATGCAGAGATAACATTTCTAAATGTAATTATACTTAAAGTATCATAGATTATATACTTTTAAAATGCTTCAAATGAAAATTCTTCTCTGAGGTATATTTGATATTCTCAGCAGAGCAATATTATTGATTTACTTTAATTCTTACTAGCTAATAATGTTGTCAGCAATACTCATAACTAAATAACTCATATTACCAATATTGAGATTTAGGTAAAATGAATACACCATTACTAATAGTGATGTCCTCCTGTTGTTACACAGAGGGGGGGTGGGTACCTCAAGAAAGACTGATAGTCTACTTGCTTTCGGTTAACAAAAAAAACAAACAAATTTTAGAAGTGAGCACACTGTTGGTTTCTCACCAGCTTTGCCAGAGAAACCACCTCTCTTTTAAATTGGCCAAGGGATGGCAGCTCTTCGACATGGAATATATCTCTGGCTTCCTTAGAAAGTAGCTTTTCTTTCTTTCTCAACCAAGACTTGCCAGGGATATAGGGTTTTTCACTGTTTTTCACTAAGAAGAAAATATGTACTTTGTGTCCAAGTAATTAGCTATAGAGCTGACTTTTCCTGAGGAAAGAAACCACAGAGATGTGAGGTGTGAAATCTTGGTTATCAGTAAGGTCTCTAGATTTATAAAACTTATCAAACAATGAGGTAGATAATGACAACCTCTGTTTTAGAAAAGCAGGCTGCCCACATTCTATGGCTTTCCTGGAATTTGTGATTATCATAAAAGATGAAGTTAAAACTATAAATAAATTTTTGATTCACAATTTTAAGATGATGTTACAGGATATTGTTATCTCTTCTTGTTCCTTTTGTAAGATAATACTAAATAAGTATATATAACATATACTGCATATGCATATTACATATTAATATATGCACATATACACACAAACATATATATATATATACATTTTTAAAAGAAAGATTGTGTTATAACCTGCTGTCTAACATGATATCAATTGTTAGCAATGTCTTCTAGGGAATTCAGCTTTCTCTGGGGCATTTGATCATATCTTTCTAACTCAATGTTCTCTAAATCTCAATTTTTTTTCAGAATGTCTGATTTTAAGAACATTATATATATATTATAGACATAAAGCAATTCTATACATTATGACACTAATCTTATGCTTATATTGCACACCTTAATCTAAAAATCTCAATTCATGACAGTGTTTTACAACTTTAGTACAATCACTTTGTAGACTGTAAAGAGATTTATTTATGATAGCTATATTACTGTTGTCAGGATGGGTGGGGCATTGATTGTGGGTCTTGAACTCAGGATCTGGGTACTGTCTTTGTACTTTTTCACTCAAGGCTAGCACTCTACCACTTTCAGCCACAGATCCACTACCAGTTTTCAGGTGATTAATTGCAGATAAGAGTCTTAGGGACTTTTCTGCTGGGGCTGGCTTTCATCCATGATCCTCAGATCATAGCCCCCTGGTAGCTAAAATTACAGGCATGAACCACCAGTGCCTGGCTTATTGTCAGATTTTTTTTTAAAAGCATGACTGTCTTTTACATTAGATGCCAGTAATCGAGCCACTTAGTTCTAGCAGACCAAAGAGGTTCTAGCCACATGAATGTCCCCTCCTGCTTGAGAAATGTTTCCATATAATTCATGCACAAACTCATACACAGGTACTATACAAATTGACCTTATGTAACTTCCCACAGATTATTTATTTCCTTTAGCAATCAGGAAGAAAAATCCCCTTCATGTTGTAGACACTTATTTTAACTTTGGGATAGCATTGACTTAAACAACATACTATAACCAACAGTGAAAAGCTCTTATACAAATATTATTGGAGATATTCAGATTAATAGAACAAGAGTTGTTCCAAAACATGAAAAGAAAATAATATTGTTTGAGCAGTGATATATCCCCTGTGCACATAATTTACAGGTCTAGAAAACAAGAGGCAAAGATGATGAAGGCTATTGTGATTATCATACACAAGGAGTTTCTTGAGAAATTGTAACTCCTGTCTCTCTTCATTCCGGCTTCTGTCAGAGTGAAAGTATTTTTTCCCCTTTGAGTAGGAAGGGATTTCTTCTAAGCAATTTTTAATATCATTTTTTTCTAGAAGTTTATTTTTACCCCTTGAAAATTCAGCAATCCAAATGGTAATAAGCAAAGAAAATGACTGTTATATGACAGGACAATTTGATTGAGCAGACATGTTATCAGCATGCAACATGGCCAAGGACACCTGTAGCTAGAATCAGGGCACAGTAAGGTACTGGGGTACTAATTCAGAAACAAAGATAACAAAATGAGTTTAGTAGTCTGCAAGTTAAAGCTCATTATTCTGAGTAGTCCAAAACAACACCAAAATGTTTCCAATTATGACAATCAAATGGACCCTTTTTTGTACTAACTAGAGAAAATTTCTCTACTTTCAAAGAAATACACATAGCTTTATTTAACAATCATATCACTGTTAACATTGAGGAGAAAAAGATCATGATAAATAAAAGTTGGCAAATAGAGTTTGAGTATAACAATTTTACTCTGATTCATCTGTACTTTTATAGGAAATGTTTCTAACTCATTCTAACCTCATGAGTATTTTATCCACAAATAAACTTGAGTCCTTTCAGCCCGACTTAAATTGTTCATAAAATAGCTTTGTAAAACTTAAAATGAAAAAAAAAGCTGGCAAAAGGAATAGAACACTTTGAGATTAAAAAATGTAGTACATGTAAAACATTGTAATAAAAGCAAAGATTGTAAAATCAAAACCAATTATTTTTTATTTGAATAAAAATTAAATAAAGAATTCCAAGAATAGTCCATTACAATTAAAGAAATATAACAAAATATTACAAGGACTAGAATACTGAATTTTTTACTGTTCTCACCATTTCTATATGATAACTTAAAAATTAAGATTAGTCATGTTTTTAATTGCTGTGTTAATTTCTTAATCTTAACTAACAATGAATGCATCTTAATTTTTCTATAATAGGAATTATGACTGAAACATAGTTTTTGCTGTATGTCTAGGTTCAATTACCTAATATCATCTGAATTACAGTACAACATTATCCTATTGTTCACTTTCCTCTTAAAGCAATCTTATGTTCAATACTAAGGGAGTTTGCATCTCTACAACAAAAATGATGAAGATGTATTGATAGTCTGTATCTTAATTTCTAATCTTTTGAACATTTCCTCATAAATATGATCTCAGGAAATAAATATGTGTTTAGGATTTCTGATACCTATTTTAGAATTACCAAAGCTATATGAATTTCCTCTTGCTTCTATATGTTTTTAAAACCTTCAAATTTATCAAGATATAAGATACTGTAATAGGCTGAATTCACATAAATGTAACTCCCTAAAGTCAATGTATAGTTTAGTGTTTCATACCCACCATTCTACACCCAAATAGCCAATCAACATTAGATTGAAAGTATCTTTGTTTTAATTCCAGAAAGATCCAAAAGACAAATGTTGATTGAGTTTAAGTACTGAAAACACTGGATCCACATAATTAGACACTCTGTAGACATCATATATAATGCAGAAACAATTTGCAGTCCACAAGACAATGTGCATAAGATTTATGAAATGTCTTAACAATTTATATGAAGGACTTACTTTCCACACACTTTAGATTCTCTGGTAAATCGGAGTACCAATTTCCAAAAAATAACCCAAAATATTTCATCTTATATTTCATGAATAAAATACATCAAAGATACTGTTTGATAGCCAATGTGATTTTTTAGTATATTCAGAAATAATAGAAAGTGCTATTGACTAGTCTTCAAAATATGAGTTATTTTTCACTAATAGCCTGTAGACATCTTCTAGGTCTGAGAAATATTGTATGTGGACAATAAAATAGGACATTCTGTGTGACACTGTGTGTGACAGATTTCTAGATTTTTGCAGGGATTTCACCAGAAGAATAATAGAGGAGTAGATTTTGTAAGTCTAATGGAATTAGATTTTATAAGTCTAATGGAAGAATATAAAATTCAGATAGAAGAGTCTACTGTGTATTTGAAAAGGTCAGAAAATTAGGACAACAACAATTCTGAGATTTTTTTTTTTAACAGTGGTACAAAGTCCTTTCCATCTGTAACAATCACTGGGGTAGTTGAAGAGATCTGACAATGTCCATAAAGTAATTGTAAATACACAAAGCAATGTAAACGATGCACATATACGTGTTCAGGTCTCCATTTCTATGTTCACATGTATGTATGTATGTATGCATGTATGCATGCATGCATGCTTGCACACTTTTAATGTCATCTGAAAATCTAGTTAATAAAGGGATAGAAAAATAAAATAATTTCCAGTTTTAAAACTGGATGATAGGCAAAATGATATTAGATAATAAGGAAAAGTATTTCAGATGTTAGTTCTTGTCTTCAGAGGGAAGATTACAAATAAACATAACCTCAAATTGATTTTTAACTAATTAAAAATTGTTCATGGACTATTGCTTTCCTAAAACTTCTGAAATTATTTTGTCTCAAGGAACATTTCATTATTGACCCTTATCTACTAGATTACATTTTCTTTTTAGTTGAGTTTCATCCATTTTCTTCTACTTAATCTCTTGCAATTTGTTGGAGCACCTAAGAATGCCCAGAATCACTTTCAAGCAGATGTCTGGCTTACATTCATCCAGGGAGAGGCAATAAAGAGAGATTTAGAACTGAAACAAGCATGACTTCCAGTGCAGCTGCAGCAAGATGTATGTGCCGTGCACAGACCTGAAGCAATCAGCAGAAACCACTGAGTCCCCGTGAGCTGTCCACTCTGAGGGTTCAGGCAAGTGACATCATTGCAGGTGACTTTTCTAACATTTGACATTTTCTTCTTTTTAATATCTGAAGATAGTAACAATTCCTCTGACATACATAAAACCAACCTTCTAGCAGGGATAAAATCATCTAATTTCCTATATTCACTATTTTATCTTATACTTGAATAAATGACTACATTTTATGGTTATGCCTAATCTTATGATTATTTTTGTAAATTGTCATCCAGAGACTTAAAATAGTCTTTGTTGTAAGAACACTTAACATTAGTTCTCAACTCTTACTACTTCAGAGTACAGTATTGTTAATTATATACATATATTTAGAATTCATTTGCCTTGATTAATAGAAAGTATACACCTATTAAAGAGAGACCCTTCATTTCTCAACCCAAATGACAGCTGGCAGCTACCACTCAAGTCTTTATCTCTATGAATGTAATTACTTACTTACGGCAATTTTCATTTTGTGAATGGCTCATTCTATTCAAGTATGAAGCGCTCTAGTTTCAGCAATGTGCTCATATACCACAAAGTTTCCGTCTCTATAAAGCTCAGTATTTTATTGTGGGAATATGCCCAATACTTAGGTTATTTCTACCTCTTGTCGAATGCAAATGGCACAGTCGTGCCAATATCTTTTCAAAAACCTATTTCCAACAGTTTGAGATATCAAGAAATGAAATTTTCTGGATCATATGGTGGTTATGTTTTTAGCTATTCTGGGTGCTCACCAGATGGTATCCATATTACCAATTTACTCCTCACCAGCAATGCACAAGAGTTCCAGTTTCTCCATATCCTTGTCAGAGCTGTTTTCTGATTTTCATAATAGCTAAACAGTGGTGAGGTCACATCTGTTTGGGGGGAATGTTTGGATTGTGAATGCTCTATTTTGAAAATTACTTTCTTATAAGATACATCATCTACAACTATTTCCTGCCAATCTATCATTTGCTCTGCTCATTTGCCTTTCTGTCTATTGATGGATTGTTTTCTGTGTAAATGTTTTGATTTTTAGTTATACATAATCATACTTCTTTGATTTAATTGCTGCTGCTATAACTTTGGGTTATGCCTATATCATAAAGAAGTAAACATGGCCATGGCTACAGGTCCTGGCCAATTATCATGCTACTTGTGAGGTGGAAAAAGGAATATCACCAATTTGAGGTCATCCCCAGCAGAGGTAGCAGATGGGACAGGCAAGGGTTAGGGAGGGAGGGGTAGTAGCTGCACTCAGCAAAAGCCCAGTGAGGGAAGGGGAAATGGTTGAGGATGGATTCACTCAAGTGCTCTAGGAAGGGGAACTAGTCAAAGTCTCAAATGAACAACTAGTGCATTAGATTCACTAGCAACAATCTTGATATCCCGTCTCATTTAGACCAGAGGTTTTACTACCATTGAACACTACTCTGAGAGGCAGAGCAAGACAATGACTGTGTCACTTTAAGGAAACTACATTAATAGCTAATAACCTTGGCAATTGTTAGTTTAAATATTGCATATGATTATTGTTTTTCTTTTGTAACAAGATACCTCTTGTTGTTGAGCAGTCTTAGGTTTGCAACAAAATCAATAGAAATGTAGAAAGATTTCCCATGTGCCTCTCCCTCCATAATTGCCCAGCTTCCATTTTCCACATCCTCCACCAGAGTGGTACCAGTGATGCACAAAGTATACCTATACTAGACTTGCATTAAAAGTGTAAATCCAGGCTGGTGACTTATGCTTGTAATTCTCATCCTAGCTACTCAGGAGGCTGAGCTCTGAAGGTCATGGTCCAAAGCCATCCTGGGCAGAAAAGTTTGTGAGACCTTATCTCCAATTAATCATTAAAATACCAGAAGTGGAGATGTGACTCAAGTGGTAAAGCCCTAGCTTTTTGAACACAATCTCAGGGATAGAGTCCAATCCCTGAGTTCCAGCCCAGGATGATAGCAAAGGAAGCAAAAGAAGAAAGAAGAGGAGGGATTGCAGGAGGAAGAAGAGTTTTGCTTGCTTTGAAGTTTTGGAAAGTATGAAGTTGAAGTATACACTCTGTGTGTGTGTGTGTGTGTGTGTGTGTGGTGCTTATAAAGTGCAATTATCCCAGAATCCACATTTTGGAAGATGGAATATTGGAGTCTTTATTATACAGTTAGCAGGCTGCAGGCAGCCAGTTGTTACAAAGGCCTGCAGCCCCCAAACACATTTGACATGGTTAGGAAACAGGCTAGAGAGGAAAGAAAGAACAAAAACGATGCCAACAAATGAATTCAACTCCAATGGAGAGCTAAATTGGGCCTTCATCATGGAGACACATGTAGCATGGCTTAATGGCTCCTGTGCCAGTTTGGGCCTAAACGGGGTCTGAGCAGGAGGCAAGTCCACAGGATATCCCCAGTCCCAGGCACTGGACTGAGAGTCTCAGTAACCTATCAGCCAAGTGCCTGCCCCTGCCTCCAGGTCTACAGGCATTTTCTTCCCCCAGAATGAAGACCAGGTGCCAGAACTTATCATCCACAATGTAACCAACACGGTGCTGGCCAGACTTGACCTCCTTTCTTCAGTGTGTGTATTTTTTGTTTCTCTTGCCTGCTAGAGTTCCCAGGTTTCAGTGTACACCAGGAGCTTGATTTCTGGAAAGTGTTTATTCAAAGTGTTGCAGGCTGCCACAAAACAGATGAACCATAAGCACATTATGTTACAAAGGAGATACAAAGGATTATATATTTCCTATTTACATTTATATTATGTGTCCCAAAATGGCAAATTATAAAAACGGATAGAGTCCAGCCCCTCCTACTGGGAGTGGGTACTGGGGGTGGAAACCGGATTAACTTTAAGTAGGTATCAGCAACCAACCGGAGTGATGTAATTATTCTAAAATTGGATTAAACTGCTTCACAGCTTGGCATGTTTACTCAAGTTCATGAATTATGTGCTTAAAATTGGTGATTGTATAGTATAGAAATTAAATCTCCATGTGTCTTTAAAAAAGTAACCGATCATTTCCTATCTTTTATAAAGTATGTTTAACAAAATGAAAATATACATACAAAAAAAGCTTAAGTTTTCCAATAGAAGTTAGACCAAAAACAAACTATCTAAAATGTTCTGTTAATAATAATAATAATAATTTAGTTCCAAGCTCTTATGTTCAGTAAAGACTTAGTGTGATCTTACTCATTTTTGTGTATATTAATTGCATCAAAGGGACTCATCAAATTATGTCACACATACATATGCTTGTCTTGTATTTAACCAAATTATCTCCTTTATTGTTCTCCCTTTCCTTCCCCACCTCCTACATTTCTATTGTTGGTGGATAATGACCAGGGAGAGAGGAGGGATAAAAGAGAGAATGTGAGTGGAATTCAATATATTCTGACTAATTTTTAAAGCATATATGAAAATAAAACACTAGTATATTTTAAGAAGGAGTAGGGAATTAAGAAGATTGGTAGAGGAAATGAAGTTGAAAGGGGAAAAACATCTATGTATATAATACTACAATGAAAACCTCTGATATTTAAAAAGAAAAAAAAACAAACTTTAAGTATATTTTAGGACCAGATATTGTGTCTAGTGCCTATAAATCCAGCAACTTGAGAGGCAAAGACTTAGAAAAATACAATTCTTTTTTTTTTGTTTTGTTCTGTCGTAGATCTTGAACTCTGGGCCTGGGCGCTGTCCCTGAGCTCTTCAGCTCAAGGCTAGCACTCTACCAATTGAGCCAGAGCAACACTTCTGGTTTTCTGAGTGATTTTTGGAAACAAGAGTTTCACAGACTGGCTTTGAACTGCGATTCTCAGATCTCAGCCTCCTGAGTAGCTAGGATTACAGGCGTGAACCACTGGCACTTGGCTAGAAAAATAATTCTTTTAGACTAACTCACACAAATCTGGGGCCTTATTTGTAAAATAACTAATGAAAAAAGAATGAAGCATGGCTCAAGTGATAGAACACTTGTGTATCAACCATTAAGTCTTTAAGTTTTGAACAATTAGTAGATTATCTCAGTTGAACTGAAGGAGATATAGGACGATTTGTATTATGATACCTAGAAGCTTATAATGTTTTCCGGAAATTCCTAGAAGAGAGTTCATGATGACTTTGAGACTCTGTGTTTAGACTGCTGTGGTGCCAATCAGGACTGGACAGTTCTGAGACAGTTTACAAGGTAAAATTAACTTGGTCAAACAGCTTGTGAGAAAAAAAATGACACTTCATCATGACAGAAACGAAGGCCCTGGTGTACAAAGAAACACAAGAATGTTGGCAGTGAGCTTAAGATTCAGTACTTATTCAAGGGACAAATTCTGTTTCTGCTAAATGCTGACAGGCAACGACTGCACTGTCCTAGCAAGAGTATCTATCTACTATACAGTTGACCACTGTCATTTCCATTTAATTCACTGATATCCTAAGAAAGGGGATTGCTCTGCTGAAACTATAACCTGTCACTTCTAAATGCAGACATGAATAGTTACTAGGGTTCCTGAATAGGGGTCTATCTAGGAATGTGTGAGAAACCTGAATAACTGCAACAGAAACTCAACAGGCAAATTACTGTCTCAGGTCTCCAAGTTAACCATCATCTGTTGGCCTAACTACTTGGCAGTGTACTGTAGCCTGTTGTTTGTTTGGGATGTTATAGACCATTTGTGCTGTGAACACAGCCGTGGAAAAGAGCTTGCACACTTGTGTTTGGGATTTTCTTCTCTGTCATTTCTATGAAACAGCATTCTTAAGAAGTTTCACCACTTCCAGAAAATTAAAGACAAACACAGTACAGCATGAGGTTAAGATGGATGTTCATATCCAAAACTATTTGTGAGCAAATCAATGCCTAGATATATCACTGGTATGTGAACTGTGTTTGCAGATATAATATAATCGCTTGTACATGGATGTGTGCAAGAGCCCCCAAAAGCCGAACTGTGAGACCAGAAAGGATTGGGAAGACGGAATGCCTCCTTCCATCATGAACTCTCAGAATGCTGAGAGTTTCCCAAAAAAGTCAATCAGCCCTGGCTTGAAGGGAAATCACATTTCTACCCAAGTGTAGGCTATTTCCACATCAAATGTTCTAGGAATATGGGGTAGACAAAAATCTATGCTAACTGTAAGTCATTCACCGCTTACACCTGCTTCTTAAGATAAAAGATGTTATTTATTACTTGAGTAAAATTATACCACATGACTGGTGCTTGTGCCTTCAAGAATTGAGACTGTATCACATTATTGGTGCTGTGACTTCAGGGAAACTGTGACTTCACTTTCTGGGTATGCACCTGGGCCCTACTGAATAAATACCCTGTCACATGGGCCCAAGACAGTAGAGGCTGGTGGAGGACTTCAGCCCTTAGTGCCCCAAACCTCAGTTTCATGGTCTGGTGTCCATCATTATCTTGTCCCTGGTTGCCCTGGGTTGTGACACCTGTGTTTGCAGTATAGGCTTCTTTTCTCTCCTCTTCTTTTCTTTTTTGTTTTGTTTTGTTGTTGTTGGTCATGGGGCCTGAACTCTGGGCCTGGGCTCTGTCCCTGAGCTCTTCAGCTCCAGGCTAGCACTCTACTACTTAGCTATAGCACCACTCCTAGCTTTTTCTGCTTATGTGGTATTGAGGAATTGAACCTAGGGCCTCAAGCATGCAAGGCAAGCACTCTACCACTAAGCCACCTTCCCAGCCCTAAGCTTATTTTCTTAATGCAAGTATTATAACACTGGTTTTGTGATGAACTATGACATACCCATCTAGAGAGCCACCAACTCCTTGTGACAACTTATACTCCATCAATTGTAAAGGTATTAACTAGAAATGTTATTATCTCCCATCTGAGCACATGCAAATACCTTAATACTTCTCTATGTATTTTAATTCACTTTCATTGGCTTGTGTCATCTCTTGATTTTAGGCTTTGACCTGTTTGAAATACTAGTATATCTAGATACTTCATATTTGGTTGTTTGTTTACAAAGTAATGAACCTACTCATGCACTAAACTGTTTCCAAAGTATTTCCAAACCACCAATATTTTTGTTTCCTCAGAAAGGTCACTTGAGTATAAATATGACATTTTGAAAGCTGTGGCCATGATAAAATAAAATCAATTTCAAGCCATTCATCATGAAATAGTAAAAGGCTGGGTTTATCCTATTCTCATTAGCAGTTAATCCAGTCATGTCTGTATAATTATTCTAAATACCACCTTCTTTGCTATTCAAGCAATTAGCTTTTTATGTGAACTGGTGCTTGAAATCTGGACTTTCTTTCTTCTTTCTTTCTTTCTTCCTTCCTTTTTTCTCTCAATTTTAGACTGGTATTTGTTTTGTTTTAATAAAAATATGCATGCTATATTTAATAGGCAAACTTTATTTTCTTTATTTGCAGGGATATTTATTAATTTATAAATATTAAAGTAATGAATATTGTCCTGTGTTCTTAATTAACCTTTGACTTTACATTACAGCAGGATATATGACTTGTTTCTACTTTCTATAGAACAGACATGATACCAAAGAAATTCAATAGAGAATCTTTCTCCCATTATTAATGTATTTATTTCTAATTTAGCTGTCAGACTCATTGTTACTGCTTCATGAGAAGGCTCAGTGTCCTTATTGCTGTACCATTTCTCTCGCCGTACACTGAGGCAAATCACTGTAGCAATTTTACCATCAGAGTTGTCTAAGTGACAAGCAGACATTATTCCCTTTGTTCACACAATTTTTGGACTTGAGGAGACTCATGTTAAGATCTCTGAAGAATTTCCTTACCATTTGCTGCTACAAAGCTGGAGTGGTTAGTTTCTGAGCCGTCTGTTCCAGGCTATAGAGAGAAAGACATGAAGATCCCTTGTGTCGCTTATGACAAACCAGAATGTTTTACATTAATAGGATTCTTTTGTTGTTCTTGTTATCATTTTATTATTAAGTAGTTATACAAATTGCATACAATTCTATAAATCAGATTATGAGTACAATCCTTCTTGATCCGTTATCACTTCCAGCATTCTCCCCTTTATCCCATCCATCCCATTCTGGTTGCAACTGCATGCAACATTTCTCCAGAGTAACTTCACTAAGTCCAATGCTGCTCTCTATTCTGTACTTCACTGTTCACATCCATGCCATGCCAAAGATCAGGATGAGCATTACTGCACATAGGATGAGGTCAGGTGAGGGAAAATGTCTGGCAACTGAAGTCTGAGACTCACTTTAGAATGACAGGTGGAGCTCTGTCCTCATTCTAGTTGCCAGTGTGGAGGCAATCAGACAATTCTTTCACCTTTTATAGATAGGTTTAAAAAAATCAGTAGCAAGATGTTGTCTTACTAATTCAGTTTCAAATTAGGAAAGCTACTTTAATGGTTCTATGGTCTGGCTGTATCTCTTGGTATTGTATATGCTGCCAAACAACTTACATGTATTCCTTATTTATATACTCTAGTTGCCTGTTTTCAACAAAGGATTCAAGTCTGAAGCTGTTAAGTCAAACGTAGAACCTTATTGGAAACGCATTAGGCCTGCCCTATGGAGAGGATGGATTTTCCTTAGTGTGGAAAAATGAGGAGAATCACACCTGCAATCCTAGCTACTCAGGAAGCTGAGATAGGAGAATCAAGCTTTGAAGCCAACCTGGGCCAGAAAGATAATGACTCTTATCTCCAACAAAATGCCAGAAGTGGCATTGTGGCCCAAGTTGTAGAGCTCTAGTCTTGAGCAAAAGAAGCTCAGCAATCTTGCCCTGACACTGAGTTGAAGCATCAGGACTGGCGCGAATGCGCATGCGACGGTGTGCACGCATGCGCAAGCACACACACACACACACACACACACACACACACACACACACACACACACATTCAACCACACCGGAATGAATAAGTGGTTGAAACTGGTGATATAGATGGCAGGACCATTTCACAATATGACATTAGTGATTGTTCCCTATTTCTGAGGCATTTTCATGCAATAAGGTTAGAACTAGCAAAATGTGAGTCTTTCTTGGCTAGCATAAATTCTTTTGTGAGACTCTTATCCTTATAAATTATACTCTGGGAGTTCCGGGAAGATAGCGGAGGAGAAGCTGGAATCTGAACAAGCTCTTGCATAGAAAACAGTTTCAGAGTTCCAGTGAACAGTCCCAAGCCAGAGAATCACACCAAGTGTGCCATCACAGGACAGAGAGTTAGTCAAGAGAGGGGAAGCCAAGCAGACACATCTGAGCAGCTGCCGCTGCGGCGGCAGGGTCGCAGCGGCGACCACCGCCGCCGCGGGGCATACCTGAGACGCAGTCCGGGACGAAGGAGCCAGACGCAGCGGATGAGCGGATTCTACTCAACACCAGCAAGAACCGACAAGGAGCGGACAACTTCATCCTGCACTTTGCAGACCAGAGACGACCCGGGATCCAAGACTCGGCTTGAGTAGAAGCCCCACTTCCTCACTCCTTCTCTGGGAGCAGAGGAGGGAAGGCCACCCCTCCCCCCCCAGCACCGGTGATCTCCATCTTGAATACCGACAAAGCTCGGAGGAGCGGCTAGCTCCAGCTCAGGCCTTGGAATAAAACGAGTCATTTAGCAGGTCACAAGAACTTAACGGCGAAGTGACCTCACAGACTCAGTTCCATCCAGAGAAAAGTCACCCAGCTCAGGCGCCAGCCATTGGAGTGGCTCTCCTCACCGGGTAACCAGAGCCAGAGGCTGCCCCGCCCTCTAGCAGCCACCACAATCAATTGAAAAACAGAAACCCTGAGAATGGCTCCAGGCTGGGTGCTGTGAGTTTTTTTTCACAAAATAGCCCCAGGGAAAAGCTACTGTTCCTTGAAAGGCCTCAACTCTACCCAGAACCTAGCCTCATCACTGCATCCCCCTCTTTTGTGATTCTCAAAGCAGATCACCCTCCCAGTAAACTAACCTGGGAGGGGGAATCTCAAAATCTTGGGTAAAGCAGAGCATTTTTCTGCCTGTTCCAACAAACTGACTTAAGAAACCAATCAAGCCACAGGACCTCAAGCTGACCAGAGACTCCAACCAGACTCTGGTTACAGACAAAAGGGAGATACAGGACTCTTCCCACCCCTCCCAAAAAAAAAAAAAAAAATCAAAGAACTTTTTTTTTTTTCTTCTTCTTTTCTTTTTTTCTTTTTCTTGTTTTGTTTTTTTTCATTTTTTGTTACCTTATATATATATAAAATTTTTTTTTTGCTTTTCTAAAACTTCTATTAATCTTTAATTTTTGCCTCTTCTGAAAAAATAATTGTTTTCCATTAACTTTTTTTTTTTTCTCCTCTTATAATTTTTATTTTAGGAATACGTGAATGTGTGTTTTCTTTTCTTTTCTTGTCTTCTTTCTCTTTTTCTTTCATTCTTAATTATCTTTTTGTTTTTTTTCTAGCTCTACTGAACTTCTGATCTTTTCTTCTCACTTTCCTATCCTTTCCATCTTTTCCTCTTTGTTCATCTTTATGTGACTTAACTCTTGTCCTGCATATCCTCAGATAAACCCGTAGTTAACCAGTAGACCCTATCCCCCATTGTGTACACACTTAATCCACAAACTTATTACTCAATTCAAAACCTCTGAGACTTAAATTCATTAATAGCAGTACTACCTCTTTATACCTATATAATATTTTAAGCATTTTTTTTAAAGTTTTTCTCATCTCCTCTATGTCCCTCCCTTTCTCTCAACATATTCATATTCCTCTATAAATAGATGGTCTTTTAATCTCTAAGATAACATTAATTTTTACGTTTCTATTTTTTTTTCTGGTCTCTTTTCATTCCCCTTTCCCTTTCTTCTTTTTCTCTCTCTCTCTACTTACATCCTACCCAACCTATTTCCTGCATTGTGATTAGGACATAGTTAACTCTCCCTGTGCCTCCCCACACCAATCTATTCCTATTTTTTACCCACATCTCTCCCTAACCCTAATAATTTCTTGTTTTCCAAATTCCTCTCTGCGGTTCGAAGTCCTTTAACATATAGTTGTTTGATGTCGAATAGATGTATCTGTTGAACTAGATTGTATCTGTAGACTATTGACTGTACAAATGCAAACTTTGGTTGATGGTTGCCTTAAGATAGTGTTCTAGCACAAAACTGGTGCTATCTTCATCTCAAATGGGCAGAGTAAGCCGGAAAAACACAAGAAAAATGGCAAATTCGGGTATCTCAATTCCCAATCCTGATAATCAGGGGTTAGAACAGATAACGAATAATCCAGAGGACAGTTCCCAAACAGCTCTACAAACACTGCTGGCAAACATGATAAATGAAAAGTTTGACAACGTACAAAGGACTCTGTATGAGCGTGATAGGGAGAGAGAGGAGGCATCCCAGAAGTTTATACAGGAATATCATAAGCGTGAGGAAGCTACTCAAAAACCGATACAGGATTTGCGTGAACAACTTGAGAATACTCAAAGAGAAAGGGAGGAATGGCGTGAGCAGGCTGAGAACACTCAAAGAGATCTGCAGGAATCCCACGAACGGGAGGAAGCTAATCAAAGAGTAATACAGGAATTGAGAGACCAGATAGAGAACACACAAAGATCACTAAAGGCATTCATGGAATCCATTAACAAAGAGCTGAAGGAAGTCAGGGAGACCACTAAGGGAATGCTGAATGGAACCCAACAGAAGGAATGGGAGCCCAAAGAAACCATAACCAATCAACTAAGTGATTTGAGGACAAACACTGAACACCAAATTAAGGAAGTAAAGAAATTCATACAAGACCTAAAACAGAGCTTCAACAAAGAACTTGAAGCCATCAAAGCTGACCAACTAGAAGGAAAAGAGATAAAAAACAAAGTAGAGAGTCTTGACAGCAGGTTAAACCATGCAGAAGATCAAATCTCAGGGATTGAAGACAGCCTAGATATTATAGAGAAAGAACATACAACCATCCAAGACAAGTCCAAGAAGTATGATAGATCTATCCAACACCTGGAAGACACCATCAGAAGGCCTAATCTAAGGATAATGGGTGTAGAGGAGCACCTAGAAACAGAAGTTAATGGTCTAGGAAATCTGTTTAACAGGATCCTAGCAGAGAACTTCCCAAACATGCAAAAAGATAGGCCTGTCCAGATACAAGAAGCCTTTAGAACCCCAAATAGACCAGACCAGAATAGGACATCCCACCGTCACATTATAATCCACACAGGATCAACTCAGAACAAGGAAAAGATCCTTAAAGCTGTCAAAGAGAAAAGGGTAATCACTTATAAAGGGAAACCAATTAGAATCACCTCAGATTTCTCAGCAGAGACAATCAAAGCAAGAAGAGCCTGGAATGATGTATGCCATGCCCTAAAAACAAACAACTATCAACCAAGAATACTGTACCCAGCTAAACTCTCCTTCATAACTGAAGGCCAAATAAAAACCTTCCATAGCAAAGAAAAATTGAAACAATACATCTCCACCAAACCAGCCCTACAAAAGATTCTTAAAGATGTCCTACACATAGAAAACCAACAAGACTGCAATAAAGGCCAAGAAACTGCACCCAAACTGAGAATCCAAGAACCATAGGAAGAACCCAGTTTTCGCAGCCCCCAAGAAGGTAGATAACATGGCAGGAACTCCCAAATACCTCTCAGTCCTATCTCTTAATGTTAACGTATTGAACTCTCCAATTAAGCGACATAGACTGTCTAGTTGGATTAAAAAAAAAGACCCTTCTATCTGCTGCCTGCAGGAGTCACATCTTGCCCGTAAAAACAAACACATTTTCAATGTTAAAGGCTGGAACAAAATCTACCAAGCAAACGGACCACATAAACAGGCGGGAGTTGCAATCCTAATATCAGATAAAATAGACTTCAAATTAAAATTCGTGAAAAGAGATAAAGAAGGTCGCTACATACTAATTAAAGGATCTCTCCTTCAGGAGGATATTACAATTCTAAATATCTATTCGCCAAACAATGGAGCACCCAAACTTATCAAAGAAACACTACTTTCCCTCAAATCCCATATAGATCCAAAGACATTAATCGTTGGGGATTTTAACACACCACTCTCCCCACTAGATAGATCAACTCGGCAAAAACTCAACAGAGAAACCGCAGATCTAAACAGCTGCATAGATCAACTAGACTTAACAGACATTTACCGAACATTTCACCCAGCAGCATCAGAATACACGTTTTTCTCAGCAGCACATGGAACGTTTTCTAAAATAGACCACATTTTAGGCCACAAAGCAAACTTGTCTAAATTCAGAAACATTGAAGTTATACCTTGCATTCTCTCTGACCACAAGGGAATAAAGTTAGAACTCAACACCAAAAGCCACCAAAGAAAGTCTGGTATTACATGGAGGCTGAACAACACACTGCTGAATCATGAGTGGGTCATGGAAGAGATTAGAAAGGAAATTCAAATGTTCATGCTATTCACCAAAAATGAACACACAAAATACCAGCTCCTCTGGGACACAGCAAAGGCAGTACTCAGAGGCAAGGTTATAGCTCTGAGCTCCTACATCAACAAATTGGAGAGATCTGAAACTAACAATTTAATGACACATCTAAACCTCCTTGAAAAAGAGCAGCAAGATAAACCCCAATCCAGTAGACGGAAAGAAATAATCAAAATTAAATCAGAATTAAATGAATTAGAATCCAAAAAAACTATAGAAAGAATCAACAAAACAAAGAGTTGGTTCTTCGAAAAACTTAACAAAATTGACAGACCCTTAGCAAATCTTATCAGAAAAAGAAGAGAATACACCCAAATTAATAAACTCAGAGATGAGAATGGAAACATCACCACGGAAACAAGCAAGATTCAGAACATTATAAGGGAATACTTCTCAAAACTTTATGCTAATAAGTTTGAGAACTTGACAGAAATGGACCTCTTCCTAGCAAATATTGACATGCCAAAACTAAACCAAGATGAGGTAAACTATCTTAACAGGCCCATATCAAGCATTGAAATAGAAACAGCAATAAGAGACCTCCCAGCTAAGAAAAGTCCAGGACCAGATGGTTTTACAGCGGAATTTTACAAGGCCTTCAAAGCAGAGCTCACACCAATTCTCCTCCAACTCTTCAATGAAATTGAAAGAGAAAGCTCACTACCGAACACATTCTATGAAGCCATCATAACCCTCATCCCAAAACCAGGCAGGGACTCATCAAAGAAAGAGAACTATAGACCCATTTCTTTGATGAACATTGATGCAAAACTTCTCAACAAAATTTTGGCCAACCGACTTCAACAATTCGTCCAAAAAATCATACACCACGATCAAACAGGATTCATTTCAGGGATGCAAAGCTGGTTCAATATACGCAAATCAATTAATATTATTCATCACATCAACAGGAGCAAGAATAAGAACCACATGGTTATCTCAATAGACGCAGAAAAAGCATTCGACAAGATCCAACACCCCTTTATGATGAAGGTTTTGGAAAAATTAGGAATCCATGGAACATTCCTCAATACAATAAAGGCTGTATATGACAAACCTACAGCCAGCATTATACTCAATGGTGAAAAACTAAAGCCATTTCCTCTTAACTCAGGAACAAGACAAGGATGCCCACTCTCTCCACTTCTCTTCAATCTAGTATTAGAATGCCTAGCTACAGCAATAAGACAAGATGCAGATATAAAGGGGATCCAAATAGGGAAAGAAGAAATAAAACTCTCCCTCTTTGCAGATGACATGATCTTGTATTTAAAGAATCCCATAGACTCCACTCCCAAATTACTCAAGCTGATTCAAAACTTTGGCAAAGTAGCAGGTTATAAAATTAACCCCCAAAAATCAATGGCTTTTCTGTATGCCAACAATGAGAAAAGTGGGGCTGAAATTAGGAAAGCAACTCCATTTGTAATAGCCCCACAAAAAATAAAATACCTCGGAATTAACTTAACTAAAGAAGTGAAGGACCTCTATGATGAAAACTTTAAAATCTTGAAAAAGGAAATCAACACAGAACTTAAAAAATGGCAAAACCTCCCATGCTCCTGGATTGGAAAGATTAACATCGTGAAAATGGCAATACTTCCCAAGGCTATCTACAAATTCAACGCAATACCTATCAAAATTCCACCCTCATTCTTCAAGGAAATAGAAGAGGCAATCCAAAAATTCATATGGAACAATAAAAGACCCCGAATAGCAAAAACGCTCATCAACGGAAAGAACACTGCTGGAGGAATATCAATACCAAATTTCAAACTCTACTATAAAGCCATAGTAATCAAAACAGCTTGGTATTGGCATAAGAACAGACCTCAGGACCAATGGAATAGAATTGAAAACCCAGAAATGAACCTAAAGACCTATAGCCATCTAATCTTCGATAAGGGAGCTAAAACAATAGAATGGAAGACAGACAGCCTCTTCAGTAAATGGTGCTGGCAAAACTGGTTAACTACATGTAGAAAACTAAAGCTAGATCCTTATATATCACCCTGCACCAGAATCAACTCCAAATGGATCAAAGACCTTGAACTCAAAGCAGACACTCTGAAAACATTACAGGATGGAATAGGAGAAACCCTGGGTCTCCTTGGCTCAGGCCGAAATTTTCTGAATAGAGACCCGGAAACACAACAAATCAAAGAAAGGCTGGACAAATGGGATTGTATAAGGTTGCAGAGCTTCTGCAGGGCAAATGACATAGCTAGCAAGATCAATAGAAAGCCCACGGACTGGGAGAAGATCTTCACTAGCCATACAACGGACAAGGGTCTCATATCTAAAATATACTTGGAACTCAAAAAATTAAACCACCCAACAACAAATCCTCAAAGAAACAACTGCCCAATAAGTAAGTGGGCGAAAGACTTAAAGAGAAGCTTCTCTGAAGAAGAAAGAAGGATGGCCAATAGACACATGAAGAAATGCTCAACCTCCCTAGCCATAAAAGAAATGCAAATCAAAACAACATTGAGATATCACCTCACTCCAGTTAGAACAGCAAAAATCAAGAACTCTAACAACAACAGATGCTGGAGGGGATGTGGACAGAAAGGAACCTTACTTCATTGTTGGTGGGAATGTAAACTTGTTCAACCACTTTGGAAAGCAGTATGGAGGTTCCTCAAAAGACTCCACATAGAGCTCTCCAATGACCCAGCAATCCCACTTTTGGGCATTTACTCAAATGATCACAAACAAGGCCACACTAAAGCTACCAGCACAACTATGTTTATTGCAGCATTATTTACCATAGCTAAGACATGGAACCAACCCAGATGCCCCTCAGTAGATGAATGGATCAAGAAGATGTGGTATATATACACAATGGAATTCTATGCCTCCATCAGAAAGAATGACATTTCTCCATTTGTTAGGAAATGGAAAGGCTTGGAAAAAATTATATTAAGTGAAGTAAGCCAGGCCCAAAGAAACATAGGTCCCATGGTTTCCCTTATTTGCAATATCTAGTATAGGTATGAGTCAAGCGGAAAAAGTCAGATAATGTGATGTTAGGAAAACGAAACCTCAAATATGTATTTTAATGTTTTTGTTTCTTTCATGCATGTGTTTCTAACGCATTTATAAGATTATTTCTTTGTTGCTTTGTATGTCCCTCTCCCACAGTGTAACCCCCGCTTTCACTATATTTGATGTCAGTATAACATGTGGAGGAGATGGGGACAAACAAGTCGTTTAAGGATTCAGGTGGACCTGTTGCAACAATGAGAAGTACAAAATGTCATGTCAAAACCAGCTTTACAATGTCGGTGGGGGGGGGGGGTATGCTTGGGTGGGGGAGATGGGGGAGGCTGGGAAGGGAGGTGAAGGGTAAACAAAGGAGGAGGCTGCAATGCTTGGTAAGAAATGTATGCATTATCCTGCCCATGTAATTGTAACCCCTCTGTACAGTATGTTCTCAAATAAAATAAAATTAAATTAAAAAAAATAAATAAATAAATTATACTCTGCTAGACAGGCATGGTGACTCATGCATAGAATCACAGCTATTTGGGTTGTGAACAAGGTTAGCCCATGCAAAATGTAATGAGACCTAACCTGACCCCAACAACAAGAAGCCATGTATGGTAGTGCGTACCTGAAAGCCAACCTTTACAAGAGGTATCATTAGGAGGAACCTGTCTGAGACAGGCTTTGTCAAAATCTCAAGAGAAATAATCTAAAAACAAATAGCTGATGATGTAGTTCAAGTGACTCTGAGTTCAAAATTCAGTACCAATGTGGGAAAAGATAATATTTCTTAAGTAGGCTACTGCTTTGAGGAGGAATACATGAGTTTTAGAAACTCAAGTTATATAAATAATTACCCTATGGTTTTCCTGAGGGAATTATATGAAGTGATTTGTGTAAATGGTGAAAATTTGCCCATATTTTTATATGATTGTGTGTGAGATTTTAAAGCCCAAGGCGCATGCTTTTCTGGCTTGTCACTGAAACACGTTTTATTAAGAATTATGTATAATTTGCAGTTAATAAAATAAAAATGACAAATTTCTACTTAATTTTACTTAATGTAAAAATATGAATTGATATATGGAATTCCTTAGACATAGAATTGTGTTGATTGGTAATGTTTAGGCAAATTTGGAAATAATAAGTTGATACAATTTCTAATGTCCAGTATCTCATTTATTTATAAGAGTAAAAAGAACTGAAAATTTCAAGTCTTAGTCTTTATTTTTTTTAAGTTAAATTTTTTGTTAGTTATTTGCCTTAAAATAGCTTATTAATTTCTTTGGGCCTGGCTTACATTACTTAATATGATTTTTTTCCAAGTCTTTCCATTTCCTTACAAATGGGACGGTGTCATTCTTTCTGATGGAAGTATAGAATTCCAATGTATATATACCACATTTTCTTGATCCATTCATCTACTGAGGGACCTCTGGGTTGGTTCTATATCTTAGAAGTAGGTCCCATGGTTTCCCTCATTTATAATAATTAGTACATGTCTAGGATAATTCCAGCAGACTAGCTCAATAGCTATGAACATATGACCAGATAAAATCGTCCAAGACATGGACACAGACATTTTTCTTTGCTGCTGCTGTTTTTAATGTAATATGTGATTTCTTTTTTCTTTTGTGTTTTCCCCCCTATGCTTTATCTCCTGTTGTCACTGTATCTGAGTTAGTATCCTCGTATTGTATATATGTTTGTCTGAATTAGGAAAGCAAAGGGGAACAAAAAATAGTGAGACAAAGGACACTGTGGGGACCAATGCAACAATGATATTTACATGACAATATGTAGGAAATGAGGGCAGAGAAAGTAGGCGATAAAAGAGGGAGCAGGCAACAAGTTTGGTAAGAAATGTACTCACAGCCCTACTTATGTAACTGTAACCCCTCTGTACAACACCTTGACAATAAAATTAAAACAAACAAATAAATAAAAACTACAAAAAATGTAGTTTACTAGATATTATTCACTGTAGAGAAAAATCTTAGTTTTCCCAATGTGTAAAAGTAAACATGCATTTTCTTGGGGAAACTTTACATTTTATATGAAAATACAAATTTTAAATAATACTATACATGCACAAATTCAACATAAATAAGAGTATAAAAAGCTGATTTTTTTAAAAAAATTCTAAACAATACTTCCACGTGTGCTTCTAGAAAACTCTTGAAAACACTTTCAAGGATATATAATTGGTAATAAGTTAACTTATTTAATCAAAACTCAGTGCAGCTTAGGTGTATTAATATTATGCTCCAACAGAATCCCCTGGAGTGAGCTTTATTGCTTAAACTGTGGAAAGGTCACACATTTACAGCATATTATCGTGTATCAAAATAATTACATTCTTCTTGTCAGCTGGGGAAATAGAAAGGTAAGATCTATAATATCTGTAATTAAATTTAACCTTCTTAATGGAATATTAGTGATTTGGGATTTACTCCCAACATTGATTAAGAAGGTATTCCTTTCTTATGTACTTGTATAAATTATTCAACGTGCAAAAACTGTGACCAGTTCCTTGATTATTTCTAGACACCAATTATCACATGCTTTTCAAACAGATTGTGTCTAATTTCTAAATGTCAAGCTACACATGAGAAATAGAAATGAAAATTCATTTTTCTCCAGCTTTTCCTTTGTGTAATTAACTGGCATTATTGATCTTTCTATCCACAATATTTATATAACAATATTATTTTCCTTAAAAATAACTCATTTCAGATACTCATATATTGAAGACAAAAAAGCTAATTGTGAATATTTAGTTCATAATTATTAAGAATCACCCAGGACTTATTACTCTCAAGTGTACTAAAAGTTAATTTCCATTTATCAAATAAGATACTTAATTTCAGAATATGGAGATGTCAATATGTCCAACTTGATTTTGAAATAAAATGTTTCAGAAAAGATTCTTATACAAGGTACTACACATATATTGAATCTGCAGAAATGGAAGGAATTTTAATTATGTTAAAAATTAGTACTAGTGTCTCATTCCTATAATCCTAGCTATTCAGGAGGCTGAGTTCTGAGTATCACAGGTCAAAGCAAGCCTAAGCAGGAAAGTCTATGAAAGGGACTATTATCTCCAATTAAATACTCAGAAAAAGCCAGAAGTAGCTCTGTGGCTCTACTGGTAGTGTGCTAGACTTGATCACAAAGAGTCTCAGGGAGAGCATCCAAGGCCTGAGTTCAAGTCCCAGGGCCTGGAGGAAAAAAGAAAATCACTCAGATGTGTTTTGATCCCAACTTGTTTGGCAACATGAATAACAATTTTAACCTAAAATTACATTTAAATTATTATTATTACTTCAAATTCCTTAGTGTTTGAATCAACTATCATACTAGTATTATTACTAGTATTAGCTACTAAAACAATTGACTAAGATAATTGACTAATTTGCATAAATGTAATGCCAATGCTCCATGAACTTTATTGTCATGAATTCTGGCATATTTGAAACTGACAGTTCTATCCTGGGAAGTCACTTTGTCTGATATGCAATATCTGCTTCAAGTTTCTCAAATTTTATGTTAACACTACTAAAAATCTTCATACAATATCTAAAATTAGAAATGGCAAAAACCAGCCTAGGAAAGAACAAAAAATGTTCAATCTCTCAGAAGACCCAGTGTTCAAAGTCTATGTTATGACAAGTGTTGTACAGAAATAATTGTTTGGTTCCAGGGAAATTCACATCAGACAAGTGTATCTTCAAAAGCAGAATGTCACTTTCCACTGTTATTTGATGGAGAATGACTTAATATGAGAATAGGTAACAGAAAGGCAAGTAAGTAAATGTTTCTTTACAAAAGAGTCTGCATCTTGTATATACATTTTTCTAATTTGGGCAGGTGAAGAGAAATAGCAAAATGATGAAATAAGGATACAGGATGACCCATTGTAACAATGAGATGTACAAGACACTAAATTGAAAACAAACTTCACAACTTTGGGGGAGGGGGCAAAGTGGGGGGGAGGAGTTGAGGAGGTAGGGAGGAAAGGGATTATAGGGAAAAAACAAAGGATGGGGTAAGAATTCTCAATAGAAAATTGACTCATTACCTTGTTCATGTAACTATAACCTTTCTGTACAGTATCTTTACAATAAAAATATAAATTTTAAATTTAAAAAGGAACTATGATAAAAGAGTCAAAAGATTTTATTTCATTCTTCCATTATACTTCCTTACCCCAACTTGATACTCTGAATTTCTATGTGTGTTTCAGTCTCTCAGAAAGCAAAGATGAAGAAGTTTGGCTTTATAGTTATATTAATGTTCTTTGTTGACTACATAACCACACTTTGTCCTGACTCAGACAGGGAAAAACTAGTCTTCCACAGTTATTGTGGTCAAGGTCCAAATTCTGGCCTAAGTGTAGCCAGAACGTGTGGCTTATTAACAGGCATGAACATGTGCTACCCTAATTCTATTCCTCTTATCCATTACTTTAGAAGGAAGTAAATAACGTCACTATGATTACATATCATTATTTGATATGTAATATTTGAGTTCATCCTAGTAAGGTTTCCACCTCTATCAAGAGTTTAAAAAATTGGTATATTAACTCTGAGCTATCTTCACTTAAATTACAGATAGTTTATAGAAATGAACAAGTCTTTCAGATATGTCAGATTTCAAAACTCCCCTAGGAACAAATATAGACATTAGGTAAGAGGAACAAATGGATTATTCAAGTGTTTTCAGGGTACAATCAAAATGAGTAAAATGAGTACCCATATCTCAGAGAAATAATGGCACTGTGAGATTTGTAATCATTTGTCACTATTGTCATTCAGAACATTGGCTGAAACATAATGCTCAGGATGTGAATGGAAAAGAAAGGGAATGCCTGAGATTTCTGGACTTTATTGAATTAAGGAGACATAAAATTAATGTGTTTTTTTTTTTTACCAAATACACTGAAAATCAAAGACTTGAAAAAAATCAATACATTATTCTGATATCCACAGTTTTTTACTTTGAAACTTTTTGTGAAGGTATAAGTTGTTGATGTGATTCTATTGTGAGAAAAATGCATTTCGATCAGAAAAGAAGACACAGTTGTAATAAAAATGTTTAAAAAGTGAAATTTCAGTAGCTCATGTACATAATCCTAGCAACTCAAGAGGCTGATATCTGAGAATCTCTGTTCAAAGCCAGCCAAAGCAGGGAAGTCTATGATACTTGGACCTCCAATTAATCACACACACACACACACACACACACACACACACACAAACACACAATGCTGGAATTAGAACTATGGCTCAAATGGTAGGGCCTCAGTCTTGAGCAAAAGAGCTTAGGGACAGCACCTGTCCACAGTTGCATGGCCCTAGATAGCTGCAAACCTTAAAAACTCTGCCGCCTTTTAAGTGGGAAGCAGAAAATCTTGCTATGAATGAACTGGAGCTACAAAGCATTCCTGTATCTACAGCCGTGGCAATACTATGGACCCAGGACAAGATGTGAGGTATATTCCAGAGCACACACCGTCTAATAGCTGCACAGGGATGTCTCTTAACTGCTTCCAGACATGCTCTGAGCTTCACTGTCCCTTGGAGTTGCTCTGACCTGACAGAACTTGTCCTGTCGAATTAAACCATTGACCCTGTCCAGAACCTTAGCTGACAACTGATCTCCATACCAAAGTGGAACCCACATAGTTTCAATACTGAAGCAGGATTAATGATGGTGGCATCCCTATATATTCAATTAATGATTATGTAAGATACATCTATCCAAAATCAGTAGATTCTGTGTGAATTTAAAGTATAAATTGAATCTAATGGACTTTGTATATTGAACTTTTATATATATATATATATATAGTATAAGCACCAAAATAATGATTAGTTTACTATTAGTAAAGCACAGATTTAAGTATTATCTAAGAAGCTCTAAATTATCTTCTGAGATTTGATGAACTGCCTGAAATACCTGAAGAATTCAAAGTAGCCATTATAAAGCTTTTAAGGATTACCTCCAATGTGGGCAGAAACCAGTGAATTCTCCATGTAGGGATGACTGATGATGTAAAGTGAGTGTTAACCCATCAGAAAACATATTCATGGTGCTCATAGGCACAGCACATCCACATAACATCCTGAGCCCTATGTGACTTTGCCTCCAGCTTCCTGAAGGTCAAGAGGAGACAGAGAGGCACAAGCTCCCAGGCAGAGCACGGCCCTGTGTCCAATGTATGAACGCCTGTGTAATTACAAGGCAGGAAGTCCTAGGAGCTTCAATTCCCAAGAACAGTTCCATGACCATCTCTTTCTTCAGAATGTGCATAGCTCGACTACTGAAGATCTGATCACTTTATTCTTTACATCACCATGAAACTTTATGATATAGGGGAAATCACAAGGCAAACAATCATTGACATACATGTTTTATGTTTTCTTAAATATATTCCATTGTTATTGTAAGGTGATGTTCAGAAGGGTTACAGTTACATAAGTCAGGTACATTTTTAAAAATCATATCAACCTTTTAATCTCTCCCTCCCCCTCTCCCTCCTTCTTTCCCTCCACCTTTCCCCCCCCCCTACAGTTTTTCCTGCCAGTCCCCTAGTTCATTTTCTACATAGTGTCTAGTGAGGAACATAGCTATATTTGTTCACCCATTCTCTCACCATTTCTGTGCCCAACCTTACCATCCCCAAGATAGATAAATGAACAATGATAGACAACAAGAAAACCAAAACAGCAACAATCCCTGCTCTCATATCTCAGTTGTAGTAATTGTTAGGAATACGTAATGAACTCAAGTATCCAGATTTCTTTATACAACATACTTTCTCACAAGGTATAGAGGATATAACAAAACTTAAATCTAAAAAGATACCCCGGAAGAAAAGAAATTGAAAATGGCAAGTGTGTACAATGGATGCTATTGCAGTCAGGCTTCACCAGGGAGCTGCAATAATTCTCAAAAATGATTATTCATACTGATCTTTGTTAAGAAGCTATTGCTATTCTGTTTTGAATGATGCAAAATGTACTGGAAATGGTGGAATTCTATAAGGAAATAAAGATCACTTTTTAACCTTTGATGAATGAAACCATTGAGATAATGATTCTAGAATTTGCTAGTTGAAATGTTACATCCAGATCATCTTGTATACAGAAATCTGATTTTTTTTTGGTTTGTGTTTTTAGAAAAACAAATGTTCTTGGCACCACAGAGCTCCTCTAAGAGTTCACCATAGGTCCCAATCATTATATGGTGCCTATTTAGCACTGTCCTTTCTTGGCCAGTGCCTGTTCATATGCTATTCTTCCCACAGCTGTCTTTTTTTGTCGTTTGCAGTAAGTCCTGCGGTGCATATTTTCTTCTCTGTTGCCTGTGATTGAGAACAGATGTTGTATGCCTTTATAATTGTCTTCAGGAAATCCAGAGGCTTTTGAGTAGCTCTGTGCACCTTTCCTAATCTGAGAGGTTAGCAGCATGCTTAGAAGCCCATGAACTATAAAGCTTCCTATGATAGTAAACGGTCATCTGCATTCCCGGGGCCAGCTGCTCCCCTGGCATTGCTTAGAGAGGAGCAATTAGCACTAGGCAAAGATTTGTCACAACAGGTACTAATGCCTTACTGAAAGAAGGGCATTTGGGGTCTTCCACCAGACAAGTACAGAGCTAGGAAAGATGAAAGGTTTCTTGGTGGAAAGAACTTGTCATTTTACTTATTCTATATTTTTTAACACAAAAAGTTAATGCCTGATTTTTAGTTGCATATTATCAAAGACAGGGGAAAAATAGTTTATTCTTTTTTTCGTGAGTCATCAAAATCCACAATGTATTTTCATAGGTAACAATGATTTTTAATAAGATTAAATAGGATAATAGGGGAAAATAGTCTAACAGAGAGCCTTCTATGCAAATGCTTCATTGTTTTCTTTGGAGAACTTTAGATAAACTTATTCAGATGAGTTATAGATAATAAAAACAACCTATCTGAATATGTATATATGAATATTTAATATAACATAGAGTACAAACTTATGAACATCAATAACTTTATTTGCTTTACTCTCAGGAGAAGTCTTTATTCTGCTTTCAGATAATACAATTAGAAGAGAATTGCATTTGATTGTGTGTGTGTGTGTGTGTGTGTGTGTGTGTGTGTGTGTGTGTTTCTGGGCATTGAGATCAGGGCCTTTCAAATGTGAGGCAAACACTGTCCTTACTAAATTGCCTGGATGCTTTATACAGAAAAATCTACAGTCTTCCTACTTAATATAACTCTTAACCACATAAGAAACTCATGAAGTGGATGTGAGGGTTCTTAAAATGTGTGGTTCAATTGAGAGAAATAGACAATAATGTTTTATTTTCCAACTCAAAACATCAAATGTCTATTCAAAGATCTACATCGTGTTAACTGGGTGCTATCTCTATTTGTCTTGGATTTATTCAGTGCCATCTGCCTGTTAATTTTGCCCTTACCACATGAATTAACATATAAATGTTGATGTTAATATTTTCAGTATCAGAAAAAATTACTTGAATTTATCTAGATTTATATTTTTACTCAGATTATGTCACTTTTATTCTTAGAAGGTCAATCTCTTTCATAGATACATGCAGTTTGGAGTTTGTTTCTTTTAAGGCTTTGATCATCTGTTTCTTCCATGTCACTTACCCATTTACTTTGAGTTAAAAATATAAAATTGGATTTCTTAATTCATTTTTTACTGTCCAGAAGGCCTGTAGTGTAGAAATTCTTTTCCTTTCCTTTTCATATTTTTTGTTCATTTTGTGCCAGAACTGCTGATGAAATTCTTTGAACTCTTAAAACCAAGCCTCACTGAGAACAGAATCTGGTGTCATTTTGATTTCAGCCTTCACTGGATATAGCTTGTTAGGTTTTCGATAATTTGATTAATTTTGAAAACAGCTTGTTTATATAAATAGTTCTAATGAATAGTTCTCACAAATAGTTCTTATATTTGTAATAAAGTTTTTATATTTTTCCTGTTTTATAAAAGACATAAAACAGGAAAAATGCACAATCTCTACATTTTACATATATATATATGTGTATATATATATTACATATACTAAGTTATTCAGGGTCAGATTTGTTCTTTTTTGCTATAGATTGGTATAACTTTACTAAAACTGCTTTGCACATTCATTGAGATGCATCCCTCAAATGTGTGCTCTCATGAGCATGCAGGTCACAATGTGTTCATATTGTGAATAGAATAGAATAGGATAATAAATATATATATACATATATATATGTATATATATAGCCTTCATGGTTATATCATATAGGACTCTTTTCTAATATTTGTTTTCCATTAAGCATTATTGCTCTAATATAATTCCAATGGAATATTTTGTGCAGTCATACTTTTTTGAAAAATTTCAAGATTTCTCCTGTGTTTCAAGCTATGGAGCAATTTTGTAGTTGAAAACAATTAGATAGGTATGTCCCTCCCTCACGGTATAACCCTGTTTTCACTGTATTTGTTGTTAATTTGGGGAGGGGAATGGAAAAAGCAAATTGTTTAAATAGGGATACAGGTGGAGCCATTGCAACCATGAGATGTACAAGACGCTATGTCAGAAAATGAACTTTACAATTTAGTGGGGGGAGGGAAGGGAGGGAGTGTAGTTGTGGAGATGGGAGGGAAGGGATGGTAGGGGAAAAGCAAAGGAGGAGACATGATGCTTGATAAGAAAGGTACTCATTACCTTACTCATGTAATTGTAAATTTTCACAATAAAAAACTTATTTAAAAAATTAGATATTTTTATCAATAGCATTAAACAAAGGTAGTTACTTTATTGCAATATGATGTACAAACATCCAGTGTCTCCATTGATCCTTACATCCTATTATTGTCCTCATAAATGATTATATAACTTTTATCATTTTTAATTTACTGAAACATCTTTGCTATTATTCTTTGGCAGACCTTGATGAATAAACCACCTTTTGTAGACATATGTAAGTTTAGAATGAAAAGAAAGATTTTTATTTCTTTATCTGTTCTGACTCCTACTCTGATGAACTCTCTGAAGTTGTATGTATCTCTAGGAGTTAACGTAGCTCCATACTCATTTCCCCAGCAACATCGCTGTTGTGGGATTAAGATCTTCTTGTGCTGCAGTGTGAAATGTGCTCCAAGCACATAGCTGATTTCAGGATGATCTCTGTCTGGGACCATGGCCTTCTGATGTCCACCCCTTAATGTAATGCATCAGTTAGCTCCACACACGCAATCTTATGGTAATATGTGGTGACATATTTGCAGGAGGACGAACTACATAACTATCTTCATATAGTAAAACTGGAATTATCTTATATCATTGCCCACACCCTTGATCACTAGGATATACATGATAAGCTCCAATACTTTCGGAGAGTAGCAAGTTCAAGTATTCACAGTGGCTGCTGGGTCTAGACTCAGAACCAATGGGCAGTTCTGTTGCAAAGCTGGCAGACAGAGCAATGAGGATGGAGAGGGTTCTTTCTTACTCAAAGGAGATCATGTGTTTTTGTTCTTATATTAGGGAAATCTATCCTGTCTGTTGTGATTAAAATGTCATGATCATCCATAAGCAGCCTATGACCCAAATAATACTAGGACTAAGAATTTATGGTTGTATATACTCACCAGTAGTTAGTTCTATTAATTTTCTATATTTTGGTACTCTGAGATAAACATAATGATCTTTCATTGTTGCTTTAATTTGCAATTCCTAAATAATATAAAAGGTTGAACATATTTCATCCAGGTGTATCTTTGGAATGATGTGTATTCATGTAATGTATTCATATTTTTTAAACATCTTCTCTGTTTTTATTTTATGTTTAAAGTATTGTCTATAGTGATTAGATTTAAGTCCATTATTAGAAGTTCACGACCTTTCATGTTGTTGACATGTTCTTCAGATAATTTAATATTTTTCTGGAAATTTTATTATTATCATTATTTCATCAAATAATGTAGATCACAATTTTCATGTGTGTGTGTGTGTGTGTGTGTGTGTGTATGTACCTGTTCTCGGGATTGAACTCAAGGCCCGGGTACTCTCTGAGCTTTTATTTTGCTCAAGGATAATGTTCTATGAATTGAGACACAGTTCTTCTTTCAGTTTATTGGTGATTAATTGGAGATTAGTGTCTCATGAATGTTCTTAAAGCTGGCTTTGAACTGTGATCCTCAGAACTCTGCCATGAGTAGTTAGGATTACAGGTGGCATGAGCCACCAGTGCCAGGCTGGTTCATAGTTTTTGATCAAGCTAAAATGTATTTCAAAGAATGTAGCTTGGATTTTTTGGAGGAGGTTGTTTTGTTTTGTTTTGTTTCTTCTTCATGCTGTAAATTCCTTTCTATTCCTCTAGAGAAAGCCGTTTTTTCATACAATTACCAGGTAAAATGGCGTCTACTTTTCTCAATGATAGTAAATTTATGTGCCTCCTAATCCAAGTCCAAATATACTACAAAGAGGTAAAGACTCATTTAGTCCCTCAATCATTTGCTGACATGTGCAGAAAGACATGAAAATACTGCTCATATCCCATTATTCTCTGATGATGTAGACATATTCTGTCTATCCTGCAAAGTAAAAAGGATAAATGAGTGAGCATCTTTCTATGGTGTGTGTATGTGTGTGTGTGTGGTGTGTGTGTACATATGTGTATGTGTGTATGTCCCTTGCCAAATAGAAATATGTATATTTTCCATTTTTGATAGATTCTTGTTGCTTTTCATTTAGTTATTCTTTGTTTTTTAGTGATGGAAGCTTCTTACACAATTTCAACATTAATCTCTTCTAAGATAAAAAGAAAATATGTATTTTCTCTAGTTCTTTGTGCTGCCTCTTGTACTCAGTTGGTTGTTTTCTTTATTGTCTAGTTTAATTGAATCCGACATGTTTTTACATTTTGATGGGGATTTTGTTTGTTTGCACTCATTGTCATGGCACTGTCCCTGAGCCTCTTTGTGCTCGACACTAGCACTCTACCACTTGAGACACTGCACCATTTCTGGCTTTTTCTGAGTAGTTAATTGCTGATAAGAGGGTCACAGACTTTTCTGACCCAGCTGGCTTCAAACCATGATCCTCACATCTCATCCTCCTGAATAGATATAATTACAGGCGTGAGCCACAGGTACCCCCATTGTTTGTACTTTTGACATAATTTTAAGAAATAATTGCCAAGACCAATGTGTTGGCAATATGTTCTAAACCTTTTTTTGTCTCCTGAAAATTTTATAGTCTCAGGGATGACATTTAACATTTTAGTCTGCCTTGAGGTAAATTTTTTTGTCGTATAAGGCAAAGGACTGGATACAGACAGGGTTTCATTGATAAAAAGTGTTAAGTCAATTTCACTTTATTAAACTTGGCAAAGTTAGTGAGTTTACTCAAATATGTTATGCCTTCTGCCTTGTTCAAACTACTAATTTATTTCATCATAAATTATGCTATTAAAGATTCCAATAGTGGCTGAAAGATATAACATGCTTGTAATTTCCTTAGAATGTAAACTTCCATGAGTATAATTACATGAAAGTGCATTTGCTTAGTTTGTGTTGCAAGAAGTAATAACCACTTGCTACATGAGACTTCCTAACTTCAGAAGAATTAAAAGTAAATTACATATTTTTTCCTTCCATTGTAATAGTCACATTTTAGGTACTTGGTAGGTGCATGTGGTTTCTGGTTACTGGGTCACTAAAGCAAATATAGACTATTTCCATCCTCGCATAAAGTAATGTTGTATAGCCCTGGTTGACCTTGATGGATCTCAAACTCTGATTTGCTTTAGAATTGCTGAAAGGATTTCTTAAAATAGGATTTTTTTCTCCTTCCACAGTAGAACAAGGAAGTCTTGACAACTTGCATTTCTATGAAGCTCCCAAGTGATATTGGTATTGTTCCTCAGAAAACTGATGTAAATTATTGATCCATTTCAGAAACTCAGAAAATAGCAAACAAAAGTGTTCTAAGGACTGTAGGAATCAAGTATCCAATGAATTGTTTGGTGATAGTAATTCTGATGGCAAAGAGGGTAATTGGCTGCAGTAACTAGCATTTTGCTGCTATCTGCAGGTTGAAATGGATATAAGCTATTATGATTTCAGTCTTTGAAACAAACTTAATACTGTGACTAACAATAATCTTTGTTTTCTTTTTCTCTTTTATTGATTTTGCCATGGGGTTTCACAGTGACTTGCTCAGTTAATACATTTATAAGTAATAACTGAAGATGCTTAACTGAGCTATGCCTCTCTTCTTGAGCCTATAGCAAGAAAGAATTTGTCATCTAACTAATTAGCATTCATTTCCTAAGGTGCTTTTGGCAGAAGGACCTAAATTCCAATTAAAGCATATGACTGGGCAGTAGTGTCCCAGGATGGGGACTGTAGTAAAGGAGTTCTACAATCTGGGGGACTGGGATGGTAAGAGAAATTTATTACTTCACAATTCTAAAATTCGAATTTTACTATCAAAATGTTAACAGAACATCTTCTTTCTAAGTGTATGGAAAAGAATTTCTTCCATGACATAACTTGTTTCTTTTGGCATTTTTTGACTAGTAAAGCATTATTGCTTCTGTGGCTTTATTATTGTTTTCTGTGATTTCCTCATTCAAATAACATGGTTCTATAAGAAAACATCACATAGGACTAGCACACACCCAAATAAATTCATCTTAAGGTTACTACTTGTTTCCAAATGAATCCACATTTGTAGTTAATAAACATATTTGTAGCAAATTTGTAGCTAAAAAACATTGAAAACATATCAATACCATTATAAAGTAAAAAAAAAAGTTTCAGTGTAATTTGACTGGAGACAAATGGCATTCAAGGCACAGAAGTACACATATTTTTCTTTGAAAGAGGAAAAAGACAACATCAAAATTGATTTATTGATTCATTGAATTCACAGCTTAAAAAAAAATTAGGACGCTGGTGTCTCATGTCTGTAATCCTAGCTAGTCAGGAGGATGAGATCTGAGGATCATGGTTCAAAGACAGCCCGGGCAGGAAAGTCCATGAGACTTTTATCTCCATAAACCACTCGAAAACCAGAAGTAGAGCTGTGGCTCATGTGGTAGAGTGATCACCGTGAGCTGAAGGGCACAAGCAGAGCGCCTAAGCCTAGAGTTCAAGCCCCATGACCGACCCCCCCCCCCCCCAAAATTAGAAAATATGGGAACCTCCTATTAAATGAAAAAGTTTAGATGTTAGGGCAGGCAAAGTGGGACATGCCAGAAATGATAGCCACTGATACTCTTAAAGTGTGATTTTTAGGGTTGCCTTGGGGAAAAGTACCAAGCTTTATCTAAAAATTATATACAAATGAGAGGACAGAAGCACTAGAACTTTTATCTAACTTCAAAGGGGTTTTGGGTTCAACACAAGATAAAGTAAAAATATTTTACACAGAAGATAGTGTACTATGGCTGCCCACCTTTTCTTGGGTCTCTACAATTCTAAACAAATGAAACTTCAAGGGTGTGACTAAGAGACAGGAGTGTGGCTTGGAAAAGGAGGAGAGTTCAATAAGATACCACAGAGAAAAACCTGATAAAATTCAGAAATACTCAACTTTAGTTAAAAAAAAAGAAGAAACAATATACAAGATTCAGGGTACTGACATCAAATACAGTGAAAACAGGGGTTATACCACAGGGAAGGAACATACAAAGAAACAAAAAAAATCACTTTAGTAACAATAACAAGAAAGAAAGAAAGAAAGAAAGGAAGGAAGAAGGAAGGAAGGAAGGAAGGAGGGAAGGAAGGAAGGAAGGGGCTGGGAAGGGGAAGGTGGCTCAGTGGTAAAGCGCTTGCCTTGCATGCATGAGTTCCTGGGTTCCATTACTCAGCACCACATAAGCAAAAAGAAAAAAGCCGGAAGTGGCGCTGTGTCTCAAGTGGTAGAGCTGAGGGACAGTGCCCAGGCCCAGAGTTCTTGCCCCGCGACCGGACCCCAGGAAGGAAGGAAGGAAGGAAAGAAGGAAGGAAGGAAGGAAGGAAGGAAGGAAGGAAGAAATAAAGTACTTGTGTCCCTGTACACTTCTCTAGCTTGGGGAGTTGAAGGCGAAAACAATGTTTAAATAGGGATACAGGCTGATCCATTGTAACAATGAGATATACAAGACACAATGTTGAAAAAATGAACTTTACAATTTAGGCAGGGCAGGGAGTGTAGTTGTGGAAGTAGAAAGGGAAGGGAGGGTAGGCGAAAAAGGAGGAGGTAACAATGTTTGATAGGAAATATACTCATTATCTTGCTTGTGTAACTGTAACCCCTCTGTACAGTATTTTACAATAAAAAACAATAAATCCTAATATAAAGCTTTGAAAAACATGATAGATGAGAGAACCCCTCAAGACATTCAGGTGAGCACCAGTTGGCATTTTTTAAAATTAACACTTAAAAGGGAGCATCTTTATACAGCATAGTGTTAGCATGTGCTGGTGAAGTAGAACCTTCTACTTGTGAGCTTACTGTCTGGGAAAATGAGGGAAAATCAATGTAGGAGAGATCTTAGCCAAACAGGGAAAGAAGCCAGTTCTGTATTTGTATATTTCAAAATTCACACACACACACACACACACACACACACACACACACACACAATCCAATATTATGAGCAACCATACTGAGATTTGGTGTGGACCAGGTAATTGATGATGGCTTGGTTCAGATACATCAACACAATCTACTTGGATAGGTAGTAAAAGTAGGAGCGAAGCTGCAGATGAGAGTGGAAAATGATACATCAAGTAGGAAGAAATGTCAAGTAAGGATGAAAAAGTATTCTCATATCTGATAAAACAGACTTTCAGGAGAAAATTCACTAGAAGTATTAAAGAACTTTCCTGTATTAGCCAGGCACAAGTGGCTCATGCCTGTGATTCTAGCTACTCAGGAGGCTGAGATCTGAAGATTTAGGTTCAAATTGATCCAAATAAGAAATGTCTGACTCTTATATCCAATTAAAGCACAGATAAAGCCAGAAGTGGTGCTGTAACTCAAGGGGTAGAGCACTAGCATTGAGCGAAAGAAGCTCAGGGACAGCACCCAGGCCCAGAGTTCAGAGTTCGACTCATAATCAAAACAAACAAACAAACAACAACAACAACAAAAACCTTCCTTGTATATTCATAGTAAGAGCAATCAATCAGTATCATAATTATAAATTTATGTACAATGTTGTTGTATACCTGCTTCTATAAGATAGATACACCTGGGCCAGGAGGCTACAATATGCATAAATCAAAATATGATAATAATTGGTTTGATAACCTACATTTATCTATAGATAGATCATCTAGATAAAATATCCACCCCCCAAAAAAACATTTAGAGTTTAGCTGTATTGTATGTCAAATGGACTTAAGAAAGCTCTAAAGAATATTCCTTCCAAGAGTAACAGAATATGCATTCTTCTCAGAACATTTTGGAATTTTCCCTATAACACATCACATTTCAGGTGACTAACAATGTTAACTAGCACAATACAACTGAAATAATTTCTTGTATATTATCAGAATAACATAAATTTAGACAAAATAGCATTGCAAATTACAGAAATTACTCAAATGGAAACAGAGCAGTATCCTTTTTAATGAAGAGTTGATTTTCAAAGAAATTGAAAGGAATTTTAAAAATCCTGGAATCAAATGTAACAAACATTAGACCCCCTAGAACACAAAAGGCTATTTATAAGAAGAACACAGAAACCTGTGCATACCTACGCTCAACATTCAAGGATCTCAAATAAAATAACCTGTTTATACAACTCAAGCTCTCAGTAAAACAAGAACTAGTCATTTTAATTAGTAAATTAGAAGTAGTAAGTTGAAAGAAATAATAAAAAATAGGGCAGAAATTCATGACATAAAAATGAAAAGAACAGAGCAATGAACTTATGAAACAGCTGTTTCTTTGAGAAGATAAAAAAATAGCAAACCATCAAAAAAGAAAAAGTATAGCTCAACATAATAAAGACCATACATGATAAACTCTACAAAGTGGGGGAAAGGCTGAGAAAATTGCCTCTAAAATCATTCGTGAGAAAAGGGTGTCCATTCTCCCTGCTCTTTTGTTCTGCCTTTGTCAAAGTACTACCTGAGTTATGGTGCATTGATCACACAGAAAAGCATAAAAAATGTACAAAAGGGAAGGGGAATCTATGTTATTTTTATTTCCAGATGATATAGGCTTGGATTCCACCAGAAAACTTTTAGATCTGATAAATATTTTCAGTAAAGTGGCTAGATACAAAATATCAGCACATGAAAATGAAGCTTACAAAGCACTATAGTTTATTTTTTAATGTTTGAAAGAAATCCGAATATATTTGCATTAATAATATCCTTAAACATTTATGTGGGAATAAACCTAGCCAAGAACTCAAAAGACCACTTTTGTTGAAAGTCTAAAACACTAAAGGTAGAAGTGAAAAAGATTCTAGAAGAGGGAGAAACTTCCTGTTAGTTAGTATTATGAAAATGGCTCTATTGCGCAAAGTGAAGTATAGCTTCAGTAAAATCCTCATCAAATTTTTAATAAATAGAATATCACAACCAGTATTCATGATGATATAAAATGCCTCAAAGAGCCCAATTACTAAGCAAATGTATAGTGAGGGTGTTGAGTAAAAATTACATTATGGTGTTAGTACAAAAGAAAAAACAATCTCAGCGTGCAACTGGTATAAAAGCAGATATGTAGATCGATGAAATAAAATAATGGACCAAGATTTAAGCCTGTCTAGATACAGATACAGATATCCAAGTGTTCACAAAAGTGCCCAAAATATGTCAGAGAAAAGATCCCTCAAAAATAATGTTGAGATAACTGCATTCAACAACAAATGCTGGTGAGGATTTGAGTGAAAGGTAACTCACACGCTATCCCAGTGTGAATTAGTGCACCTACTATGGAGGTTCCTAAAAGAATCTGAAAACAGAACAATTATATGACCCAGGGCATATACTCAAAGAAAGCAAAATCAACATATAATAGTGATATCTGCAGAAACATTTTTATTAATCAAGTCATTTTTTTATAATTGCAAAGTTATTAGATCAGATTATGTGTCCTTCAACATATCCATGGAAAAAGACATTATGACATGTATATACAATGGAGTATTATTAATCAGTAAAGAATGAAAACACTATATTTGCAGATAAATTCATAGAAACATAAACCATCCCAAAAGATAAGTGGGACATACTCTCTCTCACATGAGAAACTAGATCAAAACAAACACCATGCAAGTTCATAAAATGAGATTTATTGGGGAGAACAGAAATGTGGGAAGAGGCAAGGTATGGTTAGCGAGCAAATATGACCATGCACTTTGTGCATATATATGAGAATATCATAGTGAAACCCAGTCTTTTGCATAATAAAATGAAGAACCATTATAAATGTTTCAAGAAAAGTTATTATAGCTATATTGAATGTTATATTATCCTATTTTAGTACTGTTTTGATTGAATATAGAAATTATTGGTACGATTAAGGAATGAAATACCATACATATATATATATATATATATATATGCATGATTTTCTCTTTGTTCTACTCCTTAATATGAATGAAAATAGTAAGCAAAATATTTAAAAATATACTCAAGAAAGTCTTTGGCTCAATTTTTGTTAGAATCTCAAAGAGTAGGAAAGAATTAATAAGAACAAGTGTGCATTTTCTCTAAGAAAATGGACACTCCTTATAAGTTGATCAATGGTTATATATTGTCTCCTTAATTTTTTGGAATGAAAGGAATTTAAATATTTTGTAACTTTTAGAATACAAATATGGTTAATAGAAAGAGGGAAGAGGAAAGAAAGAGAGTGAGAGGGAGAGAAGATGGAAAAAACCCGTAGGGAATTTTTTTTTTCCCCTAAGAAAGGTGGAAAGAAGTCTTCCATCCTGAGAAGTGGAAAGAATAAAATAATGGGTGCAGGTGTGGGTAATTTGCAATTGATATTGGAAAATATTTAGGGAATTTACACCTGGTTGTTTTTACATGTTTTCACAAAACAAATTTCTTTCTGAAAGTGAATGGGAAGTGAGAGGCCCGAAGGACTCTGACCTAATGGAGACTTTTGGTGGTGTCTAATAGAGAGAGGATGGATGAGGTCACATGCATATTTGTTGGCCTTTCTGGGATGTATGTCTAGGGTTATTCAATAGTTAGCCTCCACATCTTAGTCCCTTAGTTCTCCAAGAGTAGTCAGAACTTAGGCTGACCCAACATTCATCTTTATTTTTAAACAGAAGTAGCTGTGGAGGCTCCCATGAGGACGGTCCTCCCATTGAGGACAATTTCTAGTACTTAAAGGGTGAACTTAAATCAGAGGTGAAATTAACTCAATGCAAAGAGAGGAATAATGTCTGGAGTATAGTTCAAGGTCCTAGCTCAAGGTGAAAGAGAAAGTCAGATGAAATTATTACATGGATAACAGAGTAAACACAATAGAATAGGACATTGAACTATGCTAGTGTTGACCAAATGCAGTGGATGACTTCTGTAAGGATAGCCTAGTGACAAAGGAGGCAGAAATCAGGACTCAGATTTGGCACTCACATGAGAACCCAACACAAACAACAGATAAACACTGTGGTTCATGTTTGTCATCTCAGCTACTCAAGAAACAAAAGGAGGATCATGCTCCAGGCAGGCTGGAACAAAAATAAATAAATAAATAATTTGAAAAATAATTACTGGGGCTGGGAAGGTGGCTCAGTGGTAGAGTGCTTGCCTTGCATACACAAGGCCCTGGGTTAGATTCCTCAGCACCACATAAATAGAAAAAGCTGGAAGTGGCGCTATGGCTCAAGTGGTAGAGTGCTAGCCTTGAGCTGAAGAGCTGAGGAACAGTGTCCAGGCCCAGAGTTCAGGGCCCACAACTGAAAAAAATATTACTGTAAAAAGGAATTGGGGTATGGCTCAAGCAGCGGAGGGCCTGCTTATAAACACAAGGTTATACCAACTATGTGTGTATGTGTATGCATATGTGTATATGCATTACAAATTCCAAGATTATCTAGCTCCTCAAACTTTATAACCTTATTTTTAACCTCCTTTTATTTAATAGAAAGTGAATTTCTTTTTTCCCCTTTTTATTTTTATTTTTTTTTATTGTGAAAATACTGTACAGAGGGGTTACAATTGCATAGGCAAGATAATGAGTACATTTCTTATCAAGCATTGTAGCCTCCTCCTTTGTTTCCCCTTCCCATCCCTTCCCATTCTGCCCCGCCCCCCACCCAATCCTCGTCGCCCCTCCCTCCCCACCAAAGTTGTAAAGTTCATTTTTGACATAACGACTTGTACATCTCATTGTTGCAATCATTTAAAACAAATCGTTTTTATCTCTTAATGTTCCAAACGTTTTCAATTTTTCTCTAGGGTTAAAACAAAAATATTATAAGTATATTCCATATATTGGTAAGTTACAAAATGAATCATTAAGTGAAGCATCGATGGGTCCTGCCTGTAATTCTAGCTACTCACAAGGCTGAGATCTAAGGATCATGGTTCATGTCGGCCCAGGAAGGAAAGTTTGCGAGATTTTTTTTTTTTTCCGGTCATGGGGCTTGAACTCTGGGCCTGGGCACTGTCTCCACACTCTTCAACTCAAGGCTAGCACTCTACCACTGAGCCACAGCATCACTTCTGGTTTTCTGGTGGTTTATTGGAGATAAGAGTCTCATGGACTTTCCTGCCAGGAGTTAGGTTTGAACCAGGATCCTCAGACCTAAGCCTCCTGAGCAGCTAGGATTATAGGCATGAATCACGGGCAACTGGCATTGTGAGATTCTTATCTCCAATTAGCAACCAGGAAATGCCAGAAGTGGAGCAGTAGCTAAAATGGTAGAATGATACCCTTGAGTGCAAAGCTCAAGGATAGTGTCCAGTCCTCAAGTTCAAGCTTTAGGATATGCATAAAAAATAAATGAAAGTTAAAAAGTTAAATATAAAATTAATTATTAGTTACATTTCAGTTGAAGACATAATATTATAAAGTAATTTTTAAGTAAAAGATGTTAGTGAGGTAAGAGAATTTCTACTGGCTAATAATAGGTATTAGCCAGTAGAGGTATTCTCTTTACCTGTGATTTAAGATAAGACTCTGATGGAAGTGGTGCTGTGGCTCAAGTGGTAGAGCACTAGCCTTGAGCTGAAGAGCTGAGGGACAGCGCCCAGGCCAAGAGTTCAGGCCCCACGACCACCACTACTACACCACCACCAACAACAAAAAACTCTGAGAGTACCTGGGGATCCTTTACCTGCTCTGTGTCTTATCTTCTCTAGGATAGATTCAAATCATGAATAGTTGTTTTTGCAGCCATGCACCGGTGACTCACACCTATAATTCTAGCTACTCAGGAGACTGAGTTCTGAGGATCACTGTTTTCTGGGCAGGAAAGACTGTGAGACTCTTATCTCCAATAAACTACCCAGAAAAAGCAGGAAGTGATGTTGTGGCTCAAGTGGTCAAGTAGAAGAGTGCTCACCTTGAGTAAAAGAAGCTTAGGGACAATGCCCAAGCCCAGAGTTCAAGGGACAATGCCCAAGCCCAGAGTTCATGGCCCAGAACTAAGAAGGAAAGAAACAAAGAGAGAGAGAGAGAGAGAGAGAGAGAGAGAGAAGGAAGGAAGGAAGGAAAGAAAGAAAGAAAGAAAGAAAGAAAGAAAGAAAGAAAGAAAGAAAGAAAGAAAGAAAGAGAGAGAGAAAGAAAGAGAGAGAGAGAAAGAAAGAGAGAGACAGAGAGAGAGAAAGACAGAAAGGGAAAGAGAAAAGAAAGAAAAAAGAAAGAGAAAGAAGAGTAAAAGGAATAGAAAGAAGGAAAGAAAGAAAAGGAAGGAAGGAAGAGAGAAAGAAAGAAGGAAGGAAAGAAGGAAAAGAAGGAAGGAAGGAAGGGAAAGATTTTTTGCATATTAACTTCTCCACAAATTTGAAATGACCACAGATAATGAAGCTAATCAAGATCAAAAATTATTCTTTTTCAAATACAGTGAAAACAGGTTATGCCATGGGGGAGGAACATAAAAAGGAACAACAACAACAACAAAAATATCACCTGGTATGTTGCTGTTCACACAGCCAGACCCCGGACCTTGGTGTCTGGTAGGCAGAAAGGGACCACCATACCATGAGGGTATAGACAGAGTGTATTAAAACAGCATACACTTGCATAGGGCATAGGGTCATAGAAGGCAAAGCTGCAGTCAGCGGCCATCACAGTAACCAACTCTTGAGGGATATGGAGGATTAGCAACTTTTCATTCAGGGTAACAAAAGAGGAAGCAAGGTGCAGGTGGAGGTCTATTTCAAAAACACAAAAGGAATCCTGATGCATAGTTCCACACCACTAACCAGGAGGAACACGAATGGCATTTTCTGAAAGACTTCACCTGAGCGTGGCACCAGGTGCAGGACCTTTGCCGGGCACAGAGGAAGGAGCTTTCCCCTTCCCGCTGAGAGGAATGCAAGCCAGCATACACCCTCACAGCACACAGAACTCAGATGGGGTCCTGCGAGACACTGGTACATTGTAAATACGTCAGGAACAATAGCAAGAAAGAAAAAGGCACTTGTTCCCTATCTTGGGGTTCATTTTGTTGTAAGGTAAATCATTCCAGAAGCCACATTTTAAAATATAGAATATTGGAGTCTCTATTATACAGTTAACAGGCTGCAGGCCGCCCGTTGTTACAAAGGCCTGTAGCATGCAAATACACAAAACAGTTAGGAAACGTGCTAAAGTGGAAAGAAACAACAAGAACAATACCACAAGCCAATTCAGCTCCAATGGCCAGTTGAATTGGGACGCCATGCTGACTGGAGATGAGCCAGGACACAGGACACAGGGCACGATCACGGAGACACACGTAGCATGGAGTCCTGGAGGCTAGGCTGGTCCGGGCCTAAATAGGTGGAACACAGGGGGAAGATCCTCAGGAAATTCCCAGTCCCAGGCACTAGATTGACAGAGTCAGTAACCTATCAGCCAAGCGCCTGCCCATGCCTCCAGGGGTCCAGGCATGCCCATTACCTGGGAAGCAGGTGATGGGGTGGGGGTGGAGGGTCCTTCCCGCAGCATGAAGACAAGATGCAAAATGCCAGACCTATAATCCACCATGTGGCCAATATGGTGCTGGCCAGATCTGACCTCCATACTTCAATTTCGTACATATGACCTTAACTGGTCATATGTGTACAGCTTTTGACCTTTTCTGCTTGTCCCAGACATACACTAGGTATTGCAAATAAGGGAAACCATAGGACTTAGGTTTCTTTGAGTCTGGCTTACTTCACTTAATAAAATTTTTTCCAAGTCTTTCCATCTTGTGTGTACAGTTCTCTAACTTGGGGAGTGGAAGGGAAAAAAAATGCTTTAACGGGGATACAGGTTGACCCATTGTAACAATGAGATGTACAAGACACTATGTTGAAAAACCAACTTTACAATTTAGCTGGGGGGGGGGTGTCTGAGTGGCAGTGGGGGGGAAGCAAGGGTAGGGGAAAAAGAAAGGAGGAGGGTAACAATATTTGATAGGAAATGTACTCATTACCTCCTCATGTAACTGTAACCCCTCTGTACAGTATTTTTACAATAAAAAAAGAAATTAATTTTCACTGTGTTGACTTGGACTAACATACAATTATCCAATAAATAAATATGCTTTTATTTTGCTCCTACATTACAACATATAATCCTTATATTATAAATTTGTATCAAACACTAGCAAATTCACCGTGTGTACAGGTGCTGTTTAATATCTCTCAAGATCTGTTTGAAATCCAGCTCACAGCAGCATGTGAACATCCTGAGCCCGTGGAGCCCAGAAGATGGTGCTGTCCCCATATTTACCACATTTCAGAGCTGCAGAGAAACAATTTCTCTTCAATTCATCCATTGATGAGTTTGTAAATGATTGAATCTACCTTTGCAATAGGAGCAGTTAATGTAGCTTTGCTCTTGAGGGTTTCACATTTACAAATAATTTGCATAACATTTCCACAGGAGACATTAGAACCCTACTGCCTCACAAGAGAGCTCGAGTTAATGGAACCCGATCGGTGGCAGCAGTACTAGTTATCTTAAGCCCGGTGTACACTCAAATGTGAAAATATGTATTAGATAAAAGACCTGTTTAATTTTCTGGTTACTTATATGCCTATTAAAATGCAACATGCAGGCCATTAAAGTGGTGATGATCGCTATTTAATGGAATGTGAATTTATTCTTCGGAGTAGTGAATGGTTTTATAGTGACATGTTAATTATGTGCTATCCAGGCGCACACACACACACAAATCAGCCAGTTAACACTGATAAATGTAAGATGTGATTCTTACACAGTATCAGTTCTATCCCACTTCCTCTAAACCGAACAATGACTCATCACAATCTTATGCTTTCTGACTGTATTTCTGGAAGGGAAATTCTATGAGAAAAGTGTAGCGTGTGTTTGCTGTGTCTGACTCTCTAATGTTGGTGGCCTTCACACAGAGAATCATGATGTGGAAAGCAAATGAAACAATGAGAACTGTTAGGATTTTCAAATCTTCTTGACTTTAAAAACACACACAAACCAACAAACATGTTAAGATCTAAAGTTGCATACATTCCTCTCATATAGATATTCAATTAACTTAAAAAATCATTGAATCAATCAATTATCATGAAATTGATGGTTAAGTTAGCAATACATATTTCACTGGGGGGAGAGAAAGCTTAGAGGTCTGATTTTGCTGCACCCTTGTCAATTAGAGAATTTACACAAGTGATGTTCGAAGTTTAAGAAAGTAAAAAAAAAAAACAGGATAGACATCATTTTGAAAATAAATGTATTCACCTGAGAGAAAGAGAAAGCTTCAGAGATGAAATTACTCCCTTTCTAAGAATTAATTCAGGTAAAGAAAACGAGGGAGTGGATAGTTGTTAATGACATCATCCCTCATTTGCCACTCAGTTTTCTCATGTGTTATTGTAAGTATGCCTTTAAAAGAACAGAGCAAATCACAACAGACCCTTCAAAGACCCAACAACCACCTACATTTCACAATCACTTGCAACTGTTTTGTTTTATTGTCATTGGCAATTATGACTTTTAAAATAGCTTCTTCAGGTTTCCCTAGAGAATTTTTGGTTGAGAAATGTAATTTTATTTTGATTTTGGGGTTTGTTTTGTTTTGTTTTTCCAAACTTTCCATTATCTGATACCAAACAAATTTTACACTCCTTTACAAAGTCTTAAACTGGAGTCCATCTAGAGGGCCACAGAGGAAATATGATTCATGATTGTCCTCAATAAGCACAGGACTACATTAAAAAGTTAACAAGCAACTTTATTAAATAAGAGAAGAAAGCCCATAGATTGATGGATAAGATCTCTTTAAAACATGAAGAGCCTAAGCTTTTAGTGGGAGATGCCCTCTTACCAAATGACATATTTTCCCAGAGCCACAATAAGCTTAACTCAATAATTAGTTATCTCATTTCATTTTCCCAGGTCCTTTTCCCAAAAGTAGTTCTAAGACTTAAGTTTGCCCGCAGCCAAAAATCTAATGAGTATCATTGCAGCTGGTTTTCCTGATGACTGTAATTTAGGTAAATAGTCAGTGTTTCTGGAAATATAATTGGCTTTCTTTTGTTCTTTGATAAGGTCTTTGTTGAACTAATTTGCTGTTGCACAGCTTTTTGTAGAATCTATAAATGTTCTTGAGTATATATGCATTACTTTTGAATGTAAGAATAGAAAACAGAGATGGCTCATTTAAAGTTGATAATATTCTCTTCCCAATGTTTAAAATTATTGGCAAAAATTAGTTTACTTGGAAAAAAATGATCTTGATCCTGTTGACTCTTTTTCCTTCTGTTAGATAAGTGTTCTATATCACTTGTGACTAATACCATACTCCCCAAACACTATATTTTTCTAGAAATTACCAAAAAATGTAAAACATTGCAGAAATTATTTGTTACTAAATTCAGTATTGAAAAAATAGCATAGTAAATCTCTTTACAATGACTTTACTTTTATTATGGTTAGTCATCATAGAAATCAAATATAGACTTAATAATATATACTGAATATGACACTTGAAATTTATTAACTGAATCTGTATTAAAATTTTTATGAGTCAGATATTATTGCATACACCTATAACATAAGTATTTGAGGGATGATAAGAGAAGATTGATAGTTTCAGGACAGCCTGAGTTACAAATTGGAATTCTGAAACAGAAATATATATATATATATATATATATATATATATATATATATATAAAACGATATATATAAATAGATTCATATGCAAAGATATACATATATATGTATGTACATATATATGTATATAGTCTGTATCAAGATCAGATTGCTGTTTACATGCAAAATTTTAATGACTTGTTGATAAAAATGTATTTCAATATATTTTGAACAGACCTTACAAAACTATTAAAGGAAGTCTTTTGTTGTTGTTGTTGTTGTTGTTTTGCCAGTATTAGAACTTGAACTCAGAACCTGAGGCTCTCATTTGACTTTCTGATCAAGCATGATGTTCCAGCACTTGACTCACATTTGCAGTCTAGCATTTTGTTTTTTGTGTTTTTTTGGTTTTTTTTTTTTTTTTTAAATATTAGATGGAGTACTGCAGTCTTATATCCCAGGCTAGCTTTGAGGCTCAGTCATCCAGATGTCAGCTTATAAATTCTGAGGATGGTAGGCAAGTGTCTTGGTATAATAGTTTGGCAGAAGTAGAGAATCATAAAACTGATGGCCTTTCTCTGCTATTGGATAGTTTAATATACGGGCTGACACCCTACAAGTATTATAAACCTCAGTGTGGGCTGTCAACACTGGTTGGCTTACAATAACAGAATATATTTTCTTCAACAAAGAATATGGTCAAGTTGTAGAGCATTTTCCTACCATGTATGAGATATCTAAACTCTATTCTCAGTTTTATAGAAGGAAAGAAGGGTGGAAGGATTGATGAACAGACAAAAGGATGAAAGGCAGAAAAGAAAGAAGGAAGGAAAGAAAGAAGAAAGGAAGGAACAAACGTGCAGAAATGAGCAAAGAAATGAGGGAAAGAAGGAAGGAAGGTATCTCTTCATCACTAGGTTGTAACTGGAAGTCTGAGATCAGGGTGTCAGCATGGTCTTCTGGGGTTCCTCTTCTGGCTTTAGTCTAGTAAGATCCCATTATGTCTTCTCATCATGGGACAGAACTTGTACCCTCTTCCTATACTAGCTACACCAAAGCATTCCATTCTCACTACCTACTGACTTTCTACAAACCCTGTCACCAGACACCACCACCTTTTTCCACTATTATATTTCATTAGATGAATTCAGGAAAGGACAGAAACATTTTGTGTGTGACATTTAGCATTTACTTCCAATCTGTAAATTTTTTATTTTCCATTTTCTGTTTTCTCTATTACTAAGAAGGCCAAGATAAATGCTTATTTTTTCTCTTAGATTATAAGCATTAAAATGCAAACCATCTTAACAAGAAATGTTTGAATGTAATCACAGTGATAAACTGGTTGTCTTAAAAAGACAAAGCATTCTACATTAGCATCCCAAAATATGCCTTTTGAATCAGTAGTGTCCTGTTTTTATACTTTGTATTTGTTTATGCTTCTGGGTAATAGAGTGTTTGAAGAGATGGCTTTAAGGCTATGAAAATATAGAAAACTCTTTCTCTAAGACATTAATACAAGAGGAATATCACAAGTGCATTCAAGTGTTTCTTATTCAGCACTGTAAAAAATATTTCTGAACACTGGCCTGCTTTTCTTTTTATTGTGTGCCTTATCTTTCCTTTTCAATTATTCATGGTCTCCTAAGGACCACTTTTCAGTATAAAATAGTATCTATGGGAGGTAAAAACAGCAAGAGATATATTTCTGAATGGATTACAGAGAAAGGTCTATTTAGAAATTTAAATGTATGTGGTCAGCATAGAAGATGAATGCATCTGCTCAATAATTCTCTCATCCGACAATGTTCCAGTTATAGCTTGTTTTAACCTTGTGATATTCTTTTCAGAAATTTGTGCTTTATTCTTTTATTTTCTTTTACATCCAATTTCCTTTTATGTTGTGATTTTTTTGAATTGAATATATTTATTGCTTAGTGTTTTCCTTTGTACATTCTTTGGCAATATTATGAAGTGATTTATATAGCTCATCATTTTCTTTACTATCTGTTAAAATATATTGATACAAAGCTCTAGATTTTCCAAAACCTAAAACACTTTTTGTATATATTCAATATTTACACTGATATCCTTAAAATATTATTTTTTCTTTGTTTATATTCTCATGATCCACTTATTTAAAATTTTATTTTAATTTTTGATTTGTAAAGTAATTTCAATATGTAAATATACTAATAGTATTACAAGAACTTATGCATATACCACATGGAGTTCTGTTCACAACATATCATATTAATTTTATTCCTATAGTTAATAGTCACAAATTGTCTTGTAATCATAATATTCAAATATTTTTGAAAATTCTTGGTAATATAACATTTATGTGTGTGTTATATTTTTAAATTTAGGTCTGGATAAATCAATTCTCTTTATTTTTCTTTTTCCTTTAACATTTCTGTGATTTGAATACAAGGCCTTGGTTTTCCTGGTTAAGTTTTCTGACAACTTTTGCCATGCTCCAGACCACAAATCTCTCTTTGTGGAGAAGTTTAACTTTCCTAAGAGAAGGCATGAGGAAAAGCAAGCCTCTTTATTACATGTTTACTTACACAAAACAGCATAGTAGCAAATTTGTAGCTAAAATGAAAAGTCAGATGTTTTGTTTGCCTTGATTTTTATATAAATGTCAGTGTTTACAAATATTTTAAGTTATCTTAAAAGATTAGTGTGTTTTGTATTCTTCATGCAACTAAATTTGAATGGAGCAACTCTTTAAAGCTCGGTAAGAATCCATCTTTTGCATCTATGATGTAACTAAGAGACTGTGACAACTGGCCCACTCATGAAGATGAAATTTGTCCCCAAATTCACCAGAATAAATTAGAGAAACTTACAAATAGCAGAAATCAGGGATTGCTAATCTCTGAAATCGTGTGATTACGTGAATTAGGAATTTACGACAAAAACAATGGGAAAACATTTCCCAGAACATCCATTTTTGTGTGATTATGGATTCATCAATTATAAGTAAATGCTGGAAATCAATAAGTAAAGTTGCTATAATGCAAAGAAATTTTCAGTAGTTTGTGTGCCAGGATCTGGGGTTTCAACTCAGGGATTTGGTACTGTCCTTGAGATTTAGCTCAAGGCTAATGTTCTGCCAGTTGAGTCAAGGCTCCACTTCTGACATTTTGGTGTTTCAGTGGCAATAAGAATCAGATGAACTTTTTGGCCCGGGCTGACTTTGAACCATCGTAGTCTCATCTCAGCCTGTGGAGTAGGTAGGATTACAGTCATGAAGCACTGACACCTGGGTAACGCAAATTTTTGACCCAGATTCCAAAATACTTTGCTTAAATTTTGAGTTATATTATGGGAATAGTCAATGTTCTGAAGGCCACCAAATTGTTTTGATGCTGAAAGTCTTTTAGTCACAAGATGAGATACTCAAGAAAACAAGACTAACTCACTCAGATTACTTTAAAAAAGAGATAATTTTACCCATTCAATTCCTTTGAAGCAGTTTAAATTAGTAGGTTCAAATTAGAGGTTAGCATCTATACTGCAACACTAAACTTGAATGCCACCAGATTCTATTACTGGCTTGCCTAGTGTACTTGCTAGGACCGATTGTCCTGCTTTAAGGAAAAGCTTAAAATATTGCCTCAGTGTCTCCTCCACATTACAGTCATTTTTCCACGATGTTTAAGATACAGATACAGAATGTTTATTACATTGAGAATTGAAACAAGGGAAAAATTGAAAGAAAATGAAAATCAGTTTAGGAATAGGAAAAAGGATATCAGGAAAGAGATGAGCACTGGCTATGTGCATGTGTGTGTGTGTGTGTGTGTGTGTGTGTGTGTGTGTGTGTGTGTGTGCTTGTATTGTGGTATTAGATCTTAAACTCAGGGCCTGGACTTTGTCTTTTAGTGTTTTTGCTCAAAGCTAGTGCTCAAACTATCACTTGAGTCACATCTGTACTTATGGCTTTTTGGTGGTTAATTGGAGGTAAGAGTCTTGGAGAATTTCATACTTGCTAGCTTCTAACTGTGATCCTCAGATCTCAGCTTCCTGATTTGTTTACACAGTTCTAAATAATCATTTTTACCATCAGCTGCTTTGCTGATCACTCACATTAAAACTACTGTGCTTCCATCCACAAGTAAAGTTTGCCTCCAGGGCCATGATCAAGGTGTTTGATTTCCTAATCAATGAGAAATCACTTTCCCCTTGATTTTAGAATGCTTCATGTACTATATTCTTATTTCATACCTTAGAACCTTACCTTGTCTCACAATAAATTTTTAAGATGTCTATCAAATAAGTAGTTATTGAAGCTCACAGAATTGTAATCTAGCATTGGCTCAGGGTAAGACAATTATAATACATTATGTATTTCTGGGAAATACTTGAATGGTCTACATTGCAGGCCAAAGAACTCTCATGATATTGGCTGTATGTCAAGCCATTCTTCGCCCCAACTGGAACACTGTCACCAAGATTCCTGCCCTTCAGAAAATAGATTCATGAGGAAAGCAGGGGCAAGGAAAGGCAAAGAGAATTTTTTTTAACAGATTCTAATGACAATTTTGATCCAAACCAAGCAGAATCCTTCTGCTTTAATATTATTACAGTAACCAAAGTAAAAGCCTTTGCCTTTCTCTCAGTGTTGAGTGGTAAATAACCACAGGCTGGCATGAGCAATTATTCCTTTCAAAAAGGATGTATACCAAGAAGTTAATACATCTTCCTCTTTGAAAATTTCTTCCCATATTTTCCAGTGAATCTAGTGGGGAAAAAAGTAGTTTGCATTTTCTCTATTTGTAGAGGTCACGCTGAAATGAAGTAACGGAGAGACGATGAGTGAAAGGGAGAATGAGAGAGAAAAAAAAGAGAGAGAAAGCGAAGAGAAAGGAGCTAGAGATGCACCATGGAGATGGAAATGGAAAAGGAGGCGGGGAGAAGGGGAGGGAGGAGGGAGAAGAGGGAAAGGAGGAAGGAACATTTTTTTTCACTGCATTCTTTTTTTGCTGTTTAATTATAAGGTTTTTTATTGTAAAAATACTGTACAGAGGGGTTAATGCTTGATAGGAAATGTCCTCATTACCTTGCTCATGTAACTGTAACTTCACTGCATTCTTGTAGTACAAAGTCCAAAAGAATAACACATTAAATTAAGTAAAGACTAAATAATAGGTCTTTCTAGGTACCTTAAAATAACATAGATAGTAGAAACATCTAACGATATCAATGTCAAAGCAGGGAGGAAGGAACTTAGAAGTTGACTTTGAACATCTTTATTATAGAAACAAAGCAGACAAAGCCAGTCAGCACCGACCCACCCTTAATTGTCAATAATTTCGGGTAACCTAGAAAGTGTCTCATGTCCTTTTGCTGAATTTAGGCAAATTGTATATTTTAGAATACAAAGGAAAGAATTCTCAACATGTTTACCGTAGAGTCAAATAGACATTTATCTGGGTGTTCAGAAGCTGAGAGGTTAGAAGGGCGCTGCTGAGAGAGCAGCCTCCATCTGAGGATGTTCAGGAAAAATCCATTTCTGGCTTAGTGTTTTTGGCATCTGTCTTCTGTTTCGGCTGCCTGATACCAACCCCTAACCATTGTGGTCACATGACCCCTTTGTTTATATGCCTGTTTTTCTCCTTGGGTCTCTTGTAAGGATTGGATTTTGGAACCTCTTAAATAATTATACTTGTTTATTTAAGCTGCTGCAACAAAATAGAATGAAGTCAGTAGGTTACAAACAACAGGCATTCAAGGTTTTGTTTTGTTTTAGTTCCGAGAAGTGAGATATCAGTTTCTAATGGTATTAGGCTCTGCCAAGGGTCCTATTATTAGATTATAGCTTGTCAGAGTCTGAGTATTCCCTTCAAAAATGAAAATTTCCCTATGGGCTCTTGAGCAAAATTACTAATCCCATTCGTAAAGGATCTAATCGCCTGTTAAGGTCCAAAAATAGCGTGACTTAAAAATAGCATGATTTCAAAATTAGTTACTGCGTGGCAGAGTACAGCGAAGAGCCGTGGCCCGACAAACATTTAGACGGTTCCTTCCTCTGTTTGACCGAGTGTTGGTCGAAAGGAGTGCAGCCGAAACTGTAACCAAAAGAGGCATTATACTTCCAGAAAAGTCTCAAGGAAAAGTATTGCAAGCCACAGTAGTGGCCGTGGGTTCGCGCTTTAAAGGAAAGGGTGGAGAGATTCGGCCAGTTAGTGCGAAAGCGGGTGATAAAGTTCTTCTTCCAGAATATGGAGGCAGCAAAGTAGTTCTCAATGACAAGGATTATTTGGTGACATTCTTGGGAAGTATGTAGAGTGAATACATTACTAAAATGGCATCATGCGAAGCTGCCTATTCCATCGAAGTTCTGAGATCTTTCATCATGTAAATAATTTCCGTATCTCCCTTTTATAATAAACTGATGGTAACTGAAATTTTGGAGACTAGTTATTTAGACGATAGCAAAAGTCAATGATGATAATATTCATATCTCATAATCCTTAACTTACTTGTGTCTGTAAGTCCTTTATCAGAATGAAATAACATCTACAGTTTCCAGTGATTTGATCTGGAAATCTTTGGATCAAACGGCATCACCTTACTGAGGAGATCAATGATACTAAAATGTAACTTTTCAATACAAAGATATTCTACAGCAAGCCAGTCCATTTTTGGACATGTGAAATAGTTAATTCTTTCATGTGAAATATTGATATATGAAGAAAAAATAGTAGCCAATTTTTTTCAGTCAGGGTACTAACAAAGAATTAAAGTGAGAATGCATAGATTCATAAATGATAACATGATCTATAGTAAATGATGAATTTGTAAACACATATATGCATAGACATATGGATAAATATAGATGATAGACAATACATGGCAAAACCGATTAAAAAGATTAAAAAGATACATGTATATGTATGATTATATATTATATTGATATAAAAGATTATATATTATATTACACATATACACATACACATATACATATATTTGTACAAATTATACTTGTCTAAATTATACTTAGAAGGGCAGGTTGAAATTACATGGCACCAACTAAAACTACTATTAGAACACAGCAATACTGCAAAACCAGAGAATACAGAGCTCTTCTTAAGGGTCTTAAACAATTGAATTAAACTCTTCTAGAATATCTAGGATATTGTTATTTATTTAAAATTTACCAGTAATAGGAAGTGGCGCTGTAGCTCAAGTGGTAGAGCGCTCGCCTTGAGCTGAAGAGCTGAGGGACAGCGCCCAGGCCCAGAGTTCAAGCCCCACAACGGACAAAAAAAAAAAAAAAAATTACCAGTAATAGAATTTAATAATATCTTCTGTGACTACAAAATTAAATTGGGTATAATTTGTAACTGTAACCTAGCACAATTATTTCATTAAAGAAACTATTACCCATAATGCAGTCAGTATTAAGTTTATGACTATCAGAGGTTTAGAGTTATTATTCAGGGCAAGCAATCTAATGTCATTCTTGATTCATGTTTATCTCTCTCATTCTATATTCAAATCATCAGCAAGTGGAAAATCATATTCAGATATGTTCACTTCTCAGCATTCTGTGTCCATCCATATCTTTGTGGCTCAGAACCCATAATTACCTCCTTGAATTATGACTACACCATGTAAAATGGCCTGCAGAGTCCAATAGATTACAGCATCCGCAGCACCTAATGTAATTCCTTCCTTTCTATTTTTATCCTTGTGGCTCAACCCCTTAATGATCAGTTTTATTTCAAACAAGGCTCTTGGTATAAACTCCTTTTACTTTTCATTGCATTTTTCCTTACCAATCCAAGTGAATCTAAGCCATACCCTGTTCATGAATTTTTAATCCTCTCTATTAATTCTTATCTATTACTTTAATTTTCATCATTTAAGTCACTTTATGTGAAGTAGCTTGATCAGTGTCTCTCAAAGCTGCTGTATGGAAATGATAGATGAGTCATTCACGATTTTTACCTTTAATTTTATTCTTAATTATCTCTCTCATGGTAGGAGTATGATTACATATAAATACTTGTCAAATAAATGATATAATTAGCAGTGTAAAAATTCACTGAAGAAAGTCACTCAGTGAGGTGTATTCCTACACTAAAGTTAGCCAGGTCCACCTTATTAATAACATCGGGTAGTAGAATTCATTGAATGAAAACCCTTCACTAAATTTAGACTGCTTCAATTTATCAATTATGGTAAAATCTTATCAATCTTATCAATTATGGTAAAAAAAAATCTTATCATAATGGTAAAATTTACTTGTCGAACTGCCTTACACTAAGGTATGTTCTTACACTGGTCTACTGTATAAATAACATATGACAGTGGAATCAATTTGTTTATTTGTAAGACCACAAGTTTATTCCATCACTGCAATTCAGTGGATTCAATCTTACAATTCTTATACAAGTTAATAAGATGAGCTATTAGTCTTTAAATAGATAAATAACAGGAACATTTTCTTCTTGTTTGTTATGTAGATATCATTGATGATATAGATTATATATGATATACATGACACATCATTTGACACATGAGATATCATATAAAGTCACATCATATGACGTGATTCAAAATGTCTAAGCAAATGAGCATTTTTAGTTAAATTAAAATATTAAAAAGTTAAGTTGTAAAGTTTTGATCTACATTCAAAAATATACCTATGAACATCAATTAGTTAAATTTTCTACTAAACTAAAGGGCATTTTAACATTTATACTGACTTCAAGATGAAATTAAAGCTAATTAGTAAGTAGTTTTATAAAACTTGAACATATCTACTAATAGAAAATTAAAATGTGTTATTCTTAAAATATAAATTTAAAAATATAATTTAGTCATTAATCATTATTTATTAAATATGCTTTGGTTCCCTTCATGTTGAATAAGAATAGTCAGCTCAAGCTCTCATTGTCTGTTTATGAAACGCCTTCTTCATATCTTTACTTTATCTGCCCCACTTCATGGGTAGATAATGAAGGTAAATTGAATGAAGTAAATGGTACGTTCAATGTCAGAATATGTGTTATGAATTAAAATTAGAGAAAATTGGTACATTGTACCATAGTGGTGAATGGCTATTTTACACTCATTGATGATGGGAGACATGAGAGTATCTATCTCAAGATATTGAGATGAAGGGCTGGGATATAGCTCAGTGGCAAAGTGCTTGCCTAGCAAGTGCAACATCCTGGGTTCAATCCCCAGTACCAAAAAAAAAAGAAAAAGAAAAAGAAAAGAAAAGACACAGAGATGTTGGGTCATTATATGTCTGGAAAAATTATCAGCAAAGAAATTGAGAAACTTCAAGAGGAGTAAGAGAAGATATAACCAAATAAGTGGCATACAGAAGTTTCTGTAAAGGGTGGAAGGACTTGGGTTTTTTGTTCCTTTTTTTCTGTTTTTTGGGTTTTTGATGTTGTTCTTTAGACTGTTTTTGAGAAGCGAGTGACCTGATTGAGTGTACAGTATTAAAAAATAACTAGCTGCAGACTGACAAGTGAAGCACAGTAGGGATGAAATCAAAGGAGCCTGTGAAGTGAATGAGAGTCAGTGGCTAAAGAGCTTGAATTTACTGAACGTCACTCCGCTGACACTGATCATAATATGTTACTTTTATATTATCATCCTAGCAGTGCAGGACAATTTTGATTCTTTATTTTCTTTGTTTTCTGATTTCCAAAAATGAAAAAAATATAAAGCCCTGAGCTAATTATATGCAATCACAATAAAATAAGCACCAAACTTTATTAGCCACCCACATCGATGGGCTTAATAAATCATCTCCATGTTTGCATATATAGTTTAATAACTCAAAATAAAAATGATGCTATGTAACCAGGAACAATTTGAGATACAACTCTCTATCGAAACAGAAGAGCACATTTATTAGGATGGCCAGCTCACTAGAGAGAGAAATCACAATGCCAAACGATTTGAGGATATACATTTTTTCATTATACTTTAAATGAGTACATTCACATGATTAGAATAGAGAAATTAGTACATTTCCACCAACCCTAAATTTCCTCATTATATTTAAGTACTTGAGAGGTTTCTAAGCACTGTGAACTCTTTTGTAATCATAATATAATTGCCTCTATTTAAGGTTTATTTTAGTTTCCAAATATATTGTTCAATGAAAAAAATATCATTATTAGAACCATTTTAAAATATGAAGTACTTATTGAAAATATTTGAATATGTTTACAATTTGCTTTAAAATATTTGAACTAACATCACATCATTAAAATAACTGTACATATAGAAGTGTTATCTTTAAGGTAGGAGAAAATTCAGCTACTACAAAATAGGTAACTTTCTAATAGTAGCAAACACACATAAACATATGCACACACACACACACACACACACACACACACACACACACAATAGTTGTAAGTCACAGTATCTCAAGATCAAAGTCAAATAGACCTGATTTAAAATTGTTGAATTTTCCTACTTTCATTTAGATATTTGATTGATTTTTGAGTTGATTTTTCTGTAGGGTATGTTTGAGGTAGGAATCACATGTTATTTGTCTGTATTTGAGTGTCTGTTCTTATATAGTTTATTGATGAAATTTTCTTATTCTCGAGTGTATGGTTTGCCTCTATTTTTCAATATTTCAAATTTTCAATAATCCTTTGATTATAAATGCGTAGAATCATTTCTGGGCATTTTATTCTTTTCGATTTGTGTGTTGTATTTATGACAATCATGTTGATATATATTATTTCCATTTCTTTTTTGTTATAATTGTTGGACAAAGGGATTGCAATTCAATATGGCAATTTATAATCAATGTTAACTTTTGGTTAATTATTTTATTTTTCCCACCCTTCTCGCTCCTCTTAATTTTCTTATGTATACATACATATAACATATATATATATATATATATATGACTAAGAAAATGTATTTTGAACACATTCAACCATCTTTCCTCCCTTCATTCTTTTACCCATTACTCAATGACCTCAACTCTCACTATATTCAAGTTCCAGCTTTCTCATATTTAGTTTGTTAAACTGTAAATGCTCTGTGTCCAAAAGGGTTATACCGTTGGAACCTTCCCCTGCATATACCATACATTATTTGTTTGAATAAATGTTTATAATATAAATCTCACCACCATATATGAAAGAAAAAACTTGTCTATCTTCCTGAACCTGAATTACTTCACTTAACATCATTTATCCAGGTTCATGTGTTTCAATGAAAATGATATAAAATCACTCTTTCTGATAAAAAGTAGTTAGGAGACAAGCAGTTACAATTATATAAAGTTCATCTGGACCTTATCTTGAACAATCAAGTTGCTTTTAAAATGTGATAGTAGTTCAATGTACATGAGTATATTCAACCTCAAGAGAAACTCTAAGACATAGATTTAATCTGAAACTTGAGACACATAATTTATAAAAATGTCCAAAATTTTCATATGGCTTCTTGAACTAAAAAGAAAATTCTATCAGATGGATCATAAGCCTAGACTATTGAAAGTAATGAATTCAAAATATTTTAAATGTGAGTTACATACTGATAAAGTACTTGAACTGAGAAAGAGAAAAATCAAAAAGATGATAAGAAGGAATACCAAGAAAATGTTTAAACTTTATATAGAGCAAATAAAAGTATTGAATATTAAACTGAAAACATCCACATTAAACTAAAAAGAGTTAATGGTGGAATTTAACATCAAAACTTCTAGTTCAAATGGGAGTTGGGCTTTTTCTAAGAAACATACACTTGGAAAGAGGGTGGATTGAGTTGGAAAAGTCCAGAACAAATAAATGAACAAAAATTACTTAAATGATCATATTAAGATATACATATGACCAGATAAGATGGTTAAGTGAAATGAACCCCAAGATAGGGACAGAAGTGGCTTTTTTCTTGCTTTTTTCTTGCTGTTGTTCCTAATGTATTTATAAATCACCATGTGATTTTTTTACTTTTTTGTATGTTCCTCCCCCACAGTATAACTCGTTTTCACTGTATTTGATGTCAGTGCCCTGAATCTTGTATATATACTTCTCTAGATTGGGGAAGGAAAGGGGAAAAAATGCTTAAATAGGGATACAGATTGACCCATTGTAACAATGAGATGTACAAGACACTATGTTGAGAAACAAACTTTACAATTTAGGCAGGGAGGGAGGAGTGTAGTTGTGGAGATGGGAGGGAAGGGAGAGTAGGGGAAAAACAAAGGAGGAGGTAACAATGCTTGATAGGAAATGTACTCATTGTCTTGTCCATGTAACTGTAACGCCTCTGTACAGCATTTTTACAATAAAGAACATACTTAAATAAAAAGAAACCATTAGTAGTTAAAAGGTAGATATTTTCAATAACAGAACAAATAAAGTTCAAACTAAAATAAATTAGAAGTCAATGCAACTTTTGGAAGATTAAAGTAAAAATCACATAAACTTTTCCACTGAAAACAGAAACAATTTAAAACTAGAAATAAGGACATAAATTAGTTCAGTATTTGAATGTATGAATCTCTGGATTAGAAAGACATTGTATCACAGGGCAGTTTAATACAGAATTATCTGCAATAAGACACAATATAATAATTTTACATTTTCAAAGACAAAATAACTCATCATCAATTCAGACAAAAGTGATTAAATCATGTACAAGTGGAAGAATTAAGATGGAATTAAGAAAACTAGTTTTAAAAAAAGCTTATCTAGATTACCTACCTGTGTGAGAAGGGAAGCTCATTAAGAGAGTTCTCTAAGGGCCAAATTCCTTTCATAGTCTTAGTTTCCTAAATCACATGCAGAAAGCTGGATTTCAGAGAGATCCTGGTGATTTTTCTTACCTGAAAAGGAAAAGAATAAAAGTTGTAACAAAATAGCGTTTGGATTCTGCAGTATCAGACTCAATTCAAAGGAGAGAAGCTGTGAAGGTATATGTTTTCAAAGGTCCAGTGTACCTATAATGCAGAAGTAAATAACCCTGAAAATGCCAGTGTATTATAAAATTTAGATTAAGTGACCGTATAATGAAACAGACCTATGATGAATAGAATGATTCAACATTCTAGGATTAAAGGTAGTAAAACTTAAAGTCAACTCAGAAAGTAAACACCAGCTATGAACTCATTTACTGGTATTTACCCAGAATTACAATAAAAATTGCTGTAAATATTAAAGGGGTAATGTCTTATACTTCATTGTAAATCATTTGTTACAAATATTATTATGCATATAGTTATACATTACACACAATATCTGAGATAATAGATGACTGAGTTGGATTCAAGAGAGATAAAATGAATCACACAAACAGAGTGTGAGTTAAAATTCTGATACTAAAAAATAGAAAAATAGACTAACAGTTTTGGAAAATATTATGTATATATTAGAAATATATCCACATACATCTATCTCACAGTTTCAGAGAAAAAACATTTGATCAAATTCAGGAATCAACCAAATAATACATCTCATCAAGTTATCTGTGCAAACAAGAACAATGTATAAGTCCAAATTATGCTTTCTAGCCAGGAAAATAAAGTGTTCATTAAAAAAATGAAAATAAATGATGAAAAAAATTCAAACATAAACAACCTGGGATTATTTGTGCTTAAATGAAGGAATTCTAAGTAAAGGAAATCCATAAACAAATGGAAATATAGAAAAACTGGAAAGTATATGAAAGTGTACACTTCCAGTTGTCACTTGCAAATTTCTCCAAAGTAAATTTTGAAAACTTTTCTTTACTCAGTCAAATAAAAAGATAAGAGTTAATGATAATTCCAGTATTATTATGTTTAGTAGGGTTTTGTTTTCATTAGTTCAAAAGGAGCCTGTGAAATGATAATTCTCTGTTCTTGAAATATGATTTTGAGAATTCAGAACTGGATTTGATCATACCTCTGCAAATCCTAACTCTCTTTTTCATAAGGGATATGAATAAGTTTTACTAAAATTGTCAAATATACTCAATGACACCTCCAACAGCCTGATTTGCTTGTTTTAATTTTTGCTGATTTGCTTTATTTAATTTTTTTCTGACCCAGAAGATGGAATGCAGCATCTTTTCTTTATGACCTAAAATGTTGAGTGTTCATGGTGTCAGGTGATTAACAGAGTTAACAAGTCCAGACCGGCAGAGCTTATATAGAGAGGCTGTGATTCTTTTAATGAAAGGTAGCAAAGCCACAAATCTAGGCTACCTTAGATCGATATTTACCGTCTAGACAGTTGATTCTTTTTGCCACCTTAAAGATGTAGCTTTATACTCAGTACAGAATATTTAAACTTAGAACAGCAGGAAGTGATGTCTAGACTCTCACTGTTGGAATCATAAAACACATAAATTATTTTCACATACCACAGCTGGAAATGTTTGAACAATTCAAGAATAGAGGATATTCTTTACCTACGGAAAGGGAGATCTAAACAGATGGGCTATTCTTAGTTGGGTTTCTTTGTATGTTCGATGAAATATACATCTATATCCATATATATGCATCTATATCTATATCTTTTTAGATATAGATGTACATATGAATGTGTGTCTTTAGAGTTGTACAGTATTTTTTTCATTCTATTCTTCTGAAACTTTAAAATACCCCAAATTTTCTGTAATTCTTTTTCTTTTTCTGACTTAGGGATTGATTTATTTGCATGATTTATAGATAAGAAAAATCAATATTTAGCAGAAACCTTAAATTATTTCCACTTATTTTAGTCATGTTTATTATACCTGCATTATTTATATACTGTTACTTCAATTTATAAAATACTGATTAATGAAAGAGGGTTTTCACCAATAGTGAAAAACATGTAATGAAAGATGTAATAAATGTTTTTAATCCACTTTCAATTAACAAAATTAAATAACCACTTCTAAACTGACACAAACACAGTTCTATATCTATCTTTTAAATGTTGATTGTACCTTTTAAAATATCACCTATCTACCTGGTAAAAAAATTGAATTAGTATCCCAAGTAGCTAGGATTAAGGTGTAAGACAAGGTAAAGAGGATCATATGATGCTTTCCAACCTTAATATTACATTTAAAAAATGAATGCAAAAAATATTTAAGCTTCTTAAAAAATGATATGCAAATAATATTTTAAATTAAAAATATGACTATTAATATATTGAAACCCAGTAGTGTAGAATGAAGTGGCTGAAGATATTCACTTTAGTTTTGATCAGATACTATGCCTCTTTCATATGGCCACATTTTCAAAAAAAAAAAGAATGAAGAAAGAAAGAAAGAAAGAAAAAAGGAAGGAAGAAAGAAAGAAAGAAAGAAAAAAGGAAGATAGAAAGAAAGAAAGAAGAAAGAAAGGAACAAGCAAAAGAAAGAAAGAAAAGAAAAGAAATATATTGGGCTACATATTCAAGACTATTAAAGTATGTACCTAATACTGAGCAATTCATCAGCTAGTTCTATTAACAATAGGCTTATTCTTTCTTTATATTGAAAAACTTTATTCATGATACCAATTATAACTTTAAAATATAATTCTCAAGGGAAGACTCTAAATGATTTAATAACTTCCCATAATCTTAGCTATAAGCTGCAATTAAAAATCACTAACAGATTTATAGTCTATGTAAAATTAATTGCAAGAACTTCTCCAAGGTAGTTTTAAGTGATTTAAAGCAAACTCTTCACTTCTTGAAGTGTACTTGACATATGAAATGTTCTATATATTCATACATTCAACAAATATTACTGATAACACCTATGTGCTAAGTAGTGTTTTAATCTGTGCATAAAAGAGCAAATAAAATCTTTCTCATGGAGAATTATTTTATTTAATTAAATAAGGTTTGTTTTGTCTTAATCTCTGCTTACTCTAGTCTTGAAATAAGGTATAATCAGAAATGAATGAAATTAACAAATGCTTCTTTTTTATTTCTCTCAGTTTGTCTTACAAGCTAGACATTTTTGTAATGTACAACAAATAAAATCTTCACTCATATAATTCTCCTGTCCAAGAATGTAGTCATTCTGTATCCTTTGCATTTAATTAATTCATCCGTCTATTACTGATAGCAATCCCCTAATGATTTTGCATTGCTTCCTAAGCAAGCATTTGAGTTTATTCAACTTTAAGATAGATTTTCTAGAGATCTATAGAAATGTTAGTTTCACCTAGATATAAAGAGAAATATTTTTTTTTCTCAAACTAAGATATTGCAGTTTAGGAAATTGCTCTACTATTGATTACACTCAGGAAAGATGCATTGCCTGAAAGAAGTTTACAGAAGTATTGAATATACTACATCATTCTTTGGAAGATAAAATTAGGAGAGGGCTCAGAATTTTTATTTAGGGGGGAGGGTGTCGTGGGGGTTGGCCTGGAAGCTCTCCCTCAGCTCTTTGACTCAAGGCAAGAGCTCTACCACATGAGCTACAGCACCACTTCCAGTTTTCTGGTGGTTTATTGGAGATAAAGAGTCTCATGGACATTCCTGCCCAGGGTTAATTTGAACTGTGATCTTTAGATCTCCTGAGTAGCTAGGATTACAGACATGAGCCTCTGGAGTCTTACTTTGAGATTTTTTTAATAAGTTTTTTTAATTGTGAAAATACTGTGCAGAGGGGTTACAATTACAAGAGCAAGATAATGAGTACATTTCTTATGAAGCAATGTTGCTTCCCCTTTGTTTTTCCCCTACCATCCTTTCCTCACAGCCACACCCCCTCCCTGCCTAAAATTGTAAAGTTTGTTTTTCCACATATCATCTTGTACATCATTGTTGCAATGGGTCCACCCGTATCCTATTTAAATGATTTGTTTTTTTCCCTTCCCCTCCCCAAATTATACCAACATCAAATACAGTGAAAACAGGGGTTATACCATGGGGGAGGGACATACTAAGCAACAACAACTACCACAAAAATCACATGGTACCTTATAAATACATTGGAAACAATAACAAGAAAGAAAAAAAAAGCAAAAAAACACTTGTGTCCCTATCTTGGGGATCATTTTGCTTAACATCATCTAATAAACATGGTGAATGAAAAGATTGAAAACCTGTAAAGGACTCGATGTGACCTGTAAAGGACGTGATAGGGAGCCAGATGAGGTAAACCAAAGATTGATCCAGGAACTTCACAGCATGATGAGGCTAACCAAAAATTAATAGAGGGAACTTGTGAGGATGAGGAAGCTACTCAAGACTAATACAGGAATTGTGTGAGCAGGCTGAGAATAGTCAAAGAGAAACAGAGGAATTGCATGCGCATGAGGAAGCTAATCAAAGAGTAATGCAGACTTATTTTTCAAGGACTAGAATTTTGAACTTAAGCTTAAGCTTACTAAGGATGTGTTCTAGCCCTTGAGGCATGTGCCCATCCACATTTTACTTTTAGTTCTGTTTCCAGTCTCAGTATCAATGGAAGTGGGCCAGGGATTACAATCCTACCTGTATCTCCCTTCTAGTCTGGATGAGAAGTGTGCACCATCATATCTGGCTGGAAATATAAAGATATTTATTGCATTTGAAAGCTTTTTAAGTAGAACTTCTAAGCATTTGAACTCTTGCCAAGAATTCTCATTGGCAGAGAAATATGGCATTGCACCTTATCATGGGTTGTTAGGAATGAAGAAGAAACAAAGTTGATTTTTTTTCTTTTTCTCTACGTCCATATCACTTATTTTCTTTTTTAGAAGCAAAGACTCAAGCATACTGGGTATTAAATCCTATGTAGAAAAAACTTGCTTAAAGAGATACATAATGGATATTTCACATAAAATATGTCCATTGTTTGAATCTTTCCTCCATTAAACTTCGCCTATCCACACAGCCCTTTCCTTTCCCAAGGGAGATTGCTTCCTGTGTCAAATTTTCCAATTTTTTAAATGGATTAAGTAACTGACTAAGGAACAAAAAAAGGAAACTTCATTTTAGAATTATTATGTATTATTTTTAAATAAGTCATTGTAATGGGGAGTAATTATGGAAAATTAATTTTTAATACTTTAATTTCAAACACCGTATTGACTAGAAAGAGGTAATAATTTAGCATTGGACTAAATAAAGATCAATTAATTTTTAAAATTATACTTTGAAGTACATGTAGTCTAGTATTCTGAATAATGGTTTAAAATGAATCTTGAAACTTTTAGACTATTATTTGCACTACAAAATAAATGATCTAACTATTCTTAAACATGCTTAGCTTATAATTTAACTCTCTATATTTATATAAAAAGAATGAGAGATTTACAAAGATTATTTATAAATTCAATGTTTAGTAGCTGCCTAATTTTAACCATAAGTTATCTGTAAATTATTAACTATTCCTTTCTTTTTTATTGTAAAGATACTGTACAGAGGGGTTACAGTTACATGAGTAAGGTAATGAGTACATTTCTTATCAAGCATTGTTACCTCCTCCTCTGTTTTTTGCCTACCAACCCTTCCCTCCCATCTACCCAATCCCTCCCTCCCCCAACTCTGGTGTTGTTAATTTTGTCTTCAGTATAGTGTCTTGTACATCTCATTGTTACAATGGGTCAACCTGTATTCTTATTTCCGCATTTTGTTATTCCCCTTCCCCTCCCCAAATTAGATTCAGTGCACCAGAATCAAATACAGTGAAAACAGGGGTTATACCCTGAGGGAAGAATATACAAAAGAAACAAAAAATCACATAGTACATTATAAATACATTAAAAACAACACCAAGAAAGATTAGCATCATCTTCTATGGTCATAGTGGCTTCCATCTTCTATTCTGCCAGTTGTCTGACATCAGGCCCTGCTGTACATCTCTTCTCAATATTATGTCTGTTACGCTGCTATGACATCACTCTGTCTGTACCTATATGTTCTTCTCATGTTACCTTTGAACTCATGGGCCAGTTTTCTATTTTTTTTATTTTTTCCATGGGATCTGCTGGAATCATTATTGTCACCGTGGTCAGTATGGAGCGCCTTCAAATCCTTCACCTATCTATCCCTTCTGCCAATAGAAAACTTGTTGTCTCAATATGTGCAGATAATTGTTGAACTATAGAAGAAATACATACTTTTCAACCTTTTGTAATATATGAGATAAGATTCCTCTCTGCTGCCCAGGTTCCTTGTTTGTAGGTTGAAGACATTATTATGTCTTCACATTCCTGAGTAGCTAATACTACAGGGAATGCACCACTATATCTGGCTAAGAATCTGGAGGAAATTAGAGAAAAAGAGTCACAGCTTTCACACATATACCATCCTACACATTTTATCGTAATCATACCACTGAACCTTATCTATGTTCCTTTGTAATAGAAGTTCATTCAAGATAGGTGAAATTGGAACAAATATTGCTATGCTCACTTGTATTTGGATGCCGTTTTTGTTGTTGTTGTTATTTTTTGTTGACTAGCAGGGAAAGTGTGGCCTAAGCCCTCAACCACTTGTGAAGTGGTTCTCTTCCCTCTCTTTTTTTAAAAAGTCAGGGATCAGGCAGGAAAAAAATGCATAGAAGGAAAATTTACGCTAATATATTGATTCCAAAATATACTTTATTTTTCTTCCCAACTGTGAGATTGATTCCTTTTGTATTTGAGTCAACAGAGTTTTAACAACTGAGATTACACTATGACAAGACGAGAAAGGCTTCTGGCTCTACTTGGGCTAGAGTTTCTTGTGAGCTAGCTTGAAGACAGCTTGATCAAAAATGATCTAACATTTTCCTTAGGAATAAAAATGAAGTAGTTGGAATAAATAAAAATTATGAGAGATTTCTTTCACTTCCTAGAATGTCATCATAAGAGATTAAAAATATACTTTTGAATGTTTATTATTTTTAAGTAGTTATAAGAAGGAATTACCATTCAAAATGGTTTATGAATACCATGGGTCTTGATTCTTCATTTTGAATCAAAGATGAATTACTTTTTTCATGGAATGATGAAGCAGAAGATTCACCAGGAAGGTTAGTGGGAAAACAAGAGAATCTTCTCGTTTATTTTTGTTTCTTAAATTGGGTATTACTTTGGAGAAAAAAAATTCAATTGTATCACAATAGGCAATTTTTGGTGAGAATTTATACTCATTTACAAAGTTATCAATATCTACCACAAATCTTTCTTTAAAAGCAAGTAATAAAGTGGGTGTAGAAAATTGGTATAGGTTTGAGTCACAAATTAATATGGAAAATATGATGTTTTCCATAGCCCATTCTAGTAGAATTGTAGAACCATATAAAGAAAAGAGACTGACCTTTTCTTTAAAACACATATCTAGATATTTATAATATGTGAGTCACATAGTTCAATGCAGAAACAAAGAGATACAAGTGAAAAAGTAAAACATGAGCTACTCCCCTATTTGTAATTGGGGAAAATATGCAATCATATATATCTCCAAGTTTACACAGAAAACAGTGACATATTTGATTATACAAATTTTTGAACACTACATATTAAGGAAAAATACCATACCTGGTTAAAAGTACAAACTATGCCTTCTTGACAAGAGCACTAAAAAGCTAGAAAATATAGATTTAATGGCATATATTAGAGGTATAGCATTTTTTGTCTAGAAAAAATTATAAACTATGGTTTGTGGGCACTCCCGCTCTGAATTTGACACAATAGTAAAATACTATGAGAAGAAGGAACAAGATCATATATTTAAGGCTAGTTTGGGCAAAGCTGGTGTTAAAGTCCATCTCAAGAACAGTTTGAAAACAGAAGGGCAGATGGCGTAGCTCAAATGGTCAAAAGTGGAGGAGCACTTTTCTTTCAAGTGGGAGGACCTGAGTTCATCCTCAGTATTAATAACAAACAAACAAGCACCAAATAAGTACATCAAAATAAATGCTTAAATTAAAATATTAATATTTATCATAAAATAAATAATATACATTCAAATATGCTGTAGATATTAGATATTGATTCCTACTTTTTAAAGATCTAATAAAAATCATGTGTTCAAATGATATATTTACTCTTAAGGGAAAATTTATGTTGAAACATCATGGGTACTTGTTATAAAAACTAAAGCTATCAAGCTGCTTATAAAGAATGCGTGCTTTATTTTCAGAAATGCTATTAAATATTAGTTCTGTTTAACCTATTTTAAGTTAAATGTTTGATGTCTACCTCAAGACATTTGGTTAAGGAACATGGATGCATCCTCTTCTCTGGTTTCTTTGACTTTTTCTTCATTGATCACTTTGTCTTGTTAGGAGCTCAGGCTTTTAATCCTAGCTACTTAACAGAATGAGATCTGAGGACAGAGGTTCAAAAACAGGTAAGTCTGTGAGACATTTTTCTCCAAGTAACCAACAAAAACCTGAAAATGGAGCTGCTGTTCAAGTGGTAAACTATTAGTTTTGAACATAAAAGGCTAAAGCAGTACTCAATTCTGGAGCTGAAGAACTAATACTGGCACCAAAAAAAAACAAAAAAAAAAAGGAAGAAAGAAAGAGTTTTCCTTCCTTATCTACATTTCTACATTTTCTACACTGTCAACTTCATGTTTATATTTTGTTAATGTTGTATATGTATAACTTGAGCTGAGTTGAAAAAAATTTTGTCTAATTATACCTGTCTTTTTCTTCACACATACTCCAAGCTCAATGAAATCCAACACTGGAGTAGATATCTTAATTCTATACTCCTCAAACAGAATAAAATTTTATGCAAAATGCAACAGGTTAAGTGACAGGAATATTGATAAATTATTTTACCTTTTATAACAATATGATTTAAATACCCATGCAGCATATATACATTGAATATCTTAACATTGTAACATTGAGATGCATTTCAGTTTAACCATGTGTCAAAAAAACTGTATATCATTCAGAAAACTCAATTCATTTTTATTCAAGCATAAGTGATTTATTTCTACTTATTTTATTTTCATGTATTTTTTTCTTTCTACTGAAAAGACAAAGGTGACTCTTTTGGTATACGCTTGAATAAATACCATGTTGCATAAATCCTCAAATAGAACTCAGTAGGTTGATCAAAGATCTTTTTGTTATGTAAACGCAGACTGCAAAATAAAAGTCTCCTACTGCAATTCAGGTGTCAAAGAAATCAATAAAGGCCTTGTTTTAGAATTAATGGCAAAACACCATAATATTAGTGCTAACACCAATTGCTGCCTTTAAGCAATGTGTTACAGCTCAGCCAAACATACCTCTATTTAATTAAAACAATTACCTCTGAAAACCTCAAATAATAGAACTAATAGAACTGACTGGAAGGAAAACAGACTGGACATTTCAAAGTTTTATTTTTAAAACAATATACACCTTTAACTTCTGCCCTTGTGAGGCAAAGCCAGGAAGGGCACACATTTAAAGCCAGCCTAGGTATTTAGCATAGCAGGTTTCAGATTAGCCTGGTCTGAAGAGGGAACACTTGCTCCCCTAGAATTAACACATTGATATATTTACATATTCAGAGTCCATGTGGCAAATCACTACTTTCTGCAAATTTCAAACTTTGTTATTGATTTTGTTAGTTATGCTCTTAGTATTTCTTTCCATGATCCCCAAGCAAATTCCAGAATTACACACAGTATTAAATATCTAGCTATCATTTCTCTTTCCACAGTTTAAAGTACCTGTTTTAATCATGGTCCTAGACATAATCTAAAATAGTGTGACAACAATTGATATATTTTATTATTAGTTATTGTTGTTAAATGTCTAACAATGTGAAAATAATATTGAAGTCTTTTATTTTATTTATTTTATTGTGAGAATACCTTACAGAGGGGTTACAATTACATGGGCAAGATAATGAGTACATTTCTTATCAAGCATTGTTGCCTCCTCTTTGTTTCCCCTTCCCATCCCTTCCCATACTACCCCCACCTCCCCCCCACCCGATCCTCTCCCCCCCACACCGAAGTTGTAAAGTTTGTTTTTCAACATAACGACTTGTACATCTCATTGTTGCAATGGGTCCACCTGTATCCCTATTTAAACCATTTGTTTTGCCCTTCCACTCCACAAATTATACCAACATCAAATACAGTGAAAGCAGGGGTTATACCGCGGGGGAGGGACATACAAAGCAACAAAGAAATCATATTATAAATATGTTAGAAACAATTGCATGAAAGAAAAACAACAACAAAAAACAACAGCAGCAAAAAAAAAAAACAAAAAAAAAACATTTGAATACTTATCTTGGGATTCATTCCCATAACATCAACTTATTTGACCTTTTCTGCTTGACTCAGACATATACTAGTTATTACAAGTAAAGGAAACCATGGGACCTATGTTTCTTTAGGCCTGGCTTACTTCACTTAATGTAATTTTTCCAAGTCTTTCCATTCCTAACAAATGGGGCAATGTCATTCTTTGTGATGGAGGCATAGAATTCCATTGTGTACATATACCACATTTTCTTGATCCATTCATCTACTGAGAGGCATCTGGGTTGGTTCTATATCTTAGCTATGGTAAATAATGCTGAAATAAACATAGTTGTGCTTGTAGCTTTAGTATGGTCTTGTTTGGTTTTTAGGTTATAAACATTTACTCATGTAAAAGCTAACACCATAATTCCAGATAAATTTATCATATTATTTATGATAGCATTATAATTATTTTATATAGAGGAAGAAATAGCGTGAAATGTCAAATGCAGCTTACTTTCAAAGAAAGTCAAATATCAGCATAGAATAGTTAATGAATAATTTTGTTTACTTCTTGGTATTGATAGGAATGCTACAATAAATATTTTAATAATAAAGTTAATGATATAACATATTTTCTGTGAGTGCATCATAGAGGATTTCACAATTTTCTAGTCTCATCTAATTCCCTTAAAATATTCAGGTTCTTTACCTTCTTTGCATAAAATACAGTATATAATATAAGTGCTCTTGAATAAATTATATTTCAATCATTTACATATATGTAAAAAACATTCCTAGAAATTAAGATAAATTTATGGGAATGAAAACTAATATATTTGTTTATATGTGTGTATGTATGAGTGTATCTATGCATGTATATATGTGTATATGTGTTTATATATATGTGTGTGTGTGTGTATGTGTATAACTTGACCCTTGTGAACTTTCATTACCACTGTGTAATACGAATTCACAACTACCCATAGTTATTTTCACTGATACCTGAACCGAATATACTGCAGAATCAAATCTCTTATTCAAGTACTACTAATAAAATATAAATATAGTCAATTTTTAAGCCTTAACGTGATAGTTTTATAACACTTTGTCTAGAAAATGTCACTAGCCAATACACAAGTATTATACTATGTATTTGTAGAACATGTTTTGTCAATATTTAGAAATTGTATACAGATAGATAGATAGATAGATAGATAGATAGATAGATAGAATGATGTGTAAGGGGAAATAAATCTTATTTTTCCAATCTGTACACAGTCTGTACAAAACATATTCTCAAATTTCTGAATACTCCAAATTTTTGAAGAGCAATATCTCATTGGAAATACAGTGAAATTCACTGTTTGAATTTGATTATATTTGCTCTGTTAAGTAATTTATGATCAGCCAGGTGGTGGTAGCTCACGCCTGTAATTCTAAATACTCAGGAGGCTGATATCTGAGGTTCATGATTCAAAACCAGCCTGGGCAGGAAAGTTCTTGAGACACTTATCTCCAAAAAAGCACCAGAAAACCAGAAGTGGAGCTGTGGCTCAAGCGGTAGAGCACTCACCTTGAGCTGAATAGTTGAGGGATAGTGCCCAAGACCAGAGTTCAAGCCCTCTGATAGACAAAAAGAAACAAAAATCAATTATGTTGTACTTTATACTTGATTAACTCTTTACCAATAAGAAATCTATTTGAGAGCAGTTAGCAGATGAATGAAAATATTTTGCCTATACATTTCTACTGTATTATTTCAAGAAGGCAAGTTGGTCTGGGCTTTGCTTTATGTTCCCATGGTAAACATAGTTAAAGTTAATTTTGTTGCTTATGTATAATAGAAGATACTCTTGATAAGTCTAAAATTATTTTCTCAATGTTTGATTAATAAGTTACTTAAAGTTAATTTGTACATTTAAATTGAACATATGAGTACATTTAAGTTAAATGTCAATCCGTTATACTTATAGTTAAAAAGATGAACTTTTTTTAAACCTGGTACCATAAGTGGGTATGAAAAACTGTTTAAAAACTAGAAGTTGGAGATTTTATTAAATAAAAATGGGAAAGTAGAAATTTTAAAGAAGACATAAGAAGAAACAGAGACAGATAAAAAAAAATAGCACGCAAAAGAGAGTATCTTGGACAGAAATTAATGTAAGACACAGGAAAAAATTAGCCAAGTTGATTTAACATATTAATTTGATATTTAGTTGAGAATTTTAAAATATAAAACTAAAATTTATTGCATGACATGGATTTCATTAATTAACATCTAGAGATAAGGTTACTGGTGTGTATGTATGTGTCTATGTGTATTTAGATTGAACTAATATTTTGACTTATGAAGCAAACGTCTCTCTTTGAAACAATTTTCTTGTCGGGGAAATGATTTGCTTCCTTTCATGTTCAATGTTCTAGAGACATATTATATATAACTTTTTTAAGCTGAATAATTTATTCATATGAACTGATGAGTTCTAAACTTTCATATAACTTGCTATACACCTGTTTGTGTGTTAAGGTGTATAATGATACTTTCCATTTAAAAAGTATAGTAAGTTCTTTACTTTGTTCAGAATTCAGGACTTTACTTTTTATTTTTGAGTGACTGTGTCATTTAAGACTGATAGCAAAGTGTTAAATAACAGCCATAGAGAACAGCACTTGTTAATCTTTTTGACATTAATGGTAAGTTTTATCTCCATAATGCTTCTGTGGATTTATTCTATTCCTAGGAATACAAATCTATGAAGTGTTTCTTCTATTTTTAGGTCTCTAAGTCTTTATTCATGAATAGACTATGAAATTTAATCAACTTTTTGTCATCTACTGAGAATAATATGTAGAGCTGAAAAATGAATAGATGTAACAAACTAAGTACTTAGCTGGATATAATTTCCTGTTTCCCTCTAGACTTTCACACTTCTATTCATAAAGGACTATCAAAGTTGTCAGTCATGTCTTTTCTTTTTCTCATAGTTACACAAACTTTTTACAAGGGTTCGAGGAGTAGCCTATATTTGACTATATTCTAAAATAATGTGTGTGGTAACAGATGGAGCAAGTGACTTTTACAAGAGACATAATTGTAAGTATCTTTAAAATTGTGTGAGGACATTTTGAACTATTCAGATTTTGCATTACCTCTGGAGTGAAGTTTAGTGATTTTTTCCAAAAACCATTTTTCTTATATACCAAGTTCATTGCGATAAGTATGCATGAATATAAATATATTAAATCTACTCTGTGATTATTCTAATTCTGAGTGGATTGCATTGTGCTGCGTGCTGATAGATTTGGCAAGGTTTATTATGCTGTGGATATTTTCAAGTTTAGTTTTGTGCTTATGGTCACTTTTGATAGTTTCTTCTTTCCCTCCTATGGAATTAAATTTCTCTTATTTCTAATAATTTGATCAGTAAAATAGCTCAATATAAACCATGGTATATAACTGATAATGCTAACTTTATTAGAGGTTAAATAATTTGAGCAATTGTTGTATGTGTATTATAAATGTGTATATATATTATTTATTTAATTTATTTATATTCATATATATTTCCTGTAATAATGATATTGCTGAATTGAAATTCAATTTAACCATACTAGAATTTAAAAGCCTAAAAGATTCAATATAATGCTAAATTGTATGTGATCTATTAGTGGAATTTGCATATGTATATATAAATATTTATTTGCAATGTATATAGTATGTACATGTTTATATAATGTATATATGCATACTATGTATCTATGTAATATACACATGCACTATCTATATTGGGAGGCAAGTGTCACTTTATTCAGCCATTGTTCTTTGCAGTAGGTGGGATAACAGGCCCGCAGCCCTGTTCCCAGGCATTGGTTAAAAAGGAATTTTTGATTTTCGTGCGGGTCAGCCTCCCCTGTAATTCCTAAGTAGCCATGGTTACTGACTTGAGCTATCACACCAGATTTTAATGAGTTTCTTCTGTTTGTAACTATGATATGACCAATTATTCAAGCCAAGTTTCTAAATATGATAATACTGTTTTATGTATTTATTTTATTGTCTTTAAGGAGTTATACAAGTAAGTTTCAATTGAACAGATTCGTTTATGAGGACAAGTCATCATGATCATTGTTACTCTTTACATCATTCTCCACCATCTGCCCCAATCCTTCCCAGCTCATTTCATCCTTCTATTTTATGTATATACATTGAATATTCTGACTGTATTTGCTCACCTTCCCTTTGTCTATTTGTCTGACACTGCTTTCCTTTACAATCCCATATGAATTTGTATTATCCATTGTCTTTCTCAGGATAATGCCAAAAATAAAAAATGTGTGGTCCTGTGTCACCCTGAAAACTGCTAGGAAACAGGACTTATTTGGAGATAAAGAGATTTGAGAAAATGGAATAATAATGAAGTGAGAGACTCAGGTGTAAGATGATAAATTAAAACGGTAAGTTCTTTCTAACAGTCAAAAGAATATCAAAGAGTTTAAAGCTCTTTTTGTAAATAAAAGAATGATGTCAAATGAAAATCTGTAATAATAATGTCAACTAGTTTAGTAAAGAATTCATGTTGAGATAGATTTAAAATAGTTATTCAAAAAAGATTTTCAGAAGAAAAGGGAGTTTAATACTCTATATTATTTAAAAACCAGAATATATATGAATATATCATAAGATTCTCTCTGAAACTCATTTTCTCATCTAATCATAAAGTGGAAAATGTCCTTTTGTTTGAAATGTTCTTCACTCAGTATACCAAGATATTCTAAGAATCTCAAGGCAAAAATATTTAAAAGATTATGGTAATGATATTTGAAATAGAGCAAAGAAATGATAGGAATATCATGAATAAAAAATGTCTTGAATTGTACTTGGAATTCTATTTGTTATATTATTTGAATGGCTTATAATAGGGAGGTCTACTTTAAATGGACTATTTGGGAAACTTCACTTGATTGGAATTGTTACAGAGAAGTGTGTTTGACAAATTTCGGTTTTCATTACTGATTCCTCCCCTTTCTAAACACATGTATTAATGTAATATTGCTTCAAATCTATTTGTCAGCTGTCAAACAAACTATTTGTATTGTATATTATAGTAATCCCAAATGACTAGAATAGAATCAGATGTGTTTAATGAAAACATAATGAATGCAAATCAATTAGGCTGTGACTATTTTTCTTAATGAATTGAAGAAGAAGACCTTAAGGTACAACATCTCAGTTTGCTTTTTGTTTTGTTTTCATATTCAGAGTGATACACAGCTAAGTATTTTGAAATAAATAAATGATCGATGGTCTAATAGATTTTCATCACTTTTTAAAAATTATCTATAAGTAGTTGCTCAAAGGAGTTGCCATTCTGAAAAGTAGGTTATGAATACAATGAATGTTGGTCAATGACATCACTTTCATCATACAAATGACTTTTTGATTTTTGTACTATTTTCCAAATCTCAAAAATTAACCTTTCATAAGCTATTTAATATGAGTTTTTTCTACTTGTGGAGGTGTAATTTATAGATGAGCCTTCTTTGTGACTAAAGTTAATTTTCACTGTCATAAATGATCAAGAATGATCTACCACCATTTGGAAAAATAATCCATCCATATTAGAATTTTCTGGAAATATAGAGGTCAGGACAGGCGAGCATTTCAAGAGGAATTGAAGAGTTTATCAGGAGATTTGATAAGAAAAATAGTCGCAGATAGGTGAAACATTTAAAGAAAAAATAGAATATCCAACTTAGAGATTTCTAGATGCATTTAGAAGCCCTTGTATTTAAAAAGTATTAAAACATGATTATTTTTCATTTGTGCAGCTTGAATTCAAGGCTTATACTGGCTATGCAAGCCACTGGCTTGCATAGTGGCTATATCTCTGCCACTTTTTTTTCTTATTTTTCAGATAGTGTTTCCCGTTTTGGCCCAGTTTGGCTTCCAACATCAGTACTCCCACATTTGTCTCTGGCCCACTGTAGACAAACACATCCTCCATATTTTCTTTAAGATAACGTCTCACTAAGTTGTGCTTGAAACCTCAATCTTCTCCTTTTTATATCTGGTTTAGATGGGATTACAGGCATGTGCCAAGGTGTAGGCCCTAAATGATGGCTTTGAAGCCACAAAATACATAAATTATGTCAGGGCGTGTAGACAGAAGAAAAAGAGAGTATTGCAGATATTGTATATTTCCATCATTAATAAGGAGAAGAAAAGGGTACATGATGATAGAATTAAAAAAAAAAAAACATAAATGCGAAGGAGCTAGGCCCTAGCAGTAAATAGGGATTCAGGTGGATCCATTACAACAGTGAGATATACAAGACCTTATGTCGAAAAATGAACTTTACAACTTTGGCCTGAGGGGGTGGGGGCAGGGAGGGGAGGCTGGGGGAGGGGGGCCGGGGAGATGATAAGGGATAGGAAGGGAAACAAAATAAGAGGCAACAATGCTTGATAAGAATGTACTTATTACCTTGCCCATGTAATTGTAACCCCTCTGTATGGTATTTTCACAATTAAAAAAACAAAACAATAAAACTTGTGAATTCCAGGACAACCTGGGCTACACAGGAAGACTCTGTCTCAGAAAAACTAATAAATAAATATGACTGATTCTCAATGTTTTAAATTATAGTATGTGAAAAAAAAGAAACAAAAAAAAAAACACCAAAGCTCAGGGACAGTTCATAGGCTGAAGCTTAAACCCTAGGCCCAGTATCGAAAGAAAAACAAAAGAAACAAACAAAACAAGAGCATTGTAAAAGCATATCCACATGGACCACAAGAAAAGATGCTACTAAGGAGAATGGGATAGATCTAATAGCAATTGGTGGAAAGGCCATGCAAGATTACATGATAATTACAGTAATAAGAAGAATACGAAGAGTAGAATAAGAATACTAATAGTGGACTCAAAAGCAAAATGTAGCTTTTCTATTATGTAACCAGTGTAAAGTAAGGAAGGAATTAGAATGAAATTATATTTAAAATAGCAAACATAATGTCAGGTGCTGGTAACTCACACCTGTAATTCTAGCTACTCAGAAGGCTGAGAGTTTAAGATCAAGGTTTGATGCCAGCCTGGGCAGAAAAGTCCTTGAGACACTTTGCACTAATTCACCACCAAAAAACAGAATGTTGAGCGGCGACTCCAGTGGTAGAGTGCTTTCCTAGGGCAAAAGAAACTGAAAGAAAGCACTTAGCCCTAGGTTCAAGCTCCACCACCCGCTCCACAACACACACACACACACACACACACACACACACACACACAGAAAGTAAAAAAAAGCAAACAAAAAACCTGAAGGATATTTATCTATGAAACAGAATTAGAAGGCAATTGAGAAATTGGGATAATAACTTTGCATTTATGATGACTGTAAAGAAATATATGTGATAAATCATCAGAAAATGGGAAATATGGAGTTATTATCAATCATAAAGAGACTGAGATTTTTTATTTGCAGCTTCGTTGTATCTGAGATCATGAATTGCTGTCAAAAAATAAAAACAGGTCACAAAATACCTGTGTAGAGTTTGCTGATAAGTAACTGATGTACACAGAAATGGTTGTTTCTTGGTATAAAAGCTACTGAAGAACCCTATTGAAATGCAAATGACTTTAGTGCATTGAAGCACATTAAATTTCATAAATAATACTCGTAAATCCTAGGAAAACTGTTTGTGGAGAGAAAATGAGTTAATACTATTGCATGCATATATTAGATGATGCCAGTAGAGTAGCTTTATAAAGATAATGTATTTTACTTACCATTTATTGGTTGGATTTTCCTACTTAAAAATATATCTATTATAGGATAGACTGGCAGACATTTCAAGCTTAATATTTTCATCTGATTAGAAATATGAACATGACAGAGATAACTAGATTTTTTAAATAAGTAAAAGGGTAAAAAGTATTTTTTCTTTATTTACCCTACCTATTAATATTTTCAGCAGCCACAAAATTCAAAAATATTTTCTCATTATGAATTGATTCATTTAAATCTTTGAATCAATGAAAGTTTTATTCAAATATTGTTTTAACACTGTATCACTACAAACATTCTAAGATGCATAATTTCAAATGAATTGTCAGTTACAAAAGAAGTGACTATCTGATAAACCTTTTCACATCTGTGAATCTTTTGTGAATGTGTTTTATCTGTGAATAGCTTTTATACTGATCAACCTGTTCCAGATAAAAGCAACAAGGCCTACACTTATAGTTTAAAAGAGTTGAAATTTGTTGCATTGTGCTAGAGTGTGCTATAGACAGGAATTCTGGACTGCTTCAGTAGATGAGAATTAGTCAAGACTGAATATAGAACTTGAGTTTGTGATAGGCAATTGCAGGAACTTGTTGTTGTCAGGAATTCCATGTAATCCTATGTAATTCTGGACTTGGGGCTAAAGTTGTAGAACATCTGCCTAACAAACACAAAGCCCTGAGTTCAAATCCTGAAACTACCGAGACAATAATATGTATTTATTTATTATTTACCTCTTCTACTCTAGGTATACATTGTAAGAAGGAAAAAGAAGAAAAGAAATAATCATAATTAGCAAAGAGTCAGCAATCATTCATTTCAGCGAGAAGAGCTGTTTGTTCCTAAATGTTTTGAAGGATGATGATAGCAGGTATACTTCAGACATGATTATGAATCTGTATTTTCCTTGTTCCCCAATGAACACATTGGCCCTGCCCCATGTTACCATTATATGATATTGCCTAAATATAGCATGAAAATGGCAAAATCACAGCAATAGTCTTTCTTTGACAAATTTATTTTTCATCCAAGTCTTTCCTTTTTTAAAATTTTAATGAAATTATTAATTGTTTTTCATTGGAGCATACATTTTTAAGTAGTAATTTAAAATTTTTCTACAGCTACTGATCATTTCATATTTATTCTGTCTATTAATATTTTCTAATCTCCATGCTGTCTCTCTTTTTCTGATAATTGATCAACTTTATTTTGATCAAGAACTCTTTTGATTTTGAATGCTCTACATTTAATATATGCTTCTGGGATGGACTCAGAGCATATTAAATTTTGACTTAACTGTTTCTCTCATTTGGTAGACTATAGAGTTTGGTAAATTAATTAGTGTGATTAACCAGAAGGATTCTTCCGATGATATGATATTCATTGAAAGGAGAAAAATGATAATCAAAAATTTTGAATGCACATATAATAAACTTTATAAACTATACAGAGGTCAAGAAAGTTTGGAAATCAAGTACTTTTGTCAATCTATGTATCTGTGTCTTTCATCTATGTGTATCTCTCTCATTTATAAAACCTACGTATCTGAAGGAATTTCTGACTGGTTTGACAAATGTAAAATGAAAAAGAAGAGTTGACCACAAAACTAGCATTTGAACAAACCCTCTTGAAGTTCTATATAAAGCTTCACAGTGTGGTTATTGCTTCCATTCTCCCAGATAATAGGTTTGCACTCCATGCATTGACAAAATAAAGAGAAAAGTCATTTGCAAATGAAGTAAATAGCACTTAGAGAACTAGCTACATGGGGTAGAGCTAAAAATCTATTCAGAGAAGATCTGTAAATGAATGGAGGATTAAAATGAAGAGGAAAACCAGCAATAAAGACACCAAGAAGTTCAGGGTCTGATTACATTTTAAAAATAAATATTAATGACTATGTATAAAACTGAAAAAGACACTGGAGACAGAATTAAGTTTATAAGAGCGATGAAAGCAAAATATCCAAACGATGTGGTAGTAACTTCTGTAGAGAAGAGAACTAGAAAGCATTTGCCTGTACCTGCAGAGTTTGCAATGGAGAAGGAAGGTGGTTGTTCCTCACTAAGAAGACAATCAAGCAGCATTACACTTTTCAGCCTGAAATGATTCTCCCTTGCCAACTTATTTCGACACATTCTCTGTATTACTGGGAAACAAATGGAGATGAGTTAAGCTTCCTGATCTGGCACAGAACTGGACAGTTCTGTAAAATTACCTAAGGAAGCAAATATCTTCCAAAGAATTCTGCTAAGCAGTAGAAGAATTATGGAAGGAAACACTGTTTTACATAAAGAATGTGTTTGCCAACTTCTAAAGGCACCAGAGTTTGGGTTGCCATATCAGGATTAAAAGAATTTGCTTCCTTTTCCCATCTCTTCTTATGTAAGTTAACTACAAACATTCTTTTCTTGGGGGAAAATGCTTTTAAACATAGGCATTGTAAGTTAAATCACAATTTGTAAGATTTGAGCAGTTTGTTGTTACCAGGTTTAAGATCCCCAATATGTAAATATGCATTAAAACTTTACATAGAGAAATATCAAATTTTGATTAAATGAGCATCTATGCTGATGTATTTTTCATTAAGCACCCATGTATGTGTTTGTGTTGTGTAAAAACGTACATAAAATATGAGTATCTGTATGCATTTGTGTGTAATATTAAGTTCTTCTCAATTAATTTTTTCATGTTATTCATCTATACCATGTAGTTGCTCACTGTCTTAGTGCTTTTGAGTTTTGAAGGAGTAATTCCTAACAGGAATTTGTACTGAAAATTGGGAAAGAATGAATTAATAGAAATAATTTAGTAGCATATTAGCATATGTTATTAATAAAAGTTAGCACATATCTTGTTTCCTTATTGTTATCTCATTTCCTTTCATCTACCTCTTTGGCATATGGTCACTTTTCAGATCTCCATAACTAACACTGGTTTAATTTCTTGTCTTTTGATACCCACTTTTCAGTGTCTTTTTATTATCAAATGGCATTCTTGGATAATTTGCTCTCTTGAACAAAACCAGTAGCTGGTTTGAAAATTAGATCTTAAATGCACTCTGGTCATAAAGTGGTGAAGCCAATAATATGATTCAGTTATTTTTGTTTCTTTTTTATTAATCATCTAGACTTCTTAGTTTTACATATGTGACTAGAAACTTTAGAATTTGTCCAGATCAGGGGCTAGGAAGGTGACTCAGTGGTAGAGCTTGCCTGGCATGCATGAAGCCCTGGGTTCTATTCCTCACCACCACATAAGCAGAAAAAGCTGGAAGTGGCACTGTGGCTCAAGTGGTAGAGTGCTAACTCTGAGCTAAAGAGCTGAGGGACAACGCCCAGACCCAGAGTTCAGCCCCCGTGACCAATCAAAAAAAATTGTCCAGATCAAACCATTATAAAATGGCTGTAACTGTTATTTTGGAATATGAGTAAGATGCAGATGGTAAGATGGTAATAGGATGGTAATAGGTACTAAGATGGTAATAGCAGTAAGGAGCAAATACTTACAAAAGCACATATACAATGCCATCATGTGTCAGATATTGCTGTGTGTGCTGTGTGTGTATAGGGTTACATCTTTAGAAATCACCACAACACTTAAGATATTTACTATAAATGCATAAAACTGACATCAGTAGGTTGGTAAATGATAGCATCAGAAGAACTAAACCTAAGCTGACTTAGGATAAACATGAGATTCTGAGTTCAAACACTGGTACCACCAAAGAAATAGATACCACTTATATCATAAACTCTAAATCTACATATTACTAATTTAATATATAATTGGCCTTCACATTGAACTTATATTTTTTCCAATGGTATTTTATCAATATAATTTTAGGATTCCCAATCCCTTTTTTGATGAATCATATTAATGAATTGAACTAATACATACTTGTAGTTATAACATGGTGGTAATATTAAAACTGGGATGTTTTTCTTGTGTGTTATATTGGTTACTTAGTATAGGATTAATAAATGTTGTATTTGTTACATAAATTGGTTCCCTTTATCAAGAAATCCTTCTGTATACTATATATGTACTATTTGCATTGAAATTCCTTTTTACATCTAATGGAAATAAAAGCTTAAAAATATACATTATATGCAAAATTAAAATATAGACATTGCTGGCCAGCTAGATAATGACTGTCTAGTTGCATATATTCTCTAAGTACATGCCCATACTTAAACCCTTTGTATCAAGACAAGAACAAATATCAATAATTGAGGACACCTCATAATTCAGAATCTTGAAATCATTTTCCCTACTTCACTTTTCATTGCCTAAAGGGCAAATGGAAATTTAACCAAAAGGCAAAATTTAAAGAAAATGGGAGAAATTAGTTTCTTTCATTATAAGGTCATGTGACTCTTTCCTTGCTACTAATGAAATAATTTGGTATTTCGATTAGCAACCTAAAAGTATACCTTAGAAGAAAGCAGTGCATTGCAACAAACTGTTTGTGAAAAGCTTTTATGCAAAGTGCTTTCAAAAAGATACTAAATTTTGATGGCTGGGGCTCACCTAATTAAGATGCCTAACAAGATTGAATGTCTTTATATTTCCAGTCTGGATTCTTTAAGTGATTTCATGTGCTGGCAGATAGGAAAATAGAAAGACCACAGGGGAACTGATACCGTGACCTCAGCTTCATTAGCTAGATACATTTACTAAAGTTAGTTACCGTGGTCATAGGGATGGCTGGAATAGTTATCATAATTCATAGGCTCATGGATAGACAAGCCACCATACTATCTCAGTGGCTTTATCCTTGTCTATAACCAATGTAGTTCATTACAAATTTTCTGCCTTTTTTTTTTAAGAGAGTATACTCACTAATACTGTCTGATCTTTTTCAGTTATATCTTATTTCATAAATCACAAATGGATATTTTTATTTTTAAATTTTATTTTATTGTAACGATGCTTACAGAGGGGTTACAGTTACATGAGTGAGGCAATGAGTCCATCGCTTGTCGAGCATTCTTACCCTTTCCCTTGTTGTTCTTCTACTACCTCGTCCCTCCCTACCTCCCTCACTCCCTCCACCCAAAGTTGTAAAGTTCATTTCCAATATAATTTCTTGTGGGTATCATTGTCGCAATGGGTAGCATCTGTGTCCTTGTTTCAGTATTTTGTTGTTCCCCTTCCCCTCCCGAAATTAGACATGTATACACAAGATGTTAGGTACCAAAGTCAAGTATAGTGACAACAGGGGATATACCATAGGGCAAAGAACATACAAAAGAAACAAAAAAAAATCACATAGTACATTAAAAACAACAATAACAAAGAAAGACCTCTTGTGTTTATATCTTGGGTTTCATTTCACTTAGCATCATCTTATATGGTTAAATGTACTTAGCTTTTGAGCTGTTCTGTTCATGTGATAAAATTATCCTAGACAAATACTAACTATTGAAAATGAGGGAAATCTTGGGACCTATATTTCTTTGGGTCTGGACTACTTTTTTTGACCCAGAGGTTTTTTGTTGTTGTTGATCCTGGGCTTGAACTTTGGATCTGGGCACTGTTCCTGAGCTCTTCACCTCAATACAAGCACTCTACCACTTGAGCCACAGCGCCACTTCTGATTTACTTTTTCTAATGACTCATAAAATGTGAGTACATACATTAAAGGAGAACATTTATTCAGTCTATTAAAGCATACTTTTCTTATCATTTTGGACTCAAACCTAGAACCTTATGAATGCTAGGCAAGCACTCTCTGACTCAACACCTTGTGTATGTTTGCATTATATGATATCCTATTATATTAGTTGTACTATCTTCAGTTTGAAACGCAGGCATCAATTAGGTTGGAATAATACATGTAAGCATTGGCATCATACTAATGATCAATTTGTTATTCTATAAAATGTCCTTATTGCATGTAGGCTCTAAACATATAAAAAATTCCAAATGCCTTAAACATATCATAGAATAAATTAGACATAAGAGCTGACAGAATCCAAATTTAGTACTATTGGGATATTTAAATATTTTCTGTTGACTGTGAGAATGAGCTCTTTGACATTAATATTAGTAAAGTACAAACCAGAGACAGTACCAATTGTGAAGCCTGCTGACAGGTTATAATCAATTTTTCAGTGAGCATTTAAATTCTGACTAGACTGGCTATGCTACTCACATCCTACAGGATTTCCTACATTCCACATGCAATTATGTTTTTGCTCTATTGCATGGTATTCTAGCAAATGAACTTCTTCAAACTAAAGATCAGTTTTTCCAGCAAGCAGAACAAACCCCATTGCCTATAGTTCTATGACATGAAAGAAGTGGCAGTTTCAAATTGTATTTCAAAAAAATCACTTTTCTCTAACCTGACAGAATATTCTTCCCTTTCTAACATAGACCTCTAAAGCAGTGATGCCTAATTTGAATAGGTAGAGAAGATATTGATTTTTAGTAGAATACAAAGCATAATAGTCACAGGCACCAAGAATAACTATTGTCAAGGTAGACATAGTGCTTACCCATCTTATACAAGGGCCTCCATTCCTATGAAGTGGACATAAACTTTGGTTTCACTGTGTTCTGTTCCCTTGGTTCAGATGAGTTGAGACATATGACTACTGCCAGAGTAAAGACAGACAACTTCCCTGAAGGACCAAAAGTACCTCATCTTCTCACTGGAATTATTGTGGCTGAGTTCATTTTACTAAAGACAATGTGTTTTTCCCAACATGTGTTACTTTAGACAAAGATTGTGGGTGAGAATTTCTACTCAGGGTAGCAAAGTACTCATTGCAAGCTAATGTGGGATCTCCTATCTGACAATGGATTCACTGATGTGCACAAATCACTTCTTGTCCTTCAGCTTCAAGGATGAAGAGTTATTTTGCTAACCTTTGATTTGTCACCATAGACATTATCTTTGATGACACCACAGATCTTTCTGATGAAGTATCATGCCTCTTTGGCTTCTTGTGCAAAGATATAACATGGACTGTCACTTCACAGTGATAAATTAAACTGGAGACAAGGGTAAACACTACCTAGGTGGGACTAGGCAGTCCATCAGCTTCCTGGAGATGTCCGGGAGCCTATGACTTACTGTAGTATAGAAACAGAACTTGTCAGATCAACCACATGAAATTTATGATGCAAACTGATTCTGTAAGAGGTGCATGTGATTGTCCATTTTAAGGCAGGTATTACGGAACAGCTTCCTAAAGATAACATAAAACCCTAACAGTATGTTGCAATATAAGGCACAATTGACCCTGACAGGAAGGATGAAAGAGGGAAATTAATGATATTTTGATACATGTTTGAATGGGAAACTATCAGCCTTCTCATTCATGAAAGTCTGCCTGGTTTGTAATTGTAACATGGCTTACTATAATCAAGCAGAAATCCTCATCCAGTCTTCATTGACTCTTCCCACCTAGGCAAGCACAACACTGACACACACATAGTGGCATTATCTGTCTGTCCTTGGTGCTGACCTTAAAGAACATTCTTCTTCCTTGGAAGTGCTGGAATATCTCTGCATGTGATTCTGATTCATCTCCTTCAGTTCCATGTCTGTGTTCTCATTACCCCAAATCCAAGCAGCTATGCAAAAGCTCAAGGTACTCCTGTACAGGTGCAAGTCCAGGGCTGTCCTTTTGAATCTGGTACTTTACCTCATATTAAGCCATAGTGCATATGTTGAATTAATTCTGGATTATTGTTATTATTTTATTGTCGTTGGTGTTCATGGGGCTTGATCTCAGAGTCTGGGCACTGACCCTAAGTTATTTGGCTCAAAGCTAGCATCCTACCTCAGACTTTCCTGCCTGAGCTGGCTTTGAATCTCAGTCCTCATATCTCATCCTCTCAAGTAGCTAAGATTGAAGGTGTGAGCCACTAGCATCCTGCTCTGAATCTTGGATATTTTGACTGGCTAGCTTTGTACAATCCAATACATTACATAGCCGGCTATCAATGGATCCTATCACTAAGAGGTGTCATACCCCAGGAAGCTCATAGTTAACTGTATCATTTGTTATAGCTTTACCTGATTCTCTCAAACCTCTTGCTCCTTCAAGAGGGTCATCCTGATGGCTGTGTCTGTGGAAGGGTGGCTCACTCGTTAGCTACTAACCACCTGGTGTACAAAGGGACACAACCTGAGCACTTCAGGGTATCTTGGACTTTTATTTCACAGAGACAAATTAGGGTTGTTGGTGACTGTATTTTTTTATTCCTTGCCTCTCCTTTGTTCAACTATTTTTTCTTTATGTCTTCATTGAATTTCATTTGAGGACCTTCTTCACTTGTGTCTCAAAGTGAAACAATATGTTAAGGAAATTACTGCTTTATACCTAGTTCATGAAATTCTTCAAAGAATTGTCAGAGCAATTATTAATGTCCTTACAAAAAGTTTAAATGGGAGTCAGTGCCTATAATTCCAGCTACTCAGGAAGCTAAAATCTGAGGATTGTGGTTCAAAACCAACCCAAGCAGAGAAATTTTAGAGTCAGTTATCATCAGTTAACTCCCCAAAAGACAGAGGCGGACGTGTGGCTAATGTGGCAAAGCAATATCCTTGAGAACAGAAGTTAATGGACAGCACCCAGGTCCTGAGTTCAAACTCCAATGCTAGCACTCACACACACACACACACAAAATTTGCTTATTACCACTTATGTATGTATATATTGATTTACTTGCTTTTTTTTTTGGTTGTACTAAGGATTGAATTTGGTATTTAATTATTGCAAAAAAACCCTAACTCTTGATCGACATCTGTAGCCAGTTTTAGATTATTTTAAAGGAAATACTTTTTTACTGTGAAAATATCGTGCAGAGGAATTACAATTACATGGACCAAATAATGAGTACATTTCATATCAAGCATTGCTACCTCCTTCTTTGTTTCCCCTTCCCATCCTTCCCATCTCCCCCCGCACCCCCCCCCCCCACTTTCCCTCCCCACCTTCCCTCCCCGCCTGCGCCCCCTCGAGCCAAAGTTGTAAAGTTTGTTTATTTTTCTCTCTTTTTTTCTCTCTTTTATTGTCAAAGTGATGTATAGCAGGGTTACAGTTACATAAGCAAGGTAATAAATACATTTCTTGTCAAACTTGTTACCCCTTCTCTCACTCTTCTCCTATTTCCCTCCCGTAACCCCCACCATGTTTTACAGATTATTTCCAACGTATTGTTTTGTGGATATTGCTGTTGCATTGGTTTCCCCGCTTTGTCCTTTGTCTCACCAATCTGTTGTTCCCCTTCCCTAATTCATATAAACATATATAAAATATCAGGTACAAAAATCAAATACAGTGACAACTGGGGATAAACTAGAGATGGAATAATATACAACAGAAACAAGAAATCACATAGTGCATAAATTGGCTTTCATATTCTCCCCTGATAGGGCCTGATAATTTTGCTAGAGGCTGGCCTTGGACAACAATCCTCAAACCTATACATCCTGGTAGCTAGGGAAACGGTCACACATCACCATTACAAGCTTACTGTAGAGATGATAGTATCAATAAATTTTTACCTGGGTTGGCCTCAAAGATCAAGCCTCCCTATCCCCACTCTTGGTCATCTAACATTATAAGTAGGATCCATCTCTCCTGTCCGAAGCCTAACTTATTTATGTGAAAAACTAGGATCTATAATATAAGTCTTGTTTAATTCACATCTATCTATCTATCTATCTATCTATCTATCTATCTATCTATCTATCTATCTATCTATCTATCTGTCTGTCTGTCTGTCTGTCTGTCTGTCTGTCTGTCTGTCTGTCTGATTGTCTGTCTGTCTGTCTGTCTGTCTATCTTTTCCATTTTCAAAAAGTGAAGGCAAAGCACTCATAAATTTAATTTATTGACTAAAAATTATAGATGATAGTATTTGTTCCTCTATATGATAAAAATGATTTTATTCTAATTCTAAAATAGAGATTATTATTTCATGTACTTATTTTTCTTGCACTTTCTATTCTATTCTTGTCCTGTGAGTGTGCCATTTCCAAGGTTGTAATCTTCCATTAAATTTCCAGGATTTCCAGGTTCCTAGGACTTTGTACAAGTCTTATGATTCTAAAACTATTAGAAGAATATCAATGCTTCTCTAAATTGTTTTTCTGTTGAGAAAATATATTTGATGAATTAAAATAAAAGCATAGAAACAGCAGCATATTGGATCACATGCTAATTTTTTTTCAAGTGTTTTATATTGAAAGGGATTGATTTGTAGAGTACATTTTCAAGCCAATTTCACCTTTGTTTCTAGAAAAAAACCCTACATTTTTGTCCTAGAAAGCTATTGACATTTCATCTCAAGAAATAGATTCAGAATTGCTGCACAGTAAAATCTTTCTTAGCAATAGTTCTCTATCTTTCACCAGAGACAATGCAATTGACCTGGGGTCAGAGGATAAAAAGCTGCCATTATAAAGTGGCAGAATAAATGGTTGTCTTCCTCTGCTAAGGTTCTTTTTATTTTTTTGCACTGAGAGAGCTCTTTGAATCATGATTTTAGATAGATGAGGTACAAATCCAATAACCATAAATACCTGAGTTACTAAATTATTTTATCTTTTTCAATTAAATTATTAAATCTTAGACCTATCAGGAAAAAAAATCCAGAATATCAAACACATTTGGGATAATTAACCTAAATGAAATAGGATTTTGAAATATTATGTCATCTAAGTACGTAAGAAGTCAATACCATAACTCCAAATCATTCATCTCTGGGTATTGTTTCATTTAAGAGTAGGAAGCCAAACTCATCTAAAATATTTCCATTTCACAGCAGCAGTTCAAATGTAAAGACATTATTTTTGTCATCGCTAATAATTATTTCTTAAACAGATATTTAGATCAAATAACCTTTGAATTCCTTTAGAAAAGGAGAAAATATTTTTTATCTAAACACTTATCTAAATCATTGTGTTATACTAAACAAGAAAGATCATAAAACACAACTTGACTGTTCTTACCTTTTGTGTATGTGTATGTATGTGAGTTTGTATGTGTGTTTGCTGGAGATTGCACTTAGTATGTAACCATTCTACCATTGGTCTTATCTGTTTTTATTTATTTATTATTACAATATAGATTGCAGCAGTAACTACGGATATTCCAAGTAACACAAATATAATGAAAAGCAACTGAATTATAGAAGAATATGGGCATATTTTCTACCTATTTTTGGTTGCCACCAAGTTTAGCTACAACTAAATACCTAACTCAGACATCAAAAATAGAAATGAGCCTCCATTCTGGTTTTTATGTATTCACTGATCAGTTCTAAATTCATGCTTTTACCATTTATTTTTCTGAATTCTGGCTTTTTTATCCATTACCATAAGTGACTTAGTTATGTTTTACCCTCCAGAACCTTTCAGTTGTATACATATTGCAATTTATTCTTATCATACAAAATAATTCACATTGTAACTCTATATAGTCTATAGAATTGAAAGATTTACACTAATTGTAACACTATATAAAATTTATCTGAATTGAGTTCAGATAGCTAATATATAATCTTCACTATGCATTGGCTACTCCACTGGATTTTTGTAAGTTAAAGGTGCTGATATTTTGAAACTAAATTTTCTGTTCATTTTCCACCCAGTGAGATGGCGTGATTATACAGGGTATGTGACAAAGAAGGAGATACGAAGCAAAACTAAGAGCACTAGTTTCAAGCAAAATTAATATACCAACTACAGAAGGTAAGAAAGATCATAAAAGTGTACATTCAAATATTGGGTGTGAGATTTGGGTATGAGTATAAGGAAAATAAGTTTGACACTTATTTTGGATTCCTCAATTTTAAACAATTGAAAAATGATGAGTTGAGCAAATGAATACTATGTTTTTAGGAACAGAAAGCATAAAATCTAAAACAATCATCTCAGAAGTAAGGAAATTTAATATACTAAACAGATTGCTCTCTATCACATTATCACAGAGTTTGATAAGCTAATGACAATCTTTAGAGCTTTTCCCTACAGCCCAGCTTTATAGCAGAACTTGCTGGGACATAGATTTATCCAAAGAAGGACTTTTGCTGAGTTACAGTGGGATATAGAAGTTGAAGCTATGTGGAAAATTATTGCTGTTTTGATAGAAAACATATAGAAACCACATTTATTTTTCTGTATGAATAACCTGATATACCACTGGTAGCCTTCATACTGATGTTTCTCATCCTGTTCTTTCCCCTCTAGCATCTACATCCAACACATAGCTAAAAATTATTCTTTTAAATTTAGGTCACATCATCCCACACTTTTATTCAAAGGCCTATCTACAAAACTATGTAATTTTTATACTGATGTCCCTCCTCATTTCCTGATATCAACTTTCTGCCTTATTACATTTGCTGTATATACCCCAGCTTTTGCAACAGAGGGAACATTTTTCTGATTATTTTCTTAGCTAATGGGACACATGGAACCATATTATTCAATGTTTTCCACAAATCCTAAGTTTTAGTTGTGTCTACCCAAACCATCCATTTAACTGTGTACCTAAACTTCTCCTACACATAAACACTTTTTTATCACTCATACCTCTAACATTCTAATTTATTCTATTACATGCTACTTAATATGACACTTTTTTGAGCTCCTCATTCTAAAAAAAAATCAATGCCAGGAAGAAATGGCTTTGTTACATTTCTTTATTGATGCATTTCAAGTGGCTCAGTCATTTCCTGGCCTGCAGAAAACATTCAATAAACATTTATTACCCTCAGGAGTAAGGTTAGTCCTTTCTTCTATTTTGCCCTGCCTGGTTTTGTTTTATTTTGTCTTTTCTTATTTTGCCTTCTTGAAATCAAACTATAAAGGATTTGCTTCTCTGATATGCTACCAAGATCTTACATCCAAGGTAATATTTCATGATTTAGACCTTTCTTATAGAAATCCATCATTCTGAAATAACCATTTCTTTCTACACTTCTGTTTTGTCAAAGCTGTCATATATACAGACTGTGTTTCAACTGTTGTTAGGGTCAGTTTTTCTGATGGTATTTTAATTTCCTAATACATCAGTTCCTTAGTATTAAGTATGTTTTGAATCTAGTAATATGTGCACTAAAATGACAGCATTGTTGTCTGTTAGGTACAAAATGTATACCTTTAAAAGGGGGTTAGAAGTATTAACTAAGAAAATATTTACTAATCTTTACTATTTTTGTTGCTGTAGTTGGTCATGAGGCTTGAAATCTTACTAAATTCTACTTTTATGTGAAGTGTGCCACACATTTTGACCTTTTCTGTATGTTCTGATGCTTGGGAAACTAAGGCGATCTGATGCGATTCAAATGTAGCGTGATCTCTAACTTACAAATGTGTTGCAAACCAGAATTCACTGTTTGGCCCTCTTCTATTTCTATAATGTTTTTAATTTCAAAGAAGTGCCATTAATCTCTATATTCAGAAATGTTGTCTTTGTACAATTACAATGTGTTCTAAAATTCAAATCCAGGGCAGAATGCTCTTTTAAACCCAAGTTCATACATCTAATTTTCTACTATTTTCTTTTTTAATTTATTTTTTTATTGTGAAAATACCGTACAGAGAGGTTACATTACAAGGGCAAGTTAATGAGTACATTTCTTATCAAGCATTGTTGCCTCCTCCTTTGTTTCCCCTTCCCATCCCTTCCCATCTCCCTCCCTCCATTCCCCCAAAATATAGTTTTGGAAGTTAGAGTACTAAGGACTGGGAATGTGTCAGCCAGCTAATTCATCAGAAGAGTGCTAAGCTCACAGGGGTATGACATTACACTAGAGCAGGTGTTGTAAGTACAAAAGAGAAGAAGAGAAAGTGATATTGGATGGATTGGATGGATCAAAGGTGAATGAAAAGACATGCAATGATGGTTATTCAAAGAATGGAAAATTATGTATGATCCCAACATTTCAGACTTATTAAGTGGACTCTATTGTTCCGTACTGAGATAGAAAAAGATTAAGTTGGAAGATTAATAGAACACTTCAAAGAAGAAGAAATTGGAGTGTTTATGTTAAATTATATTATATTAAAATTTTTCCCAAATGTATAACTGATCACAGGAATGCTACAATCTCCAGTATTTTCTCCAGGATAAAGTCTAAGTTTTTGTCATGGCCCAGGCTCTTCTAGAACTCTCTGTGCTCTCATCTTATTACTCTTTTCCAGCCACGTATGACTATCTTCAATACTCCATGCACACAGTGCTCTTTCTATCTTACTCATGGCTTTGAATATAGCCTTTAAAGTTTCCTGTCCTGACACACCAGCACCTAATTCTATAGATCATGTATTAAACGATATCTCTTCATGTGGAGACTTTCTTGCTCCAAGTCATCTAATGTAACCCTTCACTGTCCACCCCATTGTTCTTCAGCTCAGTATGTACAGTGTTTCCTTTAAACCATAATACATCAAATGTAATGCATTACTGTGGAGACTTGAGACATGCTCCTGAAAAAATGGAATCTTCATGATAAGAACATTAAATTTCTGTTGTCCTGGCACTCTCCTCAACAAAATTCTTCATACATAGCAAAATTCTTTGTCCAAGTTCTTTGGACCAAAAGTCAGGTTAATTAAAAATAATAATATCATTTTTCAAGATAATAAAATTCCAGGTCAGTAATGTATTTTCTTGTATTTTAAATCCACATTGTTAAAATCATACAAACATTTGTAAACTTGTATAGAAGTTTAAGTACATCTTTATATTGGTATACATATTATTTTATTATATATATATGATTGTGAAGAAAATGGTATAAAATTGAATTGCTGAAAGGGAGCAATTATAATAAATTTAAATTCTCCATTTAATCAAGATTACAAAATATAAATATATTTCTTATGTCACCCACTTCAGCGGCTTTGCTGGAATGAAAATAGTGCTTGAGGCAGATCAACAGACTGTCTTACATCTGTGAGTTTTCAAGATCTGACCAATATCACTGTGTCTTGAGGCTCTCGGACATCTGGTAAATTTCACTCGTGCTTCTTGGCACGTATTCTTTTGCTATATTTGGGGAAAAATAAATGTTTGCAATGTGTGACTAGAATATTTCTGAAAAACTTACCCTGGGATGAATTAACCCTTTTAATAAGTAATTCTCATATTGTCTTTCAAGCTGACAAATATCATTTAAAAATATTAGAATCAGAACCTAAACCATGATAAAAAGGGGTTTGGAAACTATTTACGTGGTAAAAAATGAATGAAGTATGTGATTTAAGTTAATATTTTCTATGCTTTTTGATATTATTATTAATAATATTGTTGGTTTTGGATAGGATTTTGCTATGTAGCCCAAATCAGCCTTGAATTCATCATCAGTCTACTAAGGTTAGCAACATATACCATCTCATCTGGCTACTATATTTCTTTTTCATTATTATTTTCTTTAAAGGTATTGGTAATGTAAAAGAGGGATGACAAGATTTATTTCCAATGTCATAAATTGAGAGACCTTGCTTTGCTTCTCTCTCTCTCTGGTTTGCCTTCTGATTTTTCCTGTAACATAAAAACCACTAGGTTATATTCAACACTGGGGTAGTCCTTCCATCAAGAATCTCACAATTTCTTGTTAACAATTTTGTGTTAAGAAATTGTAACTAGGAAGACAATTCAGCAAGTGATTGAAGCCAAGGTGGTAGGAACATCCCAGAGCTCTGAAAATGCTATGACTTTCAACAGGATACATACCAAAGTCTGGAATAAACCTGATACTCATATTCTCCCATGTCATGTGTATGGCAGCTGGTACATGCAAAACTGCCTTTTGATGATAGTGTGCGTATCCACTTATATTCATTGCACAACCTAATCATGAACAAAATTTCTTGCACTCTCAGAGTATGCCTCCAGAATCATTTATTCATCCTAATTAATGCTCTCCTGAGCATCAGGATGAAAGAATCAGAGTCATGCTGAATTGTCCCCATGTCCCCTTCCTCCCTCCAATCCTCCCTCCCAGCCCCCAGCTTCCATCATTATCACATCTAGATTAACTCAAAATAAACTCCACCTTGATGAGATTTTCAGAAACTTACAGATGGTCTCTCTTCATTCATTAAGATAACCTCCTTTATCAAGGGGCAAGACACAGCCTTCTTCCTGTTTACCTTTGATATAAATGTGACCTTGGCGTGCAACTTTTTTAATGCCGAGTTATAAAGATTGAACATTTTCCTACCATTTTGGTGACATACAATCAAAATTCTAGCACATCAGAATCTTTAAGGCCTAGAAGGACTCATTTGCATAACTACTTCTTCTGACTCATGATTTTTTCCTGTACTTCCTGTGGATCCCTGAGTGCTATGGAGCTAGCTACTGTACTCCTTCTCACCAATTACAGTTACAGCTCTTCCTCCAAAACTTAACAATCTCTGCCCAAGTAGATAGCCTTATCTCATGTGCTGTTGTTGTTGTCAGCTTCTTAAAGGTTTGCTCTTGTTGATCAACCCCTCATTAGCCTACAGATCTACTTTCTCATTGAATAGTGAATGCTTTACGATTCAGTGAACAAATCAAACCCATTCCAAGATTCTGATTTTCCATAGCAAAAGCATCTTAATGTATTATTTTCTCATGCACAAAAAACAGATAAGTTGCCTTGGAGAAAAAAAATCTAAAGTCCTAGACGGGTGTTGGTGGCTCACGCCTGTATCCTACCTACTTAGAAAGCTGAGATCCGAGGATGATGGTTCAAAGCCAGCCTGGGCAGAAAAGTCTGTGAGACTCTTATCTCCAATAAACCACCAGAAAGTCAGAAGTGACACTGTGGCTCAGGTGGTAGAGAGCTAGCCTTGAGCTGGAGAGCTTAGAGACAGGACCCAGGTCCAGAGTTCAAGCCCCACGACAAAATAACAAAAAACAAAACAAATCTAAAGTCCGTTATAAAGTAACCAAGAATAAAGGAGACTACCTTCACCTTCATTTTAAGGGTTTGTTTTCAAATAGCTAATGCAAAAACTCATTTTCAAGCTACTTATTTATCCAGCTATCCATTTATTTATCAAAATATGTAATTCTACATTGATTGATTGTTATGGTGATGAATCTTTTCGGGATTTAGCAATTTGTAGGAAAATACTCAGGAGCTCTGCATGACAGAAATTAGATTTAATACCAAAGAGAAGGGGAGTAAAAGAGAGGGGAAGAAAGGGAGAGAGCTGCTGCTAGAATATAACTATGCTGAGAAGGTCCCTGTGGCCCCTGCAACGTTTTCTTAGGAATATATGTTAAAAATTCACAGCTATGCTCACTTTTAACTTCTAACACAGACACAACTGCTTTCTAAACTGCTTGACTATAACAGTCGACTATAGACAATCTCTTGTCTGTCTTTTGTCCTGATAAATTGTGATTTTTCTAGGAAAACCATCACTACCACAAAGATTGGTGCAGCTCAAGTTCATTCTCAACTCTTCTGAGACACCTTGTGTATCACTAATTCAAAATCCACAATCACAATTAAAACATGCATGTGAGTCAAAGTGTTATACCCAATTAATATTCTCTTATGACACTTATATTACCCCTATATTGTCCATTGTGGCTGTGTTTATGTATGAAGGTAACCAATGGGTCACAAGCAAAATTGGTTTGTATCTGTGCAAATGAATTGTTCTGAAGCGCTGATTTGACCATTTGATCAATACATTCACTTTTATAATAAAGTTGTTTGCATTTATGAGAGTACAGACCCTCCTGTACCCTCCAAGTGGACATTAGATCGGTTATGTGTGCTATCACTTCAAATTTCAAAAGTGGGTTGAGCTAAAAAAGTTCTTATTTGATATAAACAGTATTAAGTAATGACAATTTCATGACTAAGATTCTGTCTCATCCTAGTCAGAATGGTTATCCTGAATGAAACATACAACCTCACATGTGTCCTTGCATTTTTAACCTTTTTTAAAATTTTAGAAATCTCCTATGGCTATAATTAATGGATTTACAAAAAGTTAAACATAAACATTCCTAGAATAACTGAAAATAATGATGATGGACCTTGTGTATCAACTTGTATAGTCGATGATACACAAACATCTGGTAAAAGTTATGTTACATGTCACTGTGAAAATTATTTTAAAATATGACTCATATTTGATTTTCAGCGAAGCCAGTAACTCAATACAAACAATAAGAGGAAAGACTGAGGTTTTGAGAAATGAGAATTTTAGTAATAGCTTTTCTTAAGATTTATGTTTAAACCATTAAATTCTGTGTCTACAAGCCTGCAGATTGCTGCCCAGAGTTTGTCTTAGTCCCTGAAATCATGTGTTCCAGTCAATTAAAGCACAGTTTTCTCTCCTTTGGTATATATACATGCACCATATTGCTTTGAACTCAGAAGTTTCTCCTATACAAATTCCCCATGAGTGCTAATGAAACATATGCTATCATAGAAATAGAAATATTGAAAAAGGAAATGTAAAACAGAAGAACATGAAAGGAAGAAAATTAACAAATAATCAATTAACTATAAGACGAGTTTAAGCATCTTGATTAGTAGGCCATGTGAAAAAGCATATTTTTGCTGAAAATATGAACTATTCCAATAACATTTGCTAAAAAAGACTGAGTAACTCATTGAAACTTCTGACAAAAATTATAAAATTAGCTAAAATGTAAAATTGCACATAATATTTTTCAAATGGTGAAGAAGTGTAGTCCAGAAAAAAAAATGCACATCTAATCAGACACTGTTACTGATCCAAATAAACCATTGTGACTAATTACCTTAAGCCATTGCTAAAAGATAATTTCTAGTTCAACACTTCAAATAATGCTTATTTACATCTGGACAAAAACATATTTCAGAGAGAAAACAGAGATGAATTGTTGAATTATTTTTGTTGTTGCTGTTATTTTGGAGCATCAACTCAGGGCCTGGGCACTGCCCTTGAGCTTTTTTGCTCAAAGCTATATTTATACCATTTTGAGCCACAGAGACACTTCCATTTTATCTGGTGGTAAATTGGGGATAAGACTCTCACAGACTTTTCTACCAGGGCTGGCCTCCAACAGTAGTAATCCTCTGATCTTAGGCTCCTGAGTAGCTAGGATTACAGGCATGAGCTTTTGGCTTTGAATTCTTTCTTTAACCTCATTATTAACACACTTATTTTTAAAATGCAGTCAAGCCTATGATTATTTAAAGCATAGTCTTCTACCATTTTATGTAGAAATTTGTATAAATTAGATTAAATGTGGCTTAAGTTCTCAAAAATGAATGAAATTATCAAACTTTGACTCAATATGAGTAGTATAAATTAATGTAAATTCATGATAAAAATACTACATCTCATCAAAGGCAGAATAACTATCATGAAACAGACAATAAAAGCTAGTAGGGATACAGATCAAAAAGAAGTCTTAATTGCTATTGGTAAAAATGTAAATTAGTGTGTAAGTTTTTTAAGAAACTAAAAGAAGAGCTATAATATAATATGACAATGTCACTCATAAACATAAAAGTCAACATACAATACAAGTAACTAGAGGACCTCCATAGTTGTTGTTACCTCATTCAAAATAGCTGTTCATGGAACCAGCCCAGGTGCCTATGAACAACAACAACAAAAACAACAATAAATGAATATCTATATATGGATGTGTCTATATATATACAGACATATACACATATGTACACATATATACATAGACACACATATATTAAAGTATACATATATTTGGCTTTATTTTTCAAAATATATAAATATGTGTGTGCACGTATGTATATATATGTATATGCGTGTATGAGTTTTTATATACTCTGAGAAAAGAGTGATGAATTTATAGCATATTTAGGGAAATAGACCCTGGAAATGTTTTAATCTTCAAATGCATAATCTATCATTTGTTTTAATAATAAAGAATCAAATTATTTAGGAAAATCAAGAATATTCATGGTAAGCTAAGGAAAGAGAGTAGTGGGGGTAAATATAGGTTTAGTACACTATTGGACATGTATGAATATATTATTTATTCATTTATTTATTTATTTATTTTTATTGGTCCTGGTATTTGAACTCTGGGCCTGAGCACTGTCCCTCAGCAATTCAGCTCAAGGCTAGCACTCTACCACTTGAACTACAGCACCACTGGTGGTTTTCTGGTGGTTTATTAGAGATAAGTGTTTCATGGACTTTCCTGCCTGGGCAGACTTTGAACCACCATCCTCAAATCTCAGCTTCCTGAGTAGCTAGGATTACAGGCGTGTGCAACCTGCACTTAGTATGAATATTTTTAAATGAAATCACTTTTTCAAATTAAAAAAAAGATAATAAATTGAATTGAGAAAGGTAAAAATGTTACTAAAGCAGTGAAGTTGAGCTTAAATAAAGATCATATTGATTTCCATTAACTGGAATTAACATGTTTTTTTTTGGGGGGGGGGTGTCGGTTGTGGGCCTGAACTCTGGGCCTGGGCGCTGTCGCTCAGCTCTTCAGATCAAGGTTAGCGCTCTACCACTTGAGCCACAGCGTCACTTCTGGCATTTTCTGCTTATGTGGTGCTGAGGAATCGAACCTACAGCCTCATGCATGCAAAGCAAGCACTCTACCACTGAACCACCTTCCCAGCCCCGAGATGATTTTTTTTTTTTTTAAGGCCATCTTTAGTCACAGTGAGATAGCACTTTCAAAATATAGAACCTAAAAAAAATTAGAATAAGATACAGATATCACATACATTTTTATTTGACTCCTAGATCAGCCAAGATCCTCTGCCTGCTCCTTTAAATAATTTCAACAAAGATGGATGGAAACAACATACAATGAAGAATAAAATAATACAGCAAGACTCACTTAAATGGGATTCTGTCATTCTTTTTTTTTTTTTTTGTCGGTTGTGGGGCTTGAACTCCGGGCTTGGGCGTCCTCCCTACGCTCTTCAGCGCCTTCCCTGAGCTCTTCAGCTCAAGGCTAGCGCTCTACCGCTTGCGCCACAGGACCACTTCCAGTTTTCTAGTGGTTTATTGGAGATAAGAGTCTCATGGACTTTCCTGCCCGAGCTGGCTTTGAACAGTGATCCTCAGATCTCAGCCTCCTGAGCAGCTAGGATTACAGGCGTGAGCCACTCGCGCCTGGCAATTTTGTTTTTTTTTGTTTGTTTGTTTGTTTTTTGCAGAAGTTCACATGCTTGGGGCTGGGAAGGTGGCTCAGTGGCAGAGTGTTTGCCTTGCATGCTCGAGGCCCTGGGTTCGATTCCTCAGCACCACGTAAGCAAAAAGAAAAACGCCGGAAGTGGCGCTGTGGCTCAAGTGGTAGAGCGCTAGCCTTGAGCTGAAGAGCTGAGGGCAGCGCCCAGGCCCAGAGTTCAGGCCCCACTACTGGACCCCCCAAAAAAAAAAAAAAAAAAAAAAAGAAGTTCACATGCTTCCTGGTATAGACAAGGAACATAGCTAGACATGTTTTAAGAAAAAAAAAGTTCTTAATAGTCTTTTTAAACAGTAAAATACCATGTATACATTCAAATTCTGTATTTATTCAGAATATTCATTTTCATTTAATTTTCTGTTTTTTCTTTACAGTTATAAAATATAGGAAATCACGATATCATGAAATATTTCTTTGCCAAACTCTGAAGAATTATTTATCATTTTAGTTATTCTTTTGCTGTTTTTAGTAGTAATAAATGCATGCATTATCAATAGTTGGTGCTGTTTTATAATAATCCAAAATGTTTGATGGCTTCAAAATTATTGTGATGAAAATCGTATGCAATTAACTTTATGCATAATTAGAAAAGTGATTCAACAGTTTACCCAGATGATGTCAGCACTATTCAGTGCAGCACTCAAAACATTACAATAGTCACTGTGTTCTTTACCTGCAGACAATCCTGGATAAGAAATATAAAATTTTATTTAGTTTTATTTAACCTTGAAGGCTTGGATAAACCTATAATATTTTGTCAGAAGAATTGAAGAAGTTTGCATAAAACACTTCCTTCTTCTGAGTGAAGTACACAAGATGTCTTAAAGGTAAGCCAGCTCTTTCAGTTGCAAGCTCAACTACCCATTTTTCTCAAGGAACATCCTTCTGACTGGAGAAGGTGAGTAGCTGAGATGAAATCAATGCTTATTCAGATTTGTTTTACTTGCAAAATCGTCTCCAAATTTCATGAAGTGAGACTGTCACTTCAAAGAAGGCAACTTGCATATCTGATGCCAACGATGAAATTCAAGTTCTTATGGGGAAATTAAACTTGGAAAGTTTGTCTCTGTCACTTTGGATGTGGCAGCTCCTTAACTCTGGCTCCTCTGAGTAAAAAGCAGAGAAGTCAAAACTGTGATTTTTGTTACCCACACCAAAATTGCATCAGCTTAAAAAATTACAACCAAGTAAATCATAGTTTAATATTTGAAACATTTACATTATGTAATATTGCAAAGTCATCCATAAATAAAAAGATTCCCATAGTTAAATGATAGACTATTAATATCACTGAGTAATGAATAGTGTGTTTTAGATTATAAACTAAATTATATTAAGTGAAGTAAGCCAGTCTCAAAGAAACATAGGTCCCATGGTTTCCCTTATTTGCAATAGCTAGTATATGTCTAAGACAAGCAGAAATGGTCAGATAAGTTGATGTTAGGCAAAATGAACCCCAAGATAAGGACTCAAATGGTTTTTCTTTCTTGCTATTGTTTCTAACATATTTATAAGATGATTTCTTTGTTGCTTTGTATTTCCCTCCCCCACGGTACAACCACTGTTTTTACTGTATTTGAGGTTGGTATAATTTGTGGAGGGGAAGAGAAAAAATTGTTTCAATAGGGATTCTGGTGGACGCATTGCAACAATGAGATGTACAAGATGTTATGTCGAAAAATGAACTTTACAATTTTGGTGGAAGTGGGGGGGAGATGGGAAGGGATGGGAAGGTGAAACAAAGGAGGAGGCAACTGTGCTGGATTAGAAATGCACTCATTACCTTGCTCATGTGATTGTAACCCCTCTGTATGGTATTTTCACAATTAAAAAAATGAATTTTTAAATAATGTCCACTTGCCAATCATCAGTTTATTATCAAAAAATATGTTATCTCATATACAACAGAAATGCAAACAAATGAAAGTCATGTTTTTCAATAACTACTTTTCAATTTTAAAATGTCCTTTTTTCTGGGAATATGCTGTTTATGATAACGTGAACGATGATCATCTTGATTGTTCTTACCCTGTAGAAGATGTGCACTTCTTTCATATGTACACAGATCTCATCATGATGACTCCATTTTTCCAGAGTAAGAATGTGAAATCAAATAAGTAATGCAATTTTTAATATCTATGGTAAAGAAAGTACAGCATAAGTTTTCTTATTTTAAAAGAGAGAAATAGAAAGAAAAGAATGGTAGATATGAAGCAAATCCAAAACCTTACGACTGAGGCATACCCTTCTTGAGCCCAATGCTGTCCTATAGGAAAATTGGCATTGAGTTTTCCCCTTAGTGTGCCCCTATATCCCTCAGCTCTGCTAGACAATTGTTAGACTAAGACCTATGACTCCAGTTCAGCACAACCTTCACTTTTTACACTATAACTTAGATTTGTTTGTACTTACAATGGATGTTTTGATGAGTATACATAATTTTGGAGATACGTTGATTAATCCATTCCCCCCAGTAGTGAGAAAGATTTATCATTATCAATATTTCACATATTTGAATAATGAGTAAATATAAAAAGTAAGTAAAACAAAGTTAATGAAGTAAAAATGAATTAGAAAATCAATGTGTGGGTTTGGAAGAAATGGAAGAAACAACACTGATCAAGATGACGTCACATACTGAGATATTTAATTGAAATTCTTTTGTAAATAACAAGGTAAATTTTTTTTTGAAAAAAGAAGGCATCAATTTCTGGAGTGCACAATCTTTGCTATTAATTGTAATGGAATATTTGTAAAATGAACGGATATATTTTCCAATTATTATACCACACAGAATAAATTACTATGTTTTACTCTATAGTCCATGCATTTTGACAACCATGTGTTTTTCCTCAAAAAAAAAAAAAAACCAAAAAAACAAAAACAAAAAATGTCTTTTGTCATATAGAATAAGTGCTCTGGATTCATAAGATAAGACTATTTGCATAGGAGTAGAGAGTGCAAGATCATGCTACTTAATTAGAGGCACAGTGGCGAGTGAATCTTTGATCAATATGATATTCTCATAATAAATTTCTAAAAATATTTAGTGTTTCATCTTTTTGAAATGAAACACAAAATTAATTTCCTACAGTTTTGTTATGACAAAAATAAAACAAAATAGCAAGAACAACAAACAAACATACCCAAAAAATCATTTTCAGTGGTTTCTTAGCACTAAGGATTAGTACCTTTGGAGACTACAATAACCTCCACTCAGGATTAGCCAGTCATTGTTGAAAGCTAAGAAAACTCTAGTAGATTAATCCTCACAGAAACGTTTGTCCACGCACATCTCGTCTCTCTCTCTCTCTTTTGTTTCTGATATGAGTCCTATTGGGAAGTATATTACTGTCACTCTATCCATTTTGCAGTATACATATATATGTGTGTATATATATATATATATATATATATATATATATATATATATATATATATATATATATATATATAGTTGTTGTTTTGTTTTGTTGGTCATGGGGCTTGAATTCTGTGCCTGGGCACTGTCCCTCAGCTCTTCAGCTCAATGCTAGCCCTCTACCACTTGAGCCACCACTCCACTTCCTGTTTTCTGAGTGGTTTATTGGAAAAAAGAGTCTCGTGGCCTTTCCTGTCATTGGACTCAGACCTCAGCCTCCTGAGTAGCTAGGATTACAGGCATGAAATACCAGGGCCTGGCACATCTAATTCTTCTGCAAGTCAAGCTTCAGTAAATTCCAAGACTTGAGGAAAAATCCTGAAAGGTTACCTTTAGTATACCATGGAAAACTTACACTCATGATCCCAGAGAAGCAGAAAGTTACCAGGGATGGACTGCAACAAAATGTTATCTGTAAATAGCTTATGGATCGGAAGAGAGGAAGTGGATTGCTCAGAAGGAAGTTATTGTTAAGTCACAAGGCCTGGTTTTGTGCCTTGGACTGTGAACTGAGAGTTTCAATGGTAAAACCCCCTGAGAATGCAATTTTCTTTGGATTCCCCTGAAGGTTGTATTTGGCAGTAACTTTGAGTTTCCAGACACTTTTATGTATGAAGCTGTAGTCCAGCTAATTTTTAGTGCATGAATAAAATATTTCAAATCTCAACTTTTGTGAATTATCAAAATCAATCTTAGAAATGGTTTTCCATTACTTAGGGGTAGCATAAAGTTTAATTTTATGCTGTTTAATATGTTTAATAACCCCAGAGAAGTGAGAGACACAGTCAAGAACAAGATATTAAAATTTTACAATGGCAGAAATTTATAGGCTCTCTGTAAAGAGTCATTTTGTGCCTTAATATGGCAGTGACTACTTTCCTTGTGTATTTTTTTCTAATGGTTAAAAGTTCATGTTTCAAAAAGTTAGATACACATAATGGATATTCTTTATTTCGATTATCCAAAATTTTACCCATACATGGAAGGGATTTACTCATTTTAAGTTGTATTTGAGTTATATAAAGCTAAGTGCATATATTTTTATCTTTTCCAGCAAAACACATTTACAAATTACATTAACCGTGTTTCAGTGACTCCCACCTGTAACTGTATTTGCTCAAGAGGCTAAGACTGAGATTATGGTTCGAAGCAAGCCCAGGCAGAATTATCTATCTGTAAAACTGTTATTTCCAATTAGGTGTGGCTCAAATGGTGGAGGATACTTTTGAGTAAAAAAAAGTAAGCAACAGTATATGTGCCCTGAGCTCAAGTTCCATCATCCATACCAAAAAATAAATAAATAAGCGAATAAATGCACTAATGAAAGTATCTCCTTTCTCATTGACAATCTTGTCTCCCATAATCTCACTATTCAGAGTTTTCTCCTCTCCTTTTAAAATTATTATGTCCCTTAAATTTTACTCCTTAAATAATGTATTGCTATTATTATCATTATGGTTGATTATGCTAAAGTTCTGTTAAGGTGAAACTATTTACTAATTTCCACTTAGCTAAATAGTCACACATTTCCCCCATGTCTTTGGTAGTTAATAAAACCATTTTCATCTAAACAAGATGTAAAAATTTACAATAGCATAAATAATCCATACAAAGAGTTAGCAGTCTAAGAACCTTGATTTGACCCGTTTCTCATTCTTCTTACTGTTCTGTCTTAACTGAACCTATAGTCTTCAACTTCTGAGGGACAGAGGGAAAGTATCAGCACATCTGAATCTTCATTTTTATTTTCCAACTACACAGTGTTCTTTATATTTTCTAGTATTCACAATTTGAGTAAAAAGGGAATAAGAAAACTCAAAATAGAAATGATGCTGGCATGGTCGCAAAGACAAACATTACCAGAGCAGTGATTGATTTGGGGAAATTTATTCATCGAGTATTGGTCAGTATTCAGTTAAGTGAGAGATATGCTTTTATTATTTTTAAATCTTTTTTTAAATAAATTAGCTTTATTATCATGTTGAGTTAAAGATTAAGTAGAATTCTTGTACACACATCACTCATCTTTCCTAATCTTAACATAAATGTGTCATACTTGTCAAAATTTATAGGTAGATCATAGGAAATAGATATATGATTGAAAGATGGATCCTAGATTTTAGTTAAATATATAGATATTTGGTGGATTTTTAATATATAGGTAGATATATACATATATACATAAATTATACATATAAAAATAATTGCAGACATACATATATACCCACATAGATTCCACTCCGAAGCACTGACTTTCTAGAATTTTTCAGCAGAGAGGGTTAAGTACCGGTTGAAATCCTCCCTGAGTGAAAACTTCTGAGTAATTTATTCAGAAGAGAAATGTTTTACAGTTAAAGAAATAAATGTATTCTCCTAGTGCCTCCATATGCCATCAAACTGTATTGTGAATATATATATATACATATATATATGAGATCGTGGTTAGAAGTCCTGTTCATTACTTATTAATTCATTAAATTATAATTTAAAAACTAAAATCTGAACATAAAACATCTTTTGTATCACATTGACTCCTTTAGTAGGAACATGGAGAATTTCATTGATTGTGATATTGAATTATTCAGTATCAAAGGCCTACATGCTTGAGATTATGTTATGTGAGAAACTTTGAAATATTACTTGTATTCTCATTTCCATACAATAGCAATGACCATTCGAGAAGCACAATAAAAGCTGACAGTATCTCCATATTGTGTAGGGCTACATTAAAGTTCTCCCCTGAAGCCTAATGGGTTGATTAAACCACATGTTGTTACCCAATTTTTTTTTTTTTAGTTTAATTTTATTTTTGTGCTGAACCATTAACAAGGGTCCTACAGGGAATGATGCTTTGCCAGAATATTGTTCTTTCAGCTCAATATCACCTTTTTTTTCCTTGACACTACATTTCTTTCTTTCTTTTTTTTTTTATTGTGGAATATAATTCAGAATCTCAGAGAACACTAAGATGGTCTTGTTGAGTTTCATTTCTTTTTTTTTTAATTGTGAAAATACTGTAGAGAGGGGTTACAATTACATGGGCAAAGTAATGAGTACATTTCTTATAAGCATTGTTGTCTCCTCTTTTGTTTCCCCTTTCCATCCTTTCCCATCCCCCCCAAAGTTGTAAAGTTCATATGCCACATAACATCTTCCAGTGAACATTTTATCAGAGAACCTTTCTGAATGAGTACAGAGAATATTCATTCTCTGCACAGCATTGTGTGATACAACAATAATATGATAGCATTTTTAAAATATGTTTTTATTATCTTTAAGTAGTTCACAAAGGAGTTGCCACTCAAGGAAGCAGTTTATGAAAAGAGTGCATCTTGATTAATATCACCACTTTCAGCATTCTCTCCCTCCTTCTCTTTCTTCTCTTAATTTTTGCTGTGTAGTGAACTTCTGGCAGTTTACCTGCATAATGCATCTTGATCTGTGTCACCGCTTCGATGTCTTTACCCCGCTCCAACCCTCCCCCTTCCTTCATGTTTCTCAACTCTGTTGTATGTACAGTGAATTCTTGCCTGCATTTTCATTCCTTCCACATTCATTCTTCTAGTACTTTTTTTAAAAAAATCATGTTATCTGTCTTTTAGTTACTTCCTACAGATCTAAAACAAGGCCTATGAGTACTAGTGCACCACAGAAATACTGTATAAGAAAATTCCAGCCATTATAGATAGACGCTCCATTAGGTGAGCCCTCCACCCTTCATATTGGCATTTTAAGTCACTATGTCTATTCACAGGTTATAAGCATTAGGATACGGTATATGTGGAACATTCTCCTGAGTCTTTAAGATCAATGATGTGCTGCCACCCATAAATATGTTCACATATGAAACAACCTGCATTTTTTCAAAATTTTTTTCTGGAGAGGCAATTTGAGTTGATGGAAGGCTAACAATTTTTGTTTTTGTTTTTGCTTTTCTTTCTAAACAACCTTACATTTAAGAATATTTATGGCCAAAGGGTTGAAGAAGAAATTGTTTCAGAATCGTTAAATAGGATTAGCGATGTAATTGGATGAAGAACTTCGTGGGGGGGACGGGGCGGGGGGAGGAGCCACGGAGGTGGGGGAGGGAAGGGATAACAATTCTCTACCAGAAATGTACTCATTGCCTTACTCATGTAACTGTAACCCCTCTGTACACATCTTTACAATAAAATATTTTTTTAAAATGATACCAAATAACTTTTTCAAACAACAAGTCCTATAAAATGACTTTATGTAGCTGGGCTCTGGTGGCTCACGCCTGTAATCATAGCTACTCAGGAAGCTGAGACCTGAGGATCGCAGTTCAAAGCCAGCCCGGACAGGAAAGTCCTTGAGACCCTTATCTTCAATAAACCACTAGAAAACCGGAAGTGTCGCAGTGGATGAAACAGTAGAGTGCTCGCCTTGAGCTGAAGAGCACAAGGACAGCGCCCAAGCCCAGAGTTCAAGCTCTACAACCGACAAAAAATAAAAATAAAAATAATAACTTTATGTAAAGAGACATGGATAGGAAAGGAGAATTGCCTGAGGAAGTAGTGATACTGATCTTCATTCTGTCTTAGAAACTCCTTTAATTTAAAATTCCAAGCTCTTTTATTTGGAAGCTAGATGTAATAGAAATATTTTTTTAAAAACAACATTCCTTATATTACAGAGATACTAGAAGCAAGAAAAATAAATTCCACCACATTTGTTCTGACTACTTAAATCATACTTTTTATTTATTATATATAATTAAACTCATTTTTAACTTTCATAATGATTCCTTAATTTCAATATACATGTGAATATATTACAATACATATTCTTGGATTATATTCACTGTAATTGCTTCCACGTATAAAGTTTCATTTATGCAAAATGAACACATTTTAGAGATCTCTACCAGTCCATTATCCGAACAAAGGCAATGTCTGGACCCAAGCTAATATAAAACCTAATTTACTGTCATTAAGATAACACCAAATCATCCACTCTCCTAATGATGCATAGTATATACACAATCTTCCTAGTACATATTCAAACCTGAATTCTATCTGTAATCCAATTCAAGCAAGGCATAGGAAAGAGTTGAACTGTAAGTGTAGAATATTTCATTGTGTAAAATGAAAAAAGCAGATGTACCTTACAGCACAAATTTCATGTGTGTCTTCATGCTCAAAGGAACAAAGGGACTATTAAGGAAATTAAGCATTCATATTAACTTAAAAATATAAACTACATTTTTTTCATTTTTATATTTTGTCAGTCCTGAGGCATGAACCCAAGTCTGGGCATTTTTTCTGAGCTTCTTTTGGTCAAGGCTAGTGCTCTACCACTTGAGCCACAGCACCACTTCAGGCTTTTTCTGTTTATTTGGTACTGAGAGCTTCATGCATGCTAATTAGCACTCCCTAAGCCACATTCCCAGCTCCTCGACCACATTTTAATACAGCAGAAAATTAACCTTAAGATTATAGAAAAAGACAAATAACTAAAAATAGAACAAATATATTAAAGGAAGAGTAAAACTGATAAAATTGTGGACAGATGAAACTTCTGGTTTCTGTATGTTGGTAACCAACCTGAAATGAAAGAAACAATTTACACATTGAATTTACTTGAGACTAGTGATTCTATAGACGTAAATTCTATAAAATATTATACATAAAAGTAAATATTTTATAAAGCCTACATATTATAAAATTACAGGCTGATACAATATCTCAGCTAGACATAATGATCTATAGTCAGGAGAAATAATCATAAGAGGCATCAAAAATAGGTGTGATGTGGAAATAATTCAGAATATTGGCACTACCTGATGCTTCTCACCTGTAATCTTAGCCACTTGAAGAGTTTAAGTAGGAGATCACTGTCTGAGAAGTCTTGGACAAAAACACAAGATGCTATCTAAAATACACTAAAGCTTAAAGGGATGAAAAAACAGTTCAATAGTTTCCTGGCAATAGTCAGATCCTGCATTTAAACCATAGCATCATAACGAAGTTCAGAATTTGAAATTATATTTTTGCTAATAATAAAATATTTATAATATTTAACTAATATCTAATATTATTTTTAGTATGTAGAAAACATTCAGCTACTTCATGAAGACTTTTATATTTTAATATCAATTATTTTAGTTACTTATAAAAGAATATATTAGTAAAGTTATAATTGATGATTATATATAAAATTGTAAGTAATGATTAAATTATAATATTCTAATACGAATTCTGTATAATTCATGTATAATAAAAAAAGAAAATGTAAATAAAATATTATTTTTTAAAAAAATTAAGAATAAATCAATGATACCAGAGCATTATGAGAAATAAACATTTTTCAAGAAAAAGTTATATAAATAAATTGAATTGCATGAGAAGAGCATTTATTTTTATGATTTTTGGATTAACAGTACTCAAGCACAGAAAATTAGGCATTAGCAATGCAGGATTTGTCTAAAATTTCTCTCAAGAATTTTAAAAGTGAAAACCTATAAGAATATTTATAGACATAGAAGACAATATAACATATATGGGTAGACAAAAATATAGATTAAAGAAATGAGCAGAAAAGCTCAAAAGCTATGTATGTATGACCATATAAGATGATGCTAAGCAAAATGAACCCAAGCTAGGGACACAAAATATATTTTATCTTTGTTGCTGTTGTTTTTAATGTACTTATAATACACTGTGTAAGTTTTTGTTTCTTTTGTGTGTTCGTCTCCCATTGTAAAACCCATGTTTTCACTGTATTTGATTCTGGTGCCCTGTATCTTGTATATACATTTTTATAATTTGGGGAGGGGAAGGGAAACAACAAATTGCTGAAACAATTAAACAGGTTGACCCATTGTAACCATGAGATGTAAAAGACACTCTGTTGAAAAAGGACTTTACAACTTAGGGGGGGAAAGGGAAGAGTTGGAGAGGGGGTAGGGAAGGGATGGTGGGGGAAAAGCAAGGAGGAGGTAACAATGCACAATAAGAAATGTAGTTATTACCTTACTCATGTAACTGTAACCCCTCTATACAGTATATTTACAATTTTAAAATAATCAAAAATAGAAATAAAAAACTAAAAGATTTTTTTAAATCAGATGCAACTGAATATCAAATTTCTTATTGTAATCATTGGTGATACCAATGAGATTATTTTAAATAATATAAATTAAATATAAAAATAGACAAAAATATAAATTGAAAGAATAAAACTAAAAGAAGTAAGTTTCTTTTTAAATCAGATGCAACTGAAAATCTAATTCTTCATTATAAAATAATCATTGGAACTATCAAGAGATTATTTTGATAACTTTAAAGACAGCAATAATGATAAGTAATAAGTAGGAACTATCGAAGGATGGGCATATTTTCTCTAAAAGTTAATATATCCCAAGTCAGCATGGCTTCAGCAAGGGCATTCTTTGAATTTGAAGAAAATATTTAATTTACTCTCTAATTTTTCTACACAATTTGAAAAAAAATTAAGGGACTTCATAGTTCTCACTTGGCAGACTTGCAATCATTACTTGTTAATATCCTGAAATAAATCTTATTTTTCCTCTTAAGGTCCAAAATTGAGTTGAAATATTACTATTATTCATAACTGACAATGTCTTTACCACTTATTTTCTGTAGCCTGAAAAGCACATTCATAAAAGTCTTCCCAGTGATCTGAGACATCTGACCCAACCCATGCCCATACTTCAGACTAAATTTATAATTTATTAAATTGAACCATGAATTGTAGACTTAGGAATTCTCAGGTTTTAAACACCTCAGATAATATCATTATTATTGGAGTACACACCAATATTATCTGACTATAAGAGACTTCTACACAGTGTGATCTTACTTGTCAATATATACTTATTAAGCTGTACCTTAGTTTTTCCTAAAAACAGAGGTAAAAATTGGGATATACACCAGCAAGGTATAAAGAGAAGAATCTGAACACCGTATCACGAAGAGTAGATAAAAAAGAGAAAAAAACCCAACCTATTTTACTCTTTAATGTAGAGTTTTGTTGTTATTATAGTACAGGTCTGAGTCATTAGACTTTATGAAAAGCATAGAGCAATGCCTTTTGGGACTGTAGAGGCAAAGCTAGGAGAAGGGTGGTGTAATGCATTATCTATGTACCAGCCTCCTTTCCCAGTTGAGAGAGATTTCCTGTGAGTGCTATGTCATCCTCAACTCTAGAACACTGGTTAAATAGTCAGGAGCTACAGTAGAAAAATGGCGCATACACACATCACAGGGGGGAATCTAAACAACTAGTACATGTAGTCTAGCTTATATAACTGCTACTGCAAACAAACTCTTGCTTGTTATACATGAATGCAAGGCCTTGGGATTATTTGGACAGCTCAATGCTGATGCATAAAAGTTCAGATACCTCAAGTGCAGTTGATAACTCTGTTGAGTTGCAAAACAGAGCAATGGAAAGCAGTTGAGTTAGCATTACGTATTTGGGTATTTTGTGGGGGTTAATTTGTTGAAAGCCCATCTCCCAACCACACATAGAGGAGAAAGTCACTCCTGAAACCTGCTTGTAGCCAGTGGACATTTAAAGCTTCTTATTATAAAGCTTGACACTTGGTACAAACTCAGTAGCTGAGCAGATGTTCTAAATGAAAGAAGGGAAGTCAAAAGCAATGAAGACAGAAGAGCCCAAGGAATTTATCATGGGTGTGGAAAAGGCTCAGGAGGAGATTTATAAGACATGAGTAATTGGAAATTAGGTGAGCTTTACAGCACATAAGTAATTGGGAAGTTATCTGTGCAATAATGTTTATAGCTGTCTGTCACACCAGTTTATTATTATCTAACATAATGTTTTAGAAAAGCAAAGGTTTGAAATATTAATTAAGGGAAGAAATCATTACTGCTTCCAAAAGTCAAGCCAGTAAAATTAACTTGGCTCTTCACTTAAGTTTAGAAATAATAGTTCACATAGATCAAGATGTAGTATATCCATACACTGCTTTATTAATGGCTTTTCCCTTGTACACACACTTAAAGATATTAATAAATATATTTTAAAAATCAATAATTTAATGAATTCCAGAAAAATATTAAATACATTTAAGAACTATTTTTTGAAATAGCAAAAGTTAGTGATAAAAATAGTTGAATACTCTTACAAACAGAGGCAAGTTTTGTTTGTATTATTTAATATTTATCTTTCACTATTCAGAATGCTTTGTTGTACAGTTCTTGAGATTTTCTTTGTCTGATACTGGTCCTGACAATTAAGTAAAGGTTAACAGCTTACATCTTTGGAATAAGTATTTTTTATTTTTTTCATACTGCTATAACTTTTCAGTTCGTAGAGAATTGGGACTAGATTTGTAAAATCAAAGTCTGCGTCAAGTACTTTATCATTTCAAGGAACAAGCATTTTCTAAATCCCTTTAAAGATCAATTGCTATTAAAGTAAAAGCTTACCAAATTCAAACAAATACATATAAACCTGTGATATATGGCAGGTGCAAAACAATAGTGTATAATTGACAGTTCTGTTCCTGAGAGAGTCATATCTTTTAAAGGGCATTTTCTTGAGACTCAAAAACAGGACAGCAAAAAGAGAAAAGAAGAAAACAAAAATAACTATGCACCTGTGCATTGGTTATTCACATTTATACTGTATATAATACAGACTTAAACCTCGCTGGCGTATATATTTCAGTAAACACTTAGTTAATTTACAGATCTGAAAGATTCTGTTGATTTCAGTAGGGTCTGCTCACGTTCCCGTACTATGCTAGTTTTCAGAAAACCTAGTCTTACCAAGGAAAACTGGAGACAGATAGGCCAGCAATACTGTCTCTCAGACTCTTGGAAGGTAGCTTGAGCATATCTTAAAAGCTGTCCCACACTAAAGATTTGTCTCCACAGTGGAGACACAAAAAGCATCTTTAAAATCAAAACAACAACAAACCTCAGCACAGTTTGAAGATGCTATTTTATTAGTTTTAGTATGTCAAATGACTGAAGATTGGCATACAGAACTGCAAAAAACAATGATAGGATTTAGCCTCTGTAGTGAGAGAAAAAATAAAATTATATAGCCAAAAGAGAAGAGGGTAAAAAATATTTTGCAAAGTTGCAATTTCTTGCACCTTACATTCTGTTTTAGTAAAAGAATGCTCATTTCTAATCTGTATTACAACACATAATTGTACACTATAAAACATTTATATTCTCCACTAATGTTCCACAATCACTTGAAAAGCTGTTAACATTATGCAAGATGCTACCATTCAAAATTTTACAATTGTAAACACATAAATAATAATGAAACCTTACTATTTTTGTTAAACTATAATATAAACATAATATAAATTATAATATAAACATAATGACATATATAGACCTATTATTCTTTGCTCGGATGTTGATAGGTATAATTGTGATATATCCATTAGATATTTTAAAATGAGTCTGTGTTGTATTAGGCAGGAACAAAATAAAAAAGAATCCAAATTTATTATGTTTTCATGATAAATTATTTATAAGTTCCTAAGTTTATGGTTGATAAACTGAAATGAATAGAAACACCTATGACTGTAATTTTACAAATTATCTCTTCTAATTTTGACTTTTAGGAACTCCACAACAGATTTCTAAGTAATAGATATTTCATCAGCCTACCATTTTCAAACAAAAGCTGTCATCGTTGCATTTTTGTTCACTTTAATGCACAGTATTCATTGGCTTCTCTGAGTAAGCATGGAGCTGAAATGAAAAAATATGATTATGTATAAAAATAATGAATTATTCAGTACTTTGTATTTTCTAAGCTCTTACTACCTGAGCAAGTGGACAACATGCCTAATCCTTTCTTTTAATATTTTAATTCATTTTGAAAATTCCTTCCCTGATTTAAATAAAGACATTGTAGAAGAGATGTGGGTAAAATGCAATTAAAAGATAAAAGATAAGAAAATATTACCTCCTTTTTGGAACTCCAATGTAAAAGAGAATTGGTGAAGGCTCTACTTCATGGATTTAAATGTAGGTTTAAACATGTACACTGTTAAGTTCCCTTTATGCATATTTATTTTTAGTAGTACTAGGGATGTAATTTAGGGGCATAAGCTTCCTAGACCAGCAGGATACCAATTGAACCATTTTTCTTTAAATTTTGGATAGACTCACACATTTCTGTTCAGGAAAGCCTTGGATTTCAGATGTGCACCACTACATCTAGACATAATTTATTTTTAAATGAGGGAGTCTGACTGCCCTCTGAGGTCCAGGGCAAATATGAGGATGATTGGTCCTACACTCCATCTATTTAGGTTTTCTTACCATTCATATTGGACTACAGAGGAGAATTTGTTTTTATCTGGAGTGACTATGAATAAATTAATTTCATGAAGTTAATATTCTGGTTGCTATAACTGTATTATCTATAAAAATTTATTTGAGAAAAATGGAGTATTTAGTTGTAATAAAATACGTAATGTATGGTTAATGGACTCTTAAATGGTCTCAAATAATAATGAACGTGTTTATATAATGAAAAGATAAAGAAGAGTTTATATCACACTTATCATGCATGTTATGAATATCTACCATATACATTTAATGAGTATGTATACTCTAAGATTTATAGATCTTCGGGTAAAGTCAGAATGGTACTTAAAATACATAAATAAATACATAAATAACCTACATAAATAAAGCAAGAGCAATAATCAGAGCACAGAAAGAAAAGAATGTGCCATGTATTGCTTTGTGTATTTTAAATTGCATGTTTAAGAATATTTATTTAAATTCAGTATATAAAACTGTTTGATAGATAATTTTAAAACATGATTAAATTTTTATTTTTCCTGGTTTCTGGTCCAAGAAGTGTATATTTAATTAAAATCTCTGCAGAAGAAAGAAATTTCTTGTTTAAATATAATTCCATGTGTGAAAATAAAGACTGGAAGGTGACTAAGTCATGTTCAAAGTTGAGGGAATTTGGTGAGCTCCTAGTTACTCACCAATTAGTGAGCACTAAATCCTAAGGACTTTGACACCTTGCCAAATGTGTGCATAGCACATCAAAACAGGCATCAGTTCAATGAGCTGTATGTTTACTTCTCTTGTTATCTGTGCATTTTTTAAATTGTAGAGAAAGCACCATTGAATGTTATGAAGACACAGAAGAACATCTCAGACTGCAAGTGACAACACCCTTTAGGCAATACATACAAGGGCTGAGTTCCTCACTCCTGATGAAATTGCTCCAGCATAGGCTCCTCTAGGGAGTCATCAACCATTCTGTTTCCAAACTATGTGACTATATTTAAGACCTGTTTCCAAGATCTGTCTGCTCACTTGACCTGATTGGACCTGCACTCTTTAGACCATTTTGTTTTTGTGATAGCTACAAGTTAACACTGAAATATTGAAGCAAGTTAGTTTCTTCAAAGGAAAGGTATCATGGCTGTGGCATCCATTCAAATGCTTTGTTTAACAGGGGATGTATTTTAAGAAAGGGCAGATGGTAGCATTTCCCAGAACATCTGTTACCCATCATTCTTTCACAGAGCAACCCAGATGCTGTTGACAACTTGTATGTAAATCATGCTGACAATTTGTTCAAAGTCTTTCCTGCTGAGACTGAGGTTGTCCTGGTCAGACCATTTATCAGACATGGGAGATACTGGGTTCCTCTAGCACAGGACTATGTTTTCAGCAGGAAGCAATAACAGCCATTAAATCAAAGGAACAATTCATCTACCTTGAAGTTATCTTTGTATTACCTCAAGAATTTCCTGCCTCACATTTCCCAGTCTTATCTGAAGGTTTACATTGAATATTAACTGCTCTGCAGAATAAGAACATGCTAAATTGCTGCCTGATACTGGTTCTTAGCTTCTTTTATTATTATTTGTTGGAGGTAATCATTTCTTTGACCTTGCATTCTAAAATTACTTTCATCTCAGTGAAATGACATATACCAGGGAAATTATGCATGCATTCCTGTATAAATGTCAAATATTTTAGTTTGCAAATGCCTGCTATAAAATATTCACGGTACCTAAAGTTGATTTACAATCCATTTTATCCTGTAATCTATCTTATTCTAATTTTGTACTTTGTATCATGAATGCATCTTTTTACAATTATGCAAAGAAAACAAAGAGAAAAACTTCATTTCTTTAATTGACCTACCTATGCAAGTGATAAAGTAAAGCCACTGTCATTTATTACATGATTATAGCTTTTCAAAACAAACTTAGACAAAAATACTAGTTATAAAGTAGGAAATGCATAATTAAATTTAAAAATATCTTAAGTTTAAGGAAACATTATACATAAGCTTGTTAAAATTTATGAAGATAATTTGTATGCACAAGGGCACTTTATATACAAATGTTGTCTATCAAGTAAATGTGTAATTTGAAAAGTAAATAAATTTTCCTTTGAGATTCAAATTCATCTGTATTTCACAGGCTACATTTCATTTATTTTGTCTTCAGTATTTATGTTTCACAATTACATGCTAACTGAAAGTACTAGGAAATATGCTGGGCTATAAAATATTGCATATTCACTGTATAACATCTGAAAATTAAATCCATAAAATGCTATAGGTAATAAATGAACCATTGATAGATATATGATAGATCATAGGTAGATAAAAAGTGTGCAATCACAAAACAAAAGCAGTAAGTGTGATACACCACTTTATTAGAATCTGAAAAAAAATAAACTTTTACAATGAAAGATAAGTTAAAGAGAGTTTATTGTGGAATTCTTTAAGAAGTAGCCACCCTAAAAAATTGTAATTGCCTTAACTTATAACACTATGAAGTCTCAGTCGTAGGCAAGACTGAGCTTGTTAGTGTCATAATTTAGAGACCTGCTTCTTTTGTAAAATATCATTTTTAACCAACTTATTAAAAAACAATGGATCAAATAAATAAAAGATAAATTATGTAAAATGTGCTTTAGTAAGTTTTGGAGTGTACACACAGAAAAATGCTGAAATAAGGATACAACTTGACTCATTGTAACAATGAGATGTATAAGACACTATGTTGAAAAGGAACTTTACAACTTGGGGGGAAGGGAAGAGTTGGGGAGGAGAGGAGGGAAGGGATGGTAGGGGAAAAACAAAGGAGGCGGTAACAAAATGCTCAATAGAAAATGTACTCATTACTTTACTCATGTAACTGTAACCCCTCTGTACAGTATCTTTACAATAAGAAATATATATTTTAGAAAAGAAAAAAAGAAAAAAGAAAAGGATATTTGTCATGTGTTATCTATCACGTAAATGTAAACAATGATATGCTAAAAATTTTAACAAATCAGAAACCCTGGGTCTCCTTGGCTCAGGCCGAAATTTTCTGAATAGAGACCCGGAAACACAACAAATCAAAGAAAGGCTGGACAAATGGTATTGTATAAGGCTGCAGAGCTTCTGCAGGGCAAATGACATAGCTAGCAAGATCAATAGAAAGCCCACGGACTGGGAGAAGATCTTTACTAGCCATACAACGGACAAGGGTCTCATATCTAAAATATACTTGGAACTCAAAAAATTAAACCACCCAACAACAAATCCTCAAAGAAACAACTGCCCAATAAGTAAGTGGGCGAAAGACTTAAAGAGAAGCTTCTCTGAAGAAGAAAGAAGGATGGCCAATAGACACATGAAGAAATGTTCAACATCCCTAGCCATAAAAGAAATGCAAATCAAAACAACATTGAGATATCACCTCACTCCAGTTAGAACAGCAAAAATCAAGAACTCTTACAACAACAGATGCTGGAGGGGATGTGGACAGAAAGGAACCTTACTTCATTGTTGGTGGGAATGTAAACTTGTTCAACCACTTTGGAAAGCAGTATGGAGGTTCCTCAAAAGACTCCACATAGAGCTCCCCAATGACCCAGCAATCCCACTTTTGGGCATTTACCCAAATGATCACAAACAAGGCCACACTAAAGCTACCAGCACAACTATGTTTATTGCAGCATTATTTACCATAGCTAAGACATGGAACCAACCCAGATGCCCCTCAGTAGATGAATGGATCAAGAAGATGTGGTATATATACACAATGGAATTCTATGCCTCCATCAGAAAGAATGACATTTCCCCATTTGTTAGGAAATGGAAAGGCTTGGGAAAAATTATATTAAGTGAAGTAAGCCAGGCCCAAAGAAACATAGGTCCCATGGTTTCCCTTATTTGCAATATCTAGTATAGGTATGAGTCAAGCGGAAAAAGTCAGATAATGTGATGTTAGGAAAACGAACCCTCAAATATGTATTTTAATGTTTTTGTTTCTTTCATGCATGTGTTTCTAACGCATTTATAAGATTATTTCTTTGTTGCTTTGTATGTCCCTCCCCCACAGTGTAACCCCCGCTTTCACTATATTTGATGTCAGTATAACATGTGGAGGAGATGGGGACAAACAAGTCGTTTAAGGATTCAGGTGGACCTGTTGCAACAATGAGAAGTACAAAATGTCATGTCAAAACCAGCTTTACAATGTCGGTGGGGGGGGGGGAGGGGGGGTATTATTGGGTGGGAGGGAGGGGGGAGGCTGGGAAGGGAGGTGAAGGGTAAACAAAGGAGGAGGCTGCAATGCTTGGTAAGAAATGTGTGCATTATCCTGCCCATGTAATTGTAACCCCTCTGTACAGTATGTGCTCAAATAAAATAAAATAAAATTTAAAAAAAAAAAATTTTAACAAATCAGAATCTATAATATTAAATAATGTATTTGTATAAATATTAACATTTTAGCAAATTCTCCCAATATTAAGGAATCATAATAAAAAGTTATGTATTATTTTATGCATACTCATCAATGAAATTCATTGTTAGTTGTATTATACAGGCTAAGGAGGCAAGTCTTGGTGTTATTTTCATATAACTCAAGTACCCAATAACATCTCTGTATATGCATTCATATGTGTGAGAGAACCAACATGTATATATTTTGTTTTCTTAAGGCTTGAAATCAAGTACATATGTAAATGAAAAAATAATGTGTTTTCATTTGGTATGTGGGTTTTCCATATATGATTTGTATTAGTTGATATATGTGGACCAGCTCTCACAAAAATAACTGAATAAGATCACACAATACTCAATAAATGACCTGAAGCTCTTGATTTTATGCGTAGTTTTTCATTAACTCATGGCTCTACTAACTTAGAGTTTCTGTCTATTGCCAGAACAATTGATGTAGGAAATAGCAAAAGTATACATGCTAGCTTACTCAAGATATTTCACTATTGGCTTTTTTCTGCACAATTAAGAATGTCCCCATTCATTCTAGATGCAGATTTGAATAATACATTATATGGCCACATTGTTCATTAGCCACCCAAATACAATATGTTGCTCGAACAAATCTTAATTTCATAAGGGCAACATTTGAAACATCTTAGCTTTGGGTTCATTAATTATGTATCTCAGATGTTTAGGTCAATTTCCCCAGCAAAAAAAAAAAAAAATTCAGCAGCTACTTGTTATACTTTTTGAAAAAAAAATACGGTAAATTCCATCTGATATTAATTTTCACACTGTGATTCTAAAAGGAAACTGTAAATGCCTCAACTCATACTAGGAAAGTGAAAGCCTTACTAATTTTAGAACCATCAAGCATTATATAAAGGAAGCCTTGTTTTCAATTGTGGCTAACAACTTAAATATTCTCGAACCCAGAGATAATAAATGAGGAGTGTTTAAATGAAAGATAGCCTTTGCTTACCAACTTGTCAAATGCTTGCACCAGTAGAAATGTAAAATTCCAGGGACCAGAAGGGCTAAGTTCCTTCCCAAAGCTGACCTGAGAATATTTTCATAGATGAATGTCACATCATCCCCTGAAAATTAGATCTATTGTTTATCATGTGCCTTAGCTTCATTATAACACCTGATCTCATTTTTTTAGCTTCAGAAAATATTTTATCTTCTTGACTCCAAAGTACAAAATATATTTGCTTCCCACTAGTCATTAAAAGTTGAGTCTCTCAAAAAGTATATAGTTGTTTATAACTAAACAACTAGCTCAAAAAATAACACATCTCTTAATTAGCAACAATGTCTTCTGGTCCAAGGTTAAATCTATGAATATTACATAGTGTATGGAACTCATACATATCAATAGGTATTTGAAATATGCTTTGTTTAAAAGGACAAAAATAATGCTTCTAGATAAAATTTTTTCTAAATGATAGGGTCAGTGGTTGGATAAAAATAAATATAATACAAAATAGCCCAGGCCAGCAATTCAGGTTATGATATGCAACAAATGCTGAGATGAAATTATTCCAGTGTCATTAGTTTCAAAATGGAAAGTTAAATACAAACTGTTTCTTCTTGTTCATGAAATGCAATGCATTTACTAAGTCATATTAAGAAATAATAAATAAAATGAATGCCAATACTTCACACCTGTAATCCTAGCAATTAGGAGGTTGGGATTAGGATAATCATGGTTTGAAAATAATCCAGGAGGAAAAGTTTGCAAATCCCCTTTTCAATACATAAATGGGCACAATAGCTCATGTCACTTATCTCAAATTATATGGGAAGTTGAAAGTGACATGATTGGGTTCCAGGTCAGTCCCAAAGGAACATTTTGTGACACTTCATTTCTATGGAGAAAAGCTGAGTGCAGTAGAGAGGGCCCTTGATCCTCCAAACTACAAGAAGCTTTTGGAGATCTCAGTCTAGGCATGTACACAGGCAAGAAGCCTAAAAGTAACCTGTGAAAAGCAGAGTTAGAGACATGGCTCAGTACTAGAGCCACATCCTGATAATCCCCAGGTACTATGAGCCCATAAAGATCTTTAACAATACTGTTCAGGGAGACAGAGTGAACTTTTTGAAAATCTTGATTCTTATTTTTGTTATACAAAAGTACCAGCTACTCTCTAAATAAGTGTATATAAATTTTGGTTCGGCTGAGAGTTTTCAATGCTATGCTAACCCAATTTGGAGCATTTACAAAGATCTCAGAGAACTGTTAGTTTTCAAAATGTTAGATATGGTTACTCTACATGACTCTGTTCCATTGCAACACAAGAAACAAAGTGAGTTCTGTGCAATTATTTATAGAATGAATTGCTGTGATACATTCATTACAGAAAGGTTTTACTGTCTTTTTGCTTCTATCACAGCTGGCCATGTTCCAGGAAGCTTTGCAACAGTTCTGGCCTCTCAGAGAGAGCTGTACCTTATGCACAACAGGGATTTATTCAATCTATTCAAGGTGTAAAGGACACCCCTGGTTCTACTCTCCTCCTCATATCTCTGAGGAGAGAGGCTCTCAATAGAAATGGATTTAAAACATCAAGAGGTATTTTGTGTATAAAATTTTAATTTATGTTAGTATGCGTGGATGTATTTCAAAACTTCCTGGTTAGTATTAATTTGTGACTCCAAAGATGTTGTGGTATTAATAGGATGATTATAATTATGAAATTAACATAAGCCTAGTAAATTTGCTCCAGATGACACCAGTGTCTGAAACAATCTAACAAGGTTCAAAACTGTCCTTTAGAAAGTGTTGTATCCTTATCCTCAAGGGAAAGCTGCTTTATTTTACTCTATTGTCCCTGGCCTTCTACTGATTTTTACTATTTTCCTTTGTTCTTCAGGGGGGAAAAAGATATCTTTTACATCCTAATAATTAACTGCAAAATCACTGTGAAAAAATAAGAAGGTATGATCCATAAGATATTCAATATATATGTAAAATACACAAGGACAAATGTATCCATTCATCACCATACTAAATGAAGTATGAAGATATATGAGGCCATGATTCCAAGGGTGTAACTCCTGCAAACAACTTACAGTTTAACTGAATGAATACCTGGAAGGTGAAATGAGTGTTGTCAATGTAGAGGGAGGAGGGGGTAAGAGAGGTTAATGAAAGGTAGGATAGACACATGGAGAGAGAAAGAGTAGTTCAGTGTGAAAATGGACCTAGGGACTGGGCAGGGTTGGGAAAGATGGGGAGAAGTATGAATAGGATAACATTAATCGGGATGAATTGTGCACAGAACTGGACACATTAAGTTGCAACCCCATTTAAAACTAATTAAAGATTATATACATATACATATACTTAAAGTTCATATGTACATATATACATATATATACTTAAAGGTTATATGTATGTGTGTGGTTACAATAATTAATGACTTCTCTTCGCATTGTTGAAACTAAGAATCCATACATGATGAACACTGCTTCAGAAAAGCAGACCACCAGGAATGTATCACTACACCGTGCTCACCTATCTAATATGCTCACCCACAACTACCTGTGGAAGCATGGTAGCACTTAAGGAAGAACCGAGCCTGTTGGAAGTTGTTTCCATCTTCTTTGGTATGCTAACTTTCCACACAGCCATTTTCCTTTCCCTAACAACGTATCTTTGAGTCAACGGACTTTGCCAAGGACAGAATGCAGGTTCACAGTTACCATCATCCATGTAACTAAGTTACCTCTTCTTAAAACATTTAAAGGCCATGCAGGAATATTCTTTTGTTGCCAATGGGAAATTTATTGTACATTAGCATATGCTTTCAATAGTGAATAATAGCTATCTTTTCACTTGAGTCCAATGATCAGTTCCTCACCAGCCCCACAACTGAGTTCACCCTGGGAGTCCCAATGTCAAAATGCGCAAAGACTGACATTATCTCAGAAAAAAGAAATTCCTTCTGCATCTCTGCTGCCTGTCTCTCTGTCTTGTTAGCCACTTTACCCTTCGACCATCTGTCTCACCTCCTAGGTGACCTATAATTAAGAACTTTGAGGAAAATCTATTCTAACTTATGACTGGGCACAAGCTTTCATGGGCTTCAAGATATAACATTGTGTCTGTTCTCATTATTACTAAAGAATTTGCCTGCACAGCACATGGAGAAGACTGTCATGTGCAGAATAACTTACCTGCTTAATGACTGCTAATTATACATTTTGTTTTTCAAAATCCAGTTAAATGACAACCACACAGCTGCTTCCTTAAAAAAGAAGAAACAGGCTAGATCAAATGATTAATTTGGCAGAGATATTTTGGTTATTATATTTGCCTACTGGGAATGTGATATAATTTTAAGTGTTGTCTACAAGATTCACTTTCACTCTCAAGTTGACTTTTAATTTTCTTTAAAATGCGTATACTTCTATTAGAATATTTTTAATATACTCTAAATGTTCAGAGCTTATAAGATGTGTTTTGAAAAGAAAACAAGGGTGGGTTAATTTGAAAAACATGCAAAAATGATCAATTATTTCAATTATTCATTTGAATAATATTGTAAAATTTCATGATCTTTATTTTAATATCTGTACTCCAAATGCCAGATGTTCCATAATGATAGATCCTGTGAGAGGAAGAACTTTTCTCACTTTATTTTTAATGATTTCAAAATTTTATTCAACTCACAGATTTGTTAAAAACACTGCAGCTAACTAGCTAATTTCTGAATTTCCTTTTTTTGTTTCTTAAGAAAACATTTTGCCATTTAGAGTGCATTTGTGGCAAATTATGCTATATCATTTGAAAGGATAGAGCTAAGCATCATTAAGTAAAAGGAAGGTCAGGAAATATAAAAAAGGGAAAAGTTCAGCTTCTTCTAAACATTTTCAGATAGGACTTTTATAAAGTCCTATCATTGATGATAAGTTTTGGAAAGAGGACAGTGGTTTAGTACTGGGTTTGGAATCCAGATTCTTGCCCATGCCAAGGACCTGCTCATTATACTAGACTGTCATCTGAAGGGCGCCAAGTACTTCCAACTATGTAGGTGAGGCTATGAGCATCAGCGTACCCAGCCCATTCTTGTCCACCTGAACCAGAAGGAACGCATCTATATTGCAAGGCTTATTATCAATCTTGGGCAGTTATCTTTGCCAAGAGGCTCTTGTCATTGTTCAAAATCTCTCTGAAATCTCATTATAATACAAACGTCTTGATAGTTGGGAAAGGGATGATTCTCCAAGGAAAACCTGTTTCCCAGCACTGTACAATACTGTGAATGTCAAATTAGATTGCCCAAATTAGACTTCTCTAACTTTTTCTACACCTGAAATGAAAATTGCTCAACTCTTTTACCATCCAGTTGGTACTCTCAGTCATTTATTTATATTATAATAATTTGACTGTCATATGCATATACATCTTTACCATTATACATCATTACTACTGATGATCTACATGAGTGAAAAACTGGCATAATGAGGTGGACATTCAGGGTACAGACAGATAACCTCAGGAGATGTATGTAAATCTTTATATTTTCCTTTAATTCAATAGAGCATTCAAATCTTATTGATAGGCAGATATTGCTATGTGTATATGTAAGCCATAAAATCTGATCACATGTCTCTACCTGTCAAGTTTTACTATGATTTCTTATGATAATACACGTGTATTCATTGTACATATGACCACATATGTCTATACATACAGAAAATCATGTAGCAAATCTCTAGGGAAATCTGAGAAAGTTCCTGACATAGTACTCAAACAGTAACTTTCACATTTGAACAGGACAATACTTGGATGACAAAAAAATATTTAGTCCAGTAAGGTGAAAACAGTATAATGATATTTTCATCCTCTTTTCTTTATTGTTTATTCTTTCTTGTTCAAACAGTATAAATCAGAGATGAAATGAGATGTGAGACTTCTAAAGACCAGCTGCTGCTCCTGGCATGGATTAGAAGCTCATGGCTAATCTTCAACTGTAGTGCCCATTTTACTAAAACCTGATTCCTACTTTATCTTGACAGACTATGTATTTGAGCCAAAAACATTGAGACAGCTCTTAGATTCATGAATTCCTTATTTGAGAGCTCTAAGTGATAAGCAGATGTAGCATGGGTTAGAAAGAAGTGTCATTTATCATCAGTCAGTTCTAACTGATATTTTTCCTCTAATGTTATCATTTTAAAATACAAGTGTGGATAAAATAAAGATATGTTCCGTACAAAAACCCAATAACCCCCAAAACTAATAAACGTATTAATAAATGAGCAAAGAAGATTAAGACTGACTTCTGAGAAGAAAAGGAAGAGTGGCACATGAGAAAGTGTTTGACACTCCTGGCCATAATGGAAATAAAAATCAAAACAACTTTGAGATTTCATCTCACCCTCATTAGACTGGCCAACATCAAGAACTGAAGAAATACAAATGCTGGTAGGGAAGTAGGGATAAAGAAACCCTATTATACTATTGGTAGAAATGTAAACTAGCACAATCATTCTGGAGGGTGGTTTGGAGATTCCTCAAAAAAAAAAAAACAAAAAACTAAAGATAGAACTTCTATGACCCAGCCAGATGATTCTTCTTCATCTACCCAGAACATCACAAGTTAGGATACAGTAGGATACATCCATGTTCACTGTAGCACTAGTCACAATAGCCAAGGCACGAAAACAGTTCAGATGCCATACAACAGATGAATGGCTCAATGAAATGGAATTTTACTCATCCATTAGATGATGCCATTTGTAGAGCTGTGGTTGGGCCTAGAACAAATCATGCTAAGTGGCCTAAGCCAAGTTCAAAGAGACAGAGTGTGCTTTCTTTCATAGAAAGAAGCTAGATATAAAATATAACTGGACATAACTTATGCAGGATTCCTGGCATTCACACATAGTCAGACTAAAGGAGGATAGCTTTTGAGGAGACACTCAAAGATGTAACTTAACTGAAGAATTTAAATACTATTTATCAAAACAAAAAAACAGTAAATGGAAACATGGGTATTTGTTATTGTTAGTGGTGGTAGTGTTTTTGCTTTTTGTTTTCTTTTGATGGACATAGTGGGGACACAGAAAAGAAGGAAGGAAAGTGGAAAAATCTACCATGTTATTCATTGTAAGCTATGTGGAGAATGACCTATGTAACATGTGGGCAGAGATGAGAGAGGGGACAAGGGTAAAGCAAAGGAAAGGGTGACATTGCCCGAAATAATGTTCTAATGACTTATGAAAAGGTAACCCCTCTTTAAAAACACCTTAATAATAACAATAAAATTATATTTAAAAATATCCCGTATATTGGGATATTGCATGGGTTTAGCTTTCAAGCAGTATAATCATTTGAAAGGAAATACAATGAAACTTTAAGACATTCTGCTTACATTTATACAATATTTGCTTGTTAGTATGAGTTGGCATTATTTAATTTTTCTTTCCAATGTTTGTGTTACTTTTTCATTAACTTTGAAATAGTATACTTAAAAGCTAAAGTGAAGAGCTTTATCATAGAATAGTGTTTTTTGTCCATTTATAAAGTGATATTCAATTTCAGCCATAATAGTAATTATACTTTGGGTTGTAACATTTCTGAATTTTGGAAATTTATTGTCGTTTTGGTCTTCAAGTTAAACCAACCAATTGGACAATTTGAAGACAATTTAATTAATGAAGTAAACTGTTAAACTGATGGCATGTGGAATTAAATAGCAATAATTTTTTGCAGCCCACCTGACACTTTGAGGATTCATGCCAGTTACCAAAACAGATTAAGAGATACAAGCTGTGTATTATGACTAGTGTGTATGTGTGTGCTAAATATGAATATATGCATATTTATGTCCTTTATAATGTGTACACATGTTCATGTAAATATGCGTATTAACATATAAGATTATTTTGACTACAGTAGAGAAGAAAGGGTGGAATGGAAATTCTATAAATAATGTATAAGAAATACATATTATGCCTGTATATATTTATATATAATAGTTTTATAATCCAATATTGTGACTCTGTAAAGTCTATGCTGTTCTTTAAATTAGCAAGTCAGTCTATCTTATTATAAGTCTTTACTGAATTTTCAATTCTCACAGTGACACATTATGAAATAAATCTGTCTAAACAGATCTGAATTTTTTTCTTTCAAAATAATTTAAAACATAAGAAAATGAGCACAAGAATGCATAAACTTTCTGAAATACTGGAATCAAGGTAGTCATGATAAGAACACAAAGTGTTTAAAAAGTAAATAGCTCTTATCAAAAATGCTTGGAATTTGAAGTGGTTCATTTAAAAAATATATATTTGCATAGCTGCCATTAATGGATATTTTTGAACATCATAAAGGTGGTATTTTTGCCTGTTCCAAACCCTACCGTTATCCTTAGTAACTCCATTATTCACAGACACAAATCAGCCAAACTTTGCACAGCTGATTCCTTTGTATACTTAGGTACTCTCATTCACTTCCCTATGCTTCTTCCAATGTTGAACACACTTCAGAGATGTCCCTTCACACCCTTTCTTCTAGTTGAAGTTCATCATAGAAATTATTTTCTCTCTCTGAGGCTTCAATACAACCTCCTTCTGGCTTCCTCATTCTCTCTATACACTTGATTCCATAGCATTTAACTTGGCATATTCAATCTTGTTGATTTATTTGTTTATTTATTTATTTTTAATTATTTTCAGGTACTTTGTCAAAGAGGTTTGGATTCAACATATCAGTTTATGAATACCAGGCTTCTTGATCAAAGTCATCCATTCCTGTTATTCTTCCACCCCTTCCAATGCCACGTCCCAATTTTCCTAGTTCTGTTTTCACATATGTACATTGGATATTATTACTTCATTTTTCTACTCTTCTCCGCATTGTTCTATCCATTCCCTTTGATCTTACCCACCACATCTCAAGTTCTAACATACTGATGTTTATTTTGTTTGACTAATCTGATGCCCAAATCTCTGTCTCCTGAGTAGCTAAGTTTAAAGCATCCACCAATGGTTCTTGGCACAATCTCTTTCTTCCACCCAATTCCTTTTACCTATTTATTTGGAAAATCATCAGTCTTGGATTTATCATTTAATCATGAATGTTAAAATCATGAATTTAAAAAAATTATTTTTAAATGGGAATTTGAATTCACCAAATCAGTTTTTGAGTTAATGCATCTTGATCAATGTTACCCCTCCCTTCAATCTCTCTACCTGTACACAAACTTTAATAATAAATTGAATCACTGATTCCCAAAAAATGTGAATATTCTCCATTATAGCAACACTTGTGTTTTAGAATGGCAATAATAAAGGAATTACTGAACTTAAGAAATACTGGATTCATATTAGACAATAGTGAAAATGAAGGAAGTATACCATTCCATCACATTGCGGCAAGACTTATAAAGAGTTAATATTATCCACACAAAGTTCTTTAAAGAAACATGACACCTAAAAACAAAACCAAAATATGAGTAGTGAATGCATAGAAATATCTGACAATTCAAGATAATTAATTCTGACATTTACTCTACATGTTCTTTGCCATCTCATTTAAATAATAATTCTATTTTTATGAAACTTGATATATAAATTCTAAAATTAATTCAAATTTTCAGAAAATTTGAAAAAGTAATACAAAATATGTTCTCTGTGTCGGGCGGGGGGTGTTGTGTGGGGTGTGCATGTGTGTATACCAGTACTGGGGCTTGATCTCAGGTCCTAGGTGCTGTCCTCTAGATTTTTCCCAAGGGTAGTGCTCTTCCATTTGAACTACACATCCACTTCTGGCTTTTAGGTGGTTAACTGTCGTAAGAGTCTCACAGATATTACTGCCTAGGCTGGCTACAAATGTGGTCCTCACATCTTCGTCTCCTGATACCTAGGATTACAAGGCAAGCCACTGAACCCAGATCTATGTATGTTCTTGTTACTGAAAGGAATTAAATATAAATAAAAGAGAATGCTGGGGTCAACATTACCTTTAGATAATTTATTCATCATCTTTCCTTTCTTCATGGGTTACATTTAGCATTCACGTGTTTTCTCCTTGTCCATAGCATGCCCTGTTAACATTACAGACCAAAACGTGTGCTTGGTTGTGGTAGTTTATGTTTTCCCTAATCCCCACTATTATTCCCCTGAAATACTAGATGTGATCCTGCAAAATGAACAACATGTCCTCTGTTGTGCACAAAATATTGCTGATGTTGTACAACCTGTACATGGCTATTAGGATGTTCAATTCATATAAATATTCATATAAATATCTTATTTATATAAATATCTTATTTATATAAATAGGATAGTTCATGTAAGTTTAATTTACATAAATATTTCCCAATATCTTTTGTTCTTGACTTTTCTCATTCTTCTTTCTGTGCATAATTAAACCATAAAGGCATTAACCATAAAGGCATAAACCATCCACTGGCATTGTGCCCCATTTCTTTCACAAAGGACTGGGGCCCACCTCATGATGTGATCTAAAGAAGTTTCCAAATCCTCATCTCTTCTGAATGTCACTGTAATAGGAATGTACATGTAGTTTGATGTTTATGGTCTCACATCAGCTACTTCAACTAGTGCCAGATTGCTTTGAACTCACTGGCAAATCTCTACTCCCACAAGAGGTGTGGGATGCATTTTGCTTTTCAAAATTTTTGTTCCAATTTGATGTTCTTTAACTTCTAAGCTTTCAGCTGAATTGGTGAGCATAAAGTTTTCTTTTTGAAAGGCTGAATTTGTGTATTACTTATATAGCACAAAATTTTTATATTTGTTATTTATAAATGATATAATCGAATTCAGTTATGATCCACTAATGGAGTAATTATGATCAATTTTAAAAGGTTGTGAGTTAGATCTTATTACCCAGAAAATATATAATTCCAATTATTTAAAAATGCTAAACATAGTATTTTAGTTGTTTAGTGGATGTAGTTCACTATTATTATTTTTCTTACCTGTTAGTTTCCTATTCATACCTGTATATATATATATATATATATATATATACACAATATTTAATCTTATATTCATCTTTTTGAATTCTGTTTATATTTGATCATCTAAATCAGAAGAAAAAATTATAAAAGTATTATTCAAAAAATCATACAAAATAAACTCACATTTTGAGTCTACTGTGCTCTAGGTACTCTTCTATGTTCTCTGTACTCACATTATTAATCTTTATAAAAATGGTATGATCAAAGTATTTCCAAAGTTAAAAAAAGACATAGGATATTTAACACGAACTCCCCAAACACAAAACTTAGTAGATTGTGTGGATGTGTTTGAATGGTGGTGATCTGGTTGTAGTCAATGGTATTATCAACTGTTTAACAGCTATTCTAAAGCATGCTTCAGATATCATCCATATTGAATATAGTGTGTGTAACCTCTACTATTAAATATGGTCTTTAGAATCATTCATTGAATAAAACTACTAGTTCAATACATGTAAATAAAGGTTTTTCATCTTCCTGAATTACAAGTTTTGTCTTTCTAAGTAGTCATTTGGCTTTGTCAGTTTGCAGCTGTTCATCCTTTAGCATTTCCAGCACTTGACATCAGAATCTCAATGCCTTTTATCTCATTTCTTTTTATGTTGAAATTTTATTTTTGACTTCACATTCATTAATGGTGAATTAGTGTGAAAATTTCATACATGTACATACTATAGTGTGAATAAGTTTACCCTCAATTTTTTCCAGTCCTCCAATTTCCTTTTTTTAAAAAAAACATAACTAGATTTGGTAGATTTCATTACAGTATCCCCATGTACATTTTTATGTATTTCATAATAAAATGTAGCTATAGAAATGGACTGTATGCTTATAAATTAGTGAAACTTAGAAAACTAATTTAGTATAATCAAGTCTATATCTTAGGGAGTCTTTCCTTGGCCACACAACTGAGTCAGGGAGCCCCTGAAGTCAGGGAGACTAGCCAAGCATACCTTCACCAAAAGTTAATAGACGTTAAAACCTTCCAGTAAAATTACTCATGTAATCCATAACCATTTAAGCAATGCTGCTTTTAGAATATGCATAATGACAGTGTTTTCCTTTAGTATATTTATTGCTAAGCTTGCCTATAAACTTCTTTATATATCTTCTTAACATGGCAATCACCACTAAAAAATTCTCTCACATATCTTATTAATATTGCAATAACCATTAGGATTATGCAACATATATCTGAGTAATTCGGCAGTAACTGTGAGCTTATTTTAATGCTAATAAATATATAAACATGCCACTGTAATGTATACTACTAAGTTCATGTGCATTCATTTGTTGATGACTTTAATAGTGTAATGGAAAAGGAGATAAGTTAGAATAGGAAGGTCTGGCCTTTCGACAGAGCTTTGCTGAATTCCTGGCTTTGACTGGGAGTGTTCTACTTAGAACACTGAGTTAGATATTTCCCCTTCTTTGGGATTACTTTTCATCTTTTTATAAATATGAATACATTTCCAAGTTCACACGCAGTGTGCTAGGAAGATTAGAGATGATTTATTTGAGACTTGGTGCCCAGTTCTTGAAGGTCCTCAAAAATATGTTGCTACTCAGCTCTCCTTTCTAACACATAACATGGTGAGAGAACAAAAAAATAGATAGGAGGCAGCTCAATTTCTGTTTATGGGTGGAAGGAGTTCAACATACTGAATAATGAAAAGTATTAAAATGAGAACTGAAAAAATTAATTATTCATGCCCAATATGTTCAAATAATTGAGAGCATGTCAATGATTGATTAAAGTTTGCAGCAGCTATTAGAAGTTATCACTACTACCATGAGAAGTTAAATGAAGTCTCTGAAAAGAAAATCTGAAAAATGGTACAAATACTGGAAGAAACTGTAATTATTCATCTCCATATTACTCATATGCTAATATGTAATCAATAAAGTATAAATCCTGCTGTTGATAACATTTACTTTTTATGGCAAATACAATATTTATAGGTAGGTTTGCCTTTGTTTAAATTCCCACAGAAACCACAAGGAAACACAATATTGTGATTTTTAAAAGCAGATATTTTAAAGTGACTTAGACTTTACTGTAGGTCAGGCAAACACCCCCTCCCAGACCTAAGCTCTGCCTTCGATTATGGTACCTGTGGGGCAGGTGAGGCACCTTCCACCTCCTGCTTGTCACTGTGTAAGAATCCTCATGTAAGACAGATGGGGGCCATATTCCTTGTCCCTTTGTGGGAACTGGGCCTTGTCAGCTCCTCTGAAAATAAACCTCTTTGCTCTATGTGACTTGGTCTGCGTGGTCTTCTGAGGTAAACTCCTTTCATTTATTCTCTATACTACTTCATGGTAGTATACGTAATGAACTGGCAAAAAATGTGGAAAGGGGGCAGACCATGTAAAAGGTAGGACAAAGGAGGATGGAGGACAAGAATGCCACCATCACCAATTGACGCGAAGACACAGTAGCATGCAGTAGACAATGAAAATACTTTTATCTGGATGCAGATAATTATACTATCCCATAAGCATAACAGTGCTTGCTATCTGACAAATAAGCAAACTTTTTGAAGAATAGTACAGACATTTTTAAGGAAAGCAAATAAGAAAAATATTGTTTGCCTTATTGCTAATGTGACTAAGAATGTGTAGTTCTATTACATAGTGGTGAAAGTTTCTGTGAAAAATTTCCCTCTAAAGAGAAAATTAAAGAGGTTAATTTTGATATGACTACCCTAATAGGAAAATTGCCACTATGCTGTGATAACATTAATTATTACTAATTATTAAGGTCAGGGCTATTTTTATGATCATATTTAGGTTTTGTTTACCAAGAATTATTTGTGATTCTAAGATCATTATGATTATTATATATTTTCTTTAGTCCCTTCTTATGTTTTTATTACATTTAAGCAGTCCTACAAAGGAGTTGCTCTTTAACAAAGGAGATTATAAACACAATACAACTTGATCACCATCATCCCTTTCAACATTCACACCCTCTTATTTTCATAGGTGATAATAGATGTACTCTGTCGATGATGACAAAGTTATTAATGGACAGAGGAGCATGTTTTGCTCCCTTAATGAACTTATACAGGAAAGCAATGGCCTCCTAGCTGAGATCTTCACATTGGTTTTCTACCATGCATGCCTTAAAGGAAGGAAAAAAAATAGCAGTTGAAATACCCACTTGATTCTCTCAAAAATAAACAATGTTTGAGCTGGGAATGTAGCTCAGTGGTAGAGTGCTTGCCTTGCATGCATGAGGCCCTGGGTTCGATTCCTCAGCACCACATAAACAGAAAAAGCCGGAAGTGGCGCTATGGCTCAAGGGGTAGAGTCCTAGCCTTGAGCTGAAGAGCTGAGGGACAGTGCCCTGGCCCAGAGTTTAGGCCCCATGACCGGCAAAAAAATAATAATAATAAAATAAACAATGTTTGAATAAACAGTTTACACATACAAAAAATACTACATCCAATAAACAATTTCAATATACTTTTTGCAGTTGTGCATGCTGGCTTTATGTATATACCAAATCCTATGTATTTTAGGCTGCTTTTGCTAGCCTTACAGATTTTGACACTGGATTATAATTTCTTTATCCCCTGGAGAAAGGCAAGAGTGGCCAGGTCAGTTAAATAAAGTGAATCAGGACTAATCCCAAGTATATGTCTAATAAGACTTACAATCTCTATGGGAGATTTGCAGAGGTGTGAACCATAGTGATATATATGAGTGTGGCACCTAAGTCCTACAGATGGCTGTAGATCTATCCAGTTAGGCATTCAATGCAATTGCCTTCAGCCATCTCAGTGATATGCAGTCACATAGGAGATGTGTGCATTTGAAATGAAAGAGCTGGGTGTAAATTGCAACCAAATCCAATGCCTGACATTTATCTCGTTTGAGTTGGATAAGGAAAGAATATATTTACAATTGAGAAACAAGTTTAAATATTCCAGATGAACTTTAAAATATTTAGAAATCCTGTCTTAAAATTGTCTAAGGTCTGTATGAAATTGGATTGATAATTGCTGTGTGAATTTATATTTCGTGTACTCAGAACTTGACCATAAATTGAAGTATGATTAGTGTGCTGAAGTAAATTATAAGGCAATCATTTGATTACTTTTATGAAAGACAATAAAGAAGGATTTTGATGATGAAAAAATGTACTTATAGTATAATAAGTTCTATTCAGGAAACTATACTGTAGGTGCAAAGACTGGCAGAAATTGTTGATTATGAATAAAAGTCTTCCCAGGTGCCATTGGCTCAGATATCAGTTTGAAGGCAGCCTGGGAAGGAAAGTCTCAGGGATTCCTATCTCCAATTAACCACCAGAAAACTGGAACTGAGGCTGTGAAAACAAGAAAGGAGGGCTGGGAAGGAGGCTCAGTGGTAGAATGCTTGCCTTGCATGCATGAGGCCCTGGGTTCAATTTCTCAGCACCACATAAGCAAAAAGAAAAAAGCCGGAAGTGGCACTGTGGCTCAAGCGATAGAGAGCTAGCCTTGAGCTGAAGATCTGAGGGGCAGCGCCCAGGTCCAGAGTTCAGGCCCCATGACCGGACCCCCCCCCCAAAAAAAAAAGAAGAAAGGAAGGAAGGGAGAGAGGGAGGAAGGAAGGAAGGAAGGAAGGAAGGAAGGAAGGAAGGAAGGAAGGAAGGAAGGAAGGAAGGAAGGAAGGAAGGAAGAGAGGGAGGGGAAGGAAGAGAGGGAGGAAGGAAGAGAGAGAAGGAGAGGGGGAAAAATACATCACCTGACACACTCCCGTTGGCCACTGCCTATTTCAGAGGAATTTGGTGCATGTGGCATATTTCACAACCATGAAAATAATCCAAAAAAATAATAACTAAATCCCACATTAAGAAAAAGTAGTAACAGCTGACTCATTATTGTCTGCACTATCTGGAAAAATATCAGAATTCATGTCCAGCAAATGAACAACCTTTCTTGGAAGGAACATGGCTTTTGTGAACTGAATACTCATCTTCCCAGTGAAAATGATGGGGGACAGAATTGGTAATGACCAGTACTCAACAGTGTTTTTAAATTTTTGTTTTAAGTGATACATACTAATCAATTTGATCAACACTGAGATCACTTACTTAGTTTTTCATCTAAGCAGTCAAAGAAGGGCGGATAATTTGATTTTAAAATATTAACTTATTGCTCTATAAAACATACAAATGAAAGTAACAAGGAAAACGATGCAGCACAATATCTCAATTGTATAAGAGTAACTTTCCCTATATATGTATGTATATTCTACATATATTTATTTATACATGTGGAGACATATATACACACGTGTGTGAGGGAAAGGGATACAGAGAAAGACGGAGAAAAAGAAAAAGAGAGGCAATCTTCACTGTATTAGAAAATCTGAATTCTATTTATTTGGGGCCTTAGTCAAAGTATAATTTACTTTGGCCTTATATACAAAGTACCTGTAGTACGCTTTTATAGTATATTTCTGCCAAATATAGTGCTAATATCTGTAATCCCTGTGTTAATGTACTTTCTTATGTACTGTTGACCTTTGATCCAATTTATCAATCATAGGTAGATGTTATCAACATTGAAATGTTTTGTATTTACATTGTGCAAACTAATGGTGTGGATAATATAATTTGAGAAAATACTATCCATTGAGTTTAAGAATTTTTTATTTTTTTTAGAGCGAAAATCCACAATTGCAAGGAAATAAATACTCATGAAAAAGCATGGAATAAAATGGATTGAAGAGATGAGAACTTGTACAGGAAATAAATTTTATAAAGGCACAAGTTTCATCATTTTTCAAAAAGTCTACCTTTATGAAATTCTAAAACAAGTCTTTGTTTGTATTACAGCTTCAAACATTACCTATTTTTTTAATGGGTGTGAGCTTACTATAGATTTGTAGCCACTGCCAAAATATATGTTCAATTGAACCTTCATCAGTCTTATTGTAGCTTTCCCCATGGTGCCCCAGATAGATTTCCTGCAATTTACAGCCATTCTGCTCTTGGTATATTGGAAGTGGCATAGTGAGCAATATCTCAAACAGCAATTCCCATCAGCTAGCAGTACAGACCTAAAGTGAGACAGATCCACTGTTCCAATCAAGCAAGCCATCTCTGACAACTCATGACTAATTGAAAGTTTTCTTGCTAAATGCTTCTCCTCTTTCCATGGCCAACATTTTATAGCTATATTATGCCTCTTAATAAAAGGAACATATAATCAGGAGAAATGTTGTGTATTGTCTTGTAATTAATAGTAGTTGTGATGAAGGAGTTATGGCATTTTATTTATTTTAACATTTATTTAGTTCAAATACTTTTTGGCCTTTAACAGAAATCCTTCACATTCAATAAATTCTCCTAGCTATTCATCAACTGTAAAATTGTTTATTTTATTTTTTCTATCAGTATTAATTCTTATTTCATCCACCATTTTCTCTCTTAATTCTCATCATGACAGTTGAACACAGATGAAATATTTTGTGTTCCCAATCTGATAGTAATTACCAACATAATTTTAGAATGCTTAGCTTCTTTATGGGTAAAATGATTAACTGTGATATGTTCATAATATGAATTTATAAACTATTAGCTGTTTTTCATATTTTGTTCTTATTTCTACTCTTTATTAATAACACTTGATAAATTTTAGTTCCTGAATTTGCACAGAACAAAAGCAGTTAAAAGTAAGTAAAAAATGAAATTACTCAATTCATTAATATGGTCATTCTATTGAAAAATGTCACAAATATTAGCCTTCTCTTTCCTTTCTTCTCCATTCTTTTCTTTTTCCTTTAGTGTTTATTCTTCTTCAATCCTTTGATAATAATGTTCTTTCATTATTTCTAAAACATCAGACAAAGTGTTTCACAATGGGGACAGAATATGGTCAAGAGATAAAAGATTCTTTCATTGGAATTCAGAAAACAGACTATATTTTCATTAATCCAATACACTTTAATGTAATGCATACAACAGATTCTATAGGAAAGGAAATTAAGTTTGGGAGATCAGGAATGGTAAACTAAATTGAGTTCTGAAGATTCAAGAGTTTATTTCCAGGTTCATGACTTTTTAAAATATTCATTATGCTCTAAACAACGAATGCATTTGGGTCAGCATAACACACACAAGGGTTTAATATAGTTTTGTGGATCTGTGTACAAGTGTATGTGTGTTTATTTATCAATGTTCAACTTTTATTTCTCCATAATTGAATTCCTGAAACTATAAGCCAAAGAAATTATTATTGCTATATTGTGATCAGTTTAAAAATTTTATAGAAGTTAATAATTTTCTTTAGTAGCATTTTTGATGTGGATAATATAATCATTTAGTTTTATGTGTATCAATGGAAGATAACTACAAACAACAGCATGTAAACTATTGTAGTATTTATTTGCTGCAAGAATTATTTAATACAAATAGCACATTGCACTTCCTTCCTTTTGGTAAATATTATATTCACGTACGCTATATAATGATTGTGACTATTCTTTAGTCCAGTACATTTTTTATTTTTATTTTTTGGTGAAGCAAGAATTGAACTCAAATTTTTGCACTTGCAAGCATGCACTTTGCTCCATGGGTCATGCCTACAGTAGATGCTGTTAGAACTGAACCCAGGCACCCATACATGCTGTGAAGTACTCTGCCACTGTGCAATGTCCTCAGTCCAACAGCCTCACTCTAAACGTCCACGGCAGAATTCAAAAGACTCTGAATCTTTCCTTTGTTTTAGCTTAACCTCACTAGAAGTGCTGTTTCTTCAAATCATGCCCCTGGATGCCTATGTTTTGGGAGTGGTCATTGCTCACAAGCACATTACCATCTTTAGTCATCTCAAGTATATTGACTGCACTTTTTAAGCACAACTTTACTAAGGAATAAGTCTCAAGAAGTGGTCAGCAGATTTGTTGAAAATGCTGCCTATTTTCTTATCCGCCTTCATTCAGACACCTGGCTTTGCTGCCTCTGCTTGAAGAGTCCAATTCAAAGCATAAGGAAAAACTGTTTCTCTGTAATATATAACACTATCTATATAAATATATCTATATACTTATGTATATCTTCAAAACTCAATTTAGTCTGCTTTTCCCAATCTCCCCAAACTTAGTTCCCATTATTATAGTATCTATTGTATGCATTGATCATGCATATATATATGTATATATATATGCATACACATACAACACATACACACACGCGCACACACACACACACACACACACACACACACACACACACACACACGTGCGCGTTTCTACTATATACAAGAAACATCTTGAGCCAAGCATGGTAGGCAATGCTTAAAGTCCCAGTCACTCAATACTTGAAGATCAGCTAGTTGCTGGCTTGAGATATAAACAAAAGGTCAGCAAAATAATAAAATAAGCTGGGAATATTAGAGGAGAAATAACTAAAACAAAAATGTATTTGGACATGATTTGAGTGGTAGAGTGTTTGCCTCACATGCCTGAAGCCCTAGATTCAATCATCAAAACTGCCACACAGAAAAGTCTGATATCCAATTTAATATCAAATTTGATTTTTGAAGTTGTAAATAAGGCTCAAATTCAGACATTATCTTTTTATCACAGAAATGACTTGAATACACTTTTTTCTAAGTCTAATGTGACCTTCAACTCTTTAAACCTTAATGCTTTTGTTTCTGTGTTCTTCAAAATCATTTAAAGATATTTTCATTCAGTTAAACTATCTGAGAATATTCTGTTTTTTTCTTTCAGCAAAAAGTTCTTCCCTACAATCATTCATGATACTGATCTAAGAATGTATCGTTTTACAGTATTCCAAGCTTAATTAACATTTATTTTCTTGCAATATTCATCAAATTATCTTTTTTCCTTATTTTTCATCTTTAATAGTCTATTTTAGGATCTACCATTTAGAACATATTAGTATGTTTTAATCATATTAGAAATGGAAATATAGCATTTTCCACTTCCAACGCATGTTAATGGAGTTAATATATTTGATATTCATCTGAAAGCTGTCCACTTACAGGCATTCTGCTGACAACTCTGTATTTTACATTTTCTTACAATTGCTGTAGTCTTTATTCTTACACACATTCCTTCTCAGACCTTAGCATAATTAAGAATATGTGCAGAATCTAGACTGGAAAGATGATGATAAAAATAACAACAAATTGTGATAATAAAAGGAAAACTTCCTTGAGGAAGAAGAGTTGTTGGGGAATGGAGGAGACAACATTTGAAGGTAGAAGTTTGAAGATCTTATATTTTTTGTCATGAAGATAGCACGGTGAAATTCTCCAAATACTGCTTGACAACGGGGAGGAAAGAGGGAAGCTAAGGGAATATAATCAAGACAGTGAACTTACTCAGAATACAAAGAATGTTGGCTAAGGTATTATCAGATTAACACCCCCTCCTTGTGATAGTGATGTATGCTAATTAAAAATATCCTGAAAATAATAAAGAAGTACAACAACAACAAAAAAGAAACAAACAGAAAAGAATGCAAGGAGTAGTTCTTTTGTGTCAGAAGTTCATGCTCATGGATTTTAATTGAGTCATGGTAATTAGTGGAATGATTATTTTTGCCTGAAGTTAAGTTTTTTTTTTCTTTCTTTCTATTTTGGCTCTTAGGTCAAAGATATAAAGCTAAGTAGAAATTTGTATAATTATCCAGTGCATTTCAAAGGTTCTAAAATATCTATTGAATTTCAAATATGAAAAAGTTTTGCAGTGAACTACAAAGCCCCAGGGTCATAATTAATCCAACCAAGATACTACATTTTAAATTATTTTTTTACCCTCCTTCTTACACTATCAATATTCTTCATCCCTATATTAAAAATAAAGATTTTATTTTAATCACAGTTTCTGAAATTTGAAAATTAACACAATTTACACAACTTCTTCTCAGTTTATTCATGCATTCCCCAGTTACTCTGTGCCCAATACTCATCTTGTCAATGAATTGGAAGGTAAATGGGATTTGTTTTGCTTTGTTTTGTTTTTATCTGTTGTGGGGCTTGAACTCTGGGCTTGGGTGCTGTCTCTCAACTCTTCAGCTCAAGGCAAGGACTCTACCACTTGAGCCACAACATCACTTCCGGTTTCCTGAGTGGTTTATTGGAGATAACTCCCAGACTTTCCTGCCTCGGCTGGCTTTGAACCTCGATCCTTAGATCTCAGCTTCCTGAGTACCTAGGATTCCAGGTGTGAGCTACTGAGGCCCGGCAAATGGGATTTTTTATAGTTTTGATTTCAATACTAATTTTGAAGAAAGAGAAAAAAATAGTCAAAGTAGAATACAATGAAGGCTGTGATTGATAGGTGCACGTCTCATTTCAGTAATGCGGAGGAGGATGACACTGCTCCCTCAAGTAGACTGATTGGGGAATTTTCCAAGGCAAGTGTGCTTCCTAACAATCCTAGAGTGTTCAAAGAGTTTGCTGCACATTCCAGGTAGGAGCAAATTAGGAGAGATGAAGGAAAACACAAACTAAAACTCTCACATTGGCACACACACACACACACACACACACACACACACACACACACACTGACAAAGACACAGATATCCAAGGCTCTGGACAAAGATAACACTGGTCTGCTTGAATAGTCCAAAGCCTTAGATATCTGTGTGCATGTCAGTGTGAGTTTGTGTGTGTGCGCATGTGTGTATGATGGTCCTGGGGCTATAACTCAGGGTCTGAGTGTTGTCCCTGAGCTTCTTTGGCTCAAGGTACTCTACCACTTGAGCCACAGTGTTACCTCTGGCCTTTCCTGAGTGATTTATTGGAAATAAATTTCCATGGATGCAGGAAGCCGGTGGTTCAAGGCTGTAATCCTAGCTACACAGTGGGCTGAGATCTGAGGATCAAGGGTCAAAGCCAGCCCAAGCAGGAAAGTCCATGAGACTCTTCTCCAATAAACCACTAGAAAACCGGAAGTGGCGCTGTGGCTCAAGTGGTAGAGCACTAGACTTGAGCAGAAGACCTGAAGGGCAGTGGCCGGGGAGGCTGGGGGTGGGGGGGAAATGTCCATGCACTTTTCTGTTCCAATGGGCTTCAAACTCCAATCTTCATATTTCAGTCTTCTGTGTAGCCAGGATCATAGACGTGAGCCACCAGTGCCTGGCTACTAGTACACTAAAAGGAAAATAAACACATACACACACACACACCACCACCAACAACAACATAAAAACAAAAAAAGCAAAAAACCAACCAACCAAACAACAACAACAACACCCAAAAGAACTATAAACCAGAGGGCATAGCTGGTGAAAATTGCAAGTGTTGAATTTGAAAATGATATTAAAATATGGGTGAAGTAAGGTAAAGCTTACTTGAAATCTACTTTGTTTCCATAACAACTATATAAGCCAAGACAGTTTCATGACAGGACAGTCATAAAGTTTTGATTCTGTATTTGAAATATTGAGACAAATATACATGGATATAAAACATAGGTGTGGATATTTCTTGTATGAGTTTTTAAGGTTCAGTAAAACAATGAAATTTATATATTGTGTGGACTACTTAATTACTTAATTCTACTCACATTTTAGCAGTTTTTGCTGTTATGGTTGAGATTACTTTTGTATATTTCATTATATATGTGTTGTTGTTGTTGTTATTATTATTATTGTTATTGCAGCTCTATACAGGACCAATTAAGAAAAGACCCTCAGTCCAGAGAACTCCTTGAGTCTAACATTTTTCCAGTCAGTCTATAAAACAAAAAAGTAAAAATATTAATAATAAAAACATAATCTCCATTAGATATATTTTAATGTCTTATGATGTGAATTCTTTTAATATGTTATGCAAAACAGCCCCTTATTAAGATATCTGGATATGTGTGTCTGTTTCTGTTTCTCTCTGCCTCTCTGTTTCTCCTCACTCAGACTCTGTCTGCCATCCTCCTTTCCCTTCCCTTCCTCCTTCCCTCCCCTCTTTCTGTTCAAACCTAGCAGGAGAACTATAACCACACAGTACAGTCGTTATGTGAGGTGTAACCAACCCACTAGGCATGCTATGACCAGCAAAGTTAACAAATAAAATTACCCATTACAGAGGGACCATTGAAAGGGAAATTTCATACGACTGAAGAATAATGTGTGAAGTGTCTGGAATGCAGTACAATGGAGAGCTAGATCTCAGTCCAGACCCAGGGCACTGTACTCGCCTCCACCAGAGATCCAAACAGAGAAGAGAGAATGTTAAAGAGAATCTCTATGTTTGCTATTGTTTATTTTAAAATGAGTAGGCAGCTGATGGAGAGATTCTGAAAAGTAGTGGAGGCAGAAGATGAAGAAATAGTCTACTTTGAAGCAGTTTAGTTTTAGCCTTACAGAACATTAAGCAAAAACTGACATGCTGCCTTCTTATATAAAATTATTTGATGAAATAAAAACCATTGCTGTCCCGTACTCCTTCCTGTTCGAGTGCCATCCATTCTGCCTGAACTGTTTTTCTATATTGAACACAGCACCCAACTACTCCGTCAACACAACTGTGTTCATATGGTCACACTCTGTTCATAGGGTCACATTGCACTTTGTGGAGTCACATCTTCACCAGGTTTGGGTACTCAACAAGGAACAAAGTTCCTGGTCCCCAATACTAAGGAACACATTGTTAGTACAAATAAAAATTAATGTCCTTGTTCATAATCTTAACCAACCATAGTATGCATGTTTAGTTAGGAGTATATATATTATGGTACATTAATGTGTGCCTTTAAATATTGATTAACTTTTTGAGGGTCTGTATGTTTTAAGTAAAATTGTTTCATAATTTGTTACCAGACTGAATAAAAATTGTTTGTGGACGTGGTTATCCCTCTTCATATTTAGCTGTTTCAGTATTGACTTCAAATGCACATCATTCTTCTAACTCTGTACTCGTGTGATTAGATTTTAATAGCTATTAATGTATGCCAATGCTGATTATGAGGAATCTGAACCAATTCCAAAATAAACAACTAAAAGAGGAACAAACAATCAGTTTGTATTATATTATTGCATAGCAATCATTTTTCCAAAAAGCTCTATTTTCTCTCTTACAGGCAAAAGAAAAAAAAAAGACTAGCCATTTTCTTTTTTCTTTCTTTCTTGGCATCAAATTCATGTTTTATTTTCTTTTTTCCATTTCCTTAATTCAGTCATCTTCTAAAATAGTTTTGATCATTTTTGACATTTCAATCAATTTTTTAAGACAATAAATAAACAGGTAAGTATTCTAATCACTAAAATGTAATGATGGCAACTTTAGAAGCCCACATTCTCAAAACCTGTAATGTCCATGGATTTATGTATTTCTGAAGGGAAATCAATTCCCCATAAGCTGATTTATATATTCAATTTCAGGTCCTAAAATTCCATCTGCCTTGTGACACTGGGTCATATAACAAGTAGGTGAGATTATTTCAGGGGCACATAGGTGTCTGGTAAAATTGTGCTTGCCAACATGCACTTCTGATTTTTCACCCCAATGGCTGAACATAAGATCTCCTTCACCCTGAGAACCCTCCTTCTCGGGACTGCTTGCATCTGCAAATGGATTTAAACTATAAAGAAATGGATGGGAAGGGAATTTGAGTAATGAAGATTCACTGGGGATATTTATAGCACTGTCTTTCTGTGCATGATTAATTTGAAAAGCTAGCTTAGAAAACTCAAGAAAGACAAAGAGAAATACCAACAACTTTCATTTAAAAATGATTCCATAGTGAAAAATGAAACTACACAGACAAACTAGCTTACAGTACACATTTAAAATAATTATAAGCAGCAAATCCCAATGTTAAAACCTTCTTTTACCTATTTACACATTCCAAACAAAATATTTGTTTTTATCTCTAATAATTCCTTATACATTGTGACAACATTTGGTTCCAAGTTTCTAGTAACTATGGACTATTCTTGTTTCTAGTTTCTAATAAATAATGAAATGTTAACAGTATTTATGAAGAAAATTTCCTATTCTCAGATCAAAACCTCGTGCTTTATAGTCTATCAGCATTTCATAGAAATTGTAATTTGGTCATTTATGCATTGAATTACACGAATAGGTATATTTTATTAAGTTGTCTTATTTTTAAGATATGAACATGTAATAAACATGTAATACTCTGTAACATTCCATCTCATTTTGAGTCTTGTTTATAATTTGCTGCCAGGGGGATGTTTGTAGAATGTTCCCCAGGAAAGCACTTAGGTGTTTAGCCTCCTACCTGACCGAGCTGTAAGACTCTGTAGGTCTCTGCACACTTCCCTGGGGCTGGCCCATTTTCCTTTGGCTTTCCTAACATAGTTCAACAAGTATTTGTTGAGCGCCCACTAGGTGTCAGACTGTCTCTTAATAATTTCAGAACAATTCTCCCTGACATAGATGGAACAAGATAGACAAAAATACAGTGTGAAAAGGAGTACTCCCTACTTAAAAATGAAGAAGCAGCACATTTTCTGAATTTGTGTGAATTTTTGCACTAGTTTTTAAACATGGTTTCGACTAAAAGATTAGGCTAGTAAGTTAATTAATTTATGTATATTTTATTTTCATATTGTTGAGACATAGTTCACAACTTTCTGGAATATGTAGGCACTTCTACCGAGTTAATTCCCAACACCAAGCAAATTGTTATCGTAAAGACTTACTTCTAGAAGATGTTGCATTATTCACATAAACATATTAATCAAAAGTTTAAGTAATCATTCTTTATTTAGTCATAAAGCATTCTGTGAATGTCTATTGGATGATAGGTCCCATGCGCCATTGTTGTGAAAAACACATAAAAAACAGGATATCATTCCTCAGGAATATTTATTTTTGTTTCGAGAAGAACAATGAATTACAGAATGGCATGTTGGCATGGTCAAACTACCCAATGAGCAAAGACCAAGTGTTAGTTAAATATAAAAATTTAAATTTCTTTCTTATACATTTGGGCAATTATTTAGGTTTCTGTGTTGAAACAAAACTATATAGTCCTAAAATGAAGTGTAAATTCAAGATCATGAAACCATTTTTAAAATTTCTTCACATTTCATAGCAAAAAAAGTGTTTTTCATTTCTCTAATACAAATAACATTCCTTAAAAAAAGTACCTATACTTGTCACTGAAAAATATGTAATTAGGAGAAACTGTTGAAGGCTGCAGTTTTTATGCTTGCCAAACTGACATTCAGAAGTCCCTGGTTTTAATCGACAGCATAAAAGGGAAATATTTTTTTGATCACAATACAAACAATATATATAATTATTTTGTCATCTGGAAACCTTTTTTGTTTTTGTTTTTGTTTTGGTTTTTTTTTCCTGCTGAGTGCAGGGCTTGAACTTACTGCCTTGCAATTGCACTCTAACATGGCTTTTCATGGTGCTCTACAACTTGAGCCACATCTCAAGCTTCTAATTTTGCTGGTTAATTAGATATTAAATCTAAAGAGCTTTCCTATCTGAGCTGGCACTGAACATTAATTTTCATAATTCAGCCTCCTGAATAACAAAGATTATAGATAGGTACGAGCCACTGATACCACTGACAAGAGTTTTATAGTTATACCATAAGCTACATATAAGAAAATTTCTAGTGACTGTTTCCATAAAAATGTTTGTTATCTTAGCCAATAGTTATCTACAGAAAAAATATAGCATTTAATTGATCTTTATGTGTGCCCCCTACAAAACCTCTCATCCAAATTGTCTGTCCTAAGATTATTTGTAAAACCTGAAATTCAGTGATTAAAGAGCCTACAATTAAAAAAAGAAAAGAAAAATTCCACAATTTTTAAAATAAAATACAATCTCTAAGTTCACTGTGACACTTGTTACAATTCGAAACCTAAGTTTTTTTTAGTAAGTTTTTTTATTGCGAAAATACTGTACAGAGGGGTTACAATTACATGAGCAAGGTTATGATTACATTTCTTATCAAGCATTGTTGTCTCCTACTTTGTTTTTCCCCTACCATCCCTTCCCTCCCATCTCCACAACTATGCTCACTCTCCCCACCATAAATTTAAAGTATGATTTTTGACAAAGCATCTTGTACTTCTAATTGTTGCAATGGGTCTACCGGTATCCCCTATTTAAACAATTTGTTTTTTTCCCTTCCCCTCCCCAAATTATGCCAACATCAAATACAGTGAAAACAGGGGTTATACCATGGGGGAGGGACATACAAATCAAAAAAAACATCACGTGGTACCTTATAAATACTTTAGAAACAATAACAAGAAAGAAAAAAAAGAAAACACTTGAGTCCTTATCTTGGGGGTCATTTGGCTTAACATCAACTTATCTGACCATTTCTGCTTGTCTCAGACATATATAGTTATTGCAAATAAAGGAAACCATGTTTCATTGGGCCTGGCTTACTTCACTTAATATAATTTTTTCCATTTCCTAACAAATGGGGCAATGCCATTCTTTCTGATGGAGGCAGAGAATTCCATTGTGTCTATTTACCACATTTTCTTGATTCATTCATCTACTGAGGGGCATCTGGGTTGGTTCCATATCTTAGCTATGGTAAACAATGCTGCAATAAACATAGTTGTGCTGTAGCTTTAATATGGTCTTGTTTGTGATCCTTCATATAAATGCCCAAAGGTAGGATAGCTGGGTCATAGGGGAGCTCTATGTGGAATCTTTTGAGGAACCTCCATACTGCTTTCCAAAGTGGTTGAGCAAGTTTACACTCCCACGAACAATGCAGTAGGGTTCCCTTCTGTCCACATCCCCTCCAGCATCTGTTGTAATAAGAGTTCTTGATTATCCCATTCTAACTGGGGTGAGGTGGTATCTCAATATTGTTTTGATTTTCATTTCTTTTATGGTTAGAGAGGTTGAGTATTTCTTCATGTCTATTGGCCATTCTTATTTCATCTTCAGAGAAGTTTCTCTTTAAGTCTTTAGCCCACTTTTTTATTGGGCAGTTGTTTCTTTGAGGATTTATTGTTGGGAGATTTAATTTTCTGAGTTTCAGGTATTTTTTAGATATGAGACCCTTGTCCGTTGTATGGCTAGTGAAGATCTTCTCCCAATCCATGGGTCAAAATGAAACTTTCTAAACATTCTCTAACTTTATTCTTTCTAAACATTCTCTAATTTGTTCTTTCACTTTCATTGTGAAAAATTTCTCCAAGTTGATTATTATTAATTTTATTATCACTGCTGTTATTATAAATCTGTAAAATACTATTCCCAGTTCCAATATTTTCTTTTTTTTTTCATTTTTATTTTTTTATTGTGAAAATACTGTAAGAGGGGTTACAATTACATGGGCAAGATAGTGAGTACATGACTTATCAAGCATTGTAGCCTCCTCCTTTGTTTACCCTTCCCATCCCTTCCCATCCTCCCTCCCCCCCACTCAATCCCCCCCCCCAAGTTGTAAAGTTCGTTTTCGACATGACAACTTGTACTTCTCATTGTTGCAACAGGTCCACCTGTATCCTTATTTAAACGACTTGTTTTTCCCCTTCCCCTCCACAAATTATACTGACATCAAATACAGTGAAAGCAGGGGTTATACTGTGGGGGAGGGACATACAAAGCAACAAAGAAATAATCTTATAATTGCGTTAGAAACAAATGCATGAAAGAAAAAAAACATTTAAAATAGATATCTTAGGGTTCATTATCCTAACATCACCTTATCTGACTTTTCTGCTTGACTCATACATATACTAGATATTGCAAATAAGGGAAATCATGGGACCTATGTTTCTTTGGGCTTGGCTTACTTCACTTAATGTGATTTTTTCCGTTGAGAGCTCTTCCTAGATACTGTATAAAATGGACAACAGTTGCTGCAGAGATTTATGTTTCAGAGTCATGTCTTCTGGGTGTGGGATCTCTCTTCTTCTTAAGAGCAGTTAGCTTCCGAAATCATACTTCTCCTGGGAAAACCAAGTCACTATTTGTGGGTTTGGAAAAGAAATGGGAGACTCTTTAGTGCCATCATTGTTCCGTGCCTAGTTTTGTAGCAGTGATTGCTGTGTATTCTCCTGGCTTGTCATCTGAACTTTCTGCTTCCTGAAGTTTAGGGTTGCCTTACTTTTGATTATTTCAGATCAGGGATATTAGTCTTAACTCCTTGGTGAGAAATCTATGTATTACTTTAGTTTGTTCCTTCTGAGGCTGAATCTCATTATGTTGCTCATCTCATTTGGAACTTTCACCAGGTGGTCCAGGCTATTCTTCAACTCATAATCTTCCTGTCGAAGCTTCCTAAATGTGGTATTCCAGCCACCACTCCACCACTTTGAATTATTTTTCAAATACTCTATGTGTGTGGTTTGTGTGTGCATGCATGCACACCAGTAATTCGGCTTGGATTTAGAGCATAAGCTCTATTCCTTAACCTTTTTTTTGTCAAGGCTGGCATTCTACCACTTGAGCCATAGCTCCATTTCTTGCTTTTATGTTTGTTTGTTTGTTTGCTTGTTTTCCCCCTGGGTAATTTGGAATAAAAACCTCATGGACTTATTCTGCCTGGCCTGGCTTTGAACTGTGTTCATAACATCTTAGCCTCCAAGAACATTTTTTCCTGAATATTTTGCGTTCCATTCAGGAAAGAAAAATGTATTTCTCATTCGAAGGATCACTAACTTCCAATTGTCTATATTGTAAAACCACATGAATCTTTGAGTACTCTGCATACAGTATTCATTTTTACTAAGATTAATTTAATAAATGTAGTATATTAATTTGGAAACATATTTTGTCCTCAAAGAATTACAATAAAATCCTTCCAATATCATTACTCAAAATTATACATTTTCTTTCTCTTTTCTCTTTAACTTACCATATGTAAGCTATTTACTGAGATTATTTTACTCATAATATAGAGAATATTTTACTAGTTTCTATCATCAGACCAGCACAGAAATAACTTCATATATTTAATACAGTATATTACTGAATATGGGGATAAATTTAGCATTTTTTTCCTATTGGAAAACTTTAACATGTTTCTCTGCTTTTTTAAATTAGATTTTATTTTTTCAATATCTTTACTTAATAGAGCTGAAGATTTCTTAGTTATATATGTGTGTGTGTGTATTCTTGCAATTGTTTTATTTTGACATCCATTATCAAATCTTTTGTTTCTATTTCTTCCTTCCTTTCTGTCTTGTTTTCTTTCTATCTTTTTCTTTCAAAGTTTGAACTCAGGCCCTGATGTTTGCTAGACTGTACCATTGATCCATGTGTGCTTTTTACTTCTTATATTTTGAAAGTAAGATCTAGTGAATTTTTATGCTTAAACTAGCCTTGAATATTAACCTTCCTGTAATGACAATTCTGAGTAGCTAGGAATACAAATGATCTTGATACCTGTTATTTCTTGATTAATCAAAGAAATTTACCTCAACTGTAATTGACTTCTTTCCCAAAACTTTTTATACACCAAAAAACATGACTTCTGAAATGTAAATGGTGTCTCACTTTCTATGAACTCTTAAGGCCTCTGGAGAATAACCTGTCTCCAAAGAGAAAATGTATGATGCTTTTATGTTCATCTCATCTAAGTCCCAGAATCCAGCATATTAATGTCTGGTCTTCCATTCATTTTCTACCCTTGATTGCACACAGGTTTGAGATGGTAATCTGGTCACTCTAGTATAGACATATGTCACTTGAAAAATAATCCTTAAGATATTTTTTGATGTGCGTTTGTGTGCGTGCGTGCGTGCATGCGTGCCTGTGTGTTTGTGTGTGTGTGTGTGTGTGTGTGTGTGTGTGTGTGTGTGTGTGTGTGTGTGTGTGCTTCATGTTTTCTCTTTAGGCTGTTAACCACTTTCGCTATGTTTGCAATTCAGGCATTTTGTTAGTTAATTAGAGATAGGATCTCTAGGATCTGTCTGCCTGGACTGACTTTCAACTGTTTTCCTCAGATCTCAGCATCTTGAGCTTCAGCCAAAATTGTATGCATGGACCATTAGTATTTGGCTCATACATACTACCTCAGTGCATATTTATAACAGAAACCATATGATAAAAAGGTAGGCTTCTAGTACAATTGTTTCATCTCTTTTCCTTCTTTTTCATTTTCCAGTAACCTCACTTGTGTTCAGTCCTCGGTAACTTCTCAAAAAGCATTGTCTTACTTGATTCATCAACCTTTCAATCATTTTATTGACCGCCTATCTAGAAAAACTATATTTGTCCCTTACTTTTCTGCATGAACAAAAATTCAACTTTCCTCTTTCACCAATTCAATTATATTAGATATTAGATATCTGTTACTATAACAAATATCACATATATTTGTTAATTTTTTTTATTCTGTCTTTTAAAAAAAATTTATTGTGAGAATAACGTACAGAGGAGTTACAATTAGATGGGCAAGATAACGAGTACATTTCTTATCAAGCATTGTTGCCTCCTCTTTGTTTCCCCTTCCCATACCTTCCATTACTCCCCTTTCCCCCTACCTCATCCTCCCCCTCCCCCCACCAAAGTTGTAAAGTTTGTTTTTTGACATAACGATTTTACATCTCATTCTTGCAATAGGTCCACCTATATTTCTTGTGTTGGCAATTTTATGTGCTTTACTCTAATATGTGCAGTATTGCATTCTAAAAAATATCTGACAAAAATCATGTTTTACATTATTTAACTTCTAGTATTTACATGGCAATTATCATAGTTTTATTTTCCAAGCACATAACAAGATGACGCATCCCTTAACGTATATTTGCATCAGATATTTTCTCTAGACAAAATGGTTTCATCTCTTTTTTATGATAGAATCTACTTAGAGGAAAGTAGTAACTTTATAGCAAAACTGCATGGAATATACAGATAACTTTCACATGTTCTCTTCCTTACTCAAAATTCCTCTCCTCCTATATCAATGCCAATACCATTGTTGTATCTATTACAATTGGTGAAAGTCATGACACATCATTACCAACCAATGTTTAATATTGAATTTAGGATTCACACATGTTTTATGTTTTTGATTTTTCTTTACCAAAGTATAATAATATACATTCATCATCACAATATCATGCAGGGCAGTTTCACTGGTCTAGAAAATCCTCTGTATTCTACTCATTCAAACATCCCTGCCCATTCACATATTAGAAGATAGTGATCTTTTTATTGCTTGTACGATATTTAGTGGAAGTAATATTTTTAAATAACATTGTTGATTAATACATTACATAAAAATTTCATATTTAATTCTTTTCTCAGTAAACTACATTTAAGAATTTTAGCTGTATAGAACTAAGGAAGTGGAAAAATCTCCTATGCTCCTGGATAGGGAGTATTAACATCATTAAAATTGTAATACTGCCAAAGATTATGTACAAATTCAATGTAATACCTATCAATATCCCAACCTCATTCTTCAAGGAAATGGAAGAAGCAACCTAAAAATTCATATGGAACAATCAAAGACCACAAATAGCAAAAACAATCCTTAGCAGAAAGAACAGTGCTAGAGGAATAACAATACCAAACTTCAAACTCCTCTACAAGACCATAGTAATCAATACAGCTTCATACTGGCACAAGAAGAGACTTGAGGACCAATGGAATAGAACTGAAGACCCAGAAATGAACCCATAGACCTATAGCCACCTAATCTTCAATAAGACAACTAAAACAGAATGGAAGAAAGACGCCTCTTCAATAAATGGTGCTGGCAAAATTGGTTAAACACCTTTAGATAACTAAAATTAGATCCTTATATATCACCCTGCACCATAATCATCTTCAAATGGATCAAAGACCTCAGTATCAAAAACACCCTGAAAACATTACAGGAAGGAATAGGAAAAACTCTAGGGCTCCTTGACACAGGCCAAAATTTTTAAATAAAGACCCAGAAACACAAATCAAAGAAAGATTATAGAAATGGAATTTCATGAAACTGCAGAGCTTCTGCATGGCAAAGGACATAGCTAGCAAAATCAATAGAAAGCCCACAGATTGGGAGAAAATCTTCACTAGCTATCCAACAGGCAAAGGCCTCATATCTAAAATACACTTAGAACTGAAAAAATTAAATCCTCCAAAAACAGATTCTCAAAGAAATAACCACTCAATTAGTAAGTTGGCTAAAGACTTAAAAAGAGACTTCTCTGCAGAGGAAATAAGAATAGTCAGTAGACACATGAAGAAACGCTCAACTTCTCTGGTGATAAAAAATGCAAATCAAATGCAAATCAACAACATTGAGATTCTACCACCCCAGTTATATAATGGCTATAATCAAGAACTCTAATAACAACAGATGCTGGAGGGGATGTGGCCAAATGGGAACCCTATTGTATTGTTGCTGGGAGTGTAAACTTTTTCAACCACTCTGGAAAAAGTTTTGAGGTTCCTCAAGAGACTGCACTCAGCAATTTCACTTTTGGGCATTTATCCAAACAAGCAAGGTCCTACTAAAGTTACCAGCACAACTATGTTCCTTGCAGCATATTCACCATAGCTAAGAAATGAAACCAACCCAGATGCCCCTCAGTAGATGAGTGTTGAAAATAGTATTTATACAATGGAATTCTATGCTTCCATTAAAAAGAACAACACCACCCCATTAGTTAGGAAATGGAAAGACTTGGAAAAATCATATTAATGAAATAAGCCAGTCCCCTCAAAATTTACGTCCCATGGTTTCCCTTATTTGCAATAATTAGTCTACGTATAGGATAATTTTATCAGATGAGCTGAAAACCTCAAAAGCTTTGCACATATGTCCATATATGATGATGCTACATGACATAGACCCCAAGATATGGACACAAGAGGTCTGTCTTTGTTGTTATTGTTTTAAATGTACTATGTGATTTTCTTTTGTTTCTTTTGTATTTCCCCTATGGTATATCCCCTGTTGTCACTGTACTTGATTTTGGTAACCTGCATCTTGTATACACTTTTGTCTAATCTGGGGACAGGAAGGAGAATAACAAATTGCTGAAACAAGGACACAGGATGACCCATTGCAAGAATGATACCCACAGGACAGTATACTGGGTACAAACTTTTCAACTTCAGGGGAGTGTGGGGGGTATGGTGTGGAGGAGTGTGAGGGGAGGGGAGGGATAGTGGGACAACAACAAGGGAAGGGGTAGCAATGATCGACAAGTAATGAACTCATTGCCTTCACGTGTAAGTGTATAGCGTCTTTAAAATCAAATTTAAAAAATTAGTTGCATTTTCATGATTTTATACCCTTTTTAAAATTCATCTTATTGTTGATAGTATTGGATAATATTCCATTGCTTCTCTTTATTGTAAATCTGCTTGATTACTTCAAAGTATTGTCCAACATAACAATACTATAAACAAATTGTCAATACAAATTATTAACAAAATAAGCTATAAATAAAAGTGTCAAAAATATTCAAGTTCAGGTTTTATGTGAATCTCAATGTTTTTATTCTTTTGGCTCCATGTCATAGAGAAACACTGTTTAATCATATGGGGAAAGTTTGCTTTAGTTTTGTGGAAAAACTGCCAAACTGCTTTGTATTAGAATCACAAAAGAAATTTTTAAATCTTCATCATTCTCCAGTGAGAGACATTGTAAGGACTTTGTCTAAGGAAGAAGTAGTAGATGGAGTATACTGAAGTAAGTAGAGTAACATTATGGTGAATCTTCATTACAAGCGCATGTTCATGTTTTTGTTTTCCTTATAAAAGACCAAATCTGTCAGGTGTTAGTGAGCACAAGCAGATCAGCTGCTTGATTGACAGATGTCATACTCATCCACCATGACCAGCCACAGAAACCTCAGCCTCACGTCAGACAGAATCTCATGGCAAATGGGATTTTTATTACTGTGCAGTCACAAGTCTAGCTGAGCTTTACAACATTCCTGCCATAGGAGCTGTGGTGGCAACTGTCACTTCAGTACATCAGTTTTCAATTAGTAAGGGAGCTGTCAATCAAGTCACTACTTCTCCCATGATCCAGGGGTACCACTAGCACAGCCCACATCGCTTGAAATGTCCCAGGGCATCATAGAGACTTTATTCCAGCTACACAAAATTGTATTGCTCCACTGCAATACAAACACTAGAGTTTGTTCTAGAGGCAACAAACATGACAGCAAGGACTCTGGGAGACTCTTTCTACTATGACAAGCCTCTCAAATCATGGTACCAGGAGACACTACTGCAGCCATAACAGTTTCAGCTGATCCTTTTCATACCCCTTTCCAGATGACTCTATCTCCTTTGCAAACTCAAGTTGGGTAGTAGCCCCTCCCTATTCAACCTTGAAAGATTATGCCAAAAATGAGTGGTTAACAGAGAAGAAGCTGCACATGACCGACTGGCTATATTATCAGCTAGCTCACATGCTCATTAGGTGAGTCGATTCATTAATTTTAGGTAGAGTTTATCTTTATCCATTAATTTTATGTAGAGTTGACAAAGCAGGTTGTATGGAGAGCAGGTAACACAAAAGTCTGTCAGCCCCAAACACTTCTACCAGCAACAAAGCAGATGAAGAGTTTCTGACAGAAGCTCAGAAAAAAAAAAAAAAAAAAAAAAAAAAAAAAAAAAAAAAAAAAAACTCACTCTTTGGAATACAAAGAACTGTGGAGACCTAAGAACTGAAGGAAGCAAAGGGCTCTGGGGAGCTCAGAACCGCAGGAGGTGAAGGGCAGTGGAGATCCGAAGGAGTAAGGAAGAACTTCAGAGAGCATCTGTCCATGGCATTTGGTGGAGGTCTAGCTTGCTTCTGAGAAAAGTTACCTTTGGCTGCTGCCACGCCAAGAATAGATGAGGCCTGATTTGCTGCGACTCAGAGTATAAAATACCAATAATGATTGAGCAATGCAGTAGACTAAGCTACTCCAAGTAGATGTAGATCACAATAACCCAATTACACATGGCATGTATATGGTTCCAGCATGTATGTATGTATGTATGCATGTATGTATGTATGTATGATTCATCAAAGGACATAGGTAAGAAGATTGTGGCATGAGGCTACCCCTGGTCTAAAACACAATATACTATCTAAAAAATAAGTAAAATGAAAAAACATAGATGGGAGTGTGATACAAGTGGTAGAGCTCCTGTTGAGCAAGTTCAAGGCATGAGTTTAAATACTGGTGCCACCAAAAAATCGAGAGCTGAGACCAGGTGCTCAAAACCTAAAACTGTAACATTAAACATGGAGGCCTCTGATACTTAAGCTCAGATCTGCTGCTACTAATTTAGCTGCAGACATTAAAGGAGCTGTGATACATCTATTTGTAATTTCTACCTGAATCAATCTAAATATACTTCATCCTATTGGTGACAATCTGGGGCTATGATGTCTGATTGATGTGAGGAATTGTAACTTGCTCATATAGAGTTTAGTTCCTGCTTTCTCTATGCAACTCTGGTCAATATCTCCAAATAAGGGAAACATTTTGTTCTCCATTTGACAAAGGGTCATATAAAACTTTTAAACATCTGTGAAATAGACTGCAAATGAAGCCAAACCAAGGAAAGTAAGTCAAGTTTGCTTCAAATATTGATTCACTTTACAAAAGGTTATTATAACAAATGCAGAGCAATATTCATAAGGAAATGTGTCACAGAAAGTAAAAGTTAGAGATTTCTGTTATCTCTTTACTTTGCCATACTACTTTATAGCTGCATACTTATAAAAGAGAATGAGAGATCTTGGAGCTGCTGTTGTGAGAGGTCTCCTCTACCTTGCCATGAGGCTCCAATCTGAGCATTATGCTGAGAAGGCCATATCTTAATAGCTAAAATATTATTATTTAGATTTAAACCTGTGGTGTGTTCCCAGTACATACTGCTTTGTCTTGTATATAGCCATAAGCTGTACTTTTCTGGAAATTCTAAGTGAGTAGCACGCACCTGTAATCCCTGAAATTGCAGGTTGAGGCAGCAGAATCACATATTCCAAATTAGTACAGACTACAAAGAAAGACCTTTTCTCAAAGAGAAGCGCGCACACACACACACACACACACACACACATCTTTTGAGTGAAAGTCTCAAGACAGAGCCAACCTGGGATCGAAAATTACTATGGTATCCATGGTGACCTCTAATCTGAAGACCTTACTCTTAGGCTTCATGGTTATACGTATGCACTATCACATTCAACTTCCTCCTTGTGACTTCTTTTTAAAATTTAATTTAATTTTATGGTAACAGTGATGTATATAGGAGTAACCATACATAAGTAAGGTAGTTAGTACATTTGTTGTCAAGCATTGTCACCCCCTCCCACATTTTCTCCTCCTTTAGTCCCCCACTCCGACCCAGTCCCCAAGTTGTAAAGTTCATTTCCAACAAAGTCTCTTGTGATAATTGCTATAGCTTCAGGCCTAGACGTTAAGAAGATACTTAATTTAGATTTTGAGCCTTTCTTAAAACTGTAGTCTCGAAAGGAAATTTACAAAGAAATTTGGACAACCATTTAGAAATGTCCAGAAATCAGCTGACTTGCACATGTTCCTTATAGGTTATGGGCTGGGAAGAATTCATGGAAAATGGGAATCAGTAAAGGAATAAATATCTTGAAAAAATAGAGTGCACGTGTGGCTAAAAAAATGTGTATATAACAGAATATACTAGTCATAAGGATTCATCTGTGGTTTGACATACCAACATAGTATTTAAGTTGGAGATAAAAATTGTTTTACTCTGAAACAGCATGACAGGAAAGAAACAAAGTTATTTTTTCAGGGAAATCAATACCACTATTTATATTTTAGGAATTTAAGTAATTACATTTACTATATTTAATACTGGTGGCTAATAGTAGTTTTACTTAGTATGTCAATTGTGGATATTCACATCATCTGCATGTATTTTTAAACAGTCTGGTATTTCCCATGTTATTATTATCAAAGAAAAAATGTATTTATAAACTGACAAGTGACCTGAAGAAATGGAGAAAAATCTTCAAGAGGACTCAACTGTTACAATTTCTAAGTTTCAGCACTGAAAAAAAATTCATTAGGTCTAAAATGTATATGAACATAATTAAGTGCTTGACAAGTTGACACTGATACTTTGAACATTGTGTTTTTCTCATCATTAAACAAAATGAAATTAACATGAGCAAGGATCTCTGCCAAGAAGAGGAATATTTATTTCCAGCTTATGAAGGTATCAGCATTTAGACACCTTCATCTTTCAAACATGAAAAGTTAGGGGAAAAGTTAGTTTGGTCTTTATTAATTTATATAAAACTTAGAGCACCAAAATCCTTACATAGCATGATTTATAATTTAGATTTTATTTCATGTGTTTCTCATGTGTGTATTTCTTAACAGTTACTTTTAAGAGATATCTCTGTTTCATAAAGAAGAACATAAATTCAAATGTCAAGTCTTATTTTGAAAAATTATTATCTATCTGACCTTGGGTAAATTAGCTGTACAACTCTAAGTGTCGTGTGAACTGAATAAGCTCATATCTCTAAACTACTTAGATTAGTCCATTCAGGCTTCAAAAATCATTAACAACAGATTATGGATGTATTAGTTTAACAGATTACAGAATAAAATACATACAGCTATCTTAATATGGAAATAGGAGTTTAAAAATTCAAAAAAAATCATGAACTAGATATAGAACCTAATATCAATATTATAAAAGATATTCAGAAATGTTTACTACCATTACACTTAATGGGCCACAAATTCCCAAATGTAGAAACAGGCAAGGATAAATAATTAGATCTAGAAAATATTGTTCTGAACTTCTAGATGAAGGAAAGAAAACACTCAGTTAGGTCTGATAAAAGAAGATTATTATCCTTTCTGGAGAAAAGCTGCTCAGTTATTTATATAATACAAGTACATCGTAAAAAAAATTAAAGATGGGCGAGTGGGCAGGCAAGAGCTGAGTGAATGCCCTGCGGCTCTTAATAATGTGAGCTTATTGGGGTTTTGCAGACATGCGTGGTTATTTCTGGAAACCGGGTCATGCACCATTAACTTCTCCCACATATCTGATGAAGCAGAGTTGTGTCCTTAGTTGGTCACATTAGTAATTTCATGAGACCTGAGCGGGTGGTGATTTTGTTTAGCTTCAATGCTAATGATAAATAATCTTTAGGTCACTAATTGATCATCAGAGCTGCTGGGACTTTTCACTTCCACCAGCTACATGGGCTGCAGGGATTATGATTGTAGGAAGCAGCTTCATATCATAAACTGTTCTATTAATGTCAATACTCAGTTCCTCTTAGTCACCAGGGTTTTTTCCTTCCTTCCTTCCTTTCTTCCGTCCTTCCTCTGTTTCTCTCCTTTTCTCTCTCTCTCTCTTTCTTTCTTTCTTTCTTTTTTCTTTCTTTCTTTCTTTCTTTCTCTTTCTTTCTTTCACCTTTATATCAGTTCCCTCAAAGATTATGGACAAATCTTATTTTCTTACAAGGGGAAAGGATAGTAGATCTGTTCTTTTAAAATTACTTCTTAACAGAGATATTGGCTCGACATAGGGGCCCACTTTTTGTCTTTTCTGCCTGTAAGAAAAGACGGACAAAACTGACATGGTAGAAGAGCACAATGTGACCACTGTATGTAGAGATATTAGTGATTGATGTACAGGATTGGGTGGATAACCTAGCATCTTATTTGACAGTTGTGAAATTTCAAGAGATAAACTTGTTACAAAATGCTCTGAAAATACAGAATTATTAATAGTATTGTCCACTGGAGATAAATATTTACAGTTATCTGTAAGAAGCAAGTCAACTAATAAAATCACTTGTAAACTTAACATGGACTCCGTAATGTTTGTTAGCTAAAGAACATATTATGGTGTCTTAAGATTATTCATTTCAAGTGGTGTTGGTGTGGAAAGAGAAGTATTGATCAAAGCACAAACTTGGCCAGGCAAAAAAGAGGATGTGGTGCAACGGACCAAAAACCATTTGGGCAAGTAACATGTTGTAAATAAAACAAGTTTGAGCAGTTTCTTTTGTTATGTTGGCCATGGTGTGTATGTTTCAAAACTGTTCTGGAAAACACAGTTTAATTCTAGCAAAGTAAACACAACTTGCAAGATTTCTTATTTATTTATTTATTTATTTTTGGTCGGTCATGGGGCTTGAACTCTGGGCCTGGGCGCTGTCCCTGCGCTCTTCAGCTCAAGACTAGCGCTCTACCGCTTGAGCTATAATGCCACTTTCCAGTTTTCTAGTGATTTATTGGAGATAAAGAATCTCACAGACTTTCCTGCCTGGCCTGGCTTTGAACAGTGATCCTCAGATCTGAGCCTACCTGAGTAGCTAGGATTACAGGCGTGAGCCACCGGTGCCCCGCAAGATGTCTTAGTTTTATACCAGCAGCCAGGTTTGAGATGGGAGTTGGGGGAAGGGGGAACATTACATAACATAGTGAATCAGTTTCAGATAATATGGTACTGGTTTTCCTAAGTTCTGACAACACCAAGTATCATATTACATGGGAGAAATACGAATTTCAGAGTCTAGCTGGCCAAATCTTACTGGCATACTGGCTTTTAGGGGTTCTTCAAGATTTGTAATGTAATAGGCTAAGGTTTCAATCTCTGGATTTGTTAGAAGGCCTTATTAAGAATAATAATGACACATGGAATATATATATATATATATATATTTTAATCACTGAGGAAAATATCATCGGTTGGGGCCATCGAGCCTCTCAAAAGGGCAATGAACAACCTCTAGATCAGGAATTTGACATATCCTGACATAATTTATCCAGTATGTTATTTAAAATCTGTTTTCCTCTGCATTTTTCCAGAGGACAGGGGTCTCAATATTTTACCAACTGAGTTAGCCAGACCATCATCACTGTAAAAATAGGCCCAACTATGGAACAACAGTTTTTCAATGAACATGTCACAATTCCTAGATTCTTTGCTGCATGAGTTTGAAAGGCTCACTCCTTTTAATGAAAGTTCCAATGAATCCTAGCAAATCCATGTGATACTCATATGTAGATAGCTAAGTGAAATCAATATTCCCTAAGAGGGTTTCTCTGACATTTCCTTGGATGGGTTGTAATTATAAGAAATTTTATGGATTTACCTAATACATCATATTGGCTCACAGTCACCATTTTTATATAAAATAGAAATAATCCCCTAGCCTGAAGAGGGTCCAATTAGTAATTGGGAAAGGGCATCTCTTCCCAGATGACAAGATTTATGATGCCTTTAGATTAATTGAGGGATTCAGAGAATTTTTTTCTCTGTTTAAAACTTCTTCACAGTTGACAGTGAATCCCTGCTGAATGGGCAACTTTGCTTTGAGGAATATTTGAGTGTTTGAGTAGCAGAATAAATTTGGAAGGGTTGACTATCAGCCACGGGCACAAGGAGTGAAGGAGAAGGCACTTCCAGTGTGTGAAAATGCATCTCTGATAAGAGTCAATCATGACTCAGACATCCCATAGTCTGTAAAAGACAAGAAACAAGGAGTTAAGTGGGGGTAAAGGCAACTTAATTCTGAAGTAATCCTGAAAGAGAAACACTACATCTTGGAGTTTCTAATTATTATTATTTGTTGTTCAAGAGAAAGAGGACTTCCTGAAAAGATCATTAACTTAACCCAGCAGGGTCAGTACCAGGGATCACATTTCCCAGAGAACAAACACATCCTGGCCCAGTGCCAGCCAACTCAAAGTTATATAACTTCCAAAGTTAAGTAACTTCCTGAGCCATCCAAAAATTCTAGAGCCAGTAATCACTGGATATCTGAAAGTGAAGAGCTCTTGATTTTGTTGAACTCACTTTTCCAAAGATCCTGTTCCCTTTTTGGAGCATCATTTCCACCAAGAGGAAACATGCTGGTGTCAGTAGATAAGGGATCCTACCATCAAGAACTCTTATTCAGTTTTCTTTTTTTTTTTCAGACCTCCTAAAATTTATAGTCAGTCCAAGTTAACCTAACTAGGGATGTCATATTTTCATATATGACAGTAAGCCATTGGATTTAATTATTATTTTTTATTTTAGCCACTGGCCCTTTTATTATTTGTCTATTTGAAAAGTTTGTCTTAACTCATTTAATAAATATACTGTTTATCTGTTTCTGAATGGAGCTTGAACTTTTTGAATATGGAAATTGATTTGAACATCATATTCTGAAATTTATTTACCTCAGATTGTTGAAGTCTAATTAATGACCGCTTCTAATGTACTGGGAATGTTAAGGTTGTGAATCCGTGTTCCATTATGCATGGTCTTGCCTCTGTAATGAAAATGGTGCATTGCTCCTACCACCCTACCAACAGCCTCATCCCTTCTCATCCTGTAGATCAGTTGTATAGCACTGAAGAGTGGTTTTAGGATAGTCCATGTTTTCCACAATAGTTATAAGAATTTGTTTTCTGTTAAATAATTCAATCCTGTCAATGATCATTTCCTGAACACAGTGATAAAATGAATAATTATAACATTTCTCATGGGATTTAAATAAATTATTAACATAAATTAACAATTTAATGAATTTAACAAATGTAACAATTTTGATGAAATGCTGAATTAATATTAAATAATTATGAATATATTTTGGTAGTATAAATTACTATTGAGCACATGTCACATTTATGGAGTATTTTTCATTTTATCATATCAGGCTTTATATATTTTATAGTAGGATTGAATTTTAAATGGTATTCCTTTTGTAAAACTCGATGAGTAAGAAAGGGGATTTTCTTTATGCTTTTGCTGTTCATATACCGCCTTCCTCATGTCTGTATAAAACTAAGGTCTTACTGTAGCTGTCTTATTCCTGTGACCTATGCATACCACCATAAAACACACCTAAATCCCATATCAACCTTTATCTTTTTAAATTATTCTTACACACATAGATAAGTCTCCCCAAAAAATATCTAAACAAAAGGTATCAAAAAAGATTGTGTAAAAGACAATCTTTTAGAATAAGTGCTTTTCTAGTATAAAGAATGTGATAAGGGACTTTGGTGGTTGTATGAAGAATATGATAAAGGAAGTTTGTGGTTGTATTTCTGTACTGCTTTCATTATAGTTCAAAAAAAGAAATTATCTTTATTCATATAATTTCTTTCTTTTTTTTTCTTTCTTTCTTTTCTTTTTTTTTTTTTTTGTCTTTTGTGGGGCTTGAACTCTGTGCCTCACTGCTGTTTCTGAGCTCTGTAGCTCAAGGCGAGTACTCTACCACAGAGCCATTTCCAGTTTTCTGGTGATTAATTAGAGATAAGAATCTCCTGGAGTTTCCTGCCCAGGCTGGCTTTGTACCAAGATCCTCAGGTCTCTGATTCCTGAGTAGCTAGGATTATAGGCATGAGTTTCCTGTGCCTGGCTCCTTTTTGTTTTTTTGAGTAGTGATATACACTGAGAAGTCAGATATATTTATTTCATTTTTTCTTTTCTTTGTTTAAATTTTATTGTAAAGGTGATTTACAGAGGGGTTACAGTTACCTAAGATGATGAACGTGTTACCTCTTCCCTCATCTTCTCCCACTTCTGCCCCAACTCCCCAATATGCTTAGAGGTCAGAAACTCAAGCCCTCAAATCAAGAATATTTATAAAAGTATATTTATAAAATGGAATTCTCTGCCTCCATCAGAAAAATGACATCACCCCATTTGTTAGGAAATGGAAAGACTTGGAAAAAAATTATATTAAGTGAAGTAAGCCAGGCCCAAAGAAACATAGGTCCCATGGTTTCCCTTATGAGCAATAACTACTATCAGTCTAAGAGAAGCAGAAAAAGTCAAAAACTATGTATGTATGACCACATAAGATGAAGTTACATGAAATGAGTCCCAAGATAAGGACAAGATAAGGCACTCTTTCTATTGCTTTTAACACATTTAAAATGTACTGTGTGATTTTTTTGTTTCTCTTGTATGTTCTTCCTCCACAGTATAACCTCTGTTGTCACTGCATTTGATTCTGGTGCCCTGTATCTTGTATATACATTTTTTCTAATTTGAGGAAGGAAGGGAAATAACAAAATGCTAAAATAAGGATACAGGTTGACCCATTGTAACAGTGAGATATATAAGACACTGTGAAAATGAACTTTACAATTTCAAGGCAGAGGGAGGAGGAGTTGGAGATGTGGGGAGGGCAAGGATGGTAGGAAAAAAACAAAGGAGGAGTTAACAATATTTGATAGGAAATGTACTCATTACCTTACTCATGTAACTGTAACCCTTCTGTACACTACTTTTAAAATAAAAAACATATAAAAATAAAAAAGAGTTAAAAAACTCAATGCCTTAAAACAACAACAACAAATTATCAAAGAAACAAAACCCCATTGGTAAGTGGGCTAAAGACTTAAAGAGAGACCCTTCTAAAGAGAAATGTTCACCATCTCTAGCTATAAAAGAAATGCAATTCAAAACAACATTGAAATTCCCCCTTATTCCTGTTAAAATGGCCATTGGCAAGAAAACAAATATTAACAGATTCTCATGGTGATGTGGGCAAGATGGAATGCTACTACACTGTTGGTGGGCATGTAAACTTGTTCAACCATTCTGGAAAACAGTGTTGAGTTTCCTCAAAAAACTACACATAGAGCTCTCCTATGACCTAGCAATCCCACTCTTGAGCATTTACCCAAATGACCACAAACAAGACCACACTAAACCTCTCAGCACAGTTATATTCTTTGCATCTTTATTTATCATAGCTTAGATATGGAACCAACCCAGATGCCCTTCAGTAGATGAATGCATCAAGAAAATATGGAATATATACACAATGGAATTTTATGCTTCTGTCAGAAAGAATGACATTGCCCATTTATAAAGAAATGGACAGACTTGGAAAAAATTATACTAAGTAAAGTAAGCCAGACCCAAAGAAACATAGCCTTTGTGGTTTCCCTCTTTTGTAATAAGTATAATATACCAAGGAATAGATCTAGAATATATCTAGCAGAAGATCACAATACCTCAATAATGATGTGTTTTTGATCATGTAAAATGATGTTCATAGAAATCAACTCTAAGAGACAGAAAGAGGTAGGTTTTGTTGTTGTTGTTGTTTTGGGTTTTTTTATGCACTGTTTACAGTTATTTCTTTTATTTTTTTTAATTTTCCCTTTGGTTTATTACTTGTTGTCACTATTTTTTTATTTTTGTACCCTTTGTCTTGCATATGTTTATTTGATTTGGAGAAGGGGAGCAGAATCAGAGGAATGGTGAGACAAAGGGGGAAGCAATGCAGCAGTGATACTCACTAACCACTATGTTGCGTGATTTACAAAGCAAGCAAAAGGCAGGACATCATAGCTCCCTGCATCCTCCAACAGGATGGAGCTAAAATGGTTGAAACTGAACATTTAAATATTCAATCAAAACAGACATTGCCCTCAGCAAAATGTCTAGCTACAGTAAAGCAAAAAATAATCACATAATCACTTCCCACACCACCATGGAAACAGGATTGCAAAATAAGTCTAAATAAAAATAAGCATAAGAAATGGTTGGTGCCAGACAAGAGGGAAGAAATCCATATAAAATAGTTAAATAAATTGGGAAACAGGCAAGATGTGAAGTAGAAAAGAAAGGGGAAAAACACACACACACACACACACACACACACACACACACGAAGTAGTTGGCTTGGAGGATTTCCACTGTCTCTATGTCATTGCATACGCATTGACTTATGATTGGTGAGACAGTGTAATATTACTCTTTCCCATTCTGTGACATGTCATGTGGTGTTTTTGTGACAGCTTGGTTTTAATCTCTAAGAAGTAAAACAAATGAACAATAATCAAAATAGGAATGGAGTCTAGACCACCAGAATGAAAGGAGTATAAAGTCTCCTGTTCCGATAGGACTCTCCATAATCTACAGGCTGTTTGATCAAGAGATGTCACTGGTCTGAATGTGAGGGAAAAGTTTATTTTGCAAGAGAAAGAATTCAGCAATGAATAAAGATGAGCCATAGTATCACCATATTTTTTTTTTTTTTACAACAACATAATGTTCACTCTTGAGACAAGAGGGTGGGTGGTCTTCAGAAGGAGCAGCTGTCTGAAGGTCTCAAGATGTTGAGATTTTATTGGAATCTGCAGATACAAAGTTAGTCATTAATGTTAACTTGGGTTTGTACCTTTGACTTCTCTCCCCATTTCTGCCAGGGGAAAGGAGTTTTTGACCTTAGATAATCAGACTGGGATTGTTTTGTTATCTCAGTGGGTGGAGATTTTGTCTAACAACCATGATAATGATATGTTAACCAGCTTTAAGGTCATCTGCCATTCAAGATGGCTGTCAGCACTTTCTACTTTGCCTGGGCTGCATGGACTTCATGTTAACATGATATGACAACACATCATGAATTCTCATTAAAGTGAACATACCAATGTTCTCGATTATCAGGTGTCTTAACTCCTAAACCCTATGTCAACAAGATTATAAATTCAAGTCAATATTATAAACCAGTTACATTTTATCATGAAAGATGAGTTGACAGATACTGTCAGACTTGAACCTCTACTATTGTTAATTTGTCAAATCTTTTTCAAAAAGTACACACGTTCTACATTTCCCTTCTTATAAAACACACAAGCAAATTCAGCAACCCTAAGAGCAGACCTATGGTTATGACTCAGATACCATTTTTACTATAAATATACAGCAATTGAAGAGTGTCAGGTTATACAAGTAGATAAATAACAGAAAGAGTAATAGATAGACATACGTATCAATTAATTTTTAATATAAATACTAAGGTAATTCATCAGGAATCTCCTCTGAAATGCTGCTATAATAATTTTGGTGCTATTTTGATTGTATCATAATGAGTGCATTTTTCCTTATAAGATAATCATAAAATTTTGATAATTTTAATATTGCAGATTAATTGTAAATGTAATTACAATCTGGTTAAGTAGATATATTTTTGATACTTATCATCTTATATTTTTACAGTATTAAATACATTTTCCTCCAATCAATTTTTGTAACTTTTACCAAAGTTTATTTAAATGTTTATGTAAAAATAGACTGTGTTAATCAGTTGCTGTTTCAAAACTCATATCATGACTACTCAAAAGTTCTGCCTTTACAGCATTGATCTTCTGCAGCAATTACAGGCAGACCCACAGAGGGACAGATGACTATTACAAGTTTGTCAAATTTAACTTTGGTTGTTAATAAGTTCCAGTAAGCCCTTCTTAAAAGCTATTTCTATTGATCTCCTTGGTGCTTAAATTGGAAATAAAAGGGTTTAGTGGCTCAGATTCTTACCTGACCTGTCAGTTCCAAAACTGCCCCCTCCCCTACATGGGATTCAACCAATTGGGACACCTGGCTTCAGAATGAGCAATAACACCAACTAGAACATTATCTCAGCAAAGAGAAGAGAACCACCAGGACAGAGCTGGTCCTGGCAATGAAGGGCCACCTAGAGGCAGGTGGAAAGACTGGTTCAGATAAGAGGGGTTGGTAGCCCATCCTAAGTGGTTTCACTTGTGCTTGTCCTTTCAGACATAACTAAAGCTGGATGTCAAAAGAAAATAGTTCTTCAGCATGCTTGTCTAATGTCATTACCTCTCTTCTTTCTAATTTATAGTGGAGAAGATAGGGCTGTATAATGAAGGACAGTTTAAAAATAACAGAGCTCTCAGCCCCCAGTATCTCCTCAAGGCTTTAATTTATTTTCTCAAACAACTAAGATGTTATAAGTTTAGGTGTAATGATAGAACATTGAGGCTTTGAATCAGCGCTCAAATTTGTGACCAAATGACAATCACATGTCAGTCCTTAGAAACATGTTAGTCTCCATGTCCCTTTCTTTCTCTCTGTCACTTTCCCACTCTATGTGAGTGTGTATGTATATACATATTTTTAAGATTACAATTGACCAATGGAAGACAAAAATAAGGAACAGAGGATTAAATGCCCTCCAGAATTTAAGTTGAAGCAAGATTAATAAACTCATCACCTGAAGCAAATGTAACTAAAATTTATTTATGGGTTGAATAGTGTGAATTTTTTTCAGCTGACAGAAATGGATGCATTTGAACTTGAAACCCTGTGAAGGAAGAAAATTGATCTTCAGACATGTTAACATCATAGTTCTTAAAAACTGTCTATGTCTCCTTACATTGCAAAGCATAGTTAAATCAGAAGAGGTGGAGATTACACATCAGTTGATCTAAACAAAGAGATTATGTGCTATTTCATGCAATGTCAGTGTGAACAGACGTCTCTAAGGATGAAGGAAGAATATTAGAATTGTGACGGAAGAATGGCTGAAGTCAACAGGAGTGGGTTTAAAGTCTAGAAAGGGGGAGTGGGGGTGAGGCATGACTAAATTATTAAAGTGGCCTCCAGAAGGTGAAAAAGGAAAAGGGACAAATCTCCCTGACAGCTGCCATAGAGGATTCAGCTGCTGGACAGGAAGATCTGTCAGAACCACTAGATGGTAAGACAAGAAACTTTGTTTTTTGAGGCTACTAAATTTGTGGTAACTTTTAATGGAAGCCAGAGAAAACACATGCTTTTCCCCTTGAAATGTTTAAGGTTATGACATTCACCAAACTCAGTAGAAACCTATGACTAAAAGAGAAGCAATAGTCAAGGCAATACAATGATCATTGTACAACTCAAACTCATACACAAAGCAGAACATCCTGTTACTTCTAAAAAGGAAAAAAACAACCTTATTTCCTTTTTAATTTTATAAAATATTGTTTGAACTCAGGGCCTAATCCTTGATCAACTTCCTTGTGTTGCTGTGTTCAACAACTCCGACCATGGCTATAACTTGACATTTTTGTGGTTGTTTTAGAGATGACATCTAATGGATTTTTTTTCTTTTTTAATCTGGGCAGGCTTTTCAAGTTCCTGAGTAGGAAAGATTATATTTGTTAGCCACTGGTGCCAGGCTCAAAACAAACACTTAAACATTTTTAAATTTTAAAAGGTTAAAAAAAATAAATCACCTAGCCTCAGCTATCCAAAAGTAAAATGAACAGACAAAAGTACAGAAAAATACAAAAAAGATGCTATTGGATTCAAAGTAAAAAGTAAACACACATCACATTAAAAAAAAATTGCACAGGTGACATAAAAATAAATTAGAACAAAAAGGAAATGACAATACATTGCAGAAAGTACAAGCACAAAGAAAAATTAAATACATAGGAAATACTAGAGTTAAATGTGGTTGATAAGAAAGGTACACTAAAAAATTTTTACATCCATTGTGTGAAGAACATCCAACTTGAAGAAGAAAAGAAAGAACCTGCTAAGCTCTTGAGCTTGACACGCTTGTACATGTATGAACGAGAGATAGAGTGGTGGAGATTTATTGCATGAATTGATTCCAGAAGCTAGGGAGCCAGAAAATTTCTAAAATTCGTTATCTGTAAGCGGCAGATCCATAAAGTCTGGTGGCAAAATTTTCCTGAATCTAAAGCTCCCAGAAACATGAGAACCACTGAGCAATGGCAGGAACAGATGGGCCTTTCCCAGAGGAGCCAGCCTGCCCTTCCTCTGCTTTTTGGCCTCAGCCCCTCACTGAGCTAGGTGATGACCTGCCAGAGGTTAGCACCATTCTCTTACTCCATCTCTCAATTCAAATGCGTGTTTTATGCAAAAACACCCTCACAGACACATTCAATATACTATGTTTACCAGCACGTATTCCAGGCAAATTCTACCTAAAATTAGCCATCACAGTGTTTAAACATTCTATGTTTTGACAAAAAAGAAGAGATATCAGTAAAATATGGGAGAAGTCGGAAAGAAAGAGGACGTCAATCGTTTTGGTTATTAAGAAGCCAAAAATACTGGTGGCTCATGCCTGTAATCCTAGCTACTCAGGAGGCTGAGATGTGAGAACCGTGGTTCAATTCCAGCCTGGGCAAGAATGTCTGTGAGACTCTTACCTCCAGTAAACCACTAGAAAACCGGAAGTGGAGCTGTGGCTCAAGTGGTAGAGGGCTAGCCTTGAGCTGAAGAGCTTAGGGACCTCACTCAGGTCTAGAGTTCAAGACCAACGACCGACCGAAAAGAAACGAAAAATATACCTTCAGAGAGCATGAATGGTATAGGAGGTGTTTAGAGTTGCTTAGACAGAGAGAGAGAGAGAGAGAGAGAACATGAGAGAATATGATAGAGACAAGGAAACAAAGGAGAGACACATACAGACATGCATGGAAGAGAAAGAAGAGAGAGCAAGAAGAGGAGAAAACAGAGAAGAGAGTGCCTTAGGCTGGAATATGCAGCTTAACTGAGGACTCATGGTACTGACTGGACCAGACTCTCACCAACATGTCCAGAGGTGGCAGAAAGGACCAAGAACACTTGTTTCTGCATGGCCCTTTGATCCACACTGCTTATGGCTCTGAGTATAACAGGTTAAACTACATAATGGTAACATCATTAGCTCACTCACTGGTGTTTTCCTTGTAAGGCTAGCATCCAAGGAATACATGATTTCACATATGTGCAGGAGGCAGGCTCCATTTACAGATAATAGAAGCTGAGCTTTCAGTGGACTTGGAAGAAATAGCATTCTCTGTGCTGGGAATATGGCCTACTGGTAAAGTGATCAACTAGCATGCGTGAAGCCTTGGGTTCGATTCCTTAGTACCACATAAACAGATAAAGCCAGAAGTGGCACTGTGGTTCAAGGGGTAGTGCGTTAGCCTCAAGCAAAAGAAGCTCAAGGACAGTGCCCAGTGAGTTCAAGCCAGAGGACTGGCAACAACAACCAAACAACAACAACAACAACAAAACCGAAATAAAAAATAGCTTTCTCTGGATAATCTGGTTTTGGCCTACTCTCATTGTTTCTTATTTAATAATAGATTTGGAAATGGAAAGGGTTTGTTAAGAAAATGTGAACAGAGACAAAAATAATTCAGACCAATACATAGATAGGTTAAATTGTCTATCCAGAATAAACTGATTGTCTCATAACACAAAATCCAATTCTTTCTTTTATTATTTGCATGTTAGTAATTTTGAAAGAATCGCAAGGCTTAAAGGGTTTATCATGCAATTGTTTTCATTGCAGCCAAAGGGACTAGTGCAGTAAGACCATAAATCTCATGTATAATCTCATATTTTGTTCTCCTATCTTTCAAGTGCACTGGGTGTTCATATCTCAAACACATGTATGTATGTATCATAGCATTAAGAAGACCAGCTTCTTCTGATGGAGGACTTTTATGATGAGCTCATCAGGTAGGCTTCAATTTCACTAAGTAGAAAATATATCTTTGAGGCAAACAGCCTCTATTGAACCAGGTACAAACTACAGATTTAATGATTTTTCTGGAAACATACCTCTGTCTACAGCCAACTCCTCATTATTACAAGAACATTGTCTTCTTCAGGCTGTATGTGGTGGCAAATATATGTAATCTTGGCTACTTATAGGCAGAGGTAGGAGGATCACCCTTTAAGCCCAACTGGAAAGACAGGGTGAGATCCTATCTGAGCAAACAGAAATGAAAGCAAAAAGACTGGGACAATTTTCAAAGGTTTAGTTCATGTCTATAGTGAGCAAGAAAACCAGAGTTCAGAGCAAGAAACCCAGAGTTCAAACCCGAGTACCAGACATTGAAAAAACAAAAAAAGCAGTCAGATATTTTAAAATGTCTATAAAGATATTCCCAGCTTTCAAGAATTGGCCACAGGCCATTAACTTTGGGGATGACATATCACACATTTAGACAAGCTGATATTATCCCACACCAAGTAATTCTATATATAAAAGATGTACTAAATCAAGATAATTAAGGCTGAAAACAAAAGGATAGGTAAAAAAGTAATGCAAATGAAAATGGTAACAGCATGTTACTAAATTGGTATCAGGTTGGCAAATCTGACTGAAAAAGTCAGGTAGATATGGTAGTTATTATTGTCACTGTACTGAGCAAAAAGTAATTATTAAATAATGCAGCAAGCACAGGGGAGACATAGAGAGAATTTGATACTCATCACTAATTGGAGATTGTAATAATATATAATTACATGACATGTCCTAAAAACAAGAGTACAGATAACCTATCTGCATTCAGATTTCTGAATGGCAAGTAAATGTTAGCTCCAAAGTTATTGGATTAAAAAGTCTAGGTTAGAAAAAATCCAGAAACTCTATTCAGATTTCTCCTAAACCATCTATAAACACTTAGAATTAAGCAACTTAAAAAAAAAACAGACCCAAATATGGGTCCAATAGACACAAAGGGTATTTTTTAAATGGAAAAAAACGTTCATACTTCCTGATTTGATTCTGATTGGCCTTCTTTTTATCCACTCAAGTTTTCATGTTCATTTACATACTCTAGTAATTAGAGGCTTAATTGAGAGGATAACTACTTAAATGAAATACACATCCTCACAGGAACACAATTTATTCAAATCCATTGACCAATTAAAAAATAAAATCTAAATTCATCTATTATTCTTATGAATCTTACAGTAATCAGAGTTCAACAGTCAGTGAACTGACCATAGTCCATTTTGCTTCCAGATCCACTTCAAAGTAAGAGTGTTCTTTGGGAATTACTTTTTAATATTTTTCTGGAATTTTCTTAATATATAAGAGAGATAATATCACTTACCTCACAATGTCATTGTGACAAGTAAACATAATATATATATATATATAAGATAAGGAGTATTATTAACACATTGAAGGCAAATAAATATTATTCTCATTATCTGCCTTATCTCTATTTCCTTAATCATTTCTCTTACCATAATTAAAATACACTCTGCAAGGTCCGATGACTCACACCTGTAATCCCAACTACAGGAACGTGCAGATCAGAAGGATAAACTGCTAGGAAGATAGTATTTCAGTGCATAAGTGGGATATGATGTCATACACTCATAATTCGGGCTACACTGAAGACTCTAGATAGGAGGAGTAGTGGTTTAAGGCCAGCTCAAGGCACAAACATGAGCCTTTAGTGGAAAAATAGCAAAATAAAGTATGGGAGCATGTGGCTCAACTGGCAGAATGCCTGCCTATTGAATATTAGACCCTCAGTTCAAACTTAATTGCAATATAATTTACAATTTAGGGCGAGGGGGGAGGGGAAGGAATGGTAGGGGAAAACAAAGGAGAAGGCAACAATGCTTGATAAGAAATGTACTTATTACCTTGCTCATGTAATTGTAACCTCTCTATACAGTATTTTCACGATAAAAAAAAACACCTAGTAATTATTGTATGTAAGGACTCTTTCTCTCTCTTTCTTGTCTCTTGCTCTTTCATGCATTCACATTAAAGATAGAATGAGGATATAGTAAAGACACTTTAACACCCATATTTATTGCTGAACCATTCCACATATCTAAGCAATGTGAACAGCTCAAATGTCCTTCAGTTAAAAAATAGATCAAGAAAATGTGTTATGTAATATATATAGATATATACACATATATCTATATATATATATGATACCTACAGATAGATGGATAAATGTAGGAATTTTACTTATTGATCAGGAAGAATATTACATCTTTTGAAAGGAAATGTATGGATTAACTTGGAAAAAATATGTTAACTTGTCAGGCTCAGTGAGAAAAAGGGCATACATTTTCTCTCATATGTGGGAATCATGTGGAACTTATAAATATGTATGTAAACATATACAAGGTCATATGCATTTGTACAAACACAAATTGATGAAAGTATGTTATATGCAGGGGAAAATTCCAATCATGTTTCTTCTCTGAACAACTAAGTTGCAGTTTAACAAATTAATACCAGAAAGTTTGAACATGTGTTGCCCAGCAGGGGTGGGGAGAAAATAGAGAGAGGAAGACTGCGTGAAAGTAATTATAGTATATATATATATATATATATATATATATATATATCATACATGCCAATGTACAGTTGATATACATAGTGAAACTGATGAATAAGTTTGGAAAGGATTGGGAAGAATGATAGAAATGATCAAGATGCATAGCACTGGTAAAATGACATGTTGAATTGAAATCCCTTTCTATATTTACTTAAAAACTAACAAAAATAAACAGTAGTATATATGAAAAAAGGCAGTGCTTATGTTTGGCACTGGTGTATTTAACTCCATCACTATGAAGATACAAAATAACATTTCAATTACTTGGATAATGAACTTTACTTTCTCTTTAGCTTTCTTTCCTTTTTCAGTAAAATTGAAAAAAAAATACACTAATGAACATGTCTTGAAACAGTACTTATTGTGTTTCCTATCCAATATTATAAATTCAGAGAAATTTTAGTTTCATAGCTTGAAAGAGTTATGATATAAGGAGATTATCTTTATAAAGTTAAATCAGCCAGCTCACTAGCAAAAACAAGTGGAACATTAAATTTCACCTTTTTCTATTTCTGCCTCAAAAAAAATAAAGTTTATAGAGGAGTACATTGGATTTTTACCTCCTCCCATCGGATCATCTACATGCTGTCTGCTCTGGCTATCACTTTGGAGAAGATGTTGTAGAAAAGTTTCAATATATAGCTGGCATAATTGCCCATAGTTGCTGTCAAGAATTCCTAGGCAGAGACTGTCATCTTAAAAGGTTACTGTGACATTTCTAGAATATGCTTTTTTCAAATATGAATGAAACATGTTGCCTTTTTGGTTGAGGGAGGGAAGGTATGGAACCTGACATTTTCTACACTGCCAAAATTAGAAAACAAAGTATTGCATTGCCAAGCTTAATCAATCACTCAATGAGCATAAGCCATGCCTACTTACATGGCCAGTGCCCTGCTGGAATGAGCATTTTATCAAGTTTAGGTGTTTAAGCAAATGTAACCTAAAAACCAAAGAGTTGTTTCACCTAAATTAAGTAGATCTGTCAGCACAGGGTAACATTCCTACATTGGAACTAGTCATAAATCTGCTTCCATTTGACTGCTCAGAGTAATTACAATTGCTGCAAAATTCTGACTACAATAAAATTTAACTCTTTGAGGCAAGATATACCTGGAATTTGATTATGGGTTAATTGATAATGTTTTCAAAGGGATATTTTCACAATGCTAATGTCTTATTTTTCACACAAATGTGAAAGAATGTACAAGAAGCAGAAATAATCATTGGATTTTCTGACTTATTTTTTAAAACAAAGATGAACTGATTTTCATAAAATCACTTAGGGAAATTTATTTAATGCTTGTTAGTAGAGACAATAATGGCAATAGCATAAGCGGAAGCAGAATGGAACACAGTATACACATGGAGAAAAATAACCATTTTGAATCAATTTGAAGGGAAAGAAGTAAAGACTAGGCAATTCTGGGGCATGCTTCTAAATATTTCACATCGTGTGGGAGGTTGTTCAGATAAATGTGGGAATGAAGTTTCTGTGCTGTCCTTCCTGTGGAGTTGTAAATGTCATGTTCCAAATTCAGGATAATTCCACAGCTGGAAAAAAAAAAGTTTTTGCAAATATTCTACCAGTTTTCTGTTATACTTTTACGAACTTTTAATACTTTCCTGTATCAATTCTTTACTTTGATAGAGAATATTCATGGTGTTCCTTTATGCATTACTCTAAAATAACCACATTTATAATAAGAGTAGGTAACCACATTTATAATAAGAGTAGGAACGAAGACAGTGCAAATGGTTTTCAGTTGCTCTTTTTTTTGGGGGGGGGGTCCGGTCATGGGGCCTGAACTATGTCCCTCAGCTCTTCAGCTCAAGGCTAGCGCTCTACCACTTGAGCCACAGCGCCACTTCTGGCTTTTTTCTTTTTGCTTATGTGGTGCTGAGGAATCGAACCTAGGGCCTCAAGCATGCAAGGCAAGCGCTCTACCAATGAGCCACCTTCCCAGCCCCTTCATTTGCTCTTTTGACTACGGTTCTTACTGATTAGATTTAACAGCAACTATTTCTGCTTCAAATGCATTGGAATCAGAAGGATCATGTTTCAAATCTAGCTAATGTAAAAAGCTGCTAAGATTCCTCATCAACCAACAAGCTAGATGTGGTGATTCTGATCTGTAATCTCAGTTACAAAGGAAGCAAAGGTGGAAGAATGTGGTCTTAGGCTAGCTCTAAATGACCTCCTCCTCCTCCTCCTCCTCGGCCTTTCTTCTTTATTATTGTTGTTACCTTTAGGATGTTATACAGAGAGTATTCACTTCAACAGTGTTGTAATGAGAATAATACATCTTGAGCAGTGAGGCCCCTTTCTTCATTCTCTCCTGTCTTGCCAAACCCCACCCTGATATCTGTTTTCTCTCACTTTTCCCTCCTAGGAGCCAGGTTCCTGAGACAAGGCCTTATGATTAAACTCCAATGCCCTTCCTTACTCTATAGGGAAAAAACAAACAAACAAACAATCAAAACACACAAAACTAAATGTACATTACAATGGTTGATGATTATTTGAGTAGGAAGAAAAAAATAGAACTCCTTTAGTATTTGGTGGCCCAAGATATGCTACCTTCTGGAAGCAAAAGGTTTGTCAAAAAAAATGAGGAAATAAGACATAAAAAATCTCTCCCATAACTTTGAGAACTTGACTGTCAAAAGAAAGAAATGTTGCAAACATGCATTAAGTGTTAAAAGATTTGGTCATTTCCCCAACAAGTGTTTATTGTGCACCTAGACAGAAGGAAATAATTCTTTGCATGGAGAATCTTTATGAAGGAAATGTTTGCTAACAAAAATGTATGCTTTGGCAGTGTTTTACAATCTGCTTAGGAAGACAGAAAATAATCATACCAAATATATATTTTTAAAATTTCAAAGATGCAAATTGTAGTATGTCTGAGGATACACTACAATTTTATTTTAGTATTTAAACAAGGTAGAGAAACAACATGGGACAGAAAGGAAATAGTTTCAACATGGGACAATAAGGAACAATGAAAGAATGAGATGTTGACTTTTAGAACATTATTGCAATTATTTCTTGTACTCTAAAATTAAGAACAATCAAAAAGTGTACAAAAGGAAACAACCACATAGAAGTTCATTGTGAAAGATTCTCCTAACATGAATTCTGTTATTAACTAGACCAAGACAAGAAAAAGATCTGAAAAAGGAACACAAATACTTCTAATTAGCCAAAGATGTCTTGTCAGGGGCCACTGAATAGAAATGGGAGATGTACTCAACTTATCTGTGTATTAAAAATAAATCAAATCAAACTGCTGGAATGTGAGAACTGTATCATCAACAAGAATAAAGTAGTAGTCGGGATATCTCCGAGAGTTTGGTTTAAGCAACTCATTGGAGAAACAGCATTGTGAAAGGAAGTATGCGTAGATGCCAAGTAGAACTGATGTGAGGTGTGTTCGGTGGGGAAATAGACATAACTCCTCTGGATGTGTTAAGAATATCATATTTATGTTAGGTCCTAGAAATCTTTGGAATTTCTGGAAGAATTCAGATATAAATTAGTTGACTACTAACCTTAAGATGATAATTATAGTTCTCATGGCCATGAAAACCAACCACAACTAATATTAAATTGAGAATAAAAGTGCTCTGATTAAGTAGAGAAATTAATCCTTAAGCAGAATAAAAAGTTTTTAGATAAGGAGCGTTCAAACGTTCAAGATACATAACTACATTATCTTTCCTTTTAGCTTTGGGGTGATTATTAATTTTGTTGTTTATTAGGAAAGATTGATGAAAAAGACTAGAGGGATATAGAAAAGTTTGGAGACTCCTACAAGAAGTTGTTTTAGCACTAGCTATTCTATTAATGATTTATTATGTGTAATATGATAGTATTTAAACCCAGAGTAACTTAATGTAACCAATAAAGATAACATTTTCTGAAAGGACAGATAAATATCTAAAAGATTGTGATAGATCAAAAAGAATGTTCATTTTTGAAAATTTTATAATGAAAGTAAATTAATATGGATAAGGAAGATGATAGAATTAAATAAATAAGGCCCAATAGTAGCTTGAGTAATAATAACTAATGATAAGGGAATTATTATTAACTACAAATAAGATTTGTTATTCTGAATGTTCACCATCCCTGGGTGTAAAGGAAATGCAAATAAAGACAAACCTGAGATACCACCTTACCCTAGTCAGAATGGCCCACATCCTAAGGTCAGCCAACAACAAATTCTGGAAGGGATGGGAGAAAGAGGAACCCTATTACACTGCTGTTGGGAATGTACATTTATACAACCAGTTTGTAAAGCAGTCTGCAGGGTCCTCAGAAAGCTAAATATTGACCTCCCCTATGATCCAGCCATACCTCTCCTAGGCATCTATCCTGAACAACAGGTACCAGGATACAAGGATATATGCACCTCCATGTTTATTGCAGCACTGTTCACAATAGCCAGGATATGGAAACAACCCAGATGTCCCACTACAGATGAATGGATCCAAAAATTGTGGTATCTATGCACAATAGATTATGCAGCCATTAGAAAGGACAAAATAATGGCATTTGTAAGGAAATGGATGGAGCTAGAAGAAATCATGTTGAGTAAGTTAAGCCAAGAGCAAAGAGACAAATGGTACATGGTATCCCTGATAACTGTATGTTAAATCCCAAACTAAGATGATAGGACAAAGTAAACAAGACTGGAGAAACAAAGGCCCTCCACCACCTGGTGCAATCATTACTAAATGACCCCATGCTGCTCACCACATACATAGTATGTATGTGCACATCGGAGGGAAACTAGGAGGAGGACACAAAACCAGAGGGAAACAGAGGAAAACATACAACAGCGGGACCCTTCAGATGCACTGGACATTGATCAAAATCAATTAAACAACTCAATGGCAGCGATGGGAGGGAGGGAATGAGTGGGAAAGAGGGAACAGCTGACACTAAGCAAAAGGAAAGGAATGTACAGATCACCCTATGTGGAAGAAATAGCTGTATTTTTCAAAACTCATAGAACTCATTAACTTTATAGATCACAGTAAAGACAATTTGACTCATGAAGATTAGAATGTGTTTGTGACTCTAACTAAGTATCACTATCCCACAATGCTGTGAAATTTGTGAAATTTGTCAAATCACTAATCACAATAAAAAATTGCAAAAAAGCAAAAAAGAGATCCGTTATTCTGTAAGTGACTGCCATTATCGGGCATCATGGACTTCCTTTAGTACTAGAGGAAAAGACAGACCTCATTTTTGAATTAAAGTAGTTTTATTTCTCACTTTCTATACTGTCTTATTACCTTTGAGCCTACATATAAAATTTTGTGTACATAAATGGTTAGAGGAAAAGCCTCAGCCATTCTGGCTCTCAAATAAATTGAAAATATGTGAGCTTTATTTAATTTTAATCCTCCAAACAATCTTACATGGTCGCTATTAATCATGAATAATGCACTTTGGATAAATGCAGGACTACTTCCACCTTTTACTCTTTGATGTGAGTATTTAAAAACAATGTCTTGCCGGGCTCTGGTGGCTCACGCCTGTAATCCTAGCTACTCAGGAGGCTGAGATCTGAGGATCGCGGTTCAAAGTCAGCTCGGGCAAAGACCGTGAGACTCCTCCTATCTCCAAAAAACCACCAGAAAACCGGCAGTGGCACTGTAGCTCAAGTGGTAGAGCGCTCGCCTTGAGCTGAAGAGCTGAGGGACAGCGCCCAGGCTCAGAGTTCAAGTCCCACGACCGACAAAAAAAAACAAGGTCTTGTAGTACCTAGTGAAAGGTGGGAAGCATACACATACACATGAAGATGGAATCGTTTAATGAGTGTCTGTACATGTATTTTTTTATTTTTTTGGTTAGTTGTGGACTTGAACTCTGAACCACAGAGCCACTTCCAGTTTTCTAGTGCTTTATTGGAGATAAGAGTCTCACAGACTTTCCTGCGTGGGCTGGCTTTGAACCTTGATCCTCAGATCTCAGCCTCCTTAGTAGCTAAGATTACAGGCGTGAGCCACTGGCGCCTGGCATGTATTTGTAACTGAGCTTGCCAGCCATTTTTCTTGACTATCTTGTGGAATGAGTCTATCACAGTTTAAATTTATATGTGAATACATGTGTTTAAAATAGATATATTAACTCTATAAGCCTGGGTTAATATGTTGACAAATGGACTAAACCATGAAGATATCCTTAGTCTTAAATATTAGGTTGTTTATTTTAGAATACCTAAGCCATAGTTTATGTGTAGAAATCTACCAGTAAATGTCTAAAATTATAGTTATGTAACATTATCTATTTTATATATATCTATTTTATATATATATATATGTTTAGAAAGAAATGTCAGCCTCAAATTATGCATTACTGAGTGTATTGATGAACAATGGAAGCTGTTTATTATTTCCAATGAACAATAGATTTATGGCTATTTTTATTTATCAGATTATGTAAATTATTAAAAGGGAAGGCAGAACACTTTTTATAATTTTGCATTTAGAACTTGAGTGTTAGAAAAGGCTAGTATTTTTTAATGAATTCAAACATTTTTCAATAATATTTTATATTTTCATTTTATTTCTAGAATTACATTTTTATATATTTATATATGATTTATTACAAGTCTAAGGATAAAACATTCCTTTATTTTATAATAGTTTCTCAATAAATATTTCATGAAGGTCATAAATTGGTGGATAACTGGAAACCCCACATTGGTTTAATAGAATTAATAATATGATATTGAGAGATGTTGCCCAACTTATGCTGAAAACAAACTTTAGACATAACATGATGCATACATTGGGCATATCTTTGGAAGAGGATAATTGCAAGGGGAACATTTATAAAATTAGGCAAGATATGCATACAATTTGATTTCAAGACTATCAACAAGTCAAAGCTAATATACCACTTCCACTGCTAACTAGCAATTGGGATATCTACCACTGAACAGGTCTGTATAATAATATTGGCCATGTCTTGTCAAAAAACACACATGAATTAAACATAATTTTCAGAAATTTAGCTTAGATGAAACCAGATATAACTGTCAAAATCCTTGATATTTTAAATAGTTAGATGACAAAATAAATGACAATGTCACTTTGAAAATAACTGAATAAGACAATAGTAATAAAAAATGGCTGATCTGTAATATCAATGTCAAACAACAGTGCCTAATATTTAAAATTGTTTTGTAATTAAAGTTATGCTTTGATTCATAGTGTATAATGCACATTTTTTCTTTTCCTTTTTCATATGTAGCCAATTTTGCCTTTAACGAATAATCTTTCTAAGATAGCAAAGGTATTTCCCTACTTGCAGTGCAATATAAATAAGAAGGTTTTGGGTTTTTGAGAGCCAGCCTTCAGTATGAATTCATAGGTTCTTCGACTAGAAGTCTTCAGATGAATCGTTAATATGTGTGATTTGATGCATCCTGAATTTTAAGTATGATTCTACTTTTGAATAGAGTACATTGGTTGTTTTTCTTTCCACAATAATACTACCATACAGATCAAAGCATGTATAGATGAAGGATGTGAGCTGGAAATGAGAAAAAAAGAAATGACCATTCCAAAAAAACAAAAGTTCAAAGTCTCATCCCTTGACACATGCCAGCAAAGATTAAAATAATTAATTCTGCATTAACTATATGTCAATATGTCACCCTCACTTACTTCAAAACTGTAGCATTTTCTCTAATTAGTGCACACATCTCTCATTTCCAATGTAGTCTGGTACTTGTGTATCTCAATCTCATAAACTTTCCATTCATATAAAAGTTATGTTTGCTTGAGGAATAAGATATCAATGACAGTTAACTCCCATTCTCATTAACTTTGGATGATTCACTGCCCATATTTGTATTTTCTTTTGCTGTATATTGAGTCATTTACTGACCGAAAAGCAAACTTCATTGTTTATATATACAATGGATTGCATATATATATATGCAATATATATATATATTTGAAAATTTTATCTTCATAGAATTTTCAGCATTAAGGCTATCCATACTAGATATTTTTAACTCATCACAAAAAGCAAATATATTTTCCCATTAAACTATTATGTCAATCTAAGTTCTACCTGAGCTACTATTGCTTATAAAATTCAATAACAGAATGCCATATAAAGTAAGAAAAAAAAGTTTTACTCCTCTGGGAACTAATTCAGAAAATATGAACATAATTTAAATTATATCTTATTACAAGTATAGCAGTATTTTAAATTTATTCAAATGATAGATATTTAAGAGGCTTGCAAATGATTACTATCAGCATAAAAACTTGTTGGAAGCAATAATTCTTACCTTCTATATTAATTTGGCTAGAGCTTTCAATATTAATTATCATGACTTTGACTTTCTTCTTACCTGGGGTTAATGTAATTTTATAGCAAGGTATTTATTTCCTGGAGAAGTTTTCTTCCTAGGAGGAAAATAAAAGAAGCTGGAAACAAAATAGTTGTAAAAACCGGTTTATTTTTTTAAAAAATAAATACAAAAATATAAATATAAAACATTAGCAGATAGAATTTGATGAAATGAAATTGCACAACGTTTGTATACCAGGTTGCATACCACACCTACTAACACCACATGTACATTTTTTTCTTAAATTTAATGTACAGAACAGGATAGGCCATACATTTCCTTTTTATTATTTATTTTTTTCTTCACCTTTGAAAAGCTTTATTTGCAAGGACAGGGCAGGAATCTAACAGAAGCGCTTCTTTGTGAGGTTACGGAAGGGACAACTATCCTGTTCGTGTTTCTGAAATTCTTTTTATTTACTAAGATGGACAACACGAAATTTCCATAGCTTTGGCTTTTGGAAGTGATTAAATAAAATGTCATATATATTCCAGGAGACATCCTATAGGAAAGAGTTAATGTAAGTAATGAGCAAATTAAGGAAGAAATGAGGGAGATTGTGCTGAGTTGCAGGAGCGTTCTCCTGAATCTCAAATATGGGGAAGTGGAGACACCGTCCAGGGGCAGGGGCAGGGGCAGGGGCAGGGGCCGGGGCCGGGGCCGGGGCCGGGGCAGGGGCAGGGGCAGGGGCAGGGGCCGGGGCAGGGGCCGGGGCAGGGGCAGGGGCAGGGGCAGGGGCAGGGGCAGGGCAGGGCTCCTCCTTCCCGCTCTCCCGCTCTCCCGGATGCAGTACGCCTGGGCAGGGCAGGGCTGGTCAGGTCTCCTTGTCGCTCTCCCCGCCGCCGTACATCTCGGCTAGCTTGTTAAACCGAGGGCCCCATTCTCGCAGGTAGTCGTAGCTCTGGTCTCCTTCGGTAGTACCTGATTCCAAGGAGCTCAGCGACTCTGCGATGGACTCGTTGCCCTCGTAGGCGTAAGTGGCCAGAGAGTCGTAGGGAGGCGCCGTGGGGTCCAGGTCGTGCTCTTTGAGCCTCTCGTTGATGAAATCCCGGACATCCGTGTTGTCCGGGGCGGTAGGCGTCCTCCGGGGGATAAAGAGTGTTTCTGGAATGATGTCCCTCCTGAGCTTCTTCTCCTCCATGGCCGCGGGGTTGCGCAGGGTGCCGATGTCGAAGGCCTGCGTGTCCTCCTCGCCGCCGCCCTCGTCGTTGTAGCTCACGATGTTGTCTCGGATGTCCTCCTTGGACAGGATCAGAGGCTCCTTCTTGCGCTGCCTCTTCAGAGCTGCGAACAGGACTACTATAACTTGGGAGAAAGACAAGAGGGTCCGTTAGCAGTCCTCTCTGCACATGTCGGGAATAAGCCATCAATAAGCTATAAAGCACACAAAGCTGTGTGGACGGCCAAGTCACACCCTAAGACTCACCGTGTGCATACGTTCATATATGTGTATATGTACACATGCATACACATATATATACACATATATACACATCTAGTGTGTGCATATATATTTATACGTGTGTATATATATTTATTTATTTATGTTTGAGTGGGGAAGCATTTAGCTAATCAGATTTCCAAGAGTAGTTCCTCTGATTCCTTTCTAAAGCAATGTGGAAGATTCTTCAGGTAGACTGACTTAGAGTTTGCCTATTTTTCTAAGAACCGCTAGAAGTTAGTTCCTCTTTTTACAGGAAGTATTGATCTTTTGACGTAAGTAGTGACATAACATGCTACATTAAAATTAGAAAAATTGAATTCACTTCCTAATAAGAGAATTTTTCATATTCCGGTAAACTATAGAAAAACATTCTTCACAAGGTATGTATTGACTTCTACTAGAAAGCTTGGCTCAAGGGTTTCCTTGGTTCCCCCCCCCCCCCACTGTATTAAAAGAACTCATTAAAAATAAAACTGGCCAAGTTATTTGGACATCATGCAGATTTAAAGATGTTTAGAAATTTTTAGAGATGTATGCTTTATTTTAAATTAAAAGCCTTCAAATATAACTATCCCAACATTGTTAGATCAAATTACAAACTGAATATGTAAGTTACAATATTGAATTAACTACAAGAAACATGTATAAACCTTGAGTAAATGCATTGTAAAAAGTTAGAGCCACAGAAAAACACATACTTTTTAGAAAAAAGACCTCTTCTGTAAAAAAATTCTAATAAATGCTACTGGTATTAACAATTAAAATAATGTTCATAATATGAACTCAACAGGAAATTTGAATTTCAGCACTCCTGATTACAATGGAATTTCCTCCTTGTATCTCACCCAAATTTCATTGTCTTGATTATTTAAAATTATTTGGAGAAACAAGCATAAATTAATTAAGAAAATAAGAGAGTGATCTTTATTTCTTGAATGAGGTGTATTAAAATGTATAAAATAAAAAAATGAAAATTATTGTATTGTTATATAAATGTATATGCAGTGATATTTGCTTATTTTATTAATATTGCTCAGACTACTTGTCTTCAAATTTGTGTTGTCAACCTTGAGCTTTGTTAATCCTATAGAATCAAGAGTTTTAATGAACTTATATGTGATTTTGAGGCTAAAATGATTATAATAAGCAAGCTATGATAAAATAGGAGAATATGTATTTTAATTTTAAAAAATCTCATTATATTTTGTCTAGATTGGTATATTCATGGACACACACAGAAATGAGTGATTCAAAGATGGTACACCACATTATTTATTATCAACCAATGTTGCTCAATAAACAATGTTCCTGTGAGAGGGAGGAGAGTGAACATATACTTCAATTGGTTCCAAGTATGAATTTATTTCTCTGATGGTTGGAGTGTCAGAAAATAATTTTCAATCAGGATTAGAAGAATTCCCCACAGCAATACTTTTAAGCTATGCAACTAGAAAGTATATATACTCTGTAGTGTGGGGGGGGAGAGGTGCTTCTCAACAGCCATTTAAAATGTAGGGGGGCTGGGAAGGTGGCTCAGTGGTAGAGTGCTTGCCTTGCATGCATGAAGCCCTGGGTTTGATTCCTCAGCATCACATAAGCAGAAAAAGCTGGAAGTGTCACTCTGGCTCCAGTGGTAGAGTGCTAGCCTTGAGCTGAAGAGCTGAGGGGCAGTGCCCAGGCCCAGTGTTCAGGCCCCATGACTGGCAAACACACACACACACACACACACACAATGTGGGTAAGGACTGTGGCTTAGTGGTATAATGCTTGACTGGTATGCATGAGGCCCTGGTTTCGATTCCTTGGTGCCACATATATATATATATATCTTATATATTATATATAAATATATATATATATATCTTATATATTATATATAAATAAATATATAAATATATGTAAACATTATTTATATATGTGTGTGTGCATACATATACATATATATATATATATATATGCACACACACACACAATTTATAGGGTATAAAACCAAGTAGTATTATTTTGGAGACAAGTAAACCAGGTTAAAGGCTATTCTACAATTGTTTCAATGAGTGTGGAAGAGTGAGGGAGAACTGAACCGGACACAAGGATAAAAAACAAGAAGTAATCTGCGGATGTCATTGGAAACTAAGGAAGCAGGGACTAATAGCAAGGTGCTGTGGCTCAGTCACTCAAAAATTATGGAGCTTTAGCAAATATGTCAACCATGTCCAGTCTTTACTGTGACTGTGCATGAAGTACAGATAACTATCCATAATGTAACACTTAGTTTATTCAAGATAGAAAAAAAGTCTTATAGAGTGCTAATGAGTGTTCAAATAGCTAGTAGACATTAAATAAAACTTTGCTATGTTTAATATTCCTGTGTTTTCTTTTATAATAAATATTTCAGCAGCATGACCTCACCTATACAATTTAAAATATGTACTCCAATACGTAATATATAATTCACATTTTAACTTGATTCAAATATTGGAAACTACGTATATGGGCTTTTCTTAATGTGTATACTTTATTGATAGTAAGCCAAATTGTTCTTTGTTTACTTCTTTAAATTTCATTTTGTGGAGTTTTTTTGTGTGTGTATTTGTGTCACTATGTTGCCAAAGCAATTTCAATCTTGAAATCTCTATTCTCAGCCTCCCAAGTAACTGGGGTGACAGAAATATATCCTCATGCCTTGTAGAAAGTTAAATGGTAAATAAAAATCTTATCAACTTGCATATTCTGACAAATGAAATTAAGATTACTCTATCTTATACATGGAAAAGTCATGTTCTGCCTCAAATCCATATTTTACAAAGAGGAATTAAATGTAAGGTAACTTTTTTTGGAAATTGTGTGTAGGTAGCTAGAAGGATTTTTTAAAAATTAAGTGAATGTTTTTAAGATGCCTCTAGAAAAAATGATCAGCTTGCATCTTTCTCTTTGTTTCATCTTACTGAGATCTGCTCATATCCAGCTTTCAAACGTGCTGGGGTAGTGCAGAGAAGATACTGTATTCTGCCGACTGTTTCAGTTCCCACTCTCTCCTAAAATAACAGTTTGGAGGATGATCCAGGAATCTGCATTAGGGTCTGTTACCACACCCCACATGGGTGCAAAGACTGGATGGCTATGAGATAATTGGGGGTTCTGATTATTATCATTGTTTCTTCATTGTCCTCTGAACAGGAGCCTTCAGAGAACATCTGGTTCCATCACAACATTCAGCAAAGCTACCAAGAGTTGTGTGGCTGGCCTAAAAGACATGGAGTTTTCCTTTCTTTCCAGTTTTATTTGCTTTTGAATAAGTTCTGTCACCCTAAACAATATTGGAGCAATGGGTTGTTCCAATCACACACACATACAAAAATATCTATACAAATGCACATTTTGAACAGGTATTTTCATACACATAATATTGAATCGTTAAGTTAAATGGACCTTGGCATTATTTGAGGGGAGGAAGATGTTTTAATAGCAACACTTCCTATTCATCAACCTAATGAGTAGGATCCTGGGAGGTGGTCCAGCTGCCCTGGTGGTGTCTTACCCAGCAGGATAACGATGCAGAGGAGAATGGCAATCAAGGCTCCAGTGCTGAGGCCCGCAGGAAGGAGCAGGGCTTCGGCGCTGCAGGACTGCATGTTGCCCTGGCTGTCGCAGGCACACACTCGGATGGTCAGCGTGCCAGTGCTGCTCTGAATTGGGTAGTCATTGTCGGATATCACCACAGGCAAGAGATAGGTGCTGATTTCATGTCTGTTGAAGCCATTTTTTCGGGTTAAAATTCTGGCAGTGTTATCTAAGACAAAATGTAAAAATATCACAAATAGTTTAGGACAGTAAAATCGATTTCAAATAAAACGACAACAAAAAAGATTCATGTAAAATACAAAATGGACATATTTGCTCTCCAGTATGTGCTATGCAATTCATATTGGATAAGAAAGTTAGGTAAATTAAAAAAATCTAATTCTATGGACCGATGACTTATTAAGCTTTTGAATAATTATAATAGTATTCTGAAATGTTGAGTCTGCGTCAAGAACAAATTTACAAAGATTACAAAGATGACACGATTTCTTAGTTTGAAAACATACATTGTATACAGGGAAAATGCACTATAAGTGCCTGTTTATTCACATATCTGATTCCTATTCATAATGATTTGTAGCATTTTTTTTTTGTCGGTTGTGGGGCTTGAACTCTGGACCTGGGGCTTATCCCTGAGCTCTTCAGCTCAAAGACAAGCTCTGTACCACTTGAGCCACAGCGCCACTTCCGGTGTTCTGATGGTTCATTGGAGATAAGAGTTGCATGGATTTTCCTGCCTGGGATAGGTTTAAACTGCGATCCTCAGATCTTGACTTCTGAATAGCTGGGATTACAGGTATGAGCCATAAGCTTTGATTTGCAGCATTCCAGTCACTATTCATGTTTTAAATCTTAGCAGTAAAATCACCAGTAATCTCAATACATATAATAATAATAATAACAATAATAATAATAGTAAGCCAATTATTTGACGTGGTTTGATGACAGTTTCTGCCCAATAAAATCAACATATAGCTTTAACTTATGGATATAAGAAAGTATTGGTAGGAGATTTGGAATATCTTTTGTAGAATACCTAATAAAGTTCTAAAGAAAAGAAAGTATTCAAACTTCCAAATATCCACAGAATATTGTATTGCCATAGGTTTTCTTTTTTTTGCGGGGGGAGGGTCTGGTCGTGGGGCCTGAACTCTGGGCCTGGGCACTGTCCCTCAGCTCTTCAGCTCAAGGTTAGCGCTCTACCACTTAAGCCACAGCACCACTTCCGGCTTTTTTCTTTTTGCTTATGTGGTGCTGAGGAATCGAACCCAGGGCCTCAGGCATGCAAGGCAAGCGTTCTACCACTGAGCCACCTTCCAAGCCCCTGCCATTGTTTTTCTTTAACCTGTTAACTCACCTACTATTCTTTAATAGTAAGTTATTGGATTAATTAATTAATTAACAAGCAAACAATCATTAAATAAATAAAATAAATTTCTTAATACTGAAAATAATCATTTACAGAAATGCTAAATAAATATTATGTTTATTTATTATTTACAATAAATTAATTTTGTCTTGTTTACCCTAGCCACCACAGGGATATGTACATGTCAGAACAGAAAAATCTCCTGCTGGTGACATTCTCTTGCTGGTTTTGTGATTGAACACCAATCATCTTCTAAGTGATGAATGACAAGATGACACCATCAGTCAACTACAAAAGCTAAAGAATAAGTTTAGAAGACAGAACTGAAAATCATGAATACTTTTTAAATATAAACTTTCAAGAAATATTATGACATATTTATCTCACTTTGAATCACCCTAAGATAAATATTAGTACACATATGGTAGAATTTAGAATATTCTTGCCTAGCTTTTTAAACTTCTTACAACCTCTCATTCCTTATTTTGTAGTATTTTTTTGTGCTGGAGAAACAAATGAAGTTCTGTTCTAAACACTATAATTCAAATTACCTAAGTAAATATTTCAGATTAAGAAATTTTTGGTACAAGCATTAACCTATCACAGAAGGAATATATTGATAATGAAAAGGAATGATGCCACAGAATTCAAGAAATTTAAGTTAAGCACATAAATAAGCATAGATATTCTCTCAGGAAAATTAAATATATTGAAGTTTTTGTCATTTTGATACATCCAATAACAGAAAATCATGTATTTAGGCAGAGATAAAATGTTTTGCCACACTTTAATGATGCACTATTTAATGTGATATTCAAGTAAGTAACATACAGAATTGTGAATTGTTTGTAATGTAAAAAAAATGTAACTGTGAAATGGTAGGTTAAGACAGCACTATTTCAGTTCTACATCACATTTTATTATTCATTACTGGGTTTCACAGGAACCAAAAGCAAATAAAAATATACCTAGAAACAGGATCTATCAAATCAGTCTTGTCTACTCAATCTTGTAAATGCCCTATTGAAGGGCAGCTCCCACTTAAATTCTGTTTTTGTTGTTGGTTGTTTTTCCAGGTTCAGAATACTGAAATGTTTGATACTGTTTATTTCAAATTCGCATTTAACTTAGTATTTTGTATTTTGAATGCTACACATAAATGTTTCTAATCCCAGTAACTTTAGATGTCTAGAGTCATAGGCAATATGTTCAATTTTAATTTAAATACAGTAAGAGATGCCATCAATGGGTATTCTCCCTTTGATTTATGCAGTTGGTACAAGATAAATATAAAAACAAGAGCTGTCTCAAAGTAAGATAATCTACTATATTAAACTACATTCTTGTGCTTAGAAAATCACTCAAAGGGGTTAGAGCAGCTTGCCCCTGACAATATGTCTTTTCATGCATCAAGACCTAAGTGAACATAGGCTTACTTACAAATGCATTTTCTGCAATGGTTCCAAATCCAACATACCTTTTAATAAGTATGAGCTAAGGTGATCTATGTAACATAAAAAGTACTAAACATACTATTTTGTTGTTGTTGTTGTCAGTTGTGGGGCTTGAGCTCTGAGTCTGGGCACTATCTTTGAGCTCTTCAGCTCAAAGTTAGCTCTCTATCACTTGAGCCACAGGGCCGCTTTCGATTTCCTGGTTCTTATTTGAAGATAAGAGTCTCACAGACTTTCCTGCCTGGGCTGGATTTGAACCACAATCCTCAGATCTCAGCCTCCTGAGTAGCTAGGACTACAGGCATGTGCCACTGGTGCCGGGCTAGCCTAAGATATTTCTAACAACATACATGTCAGTGATAAATATGCATCAAGAAATAAAACTTTAAATTGTTAAAAAAAAAGAATCATAATCATTTTCAAACTGGACAGTGTGACCAATGCTTTTAATCCTAGGTACTCTGGAGAATGAGTGTTCTATAATGGCAGCTCAAAACTAGTCTAGGTAGAGAGGTTTACCAGCAACAATCTCTAAAAGCATCCAGACAAATGCCGGGCCAGAGGCAAGGAGTTAGACTCAAGGGTTAGACCTGTGTTCAAACTCCAGTTTCACCAAAGTAAATAAATAGATACTTAACCATCCCACAGAATTTTTATTGAAAATGTTTTTCTGTATTCAAATATAAGAAACAATGTCAAGGATATAAAATTTTAGTATTACAAGGGATGTCAGTCTATCTTTTATCAAGCTGAATCTTCTTAAAAATGAATTTGAAATAGATATATCTGTTGAACTAGATTGTATCTGCAGACTTTTGACTGTGCAACTACAGACTTTGGTTGATGCTTGCCTTAAAATAGTGTGCTAGCACAAAACTGGTGTTACTTTCATCCCAAATGGGCAGAGCAATGCGGAAAAACACAAGTAAAATGGCAAGTCTGGGTATCTCAACTCCCACTCGTGATAATCAGGTGACAGAAAAGATAATGAATAATCCAGAGGAGAGTTCCCAAAAAGCTCTACAAACACTACTGGTAAACATGGTAAATGCAACAATTGAAAATCTGCAAAGGACTCTGTATGAGCACGATAGGGAGAGAGGAGGCAAAATAAAGGTTAATACAGTAATATCATGAGTGTGAGGAAGCTACTCAAAGATTGATACAGGAATTGCATGAGCAGCTTGAGAACACTCAAAGAGAAATAAAGGAATGGCATGAGCAGGCTGATATCAGACAGTCAGGAATGGCATGAGCAGGCTGAGAACACTCAAAGAGAACTACAAGAACTGTATAAATATGCAGAAGCTAATCAAAGAGTAATACAGGAATTGAGAGAGCAGGATGAGAATACAGAAACAGCACTAAAGGCATTCATGAAATCCATAAACAGAGAGCTGAAAGAAGTCAGGGAGACCACAAAGGGAGTGCTGAATGGAACCCAACAGAAGGAATGGGAGTTCAAAGAAACCATAACCAATCAACTAAGTGATTTGAGAATAAACACTGAACACCAAATTAAGGAAGTAAAGAAGTTCATACAAGATCTAAAACAAACCTCCAACAAAGAATTTGAAGCCATCAAAGCCGACCAACTAGAAGGAAAAGAAAAAAAAAAAGTAGAAAGTCTTGATAGTAGGCTAGACCATGCAGAAGATCGAATTTCATGGATTGAAGACAGCCTAGATACTATAGAGAAAGAAGATACAACCATCCAAGACATATCCAAGAAATATGATAGATCTATTCAACACTTGGAAGACACCATCAGAAGGCCTAATCTGAGGATAATGAGTGTAGAGGAGCACCTACAGACAGAAGTTAATGGTCTAGGAAATTTGTTTAACAGGATTCTAGCAGAGAACTTCCCAAACATGCAAAAAGATAGTCCTATTCAGATACAAGAAGCTTTTAGAACTCCAAATAGACCAGACCAGAATCGGACATCCCACCATCACATTATAATCCGTACAGGATCAATTCAGACCAAGGAAAAGATCCTTAAAGCTGTCGAGGAGAAAAAATCAATCACCTGTAAAGGGAAACCAATTAGAATCACCCCAGATTTCTCAGCAGAGACAATCAAAGCAAGAAGAGCCTGGAATGATGTAAGCCATGCCCTAAAAACAAACAACTATCAACCAAGAATTCTGTACCCAGCTAAACTCTCTTTCATAACCGAAGGTCAAATAAAAACCTTCCATAGCAAAGAAAAATTGAAACAATATATCTCCACCAAACCAGCCATACAAAAGATTCTTTTTTTTTTTTTTTTGGTCTGTCGTGGGGCTTGAACTCTGGGCCTGGGCGCTGTCCCTCAGCTCTTCAGCTCAAGGTGAACGCTCTACCACTTGAGCTACAGCACCACTTCCGGTTTTGTGGTGGTTTATTGCAGATAGGAGTCTCACAGTCTCTCCTGCCTGGGCTGGCTTTGAACCGCGATCCTCAGATCTCAGCCTCCTGAGTAGCTAGGATTACAGGGGTGAGCCACCAGCGCCCGGCCAAAAGATTCTTAAAGATGTCCTACACATAGAAAACCAACAAGACCACAATAAAGGTCAAGAAACCGCACCCAAACTTAAAGTCCAAGAACCATAGGAAGAATCCAGTTGCCAAAGCTCCCAAGAAGGTGGATAACATGGCAGGAACTCCCAAATACCTCAGTCCTATCTCTCAACATTAACGGACTTAACTCTCCAATTAAGCGACATAGACTGTCTAAAAGTTGGATTTAAAAGCAAGATCCTTCTATCTGCTGCCTTCAGGAGTCACATCTTGCCCATAAAAACAAACACATTATCAATGTGAAAGGCTGGAACAAAATCTACCAAGCAAATGGCACCCATAAATAGGCGGGAGTTGCAACCCTAATATCAGATAAAATAGACTTCAAATTAAAATTTGTGAGAAGAGATAAAGAAGGTCGCTACATACTAATTAAGGGATCTCTCCTTCAGGAGGATATTACAATTCTAACTATCTATGTGCCAAACAATGGAGCACCAAAATTTATCCAAGAAACTCTACTTTCCCTCAAATCCCACATAGATCCAAAGACATTAATTGTTGGGGACTTTAACATACCACTTTTCCCACTAGATAGATCAACTCAGCAAAAACTCAACAGAGAAACCGCAGATCTAAACAACTGCATAGATCAACTAGATGTAACAGACATCTACCGAATATTTCACCCAGAAGCATAAGAATACACATTTTTCTCAGCAGCACATGGAACATTTTCCAAAATAGACCACATTTTAGGCCACAAAGCAAACTTGGCCAAATTCAGAAACATTGAAGTTATACCTTGCATTTTCTCAGACCACAAGGAAATAAAATTAGAACTCAACACCAAAAGCCACCAAAGAGTCCTGTCACACATGGAGGCTGAACAACACACTGCTGAATCACCAGTGGGTCATGGAAGAGATTAGAAAGGAAATTCAAATGTTCATGATATTTAACAAAAATGAACACACAAATAACCAGCTACTCTGGGACACAGCAAAGTCAGTACTCAGAGGCAAGTTTATAGCTCTGAGTTCCTACATCAACAAATTGGAGAAATCTGAAACCAACAATTTAATGAGACATCTGAGCCTCCTTTAAAAAGAGCAGCAAGAGAAACCATGGGACCTATGTTTCTTTGGGCCTGGCTTACTTCACTTAATATAACTTTTTCCAAGCCTTTCCATTTCCTAACAAATGGGGAAATGTCATTCTTTCTGATGGAGGCATAGAATTCCATAGTGTATATATACCACATTTTCTTGATCCATTCATCTACTGAGGGGCATCTGGGTTGGTTCCATATCTTAGCTATGGTAAATAATGATGCAATAAACATAGTTGTGCTGGTAGCTTTAGTGTGGTCTTTTTTGTAAACATTAGGGTAAATGCCCAAAAGTGGGATTGCTGGGTCATAGGGGAGTTCTATGTGAAGTCTTTTGAGGAACCTCCATACTGCTTTCCAAAGTGGTTGAACAAGTTTACATTCTAACCAACAATGAAGAAAGGTTCCTTTCTGACCACATCCCCTCCAGCATCTGTTGTTGTTAGAGTTCTTGATTTTTGCTGTTCTAACTGGAGTGAGGTGATATCTCAATGTTGTTTTGATTTGCATTTCTTTTATGTCTAGGGATGTTGAACATTTCTTCATGTGTCTATTGGCCATCCTTCTTTCTTCTTCAGAGAAGCTTCAAAACCAGCTTTACAATGTCGGTGTGGGGGGGGGGGAGGAGGGGTATGATTTGGTGGGGGGGAGGGGGGAGGCTGGGAAGGGAGGTGAAGGGTAAACAAAGGAGGAGGCTGCAATGCTTGGTAAGAAATGTATGCATTATCCTGCCCATGTAATTTTAACCCCTCTGTACAGTATGTTCTCAAATAAAATAAAATTAAATTAAAAAAAAAAAAAAGCTACCAGCAAAAAAAAAAAAAAAAAAGAGCAGCAGGATAAACCACAATCCAGTAGATGGAAAGAAATAATTAAAATTAAATTGGAATTAAATGAATTAGAATCCAAAAAAAAAGCATAGAAAGGATCAACAAAACAAAGAGTTGGTTCTTCGAAAAAATTAACAAAATTGACAGACCCTTAGCTAATCTTACCAGAAAAAGAAGAGAACAAACACACCCAAATAAATAAACTCAGAGATGAGAATGGAAACATACCACGGAAACAACCAAGATTCAGAACATTATAAGGGAATACTTCTCAAACCTTTATGCTGATAAGTTTGAGAACTTGGCAGAAATGGACTTTTTCCCTGCAAATATGGACATGCCGAAACTAAAGCAAGATGAGTTAAACCATCTTAACAGGCCCATATCAAGCATTGAAATAGAAACAGCAATGAGACCTCCCATCTAAGAAAAGCCCAGGACCAGATGGTTATATAGCGGAATTCTACAAGGCCTTCAAAGCAGAGCTCACACCAATACTCCTCCAACTCTTCAATAAAATTGAAAGAGAACTCATTCTATTAACTCATTCTATGAAGCCATCATAACCCTCATCCCAAAACCAGGCAGGGACTCGTCAAAGAGAGAAAACTATAGACGCATTTCTTTGATGAACATTGATGCAAAACTTCTCAACAAAATTCTGGCCAATTGACTTCAACAATTCATCCAAAAAATCATACACCACGATCAAACAGGATTCATTTCAGGAATGCAAAGCTAGTTCAATATTGCAAATCAATTAACATAATTCATCACATCAACAGGAACAAGGATAAGAACCACATGGTTATCTCAATAGATGCAGAAAAAGCATTCGACAAGATCCAACACCCCTTTATGATGAAGGTTCTGGAAAAATTAGAAATCCATGGAACATTCTTCAATACAATAAAGGCTATATATGACAAACCTACAGCCAACATTATACTTAATGGTGAAAAACTAAAGCCATTAACTCTTAACCCATGGAATGAGACAAGGATGTCCACTCTCTCCACTCCTCTTCAATCTAGTATTAGACTGCCTAGCTACAGCAATAAGACAAGATGCAAACATAAAGGGGATCCAAATAGGGAAAGAAGAAATAAAACTCTCCTTTTTTGCAGATGACATGATCTTGTATTTAAAGAATTTAAATTCCCCTTTGGGGGGAATTTACAGTTAAGGTCCTGTTAATTCAAATGAGTAAATTCTAAAGCTTACCTTCATTATCCTGTACTGTGAAGTTTGGATTGACAGCAGCTAAACTGAAGAAAAATTTCTGTCCACCAAGGGGATCATCTTTGTCTACTGCACTTATTGTCTGGATGAGCTGCAGAAGAGAGAAAGTTATATAATCACCAAAGTTCCATGCGTATCGCAGGAGTTATAATCTATACTTTTTTTTCCTGGTCATGGGGCCTGAACTCTGGGCCCGGTGCTGTCCCTGAGCTCTTCAGCTCAAGGTTCGTGCTCTACTTCCAGCTTTTTCTGCTTATGTGGTGCTGAGGAATAGAACCCAGGACCTCATGCATGCAAGGCAAGCACTCTAACACTGAGCACTCTACCCAGCCTGGTAATTAATTTTTAAATGACTACCTTTAAATATCTTTCTCATTCTTCATCCCTAAATATTTCCTTTTTTTTCTAATCATATATTAAAAATCACAGCAGCCATGTTTTGGTAAATGTGCCATAAAAAGTTGCAATGGAATTGAGGTGAAGACAACAAGAAACAGACAATGGCATTTCCCATGGCTCTCTGTGTGCACACTCACTGTTGTATTTCTATTGGAAGCAATTCCTTTTAATGCAGTTCAAGTAAAATAATTAAGAAACAAAGGAAAGTATCAAATATTCTATCTGAGCATTTGAAAAAGGAATAAAAATTTTCTATATTTTATGTTCTTAGGTAAACTATAATTATAATTAGCTTGTTTTCTCAAGGAGTATTTTAGTGATAATAATATTAAACAATATGAAATAATGAGTGCATTTTTATTTTTACATTTAAAATTAGAAAAGGAGTAAACACTATGGTTAATAACTTTTAATCTTTCCTGTGGGAAGATTAGTTTCTGTTTCTAGTTGGAAGGTCCATTTTCAAAACACAAACAAAAACAAACAGTATCAAAGGCTGCCTAAATTTGGCCAAAGGAAACTACTATACTGTTGGCGGGAATGTAAGCCTGTTCAACAACTCCAAAAACCATTATGGAGGTTCTTCAAAAAATAAAAATAAAATTAATATAGCACTACTTTAGGATACAGAAATTCTATTTTGGATTATTTATGCATTAGAACACAAACATGATTGAAGTAAAACCACTATTCACCATAGCCAAGATACAGACTTAAGACATATGCCTCTCAATGGATGAATGGGTCAAGAAAATATGATATAAATATATATATATATATATAATGGAATTTTACTAATCCATTAAAAATAATAATATTGTACCATTCATTGGGAAATGGAAACATTAGAAAAATATATTAAGTAAAGTAAGCTAAACTCAAGAGAAACAGAGGTTGCATATTTTCTCTCATTTGTGGTAGATAATATGTGCCTATAAATCTATATTAAAAGGCAAACACTTTCCCTTCCCCTCCACAATAGGGATACAGTTGGACCCATTGCAACAATGAGATGTACAAGTCGTTATGTTGAAAAATGAACTTTACAACTTTGGTGGGGAGGGGGAGGATTGGGTGAGGTGGGGTGGGAAGGGTATGAGAAGGGATGGGAAGGGGGAACAAAGGAGGAGGCAACAATGCTTGATAAGAAATGTACTCATTATCTTGCCCATGTAATTGTAACCCCTCTGTACGGTATTTTCACAATAAAAAAAAATACAAAAAAAAATGGGGGAAAGGCTAACAAGTTAGACAAGAATGTAATTACTACCTATCTCCTTGACAACATTTTAAAAAAACACTTTAAGTGGTATGCAAGTTGTTACAAATTAATTAACTGAAACATAATAAGCTCTATGGAAAGCTAAAGTAATACAATTTCTTTTTTAGAAACGCAAGGTCAAAGCTCAACAAAACAAGCTCCTGGAAATGGGTACTTGTAGAAGGGGGATGAGCTCAAGGAAAGAAGTAGAGGAAGACGGAGGGGAAAAGTAGGGGAGAATGCAGTTAAGAATTATGTATATATATCACAAAATTAGGGAAGTAAATGAAAGGGTGGGTCAAAGAGGGCTGAGCACGTTGAAGAGAGTGACATCGATCAAGGTGCATTGTATTCATACACTGCTTGATTAAATGGCAACTCTGTAGAACTTAAAGATCTTTAAGAACATTAAAAAAATGTCCCTTCTTGTAAAAACCAACCCCTTTTCTGATTGGGCCAAAAATAACTGAACAGTGTCCTATGGAATATATGCAGGGGTGGTTTTTGATCCATAAGGGTTTGGAAATGTTTCCCTATAGGCTACTAGTTCATATCTCCTTTGAGAAGTGTTCTTTGAGATTCAAATTCTATTATATTACCCTAGTTATGAAAAATACGTTAAAATATTTTCTTATCGGCCACAAGTATGAGCCTAAGAAAAGCAAATGGGGTCTCCTGTCTCTCTAAGATGAAAAAGATGAGAAGTAAAGTAGTCTGTGCTCTGCACAAAAAAGGAATTTAATATTACACTGGTGGAACTCGACATCTTTTCTAAGAGAATAAAAAACTTCTATCCTTAAAATGAGTGAGAGGAAGACCAAGGAATATGGAGGAGACAGTAGTAATTTGTTTTATTTCTTTCTTTTCCATTTCTCTACGCACTAAAAGAGTAGAATTGTTCCACACTTTTTGTTATTGTTCTAAGTAATATTTAAGGAGCACATAATTTGCAAGAGTACTGCTTGGATTGAGGAGCTCTATTAAGAATTAAAACACTTAGAACAGGAGACAAAACTGTCAGGTAAACTTCAGGAAGGACTCCTTGAATAAGCTTATCAGATAAATACCTTGATATTTGGCTGCTTAAATGTCATAACCTAAAATTTTATCATTTCTGTCTAACAGTCTTGTGTAAGACTTTTTCTTTTTAGGCAGTGAGACCAAATTCTAACAAACTGGTCTAATTAAAAATGACTAACATGGGAAACAGATGACCCTGCAACCAATATTTCCCTGTCAACTTATTCAAGAGAAGCTATTTTTAAATTAATTTCACCCTTATTTTGAATGTTTGCCTTGTCCAGAGAGTCTAAAAACATTGCTGAGCTAGTTACAAGAAAGAAAGGCATAAAATGATCTATTTTGTATTTTTTAAATATTGGTTTAATACATTTTATATTGATGACTGGAATGTTCTAAAAAGATAATCAAAACTGAATAATCATAGAGGGAGGAATGCATGCACAAGTAGCAAAGTGGTAAATTTACCTTAGAGGAAAGATTTTTAACTGATATCACACTGAGATACTAGTGAAAGGACTATTTGGAATCTTTTTTGTAGGGTAGACTTGGTTTCATTAAGAAGAAAGGTAGAAGCAGCTAAGTCATTTTAATATCCCAAATTAAGTATTTCCATTACACTTTGAAGTGGAAAAGAAGGAATTCAATTGCAGCAATTTTACCATTTCAAACAATAGGCTATTGAAATCTTATTAGAATGCTCAAAAGGAAGAATTTGAGCTATTGCATAATTTAATTTGCATAAAATATAACACTGACATTGATGTTTACAAAAGCATCAAATGATGTCAAAGCACAATTCAGTTTCTCAATTGCTTTCCTTCTTTAATAAAACCCAGTCAATTCCCAATTATTATTTATAACATGCAGCTTCCTTCTGTGAAGATAGCACTCAAACCAATTAAGAACATTTCCTTCAGCCATACATGCTGGAGATTTTCAAACAACAAAATGAGCCCACTGAGGGAAAGATTTAAATAATTACAAACAAAGCTAGTGTAGAAAGAATATTTTAAAGAACTAGAACTGAGTCATTAGGCACTTTATGTGTGGCTATAATGATGAAAGGCATGCATAAGTCGATAAAGAGCACATTCTACTGTCCCATTTCAAAAGATATTTGCATATATTCATATATTATTTGAATATATCAATGGTATCCTGCATGTGTCCTTGGGTTCCTATGAGCCCTTACTTTCCATTATATTAGCAGTTATCTATCTATCAATCTATCTATCTATCTATCTATCTATCTATCTATCTATCTATCTATCTATCTATCTATCTATCTAATGTTGCATCAGGAGCTGGTTTTTGTTCTTATTTTTGAAAGTTTTATAATTTAGAATTGTTTCTCCACCTCTTTTGTAGCAGGAATAAAATTTTATCTTTGCATTCGAACTTTACAAAGGCAACCTGAAACTGAAATGATAGTATTGAAATCTTTTCAATTTTGAAAACACCTACCTACTTTTTAAAACACCATTAGACATATACATGAGGCTTTCCTTATTCATTCACAATCATTCCTCTCAAGATTCGAAAATACTTGATACAAAGCAAAAATAGCCCCATGTTTTCGATGTACTGGATGCTTACCTGTCCAGGTCTGGCATTTTCACATACAAAAGTGTCATAGAACACAGCAAATTGTGGGGCGTTGTCATTAACATCTAAAATCCTAACAAAAACAGCCACGCGAGTAGTCTCTTTGGGATTATCTAGAAAAAGAGGAAGGAAAAACATTAGGAAAAGATTTTTTTGTTCACTACATTTAATTTATAGAGGCATCTTGAGATAGGAAATGCTCACAAATAAGTATGTCTTTCTTCTCCTAAACATTGGACAAGTATAATAGAGAAATATATTGTATCATCTGATTAAGAAGTCCTGAAGACAGTTATTATTGGGCATATGATTACTACTGCTATTTCTCAACATTTTTTAAAAAGTATAATTGAATTTGTATGTCTGTACTTTCCTTCTATACCATTCTTTCATTTAAATTTTACAATGTTAGCCAGACACTGGTGGTTCATGCCTGTAATCTAGCTACTTAGGAGGCTGAGATCTGAGGATCGCCTTTCAAAGCCAGCCCGGGCACATAAGTCCATGAGACTCTTATCTCCAATAAACCACTCAGAAAACAAAGTGGCGCTGTAGCTCAAGTGGTAGAGCATGCACCTTGAACTGAATAGCTGAGGAACAGCACCCAGGCCCAGAGTTCAAGCCCCATGACCGACTAAAAAAAATTACAATGTTTTAAATTGTTTAAAATAAATTAAGGATTAAGGAACTAGGGCACCATCTCCTATGTAATTTTAAATACAAATGTAAAAGCTTTAATTCTCATTAAGATGTACGTTACTGCTCAAACAGAATTTATCTCCCTGTTCAACTGAATTTTTAGTAAATTAATGAAGCCAATACTTTTAAAAATAATATGTAAGAACTGATTTCTTGGCAGACATTTTACAAGATTGCAACAGTCCAAATATGGCAAACAGAATTCTAAATCCATGCAGAATATATTGTCTTTCCCTTCCTGTCTTGAAGAGGAGACTAATAAATACATCCTTTCTTCAACATCCTTTTATGTCTACTCATGTCTTATTAACTGACACGAAGCTAATTGACAAACTCTAATTTCATATGTTTCACTCTAGAGCTGCAAGTTCTCCACCTGTGTGTTTACCAGGTGGTTCAGAGTTCAGGCCCTGGAGGGAAACTGAGCTGCTTTGATCCACAAGCCTGTCACTCACTCATGTGTCTTTGGTGAGTACATTACCCTGGAATACAATCCAGTGACTCAGTATACCCAATATGCATCAGAGTAAAACTGCTAACCCCTCAGTTATATGGAAAACTAGCAGAGTTCAGGCATGAAAAGTTCTTACAAAGTGTGCATTGATGATGAGTAATTCAGGGTGTTGATCTCCATTAACATCATCTTTAATAGCACTACCATTTCCCCTGGCATTACTCAAGAACTAAGGCTATTTTTATCCATATAAACTATTTACACATTAAAAAGTGTCAATTCATTTTCCCACAATTCACATGGATCTGAATGTGGGTACACTGTGAGGACAGAGAGTGAGGAAGGAGAAAGAAAAATGTCATTCTCTTCCCATCCAGAATATTTACAGATCATCTGTTAAGATCCATAGGGCTACCTGGAGTCATCACTACCTTGTTACTACTTTCTATGGGAAAAAAAGTAGGCAAAGAATGAGAAGTGATATAGTCAGTGGACATATTCACAATATTTATTTCTGGTACAAAGTCTTAACATAAGGAACACATCTAGTTGGAAGCCATTCACTTTCTAACTATGCTACGGAAATCCAAAGGAGCAGAATAGTTTCCTATGTTAAAAACTGCATTGTCAGGACTTTCTTTGACCCAATACTGAAGATACTCTTTCCAAATAACTGCAGGCACTTCAAATCCAAAGCTATATCCACAGGGATAGGGGCACTTTGTAAAAACAGCAGACTTGGAATCAACTATTTAAACACAGTGCTTACACTAATCTTTATTTATTTATGCTTCTTGACATATGTGGCAGCTTATGCATCAATAAAAATATAAAGCATTCTGTGGAAGAATCATACTGAATAGCAGCTGGCTTATATTTACCACCCCAGTCTCCCTCAGATCCTTCATGGAAATCGTACTGTAGCAAGAATATGACTATAATAAAGGCTCTTACAATGTATGTCCTAAGGTAAGACCCTGGCTATGAATCCACAGGGTTTCCTCTACCTCCAAACAGAGAAAAGCTTCAACCATTTTTTTGAAAGCCCAGAACATCAAAGGATGGACATTTGTGCAAATTTAGGGCATATTTAGTTCTTTATTCATGAAGGTGTTCCTGCATGCACTCCAATGGATGTGCATGCTAAGATTGAGTTAAAGGAACTCTGTGTTGTTGTTGTTTTAGAATAATAGTTTCTAAAATCCCCAATTTCTTATTAAGTCTCTAGTTGTGACCTTAATTTTAGATTTTATTTTAAACACCTCCACATGGCCGTTAAATATATTTTAAAGAAGGAAAAGAAGATTATGGCATGGTATAATGTGCTAAATAATTATCTGCAGGAGACATTACTTGCCACATGAGGTGATGTATTAGTGAAGCACGCAGAATTAAACTGTTAGAGGCAGGGCTTGGAAACACATTGGTAAGGAGTACATTTACAAGTCATTCTGTCCTGTTCAAGCCTTCCTGTGTGTGACACACTAGCCATAAAGCCAGTGTTTAAAGTCTGGTTAAAGCAACTCTGTATAGGCTGTTTCCCTCCCCCCACATTGCATTTAATCCCCAGAGCAGCATAATGGGACCCTGACTGCTCGTGCTTTGGCAGGTAGGCATTTCCAGCAGTTGTTCCAAAGGCTGATTTTATTTAAGGGCAAAAAATAGGTTTAGTTCTTAAGAAGAAGTAATTGGCTTAGCTTTTTACAGAATCATAATTACTTCAACTAGCTTTAGCAGTTAAAATTTTTCAAAGTATCTGAAATGGAAAATGCAATTCCCAGCTCAGTGGGCTTGAATAAGAATCTTGAATTGAGCAGAATGTACAATCTGGAATGTCCAGATTGAATCTTCTTGGACCAAGACACAAATAAATAACAGCTTTCCTTTTTAGGGAAAAAGAAAAGTTAAATTAGCAGTTAGACTTAAAAGACACTGCTATTTATATCCCCATCTGAGAAGACCAGATAGGTTCAGGTTAACCTATATAAAAGAGCATAAATGAAGTGAGAAAGATAAATGAATTGTTTTATCTTGACATGTTGAATAGTTGCCAATGAGCAGCCTAGATTTGTTAATGTCTCTGAGACACATAGGATTTTTACTTGGTCTAAATCTTGTGTAGTTACTTAGATACCATGATCTTCAGCATTAGGTGAATTAGCTTAGTACTTCTAATATAGAATTTATGAGTTTAAGTTTTCAACAGAACTCCATCCTTAATGAATGCTTCTTTAAAAACAAAACAAAACAAAACAAAAAACAGTCTGAGTTTCTCCGTTCCATAGATGCTTCATTATGGAATCAAACACTCAAGAATTTTGCATATGCAAGAGTTTGTTATTCCACCTGATGCTCAGATTCTAATACTTAAAGGAAAACTAGCTTGACTTAAGGCTTGGCTGTTGCCATCACAGAATTGTAAATTGTTGCATGTGCCTTGCAGAGAGATGGTTTTTAGTTTTGTCAACATTTTTTTTTCTTTTTGACTAGGTCTCTTTGTGGAGTCCAAAATGGGTTCCATTTTACAATCCTTAAAAAAGTAACATTATTTCACATGTTAATTTGAAAGTATATGCAACAAATGAAGCATACCATCCTGTGCGAACAAAATATTTTGCAACTAAAGCAGATTTAGGGATCAGGATGATAGTATAATAAACAACTATAACAAAAAGAGGGCCTGAATTCAAACCCCAGAAACTGTCAATAACAACAGCAGTAACAACAACAACTAAAACAACACAAATAATAATATCAAAACAGAATTTCTAACCTGGGCTGCCATTTACAGTTGGTTTTTTTTTTTTTGTTTTTTTTGTTTTTTTTTTTTTGGGTCTGGTCGTGGGACCTGAACTCTAGGCCTGGGCGCTGTCCCTCAGCTCTTCAGCTCAAGGCTAGCGCTCTACCACTTGAGCCATAGCGCCACTTCCGGCTTTTTTCTTTTTGCTTATGTGGTGCTGAGGAATCGAACCCAGGGCCTCGAGCATGCAAGGCAAGTGCTCTACCACTGAGCCACCTTCCCAGCCCGATTTAGTAATTTTTATACCCAGTATTTCTTGCAGATTCTACTTGATGCACAAAATCATCTTTAGAACTCAAGTTGAGCTGTTTTTGTTAGTTAATAGCAAGTGTGGATTTATATAGAATGATGGGTGGTAGAAAAAGCCATCTTTAACTATGTTGTATGGGTAGAAGGATTATTTTGAGCTAAAATAATTTTTAAGGATATGTTGACATTCTTCTTAAAATGAGGAGGTAAAACCTTTATTTGGTAGATACCTCCTATACTATGAAGAGAATAAAATTGTCAATATTCAGGAGAAGATAATTTAATTCTCAGTCCTAATAAAAACCCCCAAAACAGCAGAGCTAACAATACATAAATTTATCACTGGGGGTATAAAGGAAATATTTTAAAAATGCATAGAAGTTTGAGAAGCATTTAAAATTTTAAATAGAAAGTATAATTTGTAGCCTGGTGCCGGTGGCTCACGCCTGTAATCCTAGCTACTCAGGAGGCTGAGATCTGAGGATCACAGTTCAAAGCCAGCCCGAGCAAGGAAAGTCCGTGAGACTCTTATCTCCAATAAACCACTAGAGAACCGGAAGTGGCGCTGTGGCTCAAGCTGTAGAGCGCTCACCTTGAGCTGAAGAGCGCAGGGACAACGCCCAAGCCCAGAGTTCAAGCCCCACAACCAACCGCCCCACCAAAAAAAAAAAAAAGAAGAAGAAGAAAGTATAATTTGTATGGGAAACGACTGTAAATTACTCTTATGTAAAACTTAAAGTCTGTTAAAAATACATAAAAAATAAGCACAAATATAATCATATAACCCTATAATAGATATATGCATAGATAAGATATAATCCATCTTACTGATTTCTGCGGCAATAACAGTCAGGTTGTGCCACTGAGATTGCTCACGGTCAAGTGGTTTTGATGTATAAAGTGATCCATTTCCAGAATGTATGTTAAAAATCCTGTCCAGGTCAGTGTGGCGATCTAAGGAAAATCTGAACAGAGAAGGCAAAGAGAGTAGTACTGATGGTTTACAGGAGAAAACAGTAAAATGGAAAGACAGATACATAATTAATAACTAGAGGAAACAGCCAAGCACTGATCTAGAAGGCAGATTATTTCATCAGAATATAAAACACACAACTCAGCCTTTTCAATGTATATGAGCAGTTTCCAGCTCATCTTGCAAATAATTGTCTTTGTTATTTAAATTATTGCCTATTGTTCTGTCAAGATGTATCTGGTCACAAAATAGTATGCATCTTCCTATAGTAAAATTAATAAATGAGTTTCTTTTTTGCTTTGTTAATTAGGATTCTGATGAAGAATCACTACAAGTACCTATGCAAAAGTTCAAAATCAATAGCTGGGATTAAATGAGAAATTTCTGAACAAAGTAGTAGGTTATCAATGTATAGTGATGCATAGCCTCACTTATGATATTCCAAATATCATAAATTTCTTAACCATATACATCATTATAAAATGTATAATTTTTCACTAAAGATCTTTTTTTAAAATAGTGTGTTTTAAGTTAATTTTATATACCTGTATCAAGTAAAATCTATATTTTCTTAAAAAATTGAAAAAAATCATTCATCACAGGCATTGTATTATATATCATTTTGATACCTGATATAGGGTTTATCAAAGACAGGATAACATTGAGTAATTCTTGTTTTTATGTATCTATGAGAGTATATTTTTATATCATCATAGAAATATAATAAAATGCTGGAGTTATTTTTATCTTCCTGGAATATTCTGATAATTTTGGCAATAGCTAAAAATAAATCAACAACCAAACAATACAAAGACTAAAACAAAAATCAACCTTCTGTGATGGTTAGAACATAAATGGAAGATCTAAAATCATAATGAAAGTTGGTTATTGCATTGGAATTGTGTCCTGTTTCAGTGGTATAAATTTCTCTGAACTTCAAATATTTAACAACTTACAGGCACAGATACAGAGATTTGATTGTACTTTAAAGGCACAGCTGACCGAGTGTCCTTGCACTGTACTAGTGAGAGTAGCAAACACTTCAGAGAGGCAAGTAGATGACACAAACTAGGTTTCAGCCCAAAGGACGCAAGAACAAGTATTATATGTGTCTTGTACGTACATTCCTGCATCAAAAGATTCAGAAAAATTTTACCTTAAGTATTAGCGTCACCAAGTTTATATAAAACTTATGGAGAAACTCATATCCTTTGCAGGATTGAAAAATCAAACAACATGTCCTAATTTATGTACTATTTAAGATGTACATTTGTGTACATGTGAATATCTTACCTAATGGGGCTGGAAGTAGAGTCTGGGTCCCGTGCCATTACAGTACCAATGATTGTGCCCACGTCGATATCTTCATGAACCTCAAACAAATAGGATGATCTACTGAAAACAGGAGGTTCATCCACGTCTTCTATTGAGATTTTCACAATTGTAGTGTCCTTGAATGGCCCAAGGTAATAAAAACGTGGATCCACATGGGTGTTTTCTGCTTCAATCTTCAGAGTGTAAAGTCGACGACTTTCGTAGTCCAGCGGCTGTATAAAGACATAAGTCATCTAATTAGACTGAGAGGAATTGGATAATGCACTCCATTCCTATTACAACTAATGTTTAATAAATAAATGTTTAATATTTGCATGTTAATCTGAATTGTATATTGTAATTATTTGTATTCACTATGAAGATCTTAGAAATAAAGGGCTATGGGATTTTCTTGGAAAAATTTGGGATGCTAGTATAACTTGTAAGGTGGACTACTTACAAAAATAGGCTAGTAAGTGATGTATTTGTGTTTGTGTACATTTACCCTAAGGTATTACATATGAGTAAATTTTCCTAAGCCAAAGTCTAATCATTTCTTTCAGTCTTCAATATTAATAATATGTTATGATAGTGCCATTCAATGTACTGATCTGAATATATACATTTTTGAAATTTTGAAGACTAATATAAAATTTTCAACAGTTATAAAAACCATTTAAAATAAGAAAGTCTCATGCAATGAGAAAAATGATTTGGGAATTTGGGAAAGGAGACATCGTTGATAAAATTTAATTGTCACTAGTTTGTGATCAAGTCCCTCTCCCTCCATTCAGTACAAAAGTTATGTTTATTAACATTGTTATGTCAGATTCCTCAATCATCTCTTTTTTATTCTGAGAACACAATATACTATTTGCAGTGCAACTACATTTTAACGAAAGTGCTGCTTTGCCCTTTGTTGGTGACTTGTCCTTTAAGAACACTATACCTTATATCTTACACTGTGACACCACACTCCAGACAGTGATCCTATTCTGTTTGATGAGTGTGTGTGTGTGTGTGTGAGAGAGAGAGAGAGAGAGGGAGGGAAAGAAGCAGAGACAGAGAGAAACAGAGACAGAGATAGGCAGAGACTGAGACAATGAGAAAGACAGAAAGAGACAGAGAGACAGACAGAGACAGGAGTATTGGGGCTTGAAATCAGGAGACTCTCATGATTTCACTTGCTTCTTTTGTTCAAGATCAGATCTCTACCACATCTTCATTTCTGGATTCTTGCTGGTTAACTGGCAACAAAAGTCCCAGAGATTTTTCTACCTGGGTAGGCTTTGTACCACCATGCTTAGATGTCAGCTTCCTGAGTAGTTAGGATTACAGGCCTGAGCCACCAGCATCTGGGGAGTGGGACTGTTAAACCAGTGCCTCAGTGAGTACGTTCTGCTAGGCATTGCATTAGGATCTAATTATAATGTGTCTTTTTTTTCTCCTACCGATGGCACTGACTCTACAATAAAAATTGGTTACCTTTAAATTTTATCACTGAACATATGTTAGCAGAAAATTTTAATTTATAGAAGCAGAAGGGAAAATGTGAACAATTAAATTAGGTTCCAGTCCATCCTGTCTCCTTTCATTAGCAACTCTAATTATTGCCTCATACACCTGGCTGGTGTGCTATTTTTTATTCCTCCAACTGTGAAGATCTAGTGCCATTATTAGATATCAACAATTGTTTTCAAGAAACCAATGCTATCTTAGTGGGTTTCTATGAATATGCTACAGAAATATAATTAAACACATTAACTTCCTTCTTATTTTTTTAATCTCAAGTTTCATGTTTCAATCAACACAATCATAGAATCAAATGCTTGCATTTGGTTTCCTATCCTTTTTACATGTGCACAATATAAATTACATTTGAACATGATTGTGATGTTCCTTTCAATGAATAATGTGTGAGTGAACCATTCATAATGAAATCTCTACTCTGGAAACACACGGATGCTTATTTATTCAGCAGCTATGCACCTTTTTTACAGTTATAATGCCTTCCTGTGTTTCCTTCTCAGTTATAATGTCAAACATATCCGTCCCATCACCATCAATAATCCGGTATTCTACTTCAGCATTTTTTCCAATGTCAGCATCCGTGGCTTTCACACTTCCAACAGCTGTGCCAACAGGGGAGGACTCAAGCACTCGGAGATGGATTGTGCCTGTGAAGTATGAAGGAAATAATCAAGATGAATCAAGTGATCAAGAGAATATTCAAATTACAATACATCTAAGAGAATACTGTGAATCTTCAACTTTATATTACATGTTGATTATATATTGAATCAGCCTTTTATGAATAATTTGAAAGTCTGAGGGGGAAATATGCAAAATTGAGGACTCTGCATAGTAGAAAATGTAAGGATATCAGGAATTCTGGTTTGCATTATGAGCACTATCTTTTATCATTCGTATAGATATGCTTTGCAGGTAGAGAATGTGCCATTGTGTGGTTATACAATTACAACAAACCAAGGATACACACTGGGTATTTCTATTGAGTATTTCTCTATATATTATACTTAGTTTTCTAGCACTCTTACTTTATAGTTGCAGGAAATAACTTTACTATATCTCAAAAGAAGAGCCTTAATGTGTTGGAACCCTTTTTCTGTTTGTGAAAACAAAACCAGTAGATAGTCTGTAGGAGAAATATAATGATGACCCTCACAATGTCAGAGTGAAAACACTAAACCTGACAAACTCGACTTCATTCTTTAGCAAGACAAGAATTTATCTAAGCCCTTGGTGTGCCTAGAAGTGCATTTGGTATGAAGAGTTTCTACCATTAATGAGATTTATATTTTAGCAGGTGGTCATAAAACTATAAATTTCTGACAGATTAATTGACTGGAAGCACACTTCTGGAAGTACCTTCTTGCACATAAACCTTAAGCAATTCTGCTTAACACATATAACAAGTCCAGACCTCTTATCCAGCAAGGATATTGCATATGTATATCTACTTGCATGAAAGATTTGCATCAAATCAGGTCTTGTAATGTTTCTGTCACGAGAATTTTCTACATTGTTCTATGAAATTCCCTATATCGTTCTCCAGAATTTCCTATTTCATTTCATGTTTTTTCCCCTCATACTATTTTACTCACATAATGTTTTCCTTGATTATCTTCTTATACTTGCAATACAGTATACCAAATAAAAGAAAATGGCATTGCTTTGTGCTGAGTATTTCAGGGACTATGCTTTATAAAAGAGAAACTCATCAGAAGAAATTGGCCCCTGGACCCTGGAATGTGTAGGACAACTCATTTCTATTGTTTAAATCACTCTATCGATGACACTTCAGAGGAAATCCCTAAGAAACTTATATAGGCAGGTAGATTAGCTTAATTTTGAAAGTAATTTTTTAAACACATAGTTGCTTTATGGGCTAAGCTAGTAGGAATAACTTATCAGCTTTATACAAATGCAAATGCATCACCTCTGGTATTTTATTTTTGTTGGCATTTTCAAATTGGGATTGGCCAAATTCAGTGCTGTTGAAGCAGCTTGAAGGCTGCAGTCTTGATTTGCAGGTGTAGGAACCAAAGATATACCACAGTGATAGTACCATTTTTTGCTTGGAATTACAGCAGTATCCCTACTATGGAACTCTGTTTACCAGGTGTCAAGTCCAACATGGAGAGTCACGGTTGAGGAGTTGAAATAAGGGCCTATTGTTGCATATGAAACTTTGTCAAGTTGGGCAGAGTGGTCTGAACTTTGCTGAAGCTCCAAATGTCTTTCAAAAGTACAGATTTATATTTTTCATGCATGCTGGATATGCTCTTTTATATAATGTTATAATTGTGAAATACATGACATCGCTTGCTAGATTGCTGTAGCTTTGACAGTTTTCCAATGTCTATAGAACTTTCATTCCTCTCATAAGTAGCGTATTTTTAAGTAAACTCCTCCACTTTACCAGAATAGTGTAGCTGCCCGCTATTCTAAGTGGCACATTGGTTTTATAGGCAGCAAAACAACAAATCTGTATATACTGGCAAATGGGTATATATTGTTATATTTTTATATATTTGTTGGATGAGGTATTGAACTTAGGATCTTGAGCATACTAGATAAGCACTCAAAAACAAAACTACATCCCAAACCTGAAGATGTAATTAGAATATGCAGTTAATATTTTACTGTTGAGAAATTCTACTACTGTCATCTAATTCTAGAAACTTGCTTAACATCATGACTCTTTATTATGTATATGTTGTAATGAAATATCAATTTGTACCCAATTAAATGTCTTCAGTGTATTATTGGCTTATCATTTATCTCCAGTGTTAAGCCTTGCCAAATATACCTACTGCTAGTTTGCTTTTGATTTACATGAGTATGATAATACACTAATAATTTTAGCACAATGGTTTAATACCTCAGATGATGATAAAAGCTTTATTAATATTGTTGGTTTGATGAAAGTTTTAAAGTATAATAAATCTAATTTAAAAATAAAACAATAGATAAATTTAAACTTTATTTTTCACTGTCTGAAATTTTGCCAATCATCCATTATTGTTTTCTTTTTAATTTTTGAAGCTTTCTAGACCATCTAATCTTGTATGGTATTGTGTTTTATAATAGTTTAAGCAAGCTGATGCAATGAATTTTCTATCAATTATAAGGGTTGGTGTCAGCCTTCAAAAAACAACCCAAAAAGTCAGTAGATGACTTCCTATCACATTTGATTTGATCTCTGCCTGTATTTTTGTATGCTTTTCTTTACCAAACTCCAACATCCCACTGCCGAAGGCAATTTTCAGCTCTTGTGTTAACTACTGTTTCCTGACGCTCTATGTCTTTGCTTTGTATTCTTTCCCCATGGACTACCTCTATCTTGGTGTCCTGATGACTCTTTCATTTAGCTGCTTGCTCAGCTGTGACCTTTTAGAAGCTCTCACCAGTAACCTAAAGAAAATGAAGTGATCACAGCACTCTCAGACATTTCTTGTCACTTGCCACTGCTAGGCACTTTATTATCTACTTATTAATTTGTGTGTATCAAGAGAATCTAAAACTGAAAAACAGAATTTTTGTATTTTGTCAGCAATATATGCCCACTGAGTTCCTCAGTGCTTTGGAAACTTGTATATGATTATTTGTATAATGAATGCATTTTCTTTTTTTAATAAGTTTTTTTATTGTGAACATTCTGTACAGAGTGGTTACACTTACATGAGCAAGGTAATGAGTATATTTCTTATCATTTTCTTGCTGCTGGGTAGACGATTGCTAACTAGTCTGCCAATCATTTACTTTGACCAACACACAATTTCTTAGTTTCAATCTACATTCAAGACACATGACTAACTGAAAACATTACTTCTATCAGCAGTTGCTTATCACTTTAAAACTTTTCAAATGTACCCATTCTAAGGAAGGTACAGAAGCTAGCTCTTTATAATTTACTTTCTGTCTGTCATTCTCTTTAATTTTTGGTCTGTCTTAGGGCTTGAACTCTGGGCTTGGGCACTCTCCCTGTGCTCTTCAGCTCAAAAATAGTGCTCTACAACTTAAGCCACAGTGCCTGCTTCCTGTTTTCTGGTGCTTAATTGGAGATAAGAGTCCCACAGACTTTCTTGACCAGGCTGGTTTTGACCCACAGTCCTCAGATCTCAGCCTGCTGAGTAGCTAGGATTAGAGGTGTGAGCCATCAGTGCCTGGCCTATCATTCTCGTTAATACAATCCAGTGACATTTGTCCCCTTTATGTTTTTCCATAACTTTTTTACTTAAGTACATGCTTTCTTCTTGTAAAAGATTTTCTACACTACTTTCCAGGCCAGTATTTCTTCTTCCATTCAACCTATACATATATTGTTATTCCTCTGCTACTATTCTAGTAGGTTTACCAAATGAATTTATTTTTAAAATTAAATTATAGAATCAATACATCAATAAATTGATTGATGATACTGTGGCAAATATGATCTTTCTAAAACATAAAAATATATCACTTGAATGATCTTAATGATAATGATAATTGTTTAGCTAGGTTTGATTTGTAAACTCTTACCAATCTTATATCTGCTAAAATTTCCAGTTTCATAATAATGTCCTTTCTAGATATTAGAGTCACGGTAACTTTTTCAGTGCATGATCAGTTAACTAGATCAAAAAACTGCAAGTCATACAATCCTTTAAAAAGGCAAATAACATGGATGATTTGATTGAGATGGATATAAATTTTATAGATGCTATTTGCAGAATTCGGATTCTTGCTATGTAGGCATGAAGCATCCATTCAATCTAATCAAGAACTAATAAAATTGGCCTTTGAATAAATAGTAATAAACCAGTAGATAATTGAACTCCTTGACCATGTTAAAATTAACTTAAAGGTTAATTCAGAAGCAATAACTACAAATATTTATATTGTCCAATATTTTTCTAAATCAAAATTAAATTTCTTTGGAGTTCAAAAAAAAGATAGCAAATTTAAGGACCAAATATACACAAACAGTAGAACATAAACTGAAGAACAAATTAATGAATATGTAGCCAAAGAAATAATACTATCAAGGAAATACCATTTATAATTATATATACTTATACAAAGAAATACAAGTTGAGTCACTAAGCTACACATTAAACTTAGGAAACAGACATAATATCAAATATCCAAAGAAATATGTATATCTACAAATAAACATACATATACACATATATTCATACAAACATATACATATGAATATATACATGCATGTATTCATATATATATATATTGCTCATAGAAAGGGCAAAGAAGTTGAAAGATCTCATTGTAAAACAAAAGAGAAGGAATGTGACTTCAATAATACCAATAGTGTGAATATTAAAAAAATGATGTAAAGACTTAAATGTCAAAATAATCCAATATTTAGCTGAAGTAGTTGCTATCTAAAAATCAGTAAAAATAAATCATACTCAACTAAGAAAGAAGTAAAACATTATTTTCGATGATCTACCATCTCAATGCAAATGTTCTTTTTTTCCTTTTTCTTTTTTTGTTTTAATTTTTTTATTGTGAAAATACCATACAGAGGGGTTACAATTACATGGGTAAGATAACAAGCACATTTCTTGTCAAGCAAAGGAGGAGGCAACAATGTTCTTAAATCTTAATGCTCATTTATAACACAGAATTTTCAGTGTGTGTGTGTGTGTGTATGCGCGTGCATGTGTGTTTCTCTAACAGAAAATGAAGACTGTTTCCCAAATCATTACATAAAATCAATGTAAATTTGACAAGAGAATGTCCCATACTGATCAGGATAGGTCAAAATTATCTTTTGTAATTATACTCATGAAAAACCTTCTCCTTTCCTTCTTACATGTTTTATAATGACTCCAACACTTGGTATTATAAAACCAGCACTAGAGGATCATATCATTCTGGTGATCTTCATTGTATCCATGTAAGGAAGAATACACAGTAAGCTCCAAGTCTGAATGAATGTGCAGGTCGCCTCTTGGACCATGGTCAGGTCGGCAACATTACTAAGAGTGTTGTTTCTCTTGAACTTATATAGGCATGGGACTTAACACTGAACACTTTCCCAAAGGGATTCTGCCTATAGAATACAAAACCACAGTGTGTGACTGGCTCAACCATGAGGAAGCATCCACTTCTCTCATAGCTTTTATCTAGCCCATTCAGTTCATGGGGTTGGAAGCCAGAATTTGAATAGAGTAAGCAGGGGCCTGCCCTAGTCCATTGAAGGAGACATTCATTCTGATGTGTCTTGCAGGAGTCTTCTGTGAGAGTGGGGGCCTCCTTACCTCCTTCTAGATCCCGAGGAATGACAATCATGGTGGTCTTTTTTTTATATTGCCTGTGTAATACATTTAAACTGTCATTTTACCACTTCAGTCTGTAGAATTATTACCAGGTAACAAAGCCTGTGCCATGTTTTTTCATGTGTTTAGTGTTCTATGCTAGTGTTACATATTCCATTTATGCTATCATATGTACAGAACAAAATCAAAAGAGATCTATTAAGTATTTAATTGGATTCATTACTAAGGAAGATTTTTAGCAAATACTGTTTCATTTCCTTCTTGAAGTTAGGAAATGCCTAAATGAAGTTATTAGCTAGATCTTGAGGCAGCAGTATAGCAGCAGGTTCTAAACAGTGGAAATTTTGCTTTTGATGAAAACCTGGTCAGTTGATATGGGATAGTGAATCAGAAGTCTTTATGAGGGTAAGTTCCAAGAAAGCGACTACCAGTGACAGAGATCTAAGGGACAGTACACATTATTATCAGTATGAATCAGAAAAAGTTATTTTTTTTGTCTCATAGTCTGATAATTTACTTTAAATATATATGCAAACAATTTATTTATGTATTATTTAGTATATATTATTTATAAAATAAGGGCTAATAGATATTATTTAAGGGGTACTATTTAATCTATCAATGGAACATATATGAGATTATATATTCTGAGGTTGAATATTAAAGTAAGTGGTAAACAGCAATGTGAGTAAAGACATACTATAGCAATGACATTACAGCAAATCTAAGTATCAAAAACATGTGAATGGCCAGGTATTGGTCGCTCACTCTGGTAATCCTAGCTATTCAGGAGGATGAGAACTGATGATTGTAATTCAAAGCCAGCCTGGGTAGGAAAGTTCATAAGGTTCTAATTAAACATCAAAAAGCCTTGTGTATAAAAGCTCGAAGACAGAGCCCAGGCCCCAAGTTCAAGTCCCAGTATTAGTAACAAACAAACAAATAAACATGTAAACAAATATATCAGTATTTTAAAATAACACACAGCAGTAAAATGTGAGCATACGGAAATATGAGTGAAGCTCAGGTACATAATATTAAGTGGAAAAGTAAGTTCAATTATTTTTTAAAGCTTAGATATTTTATATATAGTATGATACTACATAAACTTTAAACAGTAAGAAATTTTCAGTGGCATTTTGTATAGGGATATATAATTTTATATATAGATACATATACAGATACATTCTTGTATCATTCTGCAACTGATTATCTTGCATACACGTAAGTATGTATGAGTACAAATGTGTGTGTGTGTGTGTGTGTGTGTGTGTGTGTGTGTGTAAGTATGTTTAAGGGGTGAAATTGACAAAAACTCCTGAATAGAGTATAACTTTAAAAAGTAACTATATATATATATATATATATATATATGCATGTTTGATATAGACCTGAATATAATAACAATATTAAAAACAAATTCGTTGATGTTAAAAAGTAATGCAAGATTCAGAAGCTTGTGGCTCATACTATTCAAAAGGTTGAGATCTGAAGATCTCAGTTCAAAGCTAACCCAAACAAGAAAGTTCTTTAGACTCTTATGTCCAATGTACCATCACAAAGCAAGAAACTAAGCTGTAGCTCAAGTTGTAGTCTTGAGCAAAGAATCTAAAAGATAATGCCTAGGCCTTGAGTTCAAGCCCTAGTACTGTCACAAGTGAACAACCCAACAAACAAAGCAATGGGAAGATTAAACAGAAGGGATTATCATGGGATCTAGGATAATCTTAACTATCCAAAATATAAAAATGTTTAAAGAAAATTGACAGGAAAAATGCCTGGGATGGCAGTGTTCCTGAGTTAAATAATTGACAGTATGTTAGAACAGTAATAGCAGGGCTATAGAATTGAAATTTTGTATCTGCCAAACCTAAGTTGCTTCACAACTGCCCACTAATAAATGCTGAGAAGTTGTGCATACAATGTATTAAGATATCTCATAAATACTAGATATATGTTTGGTAGAAAACTTAGTCCCAGAGGAGGTTAAAAGACTTAAGAGTTTAAAGTTGTATAGAACTGGAGCTATTCATAAGAAAAAGAAATAAGAGAGGCCCGGGTTCATTTTTTCCTTTAATATTTAGGGAAAATTATAAATACTTTAAAAAGAACAAGAAAGATAAAATCTCTTGTGTCTCTATCTTGGGGTTCATTTTGCTTAGCATCAGGTTATATGGTCATATGTACATAGCTTTTGATCTCTTGTGCTTGTCCTAGACATATCCTAGTTATTGCAGATAAGGGAAAATATGGGACCTATGTTTTTTGAGTCTGGCTTACTTCACTTAATATAATTCTTCCTTATGGTACAACCTCTTTTCTCACAGTATTTGATTCTGGTGTCCTTCATCTTCTATACACATTTTTCTAATTTGGGGAGCACAAGGGAAATAAAAAATGCTGAAATAAGGATACAGGATAACCCATTGTAATATTGAGATGTACATGTTGAAAACGAACTTTACAACTTTACAGAGTTGGGGGGTGGTTGGGAGGGAGGAGGTAGGGAGGTGGGGAGGAAAGGAATTGTAGGGGAAAAACAAAGGAGGGCGTAACAATGCTCGGCAAGAAATAGACTCATTATCTTGCTCATGTAACTTAACCCCTCTGTACAGTATCTTTACAATAAAAATATATATTTAAAATAAAAATAAAAAGAATTGTGATATATATACATATATTTCATATCTACATATGTATATATAAAACATACATTCCACATTAAAATATTTAGGGAAATTTATTTTCAAATGTTCATTTTTACTTAACTAGAACAAAACAAGCAAAGGAAATACAAATATTGAATATTTTGCCAATATGCAGAATCTAGATATAAAAAGTAAATAAAATCTTTATGTCAAAACTATACAATGGAAGTATTTTGGGAGGTACTTCCCAGAGAAGAGAAGTGAAAAGAAGTTGATAGGGAGTTCATTAATCGGTATGCTACAAATGGGAATGAAATTAGTATCATGAAACACATTTAAGAACAGTTTTAAAAGGAGGAAAAAGAGGGAATTTAGCGTAATGAAGGGAGTAAACTTCATCAATGTGTATTATGTGCATGTATCTAAAAGTGAAATATCTTGAACATTTCATTACATTTAATTTTAATAAAACATTTTCTTATTGTATTAAAATAACTGTATATTATCTCTCTCTCTCTCTCTCTATATATATATACATATAAATAACATAGCAAAAATGAGAGAGACAGGGATTACTGAAGAAAAATATTTTTTTGGTCCATTTGACTGTCTCATTGATTTAGCTCTGAATACTATCTCTCAGAATGTGTTCTATGTTTTTATTTCTAGCTTGAACTTCTTTGAAGTTGACTGAACTACCTGCTTAGAATATTTATTGTGAGAATCTGTCCAGTTTTACCTTGTCACTAAGCAGTGGTTGAATATCGGAAGCTCATTTCATTTAGCATCTTGATTATTGCAGATATCATATTCATTGTAAAGAGTATATTTCATGTTAATTAGAGTTAGTTGCATTCATGTTGATTTTCAGTAGCTTCTAAGAGCTAAACAAAAATTAATATGCTTCACTAGTTTCTATTATGAACCTAAAATTGTACAAAGCTTTGATAAAAATTATATTATCATCTATTTGTTCATCTGCCAAGTAGATGTTGGATGGTAATTTGTACATTAATGTGTTTACATAAATAAATATTTATATCTATATACATATATGTATGTCTTTTTCTTAAACTTTAAAAAATATGTGTAAGATAGTTTGCAATGTTCTATAAATCATGAAGATAAAGTTTATAGATTTAAACATAGATGAATTATTTTATAAAATAATAATAGCTTTTTGGGGTGAGGGGCCGGTCGTGGGGCTTGAACTCTGAGCTTGGGAGTGTCCCTCAGCTCTTCAGCTCAAGGCAAGCACCCTACTGCTTGAGCCACAGCGCCACTTCCGATTTTTTAGTGGTTTATTGGAGATAAGAGTGTCATAGACTTTCCTGCCCAGGCTGGCTTTGAACCGTGATCCTCAGATCTCAGCCTCCTGAGCTACTAGGATTACAGGCGTGAGCCACTGGTGCCCGCCTAATCATAGCATTTTTATAAGTATACATGCTATGCATATACATCACAATTGTTTAATACTATAAAGAATTTAGTATTAATTCATTGGAAACATTTTTATTCGTTATACTCTGTATATGCCTATCCATAAATAAATGTTAATTCTTTCTTTAGAATTAAATTTATGCTCAGAGTCATTTTAGGACAAGATATATTAAACCTTTTCTCCAATATTAAAAGTATATTTCTATATTTTGTGTATTGAAGTGATCCACTCATACTTTGCTATGTTTTTTTCTAGTCTTGTATGTTGAATATGAATATAGAAGTTTGTTAAGTAAATCAAAATTGCTTTCAGGATCAGCCTTTCTCCCTCTATGAATGTCTACTTGTTTCTAGGAAGCAGAAGAGAACTGTACAAAAGGTAAAGATCTCTCTGCACATGTTCCCAATGGCAAAGAAGAGCCTATCATTCATCTCTGATTTCATTTCTTTTTAAAGACATATATTTGCATGCTCCATATGTATGTATATATATTCTCATATATACATATATATATACATATACATAATATATATATATATATATTAATCCCAGAGATGATGGACCCATAATTGTGTGCTATGCCTTCCTATCAATTCAAATTTATTGCTGTTTAAAATTCAGTGTCAGCCTGAATCATCTGCTTCTCTTTTAATATTTAGAATGGATAAATATTTATTCCTAGTGAGCATGTTCTTCCTTTGGTTAGCCACTTAAACATCCAAGATCATTGTAATGAGAAAGGCAATTACAATTTCTATATCGTATATGGGAAAGCTCTATTAACTAAAAGTCTCAAAGAAACATCACAGGGTTTTTGGAAAGTAAGCAACATATCTAGGTTACTTAGTTAAGTACACTTTGAACTGATAATAAGAAACTCACAAATGCTCTGAGTTGTGATTATTAAAAGTTCAAATAATTTTAACATACTGTGAGTTTTCAGTATGTAGGACTAAGATTCCAGGCCACTTTCTCTACTATGATTTGATCAATATTCTCTTTTGCATTAGGATATTAAAAACACTGCAAAATTATATTGCAAAAAATAATTGGCAGCTCAAAGTGTGTAAGAGTCACTGCAGGACTATGATGGGGTGAGGTGTGTTTGTTTGTTTGTTTGTTTTTGTAGATCAACAGAAAAACGATGCCAGCATTCAACTGGGAGTAGAACAAGGGTACAATTGCTTTTCTCCAGGTTTTGAGCTGAGAAACAAATAACTACTGTTTTGTTTTGTAGATGAAAACCTGGAGGTTCAAAGAGCTGATTTTTCTTTATCTTCTATTCCCTGCCCTCGCTGCTATCCACATTTACATAAAAGCTCTCTACTTTTCCAGAGTTAAAATTAAAAAGCTCCACATATATGAATCAACAAAATAATTTAACATTAGTTTATTTTTTTATTGGCTTTGTGTGTAATCTTACGGTAACATCTCTGCACTGCACAACAATCTCAATACTTGCTTTAAGAAAAATGACACAATTATGCACGTTTATAAACTGTTCCATTGTATAATGCTCAAAAGATGTTTTTTAATGAGCTTAACAGGAAGAAATTAAAAACAAGATAAAGCTCCTCGGAGGCAAGAGCAGAGTAGTTAAGGAAATTATGCAATGCTAAATGAGCATTTAGGAGAAAACAGAGGAGAGCTCAAAGTCACACTAGAGACTGACAAACTTAAGAAGGCTTCAGAATTGAAGATGCTTCCCAGAAAAAAGGCAGAAACCTAACTTTGGGAGCAGGGGAGGCATGATCAGGAACTTTGTTGTTGTACATTTAAGTGATTTAACTTTTTGGTTTATTTAAGTAATTTAACATTTCCTTTTGCTCAATTTAGGAGCAAAATGAAATACTGAGGGATATCTTAATTTCCTGTTAATGCCATTGAAGAAGCACTGCAGCAACAGAGTTTACATCAGCTGATCCCCAGCGTCTGGGTTATCTACCTTAATAACATTTTTTTTGGAAATCGGAAGCAAGTTAATTGGCATCAATAAATAACAGAATTGCAATGTGTATACACTCTAAATTAGTAATTTATAGAAAGTATTATATTTCACTATGAAATCTCTTTACAATGTGTCTTAACTGAACATTTAAATGTAATAAAATCTCTTCAACAACAGTCTAATTTGTTCTAAACATAGTTGCATTGCAAAGATTCTGTATTTTTATATCTATACCCACCTAAGGGTACTGTCCACATTGCATTTGTTCTGGAACTTTCCACAATAGAGAGTGATTTGAATACCATTATGCAAAAAAATGTCAAGTAGTTTAGCCTAAGGCAAGTTTCCACTGAAATAACTTGAACATTTCATGTAGATTTTTCCATGTGTAATTTCCATATACGTATAATATCTCTTAAAGAAGTATGTTATTTTATCAAACACAGAAAATGGTCCTTCACCAGGTTCTGTGACTCTTAACATTTTGTTACGCTTGCATGTGTTAGTTTGAGTACTCCCTCAGTGATCTACATGAATTTCTACCCTTACTTTATTTTGTTTATCTTTCATGACAGGATGTTGGGTAGACTAGAAGTTTCTCTTCAGGCATTCTCCCAAACACCTATTAGATCTGAGATGGTTGCCAGACAACCTTTAACCGCATTATAATCCCATGGTCATTCCGAACCACATAAGCTACAGAGCCATGTCAGTCAGCAACACAATGAGCGCAGAAACCATAAAACCAACAAAAGGGGCAACACAGGAGTCCCCAGAGAATCTTTGCTCACTCACTCCAAATCCCTGCCCTTGTTGCAAAGTCTCCTCATCATTTCTTCAATTACCTCCTGCCTCAAAAATCGGTGAAATTGGTTTTTCAACATCTCCTCCTACTCTGTCTGTCTCTCTTGTTCTTGACCAAGAACAATTCTCCTTCACACTCAGTTGGTGTTCTGTGCTGTTTCCAGTTGCATAATTGTAAAAGAGGAAAATAACCAGTTTAGGGGCAAAAACTGGGACCAACATCTTAAATGTCTGTGTTCATTTAAATGTCACTGATACACCTCAGAGCTTCACATTTCACTAGTATTTAAGAGGAAGACACCCACCACTGCCTGCAGTTATCTCAATCCAAAATGTTCAAGCTGAATTAAAGTCTCTGGTTTTCCTCTTTGGGCAACTTGTTCCAGTAGCAAGCATGAAAGTGGTGCCTTTTATTGATTCCTTTACCTTTTATCCTTTAAATCTTCTATTGACCTGGTTACTAAATCCCATGGATTACTCTTTTAAATATACAATAATCTCAAAGCTTTCCCTGCAGATTAATTCAGAGGCTCATCAACTCTCATCCTAACTATCCAAGAGTTTGCTTCCTCCCTACCAGCTACCAGAGTAATTAGTTCCCATAAAGAACGGTGTCTAATGATCTGAAATAATTATCTTAGATGATACATACAACATTTCTGCTCTATTCAATCCTCTTCCTGATGCTAACAATGCCTACATTCCAATTCTCAGCTTTCATAATCCTTATATTGAGCATTTAGGTCTAGCTATGCCAAATTTTATACTTTCCCTGAAAATCAACTGTCTTCATTGTATTCTCCTCACTAAAATGCTTTCCTCTCAGAGTACCTTGCTGCCCTGGCTGAAAAATACTGTTCTACTTCAGAAGGGGATTTTAATAATTTTCCTTCCCTAAATCTCTTTATATCTGGAAATTTATTAGTTTATAGCCTTAGTTTAAAATAGAACTGGTTTTATTGAATAAATCTGCACTGCATATATATATATATATATATAAGTATATATATATATATGTATATATATATATATACTTATATATATATATATATATATATTCAAGAGAAGAATAGGAGAATAGGGAGAGAAATACCAAGAGAGAAAAAAGAAGGAAAAGTAGAAATGAAAAGAGAGAAAAAAGAGAAAATATGGGTTTATACTATATCATAATAAAAACTATTGTGAGTATATCTATTTTTTATTTCTTAAGAGTATTCAAATTCATTACTTTCTAACCTAGATTCATAGCCCATGATATACAGTATGGCTTTCATCAAAATTTTAAGGTTTTTGTCTTTTTTTCAGTTCTTGAAATTAATCAATGGTTAGTAAATCAACAATTACTTAGTGAAATTACTTCTCTGTAATTCATTGATACAATGTGAGAAAAACCTACACACACTTGCGGATATTATTATTATTATTATGCATAGCAACAATCAATGCAAATGCAGCCAATATAAATTGCAGTATAGTGCCTTTAAATAAGGGCTTTTATTTTGCTTTTGGATAATAAAAAGAGGGAACAAAAGAGAGATTTTTAATTTTATTTCCTCACTGCCAAACTGAAGCTTCTTCCTTGGGACACGCCTGACAGTTGAAAAGTGCTTGATAACTTTAAAATATGCACATGTGCCTGGGGCCTACATTACCTTGGAATCCCCCGAAGAGGAGAGGTTGACTCTATTTACAAAGTGAAAATCAGCTCTTATTAAATCAAATCTCTCTTGTACCAGGCAGGGATTATGGCACTCTCACAGCTCGCTGAGTGTACGTGCCTTCAATCCCTAAGTACATTACATAAAATTTCCTTGAAAGACCTTGTCTCATGAAAACATGCGCGTTCATCTGCTGAAGAGGTACAGGGATCCCAGGAAAGAGGTCAGTTATGTTTGGTCAAGGACTACAAAAGTGCCAACCAAAACAAGGATGGTTTTCTACTTTTGTATAAAAATGGGTAGGGACGTAACAAAAATCCAATGGACCTGGTTTGAAGTTGGTCATATAATGGATGTGTAAGTAGTATGCCATAGAATTAACTAAAGATGGAATGCTCCAAGTAAATGAAAGAATTCAGAAATATGCTCGCTCTCTCTCTCTCTCTAGCTATAGTTTAGAAGCATAGAAGTTAGAACGACATTATCTAGGTCCTCACACTAGTTTTGAGATTCCAACTGCAGAATTATGAACACGTGACTTGAGTTTAAAAATGTCAGATTTTTAACTAATTCAAGAGATGAAAATTGCAATAGGAAACTCGTGTCCATATTGTAAATATAAGTGAGCCTATATTTTGAAATGTTTAGTATATGTTTTAACAATGCTCATTTTTTATAATGCTACTCTATTTTATCAAGATCAGAACCATTTCAATATAAACTGATGGGCTAAAGTAAGTAGTCAGCTGAAAATATTAAAAAAACCACAAAAATAGATGCATGAGTAGGGGAAAATCACATATAAACACTGAGTGGTTCTAGAATTGTTTGCTATCACTTCTAATTTGGCTGCTTTTGTAGGCAGCCCTTAAAAATAACTTGTGGAGAATATACACCGATGGATTGACATGCTCAGAATAGGAGAGTCTTGTTAAGTTTATGTTCACTCCACAAGATCATCAATCACTTATTGAAATTAAAACTTCCCTATAAGTGAGAAACCTTGAATCAACCAAATGGGGGTAGAAAACTTATTTGTGTTACTATTCTCAAGACTAAATGTAAAAAGTACAGAAAATAGCACTGGTAAGTGTGGCTGAAAGTTTAAGCTTATATATACGGCATGTATTTTTGTCTTACATCATATTTCTATTAAATAGAAATGTTTTGATCATGTTAGGAGTCTGCCTGAGCCACCTTTTCTTATGCTTTTATATTTGGCAGAAATATTAATATGGTTGTTGTTGATGATGATGAGACTATGAGGCTGATGATAATGATGATGATGTCTTTATACAGATTAATTTTCAGGCTTCAATAATTTACTGAATTAGGAAAGTACTCATGAATAGTAGAACACTCCAAACCTTGTATACCTAATAAAATGATATTAGAAATTAAAAACTTAGTTTCACAGATGCTAGATGATTATACTATCAAATAACATTCCAATTACCATGACTGAATGTTCCCAGTGGTCAGATATTATTACACAGATTCATAATATAAGAGGCAATGTAGGAATTAAAAATCCATGAATTACATGTCCATCTATTATTTTAAAAATAATGAGATGAAATACAGCATGGTCTAAAAATCCTAGAAATCTATTATGTTATACAGCTGGATGTAGACATCAATTTCAACACATTTCTGACATTTCTAGTGATTTGGTCTTAATTTGACAATATGGCCCTTAAACTTCATTTTTCATGTGTAAAATAGAGGTCACAACATTGATCTGAGAAAGTTATTGTGATGACATTGAGTGGGGCAGTAAGTAAACTGGTATAGTGGTCTATTAAAATGCTATTCATGAATTGAAATATTGTCTGTTTCCCTTTGTTATTGTTGTCAGCATGATTATGATTATAGCCATGATCAATGCATTGAATTTTGTGTAATATGAACCAGAGGTGCTGATTATAAATTTTAACTTAGAAAAAGGAGTTTACTGAATACATGAATAAATCAGCCATAATATTAAAAAATGAAAATATAGTAAAATAATTTTTTTCCTTTTTTATTGTGAAAATACCATACAGAGGGGTTACAATTACATGGGCAAGTAAAATAAATTTTCATTGAACATTATTACCTTTCAAATGTCTATTTTCCAATGAATTACTCCAGTGAATATCCATAATGAATATAGCAGCACATTTTCAATGTGTGTAAATGCGCACAAGCACACACACACGTGTGTGTGTTTGTGCACATATGTAGGGTCCTGGGGTTTGAATTCAAGGCCAGCGTGCTGTCTTTGAACTTTTGTGATCAAGGATAGTACTCTACCAGTTGAGCTATAGCTTGTGTGTGTGTGTGTGTGTGTGTGTGTGTGTGTGTGTGTGTGTGTGTGTGTGTGTGTGTGTGTGTGTGTGTGTGTGTGTGTGGTTAATTGAAGATAAGAGTCTCACAGACTTTCTTGGCTGGGCTGGGTTTCAGCTGTGATCTTCAGTTCTCAACCACCTGAGTAGCTAGGATTATAGAAGTAAGACTGTCTCTGTCTCTGTCTCATTCTCTCTTTCTCTCTCTCTCCTTCCCTCTCCCTCCCCCTCTCCCTCCCTCTCTCCCTCTCCCTCCCTCCCTCTGTCCCTGTCTCTGTCTCTGTCTCTCTCCCCCTCTTTCTCTCTGTTTCTTCATTTCTCTTGCACTGTCCCTCTTCCTTTTTCCCCTTCCCACCTTTTCCCCTTGTCCTGCAGAACTCTGGCCCTGCAGAACTGCAGCAGGACGATCCCAGGTCACTTACTCTGGGGAAATCGAGGCGGGTTATCGTTGACATCAGTCAGCGTGATGTTCACAGTGGTGGTTCCTGAGAGGCCGCCCATCTGGCCGCCCATGTCTTTGGCCTGGATGACCACTTGGTACTGCTCTCTGTTTTCTCGGTTCATGTTTGGTAATGCAGTCCTGATGATTCCTTTGAAGAGAATACAAGTGATTTTCTTATGCTCATTGAAGTATCAATTAGCTTCTGATTGAAGACAACATGTAAGTTTTAGTTACCTTTTTTTTTTATTGTGAAAATACCGTACAGAGGGGTTACAATTACATAGGCAAGGTAATGAGTACATTTCTTGTCAAGCATTGTTGTCTCCTCCTTTGTTTCCCCATCCCCCCCCCTCCGCCAAAGTTGTAAAGTTCATTAGTTCATTTTCTACATAACATCTTGCACATCTCATTGTTGCAATGGGTCCACCTGTATCCCTATTTAAACAATTTGTTTTTTCCCTTCCCCTCCACAAATTATATCAACATCAAATATAGTGAAAACAGGGTTATATTGTGGGGTAGTATAGTGAAAACAGGGTTGTATCATCGGGTAGGGACGTACAAAACAACAAAGAAATATCTTGTAAATATGCTAGACACAATAGCAAGAAAGAAAAGAAAACATTTGAGTCCTTAACTTGGAGTGCATTTCGCTTAACATCAACTTATCTCAGACATATACTAGTTATTGCAAATAAGGGAAACCATGGGACCTATGTTTCATTACATTTTTGTCTAACAAAACTAAAAGAGATTTCAGATACAAGACTCTGAAGTACATGTTTATTTTTAATTTCTTAATAAAATATCTATAGTGTGACAAAAACTTGCCTTTCCACTAAACTCACTTATTCATTTAACTTTATGTACTGTATTTTTGATTTGGAGCTGGAGACTCAGTAACTGCACAAACTGGCCTCAGTCCCATGATTCTCCTGTCTCCATCTAGCATGTAGCAAGAGTTACAGGTATGCACTACCATGCCTAGCTCTTCTATAAGTTTTAATGTGAAGTATTGTTATGTTCTTCGATCTTCTTTCTCCTTATAAACATCATAAAGATAATTAAGTTGGCAAATATATATTAATTCTTCCTGACCTGTTTCAGGCTCCACAGAGAAATAGGGCTGCCCTTGAAGAATGCTGTAAATCACTCTGGCACTGTTCCCGTAGGATGGGTCATCGGCATCTGTAGCTGTGACTTGCACCACAGAAGTACCTGAAGTATCCAAACTCAGCTTAGTTCTGCACAGCACCAGAAGGAGGAGCAAAAGCACTGGTTTTCATAGAAGACTTGAATAATGTTTGGCTTTACAACTGACCTCTTAAAAAAAGCTGCTTCATATATGTATATATGTATGTATGTATGTGTACATATACAAGTATGCATATATACATATATATTTGGAAAAAATAATATAAATATGTCTGAATGTTAAAATAGACAACCTTTGAGTTTTACTCCATAGTGTTCAGTTAACCTCTATGAAATAGGCAATTCTACATATTCAGAACATAGTATATATGATCACTTTAGAAAAAGTGTTGTTGTTGGATATGTAAGTTCCTTTTCACATAATAGATTTGTTTTGGGTAAAGAGTAGCCTAATCACAGGGGAATAAGTACATTTTTTTCTTTCTCTCCCTGTGCACTAATTAATTGTAAAAATAATTAACATCTGCTCTCAGATACAATTTTATGAATAGATTAATTTCCAAATTTAGAAACAATCTAAGATGGTCCCAAGTTCCATGAACTAGTAAAATCTAACAAACAAAGTTCATAATATTTGTAAGAGCTTTATAGTCAGTATTCATCAGGAAATCCTTGGGATTTAAATAAATTAAAATTAAATAACAATCCCAGACCAGATAATTTTAAGAAATACATAGTTTGAAAATTTGTAACAGTGTTACAAGTAAAAGTACCAGACTTCATTAGTTTATTCAAATTCATTAATTTAAACAAATTTATATGCATTTGAGAAATGTGTTTTCTATTACATTTAAATACCTACCTCTCAAAATTTATTTCTATTTCCTGACATTTTAGATTTTTTATTATTTTCTGTTTAACTAAAATGTTTTATCATTCTTTTCCAGTAAATGTATTGTATTGAAGAGAGAAATTTCATATTGTGACTATTATAGCCCTACTCTTTTTGTGTCCTCTATTTTTTATTTTTCTTTATGTTTCCTGTCTGGGTATTTGAACTCAAGTTATCTTTGTTTTTAAGTTAGCTTGCTCGACTGGTGGTATATCGCTCAAGCCATTCCCCTAGTCCAGTATTTTGTTGATTAGTTTGGAAATGCAATCACTTGAACTTTTCTGTACAGGATGCTGTCCAATAGCAATCCTTTCTATTACAGGGAAGTGAGAGTTACCAGATTGAGCCACTGACATTCAGGATTCTTTCTATTTTATATGTTCTAGAATATAAATTTGTAAACATATTCTGGAACGTGATTGTCATGGGGTTTCAACTGGTTTACTTGAATTGGAAATTTATAAAAACAAATCTATACAAATTATATTATATAATATTTATCTTATAACATCTTACAATTAGTATATTATATATTAAAATGCATATATACATATAAAATTATAAATAAATATTTGTTAATAATAACAACGAATTAAATGAGCTAATCAGGTTTATCATCTGAAATGGACAATCTTACAAACTTCTTTTTATTAAATAGTGAATACTGCATGTGAACAACACTTGTTATTACATGAATTCTATTCTTAGTTTAGCATTGCCAATTCACAGCTACAGATTTGGCATCTTGGCATCAGCTATACAGGGATTGAAAATACATTGTAAAACAAAAATGTCTACTAATAGTGCAAAAATGTCTTTACATTTTCCTAAACAATACATGGCAACAACTATTTCATTACATTTTCATTGTGTTAAGATTGAATGTTATCTAATGGCAACAACTATTTCATTACATTTTCATTGTGTTAAGATTGAATGTTATCTAAAAATAATTATAAATATGTGTACTTATGAGGTTATTGGCACCAGTGCCTTTCAGTCAGCAAAGAATGTCTATATTAATATCACATCTAGGATCAGGATTTTATGAATTCCCATCTAATTATGAGATAAATATATTTGCAGGCATCCTTTTGTTATTTTGGAGTTCTCTCTATGTAGTGTAAAGATTTATAAAATCATAGGAAGGTCAAAATGCACTAATCTTTCTTGGCCTTCATTGTTTCCTTAACTAAAACACCAAATGCTTACTCTCAGTAGGTAATAAAATATGTAATGTGGGCCAGGAAGCTGGCTCAGTGGTAGAGTGCTTGCCTCGCATGCATGAGGCCCTGGGTTCGATTCCTCAGCACCACATAAGCATAAAAAGCTGGAAGTGGCACTGTGGCTCAAGTAGTAGAGCACTACTAGCCTTGTGCTAAATAGCTGAGGGACAGTGCCCAGGCCCAGATTTCAAGCCCCACAACTGACAAAAAAAAAAAAAACCCACACAAATAAAAACATAATGTCAGCTAATCTATCCTGAGAATTTCTTGAAATTATTTTCCAGCTGTTTTAGAAATACTATAAAAATGGCATAAATGAACTTACCTACAACAGACATTTCAGGCACACTAGCTGTGTAAATTTCTTCTGGGAATGTTGGCTCATTGTCATTAATATCATGGATTTTGATCACAAATTCAGACTCTGGCTCTACTGGCCTCAGAGTTCTTCTGTTAATAGCTTGTGCACGTAGAGTATAAAAAGCTTTCTCCTCCCTATCAATCCTTCTTGTGGCATGAATATCACCTGTTTTTTCATCAATAATAAAAAGAGTTCCAGCTCCGTCTCCAGATAAAATATATTTGAGCGATCCATCTCCTTTATCTTGGTCTGAATGAAGCTGGAGAGAATAAAATGAGCATATCCATGATAAGGTCTACAGGTATATAATGCTGAAAGAATTCCTTCCATTGAGTAAGTTCAATCATACTCATTCACTGTATGCAGTAGAAATAGCTACCCTCATGTGAAAAAATTCTTTTAGCATGGTGAATAACCTTTTTCAAAGAAAAATAAACACTAATAACTGAAAAAAAAAAACACCAGGCTGCCATGGTACAAACACTGTTATTCAATATTTTTCTGCAAATGAAAAATTCTTTTATTCTCATATTTTGTAGAAACTTGGACTCCCTTAAACTTATTATTAATTATCAATTAATGAGAGCTTAGAATCTGTAAAAACTGGCAATCATGTATTACACCTAGCCCTCTTTTGCAATACCATGCATATAAAAGGCACTCATTAATGACATCACAGATGTGTGCAGGTCTCAAAGCAAGGAGTTACTCAATTGCCTGAGTCTATTGTATAAACTGAGTCCTTCAGAGTAATAAACACAGCACAATGCAGTGTTTTAGTTTGCATATACATCTTAGTCAAGTGTGTTTTTCAGCCCAGTGTAAATGCTAGAACACCAGACTGTGAGTCATAGTCAAATTTTACCTAAATTTTTTTCCAATAGCTGTCCAGAGGCAGGAAAATTACTTGTTTTGGGGATATTTATCAGTGATTTTGCTATGCTGTTAGGTGGCCATCTTTGAGAGAAGAGCTTTCTAAGACTTAGAAGCAAACTTTCAAACTCAAGGATTTGGAGGGGGAGTCATGGATTCTAAGCACTTGCAGTTTTTCTTCTCTCTAAGAATTGGTAAACTGCCTCCTTCTGTTGGATTCTTAACTGGAAGGCAGGAGCTTAGCCACAGGAAGATCACCAGCCAACTTTGAAAAACAAGTATACATTTCTCTTTTGCTGTGCCATTGAACCCATATGCTTTGTATCTATCAGTATCACAGCTTTATTTTTCATAATAAAATATTATGTTTTAAACCACTATTACTTATCTGATAATATTCATAATATATGTACAGTTCCTCTTAATTTATACAGATCTATTTTATCATAGAACTAGTTACATTTACGGTTTTCAATATTCATGAAGTGGTAGATAAATCAAAACATCAATGTTTTTCAATATTCATTCAAATGGTAGATAAATCAAAATAGCTACACCAACCTATACTCTAGAGAATTATGAATTAATGATAGATAGCATTCTTCACTTACATGAAAAAGTGAATGGAATTATACTGTTAATTTTGTTCTTTACATTACTTTTATCAACACATATTTAACCTAATTAAGAATATACTATATTGCATATTTCTTATTTAAGTGCATATATATATGAATAATATATTTCTCACATAAGGATGATTATTTATTTGCATGAAAGCAAGCTTAATGGGTCACAATGTTCAACAAGAAATGTACCTTATTCATGTAAATGTAACCACTCTGTACAGCATCTTTATAATAAAATAAAATTTAAAAATAAAAAGGTTGTGGATATAAACAATGATTAAAAATATTTTAGATATGATGAATTATTACCCATCTTTAAATGTATGGAATTAGCTCACTTCTTTAAAAAATATTTTGAAATTTTAAAATGGGTTGTATTTACCACTTAGCTGTTATCCTGCATGCAACTACATTTTTCTGATTGAAGTAAAAACAAATTTGTTACAGAAACAATGGATAACTAGTACACATGAACTTTTAAAAATGTAAAGAAACCAGGGAACAAATATATTTCTTAATACATTTTTACCTATTCAGAAACTATAAAGTAAAAGCAGAACTCAGGAAATATCTACTTCTAACCAGAAGTTGATGTCCAGTGAGCACTCATAAGTCACAAGACTGATATTTCTTAATAATTGGTAATGGCTGGGAAACCCATACTAGATATAAAGGGCATATAGTGGCAATTCTCCCAATGGTAGATCTGAGCATTGGATATAGTTCTTACTCTGAAGTCAAAATATTTCAAGAAAGGATTACTGATGTTTGATAATATCAAACCATGATAACTGATAACTTCATGGCTTTAATAGACAGTTCAGATATCTACTATCTGTTCATTCAATATTATTCATTCAATAAAAAATATGATTGTGGTTCTGTAGAAGAATTGAATCAGGAATGAAATGAAAATTCACAGGACAGCCTTTAACAAGGTCATAGGAATGAGGGAGGATTTGTTGAGCATGGAACTCAGAGCCTAAACTACCACAGAAAGAATGATTAGAGGGTTTAACTGGCTAAAAAAAAAATCATATTGTACAGATTTTTCATTTTTTGAATACTGAGTGAATTTAGAACATAAATTTGGGGCAGAGAAAGATATAAGGCAACCATATTCATATAATGAGATTTAATTTTTATCAGGATGTGTTTTAGCACATAAATCACAGCAGGGTTTTTACCTGCACATATTCTACAGAGAGTGAAAATTAAATCCTGTAATTGGACCACATACTAAGGGAGTTTCTGTTGGATTAGGAAAATGGGTAGCAGGGAATCAAAGGGATGAAAGCTACAAGATAGTGAGTTTAAGAGTCAGAGACTGAAAGGATGCCTTCCTTTTCCAATCGGAATATAATTAGCAGATGCAAGTATGACACCTACAAATGGAAAACTTTCCTATTAAGAAGCTAGGCTTACAATAAATGCTTCTCCCACCATTAGATCATTTGTTGGTAATAATTTCCATTTTTAATTCTTCTTTTCTTACAGAGGAAAATTAAAAACTAAGTAGAACAATGATAACAACGATCACATTTGGGTCCTTGCTGTTAGACAATGTTTTAATGATCATTTTATACATATTTAAGAGGTGAATGAATAAAAAAATACAATAGACATTTATGAAGTTAGTTGAAAGACTTGATATACCTCACAAAACTTTGGGTACGGCTTCCTCTAATGGATGAATAGATTGGTTACCTAAGCCAAATCTTAACAGACTTATTTATGTTGAAGTCTTCCTAATAATTACTGGAAGAAAACAATGGACGTGTTATTCAATTACAGGCTCCTTACTGGGCTTTCCTTGTTCTTGTAAAATTGTCATTACTCCCAGTTTCTATCTCTCTCTATCTCTCTCTCTCTATATATATACTTTCTCCACATTTGTTCTGATGTCTTCTTCCATTCCAACTCATTTACTAAGACTACAGAAGGATTATTCCCTATTCATGTCGATTTTTCATCACTTTATAGTTTGATATTAGGCATGTAGTCTTGGATTCATTAAATAATTAAGTAATATCACAAACATGCACAACATGGATAATGTGCCTCAAACTTTATAGCATCTACTCTCAGAGACATAACTTTTATGGGAATTTATATTGTGCTATTTTAAGTTTTCTTTAAGCATAGAAAAAATATTAGATTATTGTGGCTTTAGTTCCTTAGTAACACCTGTTTTCCGGTGTGAAACATTTGTGCCACAAATCTTTAAGAAGAGTTTTATGTTAATACTGACCTTTTCTTTCCTTGAGGAAAGCCTATTAAAAATTCACAACCTGCTGTGTTCCTTGTAAATTCTCAGGCAGATAAAGGACATGGCAGAATACATGACAACTAATGAAAATAGAACAACTGGCTCTGCACTGCACATTTAAAAGTCATTCTCCTATTGCTTAACTTTTTCAGCTCATAGATGTTCAAATATGACTCATTACTGCATTGACTTATATGGAGCAGTTTTATAGTTAAAACTAAGCAATCTATGAAAATTAAAGACATATATTAAACACAAATGATTGAATACATTCGTGGTAATCTGAAATGTGGCATGTTTCTGTTAATTTTCCATTGTTTTTTTATAAAGCATTCATTTTAAGATATTGCATAGAATAGTTAATAAGCTAAAGGAACAAGTTTCATTATTTAAGTGGAATTAAGGATCAGAGACTACATTTCCTGTACTGTTTTTAGAAACTTATTTTAGCTTATTAAGTCTGTTAGTACTAATGACCTTATACTTGGTCACTCTGTGTGTGTGTGTATGTGTGTACTGAGACTGGAATACAGGGAAGGTCTGGCCCTGGTCCTAGGCTTTTGTGTTCAAAGCAAACACTCTACTAATTGAGCGATACCTCTTCTACCAGTATTTTTTGCTGTTTAATTGGATATAAGAGTCTCATAGACGTTTCTGCGTTTCTGCCTGTGATCCTCAGAACTCAGCCTCATGAGTAGGAAGGATTACTGGCATGAGCCACTGGTACCCAGGTGAATTACTTTTAAACAAAATTAAAGTATATCTTGTAGTTCTAGAGGAAAAATTGAGACTAATGCCATATGTTGAATGCTAGGCTTCCTTGAATTTTTTCTCCACCAATCTAGTCTGTCATTTTTAATGACAGCTTCCCACAAAGTCTGGAAAGATGGGCAAAACATGTGTTAGCCTTTTTTCCCCCCTAATTTAACCTGAATGGCCTCCAGTTCACTTCGCAGTAACATTCTTGCTCCTATCTGATCTTCAGTCTCCATTCTTGTTGGTATTCTCTTCTTTGCAGAACCCACGAAAATCACCCACTTATCTCTGCTTATAGCATTCTAAGATTTTTTTCTCCTAACTTTTCTAAATTTCTCCTGCAAACCACTTCCAAATGCTTTTGAAATACATGGCTAGGGAGGAACCGAAACAGCACATTCTCATTTTAAGGCTCAGTTAGATTTTTTTGTGTCATTGTGACAGAACATGTGAGAGAAAAAAAATATTACTTATCTTTGTTAGAAACCATTCAGTGTATCATCTTAGCGAGGGCATGGCAGAGCACAGCTATGCAAGGTGTGGCAACCAAGAACCAGAAGAAAGACAGGAAGGGCAAGATGCATCATTCACACACTCTCCTACTCAGCTAAACCCTCACAAATCACCACACCTTCCACAGTTCCCAGCGCATACCAAAATTCTATTCCAATTGGGTGTACCTCAAGAAACAGGTCAAAGATCTTACTATCTGGTTGCAAATGCCCTCAAAGACACTCAGCAAGTGTACTTGCCTAATCTCCTATCACTTCGCTCTTCAAGCAAGCTAAGCACCAAAATCAACCATGGCAGGCTCCTTCATCTGCATGAATCCCAGTATCATATGCTTGGAGGCTGGAAATTTCAGATATGACATTTAGAGGGAAAGAAATATTTAGACCACAGCAAATATTTACCTCTTAATGTAAGCTTCTTTTCTCCTTAAGGGAATAATAAAATAAGAAAATATGGACCTAGCTACAGAATAAATTGAATTCATGCAACTTGTTATTAAAAGAGTGAAAGATAACAAGACTTTTATCTTTAACATTTTGGTAGAACAAAATTGAAAAAATATATTAAAAATTAAAGAAAACTATGCACTAATACAACCAGTGAAAACAATCTCATTGAACAAAAATCATTAGATTGTTTCTGTTGTGAGAATTTATCTCATTCACAATACAGTAGTGATATAATTTTTGAGGTAGATAATTATTGGTATCTGGCTTCAATCCAAAAGCAAACAAATAGCAGCAAAGAGAGTAAGCATTATATTCATAGTGCTTAGACTAGTTCTTTGAAGATGAATCAATATTTATGATATGTACTATGAGTTTACTAATTTGTTGACTTTTTCATGCTTATTTATGTAAATGTATCAGAAGTTGTTAAACAAAGTTTCTAATACACTGTGATAGTTTCATGCATGGTTTTACTCTTAAACAGAAATTTTCTATTTGTTTAAAATAATCTAGAATATCGGCACTGATGGGTTACCCTCGTAATTCTAGATAATCGGGAGGCTGAAATCTGAGGCTCACCCATCCTTCACAACACATTCCTTCCTTTTGTAGGGTATCTTCCTTTGGTTTTAAGAAGCATTGTATTATGTTGTATAGAGTATTAACTTTATATTTTAAAACTTTCCTTGTCTATCTCTTCTCCCTTCTCTTTCCTTATCTCTCCTTCTCGCTTCCTATCTTCTCACTATAGGCTTATTAGACCTCCATATGTCCTTACTTTTATTATAATTTATAAATATTTTCTTCTATCTTCAAAATGTTCTCTGTCTCTTTGTCTCTGTCTCTCTCTCTGTCTCTGTCTGTCTCTCTCTTATACATACATACACACACTGACCCCATAATAGGGCTTGAATTTAGAGCCTCTAGCTCCCTCTGCTTACTTGCTTCCAGCTGGTAATCTTTTCTGCCTAGATTGACTTTGAACCAGCATCCTCAAACTCTTGTCCTCCTGAATACCTAAGCATTTCAAACATCCATCCAGGCCCCAAACTTACATGGGTCTTTATATATAAGAATGTCATCCATTTTCCTTTCTCTTGAAGGATGTGATTAAACAATCCTAAAGTTTGTTCATCTCTATTTCTTGGTCCTCTAGAGATTAATTTTCAATATAGTAAATAAAATTTCAGTTGTGTGTGTATGTGTGTGTGCAAGATTAACTGAAGTAATAGTGACAATTTATCATTCTCTCACTCTTTGGAACAGGGTTCATTAGAGGCAATTTTTACTTTTCTCCTTTATTACAAACCTAGCTTTTCAATGAACAAGAACTGCAAACTATTCAAAGAAGATTGATAGTCATCTGGTCATATCAGAGGGGTCTGCTACCAACTGCTAGTATTTTGCTATACTAAAGACGCATGAACACAAGTAGATTTAGATGAACTGATTGTGGAAGCTTCATGTTCATTCTGGATTTGTTGTCTTGCAAGTGTTATGATGTTGATAAAGCATTGCAGATCCAGTGAACTTCTGGGTCTGTGACCCAGCTGACAAACCTGGAATCCAAGAAACGGATATTTCCGATGTATGCCTGCGAATTAAAGGCAGGGAACTGTGTCTGTAGTTATCCAATATCTATGTGGAGAATTTCATTTTTGTGTTTTCTAGAAACAGATTAATATAAGTGAAGCAGCTTCTAATACTGAGAAATGAAGAAATGTCATGTTTATGAGAATTGTCTTGTAAAAAGTTAGCGTATGATCTAGTAGGATTGGAGAACATTAGTATAAAAGCTGTGAATCCCACACCCATCATCTGGTATGAATATGAGACTCAGTACTAGTGTGTTTTACCCCACAATATATCTATAATAACTTTTTGGAAAATATATTATTTTCTGTTTTTCTTAGATTAACAGTATAGTTGAGAGTTGGGGAGATACAAATGGAAAACCAATGGACACACCTGGTTATTGAAAAGAAAACTAAATTTAAAAAAACATTAGATGATATATATGAAAATAATATCTTCTTCACCTCCATTTCCTCCCGCTGTTCTCATCAGTGAACACATCTCTGCTGGTGAGTTTGGACAGCACAATGATCAAACTCAGTTTTAATTATGAATAAATTCCTCATATTTTTTATCTGATACATCATTTTCTCCAGGTAAGTCTAACCTGTTATTATATTGTCTTCTCTTGTAGCGGAAAAAAGGAAATAATCAAGAGTAGCCATGCAGCAAAAAATCCATACTTTCAAGAAATCTGCCTTTTCAACCTTAATTGTCATCTCTAACTGTTCAAAAGACAGTCATGGCTCTGCCTAAATTATTATATAAAATGTGAAGTCTGTATTCATTTTCATATTTTACTGAATAACCTTAACATTTGAAAGATATTTAAATATATAGTTATTGGCATATTCATTCAAGATGAATTTTTTATAAAAGCTGACAAAATCAAAGTTAGAAGTTCTATCCTTCCTGAAAAAATATACTACATATCCTTCTACCACTAATAATCTTACAAATTTTTTTTGATTGGATTAGTCATTACTAAGTAATTACTTGGAAGTTTTAAAAATAACTTAATGGCCAGAAAATTACAAGTCAGAGAATTAAAATATTAATTCAATTTAATAAAACATTTAATATAACTATTAAGCATGAGTCCATCAATTTCTTTTCTGAGCTTCTCTATTAGAAAGTTAATTATTGAGCCTCATTTATTCTTTATGGTACAATGGTATTGATTACATATGAAATTTGGTTGTATGTGGTAGCTTGTCCTCTACAGTTTTAGACACATACACACATATATTTATATTTTTCATTGTCTGTTATCTTTAATATTATTTGTTGATTAATATATTCAGTTGTACAAAGCAGTTTCAATTCAACATGTCATTTTATGAGATCAGTGCGTCTTGATCAGCGTGACCCTTTCCATCACTTTCCTCCCTTTCTCCCATCCCCACACATCCCCTCCAAGTTACCTGCACATGTTCACATTGAGTATTGTGACCATCTTCAGCCACTCTTTCTCTCTCCATTTACCCATTTTTTTTCTCTCACCATTACATTTCATCTGATTAAATTCTATAAAAATGTAGGCATGCAGAGGTCATATGAGAATGTGGATGAGATTATTATATCTTTAGATGAGGTGAAGAAAGAATGATTAAATACATAATTTATCTTACTTCCACTCAGGTATAATTCATTTGCTTCTTATTTTTATTACCCAAAGTTGTAGTTGAAATCATTTTTTATTGCATGTATTTTGGAAAAATTATAATCTTTTTATTTATTTTTTTACTTATTTATTTTAATTTTTTTGGTCAGTGATGGGGCTTGAACTCTGGGCCTGGTTGCTGTCCTTCAGTTCTTCAGCTCAAGACAAGCACTCTATCATTTGAGTCAGAGTACCACTTCCAGTTTTCTGGCAATTAATTGGAGATAAGAGTCTCACAGATTTTCCTTGCCTGCGCAAGGCTTTGAACTGCCATCCTCAGTAGCTTTGAACTGCCTCCTAAGTAGCTCGGATTTCAGGCATGAGCCAGGGGCACTCTGCAAAAATGATAATCTTATCACCAACTAATAAAAGTGTGGCATTTCTTTTTTTTTTGGGGGGGGGGGGGCGTCCAGTCGTGGGGCCTGAACTCTGGGCCTGGGCACTGTCCCTCAACTCTTCAGCTCATGGCTAGCGCTCTGCCACTTGAGCCACAGCGCCACTTCCGGCTTTTTTCTTTTTGCTTATGTGGTGCTGAGGAATCGAACCCAGGGCCTCATGCATGCAAGGCAAGCGCTCTACCACTGAGCCACCTTCCCAGTCCAAAGTGTGGTATTTCTTATCTTATTTTTGTACCTTTCATTTAAATACTGCTTCTTCTTTCTCATTATATCCCTTCCCATTCCCATTTATTTGTACTCAGTAATAACCAACTATAGCTGAAATTTAAAAAAAGAATGAGGCTCCATATATTTCCATATCATCCCATGCTTAATTTCACTTTTGATCCCCAGCCCCTTTCACATAAAAATAAAGACAACAAATCATTAAAATTCCATAGCCTAATTTTGCTTTTCATTTATATTGTTTGCTTTAATCCTTTAGTCATTAGTCAAGGGAAAAGGAAATGAGATGAATTCACATTGCTAATTTCCAGCGTGTATGAAAAACAAGGCCTGGGGTTTCCAGTGAGCCTCCCTGTCTAATAGGAGAACAGATAACTGCTCCTGCATCTGCAACTGAAGATGAGCCAGTGGACCCCTCTCTGCTGAATTGTACAATTACTTAAAAATGGGAACCGTCGCTACACAAACAAGATGAATGGAATTGACTAAAATGCAAATAGTGTGCCATGCCAGTTCTCTCAAGTAAGAACTAAATTTATGTTTTAATCCTTTCGATTGCAGTAATTTCATAATTTGGTCAAGGCTTTTAACCACTTTTGAATTAGAATTTTTGAAACCATACACAAAGTATAAAAAACACAACATTTTTTTCTGCTACAATTTTGTATTGTAGTAAGCAAAACAAATAGGGAGAAACAAAAAGAAGGAAAAATATATGTATTTGTAGAGATAAAGTCAATTTTGTTTGTTCAAAAGATCATTTAATTGTTCAAAATCTGTAGTCAATTCAAATAAGTAAGTAATGCTGGTAACTATGTACATTTCCTGTATCATCTCTCTGTGAATGAAGGCGCTTATTGTAATGTTTGTTAATTATATCTATTGATTATATAGTAATTAAATCTTTTTTCTTTTACACTTCATTATTACCAGCTATAACCTAGATCCTCAGTTTTCCAAGGCATTCATAATTGGTATATTTTCTTAATCTTTTGATTCCAATAAGCAATGACAATAAACAAAAAATTAATAAAATAATAATATTTATCAGGTGGTAATTTAAAAATCTTCACTAGTTTATCAGTATAATTCAGTTTAGATGACTGTACTTTATTCAGAATATTCAAATCCCAAAGGCTATGTGTATGTTGAAGATAGAATTCATATCCTCAAGAATTGAAATTGAATCGTTTTTTTTTTAAGTTTGAGTCAATTTGCTTAGCACCATCTCATATGCATAGCTTTTGACCTTTTCTACTTGTCTGAGTTTTTTTTTTCATTTTCCTGTTGTTTTAAAAGTACTTATAATGTACTGTGTGATTTTTTGTTTGTTTCTTTTGTATATTCTTCCCCCATTGTATAACCCCTGTTGTCACTGTATTTGATTCCATTATCCTGGATTTTTTTTTTTTTTCTGTAGGTCACAGTGCTTGAAATCTGGGCCTGGGCGCTGTCCCTGAGCTCTTCAGCTCAATGCTAGCGCTCTACCACTTGAGCCACTCTGCCACTTCCCGTTTTTCTGGTGATTAATTGTAGATAAGAGTCTCTTGGACTTTCATTCCCGGACTGGCTTTGAATTGCAATCCTCAGGTATCCGTTTCCTGAGTAGCTAGGATTACAGGCTTGAGACATTGGCACCCAGCAACGGTGCATTTTGTATATACATTTTTTTCTAATTTGGGAAAGGTAGGGAAATAACAAAATGCTGAAACAAGGATACAGGTTGACCCATTGTAACAATGACATGTACAAGACACTATGTGAAAAGCAACTTTACAACTTCTTGGTGCGGGGGAGGGAGGAGCTGGGAAGTGGGGAGAAAAGGAATGGTGGAGAAAAAACAACGGAAGGGGTAACAATGCTCAAGAAGAAATGTACTCAACCTTACTCATGTATCTGTAACCCCTCTGTACAGTATCTTTACAATTTAAAATATATATTAAAATTTAAAAAAGAAGTTTGAGTCAAGACATGGAGATGTTAGAAAATATAATCAAAAGACAAAATTGAAGCCAAGAGCCTGCAGCTCATGCCAATAATCCTAGCTAATCAGGAGGCTGAAATCTGAGGATCATGGTTTGAACCAGCCTGAGTAGAAAAGTCCTAGAGACTCTTATCTCTAATAAACTCCCTCCAAACACCAGAAGTGGCACTGTCGATAAAGTGGTAGAGCACTAGTCTTGAGCACAAATAAGCTCAGAGACACTGTCCAGATCCTGAGTTCAAGCCCCAGGACCAGCAAAAATTAAAATGAACAAATAAGTAAAGAAAAAATTGAAGTCCAGACAACCAAAAAGAAGTGTACATATGCATGTACATATGCATGTGTATATATAAATACATAAATATATACATATGTATCTGTCCATATAGGATATATATGTATACTAAGAAAAAAATTCTAACCAGGTTATTATAGTTTGCATTACTTTGTTTCAACTAAAAGGAGGCCTATGAAATATGCTAGAATTATATTATTCAACATCATAAAGTCTCAGTTATTTACTTTATGGCAATATAACCTTTAAAAAGTATTAATTATGGCGGGACACTGGTGGCTCATGCTTGTAATCCTACTTTCTGAGATCTGAGAATTGAGATTCAAAGCCAACCAGGGCAGGAAAGTCCAAGAGACTCTTATCTCCAATTAACCACCAGAAAAACAGAAGTGATGTTGTGGCTCAATTGGTAGAGTACTAACCTTGAGCTGAAGAGCTCAGGGATAATGCCCAGGCCCAGAATTCAAGCCCCATGGCCAACAACAACAAGAACAAAAGTACAGATTATAAAAAACTGTGTGGATGGATAGGTTGAAAGGAGAATTATTGAAGTACTGACATTGACCAAAATGCATTTTACTCCCAAACTTACATGTTGAGTTGAAAACTCTTTGTAAAACTAACTAAAGATAATGAAAACAAAGTAATTTGCTTTAGGGTTCACATTTTTTTTCTCAAGAGGCGAGTTCACTTTCATTCAGCATGCTTATTTATTTATTTATTTATTTTTGTAATTTTAGTGAGTTCTAAAATTGTGTCCTCTCAAAGCCATCATTTTCTTAAGGTGAATAGGGTAGAATCCTTTTCCAGATTGAATTTCTAGTGTATGAAATGGCTGATAAAATGCATCTTCATAAACCAACAATTTCCTTTCTTCTTCAGTGGATCATAATTAATTCATCCCAGATAATTATTTGTTTCTGTAGGAAAATCTTTATCAAGTGACGTTATGGTACACAAGTTACCTTGTATAGTTTATGCTCCATTCTTTTTGTTTTTAATGTGCCATTCTTTTAGCAGTATATTTCCTGTCATTATAAGAGTCTGTTTCTTACTGTACTGTTCACACTCTATTTCTATTATGGAATCATCCTCTGAAAAGATTCTTGAATTGTCCTGGTAAAAAATAAGTTCTAGAAACAAATATCAAACTGCTAAATGCAGTCATAACTATTAGGATTTGTCTGTTGCTGGCAGCTAGAGATTATTTATGTTTATATATGCTATAGGTAGAACTATGTTCAATATATTACAAACCTGAATTCATTCCAATATCTTTCCATATTCTCTAATATCACAAAAGTGATCTAGAAGTTGCATGTTTGTTTGTTTTCCTTCCACATTGAAAACTTCCTTCCAAGAGAATAAGAATATTTGTTAAAAATGACCTTTTATCCAACCTTGATCACCAACTGGTTCAAATATCTCAATGTAAGAAGTATCTTAATGTACGGCCAAAAACTATGAAACTTCCTTAAGTTACTATAGGAAAACCAGTAGACCTCATTGGTATGAGAAGTCACTTCTTGAATACAATTCCAGCAGTTCAGCAAATGGGAGTGAGGACTGACATCCCCCACAGGGGAAAGGATTTAGTAGGTTACTAGGCTGACAAGACAAGCTACAGAATGGGGGAAAATTCTTTGCCAGCTGCACATATGAAAAGAGAATATAGGAGGAGCTTCAATATCTAAAACCTCCAAAGGATAAATCCAAGTAATGGGAAAAGGGGCCAACAGACACTTCTCAAAAGAAGTAAAAATGGCTACATTGAAAAGTGCGCAATAACCCTGGGTAAAAAGAAAAATGCAAATCAAAACGACACGAAGAACAAAACCATAAGCAACAACAAATGCTGCCAAGGATGTGGACATGAAGAGCTGCGTTGTTGGTGAAACTGTACATTGTGCAAACGGAGGAAATCTCTACAAGTCCCCTCCCCCCCCAAAAAAAAGAGGGAAAAGAGAAAAAGGAAAAGGAAAGAAAGAAAAGAAAAAGAAACAGTAAAAAGAACTACCTAGTGACACAGGAATACGATTCCTGAACATTTATCTGAAGGAATATAAAACAGGATATAACAATGAAACCTACATACTGATGTTCATTGTGACAGTAGCAGAGTTATGGAAGCAAACAAGATGTCCCACAAATAACAATTGAGGTTAAGAATGTGGACGGTGCATATAATGGATGCATATAAAGAAAAATAAAATTATGTCATTACCAGCATAGCACCAGTAGTTCAGGCCTGTGATCCTAGCTATTCAGCTACTCAGGAAGTTGAGTGGAACTGGAAGTAGAGCTGGAAGTGGTCTTGATGAAGTAAGGAGGTCAGGTCTGGCCTGCGCTATATTGGCTACATGATAGATTGTAGGGTCTGGCATCTTCTCTTCATGCCACCCGCTCCCCACTGCCCCCCTAGATAATTGGCATGCCCAGAGCCCTAGAGCCCTAGAGGAGAGGCGTGCACTGGCTACTGAATCTGGCAGTCCAGTGCCCGGGACTGGGGATTTCTGTGGTCCTGCCCCCTTTGGGCACTATTTAGGCCCGGACCAGCATAGGCACCATTACTCCATGCCACGTGCCTCTGAGAGCCTGTCCCATGTCCTGTCTCCTGGCTCTTCTCCGTCATCATGGCATCCCAATTAAGCTCCAATGGAGAACTGAATTGGTTTGTTGGTATAATGTTTGTTCTTTATTTCTCTCTAACTTGTTTCCTAACCATGTCAAATGTATTTGGGGGCTGCAGGACTTTGTAACAACTGGCTGCCTTCAGCCTGCCAACTGTATAATAAAGACTCCACCAATATTCCGACTTTCAAAAATGTGGCTTCTGGAATCATTGTAACACAACACAGGAAGCTGGAAATACAGTTATGGCTCAAGTGGTAAAGCGCTGGACTAAAGCAAAAGAAGCTTAGGTGTAGAGCACATGGGCAGCAAAGATGGCGCTGGGAGAGAGTAGAGTGGGCAGAGCCCAATTGACCTTCCGATCAGTGCCTAACCAGCCCGTGAAGGCTTAAGTGCATGATAGGGTGTGACCTTGACAGTGATTGGTTCCTCTTCCTCACTTGCCATGCCACCAGCCCTTTTTTTCTACCTGCTGGATTTGGCTCCCCGCAGTGTCTGATTGTCTCCCACGCTGAGGGAGGCTGGGGAACGGGCAAGTGCCAGCACTTACCTTTCCTCGGACCCTGTCTGTCTTTTGTGGGACGGACAAAGACCCAACACTTAGGGACAGTGCCCAAGCCATCAGTTCAAGCTCCAGGAATGGCTCCATATACATACACACATATATACACAGATATATCATATGATATATATTTTCTATGCATTCTATATATGTATTCTATGTGTGTATATATATTATTCTAAATATTATTCTATATATGTCTTATATATTCTGGGATTTCTACTGTCTAGGCAAGTGAGAAAATAAATTCTTATTTTTTAAGCAACTCATACATGGAATATTGTTATGGGGATTTGAGCTGACTAACACAAGATGCTAGTTCCCGAAACTTGATTTATAGATTCAATAAAATCCAAATAATATTACACTATGTTTTCAATATTTTTTTGTTAAACTTATTTTTTATGAAAATACAATAGATATAGAATTATATTGAAATATATCTTGAGGGTAATGTAACATTTAGTGTTCTTACTTGATCTGAAAACTTTCTTTGGAGATTCTGCAATCAAGATAATATGGTATGGTATTGTGGTACTGACATAACTACACACACACACACACACACACACACACACACACACACACACACACACTCACACACACACACACTCACACATCAATGGTAGAGAAAAATAAAATCATTCATAATTATACCTCAAAAAAACATAATTTTTTTACTGACCAAGGAATGACAATTTTAAATGAAGACAGGGACATGTCCTTAGAAATGATGCTAACAATAGTTCTGTGGTACTCTATATGGCAAAATAATGTTTGTACATTTCACTATATACATAATTAATTCAAATTCTAAGGGAAATGTTAACCTGTAAACTTCCTACAAGCAGATCTAGGAAAACAAAAGCCTCTTCATACTATGGTAATTAAAACTTTTTAAATAAGATACCCTTATCCAAAAGATTAGTCATAAAACAAAAACATACAAAGTACATTTGATTAAACTAAAAAAATACTTTCCCAACATAAAGAAAACAAACAGGCCAGCAAAAGACGGGGAGGAAATAAATTTTCAATAACTGAATCTGATACAGATCTTACCTCCAAATTATACAAACTCCTATGACTACGTTACAAAATACAGCACCTCCACAAGCTATTTTGGCAAACTACAAAAACATATTCTAGAAAAATGAATTAATAAATGGTCATTAAATCATTTTACTAAGCCACTTTAAAGATGCTGCTCCAGCTGGGAGCTGTTGGGTCACGCCTGTAATTCTAGCTACTCAGGAAGCTGAGATCTGAGGATCAAGGTTCAAAGCTAGCCATAAGGAAAGTCCATGAGACTCTTATCTCCAATAAACCACCAGAAAACCAGAATTGGTGCTGTGGCTCATGTGGTAAGAATGCAAGCCTTGAGCTGAAGAGCGCAGGGACAGTGCCCAGGCCCAGAGTTCAAGCCCCACGAATGACAGGGGAAAGAAAAATAAAAAAGATGCTGCCTGTCCTTATTTGTTAAGGAAATGCAAAAAAGAAGCCATGCTAAAATACTGTTGGGCTCCTTTTAGATAAACTAATTCACAGGCCCTAACACCACCAATGTGCTCCAGGACAGAGCATCTCAGTGTTTCCTATGTTGACAGTGACCAAGTAATACCTTGCAAATATATTCTTCCCCCAAGTAACATCCTCAACTAAATGATGTGTAAAGATATTATCAAGAGCATATATATTAAATTTCTAAACGAAGGTAAAGGATTCCTAATTCAATGTGAGATGTAAGAAGCAACTCTGAAGAGTTCTAAACAAACAGGGAACACAGCTGGACAACAAAGAATACAGACAATGTTAAGGATTAAACTCGATCTTGAAAAACTTGGTACATTATGTGATTTGTAAGGTACATTAAAAAAAAAGAACAAATATATGTGTAATAAAATAAATTAGCAAACATGTAGAGTAAAAAAATAAAAGTCTAACTGATTAAAACTTGAACTTAACAGACATGACAGAGCTTTGAGTTTCTACTGTGTTTGATTTTGGATAATTTGTGTGGCTTTACCTTCCAGCTCTTATTGTTTTCTTCACTGAAATCCTTGTGATAATTACATCTTCAATATCTTTCCTTTTCCATATTTTGTTACCAAATCTAGAAGTTTGATTACACCAATTTTTATATATCTTATAGTACTAGTTATTTTTTTCCCTGAAATGAAACTACTGTTTTCATCTCTTCATCTGCTTAATTATTAGGGACTCAAATTCAGGGAAGATTTAAATCAATTGACCTGTCTCCTTATCCTGGGTTCTTCTTGTTTTGTTGCACCATTCATTTGATACTCAATGAACATTAACAATTTATACTGAAATTTTGAATGCTTCTTATTTTACGCAGACTTTTTTCTGGGATTGTGCATTATATATAATAAAATATATAATGTAAAATATATATTTAGTATTGTATATTATACAATATTTAATTATGTGTTTATTTAGTTATGTATTATATTATATTATAATTAATATAAAATATATGATGTAATATGATATAGACATATAATTAATTATATAAACTATATTAAAAATTATATATTTTATATCGCATATTGTGTATATTTTATACGTATGAACATGAGTATTATATGTATATATGTATTCTTTTCTTATATTTAATAGCTGTTCAAATGAGTGGCCATTGAACAAAGCAGCTTATGGATATTATGCATCTTGATCAATGGCACCCTTTCAACATTCTTAGCTATCCCTCTCCCGCTCACCCCTTTCTCAGTCTTGTTAACTTTTTAGGATATGCATGGAATGATTGATTGCGTCTCCCTCTCTTCTCCTCTTCCATATCCCACTTTCCACCTTTTTTTAAAAAAGTAAGTTTTTATTGTGAGAATTCTGTACAGAAGAGGGGTTACAGTTACATGAGCAAGGTAATGACTATATTCCTTATCAAGCATTGTTGTCTCCTCCTTTGTTTATCCCTTACCATCCATGCCCTCCCATCTCCACAACTACACTTCCCATCCCCCACATCCCCCCAAGTTTGTTTTTCAACATAGAGTCTTACAGAATTTTTTTTTGGGGGTCCGGTCGTGGGGCCTGCACTCTGGGCCTGGGCACTGTCCCTAAGCTCTTCAGCTCAAGGGTAGCACACTACCACTTGAGCCACAGCGCCACTTCCAGCTTTTTTCTTTTTTCTTATGTGGTGCTGAAGAATCGAACCCAGGGCCTCATGCATACAAGGCAAGCGCTTTACCACTGAGCTACCTTCCCAGCCCTCGACATAGAGTCTTGTACATCTGATTGTTGCAATGGGTCAACTTGTATTCCTGTTTAAATAATTTTTTTCCGTTCCCCTCCCCAAATTATACCAATATCAAATACAGTGAAAACAGGGGTAATATTGTTGGGGAGGGACATACAAAGCAACAAAAAAATAATGTGGTATCTTATTAATACGTTAGAAACAATAGCAATAAAAAAAAAGCATGTGTGTCCTTATCTTGGGGTTTATTTCACTTAACGTCATCTTATCTGATCTTTTCTGCTTGTCTCAGACATATACTAGTTATTACAGATAAGGGAAACCATGGAACCTATGTTTCTTTGGGCCTGGCTTACTTCACTTAATATAATTTTTTCTAAATCTTTCCATTTCCTAACAAATGGGGCAATGTCATTCTTTCTGATGGAGGTATAGAATTCCATAATGTATATATACCACATTTTCTTGATCCATTCATCTACTGAGGGACATCTGGGTTGGTTCTATATCTTAGCTATGGTAAATAATGCTGCTATAAACATAGTCATGCTGGTAGCTTTAGTGTAGTCTTATTTGTAAACATTTGGGTAAATGCCCAAAAGTGGGATTGCTGGGTCATAGGGGAGCTCTATGTGGAGTCTTTTGAGGAATCTCCATACTGCTTTCCAAAGTGGTTGAACAAGTTTACACTCCCACCAGCAATTCAGTAGGGTTCCCTTCTGTCCACATCCATTTCAGCATCTGTTGTTATTAGAGTTCTTGATTTTTGCCATTCTAACTGGGGTGAGGTGGTATCTCAATGTTGTTCTGATTTGCATTTCTTTTATGGCTAGAGAGGTTGAGCATTTCTTCATGTGTCTATTGGCCATTCTTATTTCCTCTTCAGAGAATTTCTCTTTAGTCTTTAGTCCTCTTATTTATTGGGCAGTTGTTTGAGGATTTGTTGTTGGGGGATTTAATTTTTGGAATTCCAAGTATATTTTAGATATGAGGCAGTTATCCATTGTATGGCTAGTGAAGATCTCCCAATCCATGGGCTTTCTATTGATCTTGCTAGCTATGTCCTTTGCCATGCAGAAGCTCTGCAGCTTCATGCAATCCCATTTGTCCAACCTTTCTTTGATTTGTTTTGTTTCTGGGTCTCTATTAAGAAAATTTTGGCTTGTGCTAAGGAGACCTAGGGTTTCTCCTATTCTGTCCTTCAATGTTTTCAGGGTGTCTGCTTTGTCTCTGAGGTCTTTGATCCATTTGGAGTTGATTCTGGTGCAGGGTGATATATAAGGATCTAGCTTTAGTTTTCTACAAGTTGATTACCAATTTTGCCAGCACCAAAGAAGTGAAGGACCTCTATGATGAAAACTTTAAAAACATGAAAAAAAAAATCAAAATAGAACTTAGAAAGTGGAAAAACCTCCCATGCTCCTGGATTGGAAGGATCAACATCGTGAAAATGGCAATACTTCCCAATGCTATCTACAAATTCAAAATGTGATACCTATCAATATTCCAAACTCATTCCTCAAGGAAATAGAAGATGCAATCCAAAAATTCATATGGAACAATAAAAGACCCCAAATAGCAAAAATAGAAAGAACAGTGCTGGAGGAATATCAATACCAAATTTTAAACTCTACTACAAAGCTGTATTAATCACAAGAGCTTGGTCCTAGCACAAGAAGAGAAGTCAGGGCCAATGAAATAGAATTGAAAATCCACTTTCCTCTTGACCCCATTATACCCCTTTCAAACACCTGCTTTCTGGTGTTTTATTTTATTTTTCTTTTTTTATATTGTGAAAATACTATACAGAGGGGTTACAATTACATGGGCAAGATAATATGTCTGAGTCAAGCAGAAAAGACCAGATAAGTTGATGTTAGGGAAATGAACCCGAAGATATGTATTCAAATGTTTTTTTTTCTTTCATGCGATTGTTTCTAACACATTTATAAGATTTTTCTTTGTTGCTTGTATGACTCTCCCCCACAGTATTATCCCTGCTTTCACTGTATTCGATGTCGGTATAATTTGTGGAGAGGAAGGGGAAAAACAAATCATTTATTTTATTTTTTTCTATAGAATTACACTGTTTGAGGGTTTTTTGTTTTTGTTTTTTTTTGTTTTGTTGTCAGTGATGGGACTTAAACTCTGGACTTGGGCACTGTCGCTGTGCTTTTCAGCTTTAGGTAAGCGCTATACCGCCTGACTCACAGCACCACTTCTGGTTTTCTAGTGGTTTATTGGAGGTAAGAGTCTCTCGGACTTTCTCTCCCAGGCTAGCTTTGAACCATGATCCATAGATCTCAGTCTCCTGAGTAGCTAGGATTACAGGTGTGAGCCATTGGTGCCTGGCTCATGTTTGAGTTCTGGAACCAACTATATTTGAGTTAAGATATTTGTATACATTTACAAGTATTTACTTACACATTTATAAGATAAATCTGACTTTCACAGAAAAGGGAAAAAAAATTTTGGCTCTTTAGGCTCAACTAAGTTCACTTCACATATTTTTATCCAAGTCCTTCCATTTCATTACAAATGATGTAACAGCATTCTCTCTAATGGATGAGCAGAATTCCATTGTGCATTTATAAAACTTTTTCATGACCCATTTGTCCATTGAGGAGACAAATGTGAGCTGATTCCATACATTGGCTATAGTGCTGCAGTAAGCATGGTTGGTAATACATATCATGTGGGATTGAAATGGTAGTCTTTGGGTTTTTGCTATGACTTACTGAGTCAAAGTATTCCTGCCTGATGAATAACTTGTCAGTCATAATCTGTTTTCCAGTCTAACAAGTCAGAATATTGGTACTCTCAGCCTTGTAATCCAGAGAAGCAGTTTCCTTTACATTTCAGGTTATTTTCTCCCACACATAAGGAATAATGGAGGGGCAGCCAATGAAAAGTAAGGACACAGTGGGCGCTGGTGGCTCACACATCCTTTCTATTCAGAGGATCTCAGCTCAAAGCCAGCTCAGGCAGGAAAGTCTGTGAAAATCTTATCTCCAGTTAGTCATCGGTTTTCTGGTGAAAAGTGGTAAAGAGTTAACCTTGAGCACAAAAGCCCAGGGACAGCACCCAGACTCTCAGTTCAAGCCTCCTGGCAAACAAAAATTAATAAATAAGTGAAAAAAAGAAATAATAAATAAATAAAACCCAAAGCAAACTAAGGACGCCTCCTTCTGCATCTCTCCACCACTCATTCTCTCTCTTGTGATACTGATTTTTAAAACACCAGCTACCAGAGTTTTCCTGTACTTAACAATCTAGCACTGGCTCTTAAGCTGGCTGTTTCTATTTAAATATGTCCCCTTGCAGGATATGTACTAAATTTACAGATTTACTAAAAACAGTTTTCAATCATACCTGTTGCCTGTCTCTCAAGAGGCAGACTATTACTGCCAGAGGAGAAATGGGGGAAAAATCACGTTTTTTACTTATACCATAAAGTGATTAAGTATAACAGCAACAAAACAATCAGTATTGAAGATGGGCATACGGAGTTCCTATCTGCACATTTCTTTCGTGAATGGATCTATTTTCCTAGTAAAGTTAAACAATACCCGTCACTAAAAGAACACATACATTAAAAAAAATCATCATTATATATTACTTTGAGGGACTCCAAAACACATAATCTTTGTTCCTAGAGTACAGTCAACAAATAGCTCTCAAAATTGCAATGATCATGATTAGTGATTATTCTTTCTGCGCTCAAAATCCTTTGGTGGCCCTTCAGTGTGCATTTGTCAAAGGACAAATACCAAATTGTACACTCAAGCTGCTGGTTAGCTCTCTGGGACTAATTCACATATTTCATTTACAAACAAAAGACCTTGAAAATACGGCATTGTGTTATGAATGTCATGTCTAAAAAGATTATTTTTTGTCTCTGGCTCAATAGCTTTTAAATTCTTTAATGTGCAATGATCACATCCAAAACATAAAAAAAAACTTAGTATTTGGTTCCTATATTGACTCATGATCATTAGAATCAGAACACAGAGATATAATTTTCATGTACCTGTCCCTTATTGACATTCTAGTAGCATTTTATTTCATTTTTGTATATATAAAATATTTTAGGATATTGATCTTTCATATTTAATCTTCCTACAGGGGGTTATGCCTTCTGCAAATACTCAAGTTTCTCAGTTCTACATTGACATTCAGTCCTCACACTTACTGTCCAGTTAAAGTATGGGTAACTTTCCCATTAAACTGGCTTTTCCTGATGTATTAATGCTTCATAGAAATTTATTTTATGAAATTTTTAGTTTCATATGTGAACTTGGAGTCATCTGCTTTTCAACATTATGACAGAAGTTGACTAAAATCCTGTAAGGGTAAACTTCTTTATATCTTTTTATTTTGAAAGTGTCTCCTATGCAAAATGTCTGATTTAAACATTGACATGTGAAGTATACAAGATGACATTGGACTTCTGTAGTACCACAAGTAAAAGGATTCACAAAAAGCAAAGTGACTGGATAGATCTTAGAATAAACAGAGAAGAGACAGCTCAACCTAAACACAAGTAAGTCAGACAGTATTAGATTATAACCCAAAGCAATGCAAGCACATATGCATATACTAATTAAATAAAATCTGAAATACTTTTGTATATTATTCCTCAAGGTGTTGGAGAATGAGGCAAATTCTTTCATGATTTGCTCTGCATTAGGATCAGATATCTAATAGCACAGTTAGGAGAGTTGCTTGGAGTGGAAAACAGCTTTCAAAGTTGTCATCATCAGTCATAAGCATTGTTGAAGTCACATGCCAGCACCATGACATGATGCATTGACAATGGACTCCATCTTGTGTTCTTTCCCTTCATAGCCTAGCACTGCACTCTGATATATCTGTGCAGTCTATATAGAAATCAGAAATATGCTAAATGAGGTATTTTTGACAAAGCATCTGATGTTTGCATATTAACATTATGAAAGCAAGTTCTCTAAGTAAAGGAGCCCAATCCCATGAAGACAAAGACAAATGCAGTGTATTCTTTAGGCAGGAATGTCCTCAGAGAGAAGTTGCATACTTTCTTGGACAGAAAGGATATGGGAAGATAGAGTGCAACGTGCAATGTGCATGGCTTAATGAATAAAATCCACATCTTGGCCTATGACATGTGACAGATGCATTATGGTAATTTCAGTGGTCACTTTAGAGGAAACTGAATGTGGGGTGTAGAAGAGTTTTCTGTACTTCCATTACACCTTTCATGTAAGACAAAAACTGTTATGAAATAGGTCATGTTTCAAAGTCACTTTGGGATTATTTTCTGGGCTGTTATGTGTTGGACATGTACAATTTAATACAATTTGAGAATGCAGTTTACAGCAACAATAAGACAAAAGGATATTTTAAGGTAACTTTCTACTCATTAAAGAAAATAAGTCAATAGCTCAAATTTTCCTACAACCAATCCGGAATGTTATGTTATGTTTAGTGAATCCTGTCTAACTTTCATGGAAATAATTCTATTTCTCAACATTTCTTTAATAGAATAAAATAATGCAGTGATATTGCCTGGAAGATAATTTTATGCAATCAATATAAATTGATATCTAAATCTAATAGAAATAACTAAAGAAAAAATGTGCAGGTTGTTAGCTTATATAACAGATGGATTTTTTTCTTATAAAAATCAAACATTTAAAAATATAAAAAAAGAATAAATATTAAACATGTGTAATAATCAATGTGGGTCTTTTTCATAAAATGTAATGTTTAAATTTCAAATATGAGAATCTAAGGCAATCTGTCAGATTAATTTATTAAAGGGGAAAATCAACAATCCAATAGGTGCATGAATGTATTTAGAAATGTATCACTTTTATTTATGAGTACAAATAGTAAGGAACTAAGGAAAAAATACTGATTCTGATACAAATGTCTTAAAACAATTTTTATAACACAATAATAACACATTAAACATTTTTTTGTAATCAATAAAAACCAAGATTTATTGCCTTGTTATTGTTTTTGTTTTCTTGTCTTTTTGTCTTGTCTGTGGGAGATAGAGAGGGACACAGAAATTTGGGTCAAAGGGTGGACAAATGCAGCAGTGGTACTCACTATGTGGAAAATGAACTATACAATTTATGAATGGGGAAAGGCGGGAAAAACACAGACAAAGAGAGAAGGGATGATATTTAAAAAAATAAATGCACTCTTTATCTGATTTATGTAACTCTAACCCCCTCTGTACATCACTTTTATAATAACAAAATTGTGTGAAAGGAAACAAATTCCTATTATTTCTATAATATATTTTGTTCAATATCGAGTTGGAATTTAATCAATAATGAAAACCTAAAGAGACATTTTTATCTTTGGATTACTTTAATATTTTCCCCTGCCAAGTGAAGCTCTGTTGGATATATTTGTTCATCACTAGTCAGACATGCATGTGTTGGTCCCATGTGCTTTCTCCAGTTTCTCTCTGCATTTCCTTTTAAATCTAATACATTAAGAGTTATTTATCTACCTATCACTGAAATTAGAACCATGACATCTATCTGTCACCTCTTCAACTAGCCAGCAAGCTCAAAATTCTCATTTTACTTTAGGAAAACTTGACCTTCTACATTAGCTAAATCATTTGTACCAGTCTCCTAACAAACTGCTGGCTCACAGAGTTAGTTGTGTTGAATATTAATTCTTATTTTTCATTTGATGCTTTTACTGCTTTTCTCCCATAACCTCTGTCCAGACATCCAGGACAATTAACATTAGTTACCTTTCAAAATAGATACATTTACTGTATGCATCTACATTTCTTTTATTTTTTACTGATTCTAAAACTCAAATTATGTATGCTGATGATTTTCATGAGGAGCCAGTTTAGAACTCAAGTCATATTATGTGACTAGACTGATACTGAAATCTGCTCCTTCCCCTCTCATTTCAACATTCCAAATGAAAATGAATCTGTATTTCCTGTTTCTCAGCCCAGAATCCTTGAAGTCATGTACAACATTCTCTAACACTTCATAGGTCACATATGAGAAACTTCTATTGTGTTTCCTTAGAACGTGGAGCTAGGATAAGAATTTCAAAATGTAAGGATATTGTCAGTCTTTTACTAATAATTCTGGAATTTTTTTTGCACCAAGGCAAAGTTAGAATCAACACACACACACACACACACACACACACACACACACACACACACACAAATTGAATTTCTGTTGTTGCTGTAATGTTACTAAACAGTAAATAAAAATAATATGAATGAATTTTCTTGTATTTCTGGCAGTCAGATGGTATTAAATAGCTTTAAGGGAAACTTCTTCCTTGAATTTTCCAGCTGTCTGTGTACCTGCAGGCCTGTCTTCTTCATATTTGGCATTTGGCTTCTCTGCTCATCTTCTGGAAGCATCCCTTCAGCCTCTGGCTCTTCTATCACATCTATTTTTTTTTTTCTGAATGTGACTGACTGGCTTCACTGTTTTAGGGTCCTGTGTGATTACAGCGAGATTGTCTGTGTAATCCGAAATAATCCCTCCACATCAGGGGTCTTAATTTAATCACATCTGCATAATCTCCTTTGTCACTTAAATAGTTACATCCACAAGTCTGAAGATTAGAGCCTGGACAATTTTGAGAGCCATTATTTTGTCTATGACACCAGACAGGATCTGGGTCTCCTTTGTTCTCATCCTCCCCCACAGCCTCCTGCTTGTTCCTTTTGCTCCTCCAGACAACAACTAAACCCTTCAATGGTTCGAGGAAATCAATGTATCTAAGCTAGCACCAGCCAAAACATGCAATTACATTCTAGCAGGACCATTTTCTGTCATGGTGTAATTTTAATTCTGAGCTAGGATTTAACCTTTGAATTTAAAGTTCTACATGTAATAATTTCATGCAGCTCTCTCTCTCTCTCTCTCTCTCTCTTTCATACACACACACACACACACACACACACACACACACACACACACACACCTTTGTTAAGTATGAATAAGTAAAACCATTTTGCTAAGGGGCAGGAGGTTGTAATTTCCATATGGCTCCTTATAGTCTTCCATTCCATATTGTTCCTGTTATGGAATGGAGCTCTAAGGGAGACACAATTTCTCCAGGGACATTTCTGCTTCTTTCCTCAATTATAGCTTTTGCACCAGAAAATGTTCATGCTCTTCTTTATTTTAATTTCTAATTATTTTAATTATCTATTTTTAATTTGAATCACCAGGCACCAAGATTGAAAGCAGAGTAATAAAAACAGAAATTATAAAATTAAATATAAGACTAAATATGTGGGCTAAATAGTATGTTTTTTTTAAAAATGGGTGTAGAAATTTATAACAGGTGAATAATTTAGTTACCAAAATTTTTAATATAGTAATTTTATTCATGCTTTCATTTGAGGTAATCTGATTTTGAATATGTGGACACATGAAAAATATGAGAAATTGACAGACATATAAATAATATCCCACTTCCTTTTTTATATTTTGTCAGTCATTGGACTTAAACTCATGTCTTGGCACTATCGCTTAGCTCCTTTTGCTCAAGACTAGCGCTCTACTACTCTAAGCCAACATTCTGCTTCTGATTTTCTGGTGGTTAGTAGGACATAAGAATCTCACAAACTTTCCTGCCAAGGCTCTCTTTGAACCATGATCCTCAGGTCTCAGACTCCTGAGTAGCTAGGATTATAGGCATAAGCCTCGGGCACCTGGCTTCTTTTAAGTTACACAGAACATCATTCTTCAGTTCCTAAGGATACAGTTTAATTAAGCATTTAATTAGATATTGTTTCCTAGTGAGAAAAATGAAAGGCTCTGAGATATATATTAAGATATTAATTATTAAAAATAACTTTACTATTTGTGAATATATGCTATAGATAGATTATATTATGGTGTCTGTATAGATTTATGAGATTTTTTATTTATAGAAACTCCACTTGGATTTTTGGTAAAATATATTAAACTCAATTTTTAAATAATCTTAATTCTTCATTGAATACTTATTTCTATTTACAAAGTTAAGTACTTGAAAACCTACTGGCTCAATTGTAGGTTTAAATACTTCATGTGAAATTAAACATTTACATTCTGTAGTTAAATTTTTCTGCTTTATTTATAGGACAAAAACATTTCTTTGAGTCATTTCCAAGCTTATCAAACTCTTCCATATGTATCTACTTATAGTAGCAATCAAAACTTTCATAAGCATTTTTGAATTTATAAAAGTGACATACTTATCTCTCACCTAGATCACATTCCAATTAAATTCTAGTAAACTAAAAGAGATATAAGGAATTTTAAAAACGCTTTATGAGTAATTGAAGCAATGGGAAACTATTTCTGGTTGGAGAAAATAAGGAAATAGTGAATACAAAGATCAGTATACAAAGTATAATTGTGATGTGAAAGAAAATGACAAAACTCCTCCGTTGAGCAGTCAGAGATTAAAAGAAGAGTACGGGACATCTGCCGTACTAGCTCCTAGGGTATCTTTAGTATACAAAATGAAGTACAATATATTTTGTAGAAAGTAGGTGTTTTTTTAAGTGCATCCTGCAACTTGATAATATTCATGTATGAACAATCTTAAAAACTCATAGGCTGTTTCATTTCATGTAACAGCGCAGCAAACTTGTAATCACTATTACATGCAAGAATTTGGAAGCTTTTTGTGGATGCTGATAATATAGACTGCCCTATATTTAATGTCACTTACCTATCTTTAGATATTTGTTATTTATTTTATTTGAAAAATGAATTATGTTTATTTATGGTAATTTTTTTCCTTTTTTTGTCAGTTATGGGGCTTGAACTCGGGGCCTGGGCACTGCTCCTCAACTCTTCAGCTTAAAACTAGCGCTCTACCACTTGAAGCTCAGCACCAGTTCCGGTTTTCTGGTAGTTAATTGGCCACCAGAGTCTCATGGACTTTTCTGCCTGGGCTAGCTTGAACTGTGATCCTCAGATCTAGGCCTCTTGAGTAGCTAGGATTACAGGTATGATCTACCGGCACCTGCCCTTTTTAAACGGATAGTGGGGAGGGTCTTAAATTTATTTTATTTTGTATTCAAGAATGTAAAGTTATTTATACATTGAAATTTCAGATTTGGGGGGAACAGCACTGAAATTTGTCTTAGGACTTCATACTTGCCAGGCAATTTCTCCAGTGCCTGATCTACTTCTCTATCACTTTTGCTCTGATTATTTATTTATTTATTTTTAATTTATTTTCTTGTAAAGATGCTGTACAGAGAGGTTACTGTTATATCAGTAATGTAATGAGTTCATTTCTTGTTCAACATTGTTACCCCAATCTTTGCTTTTCTCCTACTATCCCTTCCCTCCTCTACCTCCCCTATTCCCCTACTCTTCCCCCCAAATTTGTAAGGTTCATTTCCAACATAGTGTCTTGTGAGTCTCATTGTTGTAATGGGTAATCCTGTGTCCTTGTTTCAGCATTTTGTTATTCCCCTTCTCCTCCCCAAATTAAATAAAGGTATATACAAGATACAGGGCTCCAAAATCAAATACAGTGACAAAGGGATATAGCATAGGAGGAAGAACATACAAAAGAAACAAAAGAAAAATCACATAATAAATTAAAACCAACAACAAAGAAAAATCTCTTGTGTCCATTTCACTTAGCATCATCTTATATGGTCATATGTACGTATCTTCTGACCTTTTCTGCTCATCTGATAATATTATCCTAGTCATACATTAATTATTGCAAATAAAGGAAACCATGGGAAAATATGACCTATATTTCTTTGGGTCTGGCTTAGTTCACTTAATATTTTTTCCAAGTCTTTCCATTCCTAACAAATGGGGCAATATCATTTTTTTCTAATGGAAGCATAGAATTCCATAGTGTGTGTGTATGTGTGTGTGTGTGTCACATTTTCTTTAAACCACTATCTCAGCCTCTTGAGTAGCTAAAATTATAGGTGTGAGCCACCAGCATCTGGCTTCTTTTTCTTTTTTTTTTTTTAATCATAAAATGTGGGATGAAAAATTGTAACTATGGACTCTTGGTCCACATCAGGGTGAAAGAACTTTTCTACTGAAGAATCTTCTAGCAGTCTTTCAGTTTGAAACTTTATATGTAAGATTTTTAGCTACTTGGAGTTCTTTTATGGAGTAAGATAAGACCCAGTTCATGTGCATATATCTATTGGTTTCAATATTTATTGACAACACTATTTTTTTCTGCAATATGTGTTATTGGTACTTGTTTCAAATATTAGTTGGACATAAATTTGTGAATTTATATCCAGGTTTAACTTCTCCAGTATGTCTATCATTATGTCATTAATGCTATATTGATTACTGAATATCAATATTTACTGAATAAGTATAGTGTTTCATGTCTTTATAGTTGTTTCTTTTTCTTTCTTTTGCTACCTCTCAAGATCACTTTGTCTATTGGAGTTATTTTGTGGTTTTGTATGAATTTTTAGAAATTTCTTTTTTTTTCTTTCTTATCTATTTCTTTCTAGTTTTCTTTCTTAGAACTTTAGTAAGGCTTAGATTCATCCATATATGTATTTTAGCAATATAAATTCTTAGAATCATATGCATATTATGTATTTCCCTTTGTTTATGTCATCAATATTTTTCCTCAATGTTTCCTTTTTTTCCAAATACAAAGGTTTCATCTCCTTGGTTAAATATCACTGAAAAGAGTTCATTTTGATGAACTTCTTGTGAGTGAGACTGATTTCTTAGTTTCTTTTTCAGATACTTCATTGGCAACATGAGGAAAAATACTGATTAGAATGTCTTGGATTTGTACTTTAGTGCTTCATTGATTTATCCAGCAGTACTCTACTGGACTCCTTCACCTTTTCTCAATATTAGTTTTTTCTTTAATATTAAAATACTTATTCCCTGTTACTGAAATTTGAATTTAGAGCCTTACATTTAGTCCCGCTTGCTTAATCAGCTGATGGTCTAACATGTGAGTCAGGCCTTCCCTGGTTAATTTGAATATGGAGTCCCATGAATTTTTTGTCTGGGTTGGCTTTGATCTATGATCCTCTACATCTTATCCAGCTAAGAATATAGGATTACAGATATGAGCCACATCGTTCTCTTTTTTTTTTTTTTTTTTGGTGTTTTTGTTGGTTTGTTTTGGTTTTTTGTTTGGGGTTTATTTATTTACAAATCTACTTTTTTAAATGATGAGATTAAGCCCTTATATCTTTTGTTTCTAAAGTGTGCTCTCCTGAATGATGATTAAGTTTAAAATGTCTGGTTTTAAATGTCTTTTATTTAGTTTTTTTATCTTATTCCTCCAGCTCTAACATCCAAAAGTTGTTGAGCAAAACTAGTGAGGTGCTAGTGAGCAAAACTAGAAGTGGTGCTATGGCTCAAGTGGTAGAGCACTCACCTTGAGCTGAAGAGCTCAGGGAAAGGGAAAGCGCTCAGGCCCAGAGTTCAAGCCCCACTAGTGAGGGACAGGATTCTTAATTTTTCATAATTTTACAGGAAAATCGTCGTCTTCACTGTTCAGTATGTTGTTAAGTAAGACATTATAATACAAGGCTTTAGTTTGTTGAGTCATATTCCTTCTTTACCAAAAATTGTATTCAGAGTTTTGAATGAAAGGATATTGAATTTTCTCAAATTTTTGCTCTGTATCAATTCCAATGGTCATATGAATTTAGTTTTTAACTTTGTTAACCTGACAGATCACCTATATTGATCTGAATAAATTTAATGATCCTTGCAACTCAAAGACAATTCCTATTTAACCATGGTGTTTAATAATTTAATTATTTTTTTATTTTGAAAATACTGTACAGAGGGGTTACAATTACATGGGCAAGATAATGAGTACATTTCTTATCAAGCATTGTAGCCTCCTCCTTTGTTTCCCCTTCCCATCCCATCCACCTCTCCACTCACCCAACCCTCCCCCCCCCACTACCCTTCCCCCCCCCCCCCACGGCCCCTCAGTAGATGAATGGATCAAGACAATGTGGTATATATACACAATGGAATTCTATGCCTCCATCAGAAATAATGACATTGCCCCATTTGTTAGGAAATGGAAAGACTTGGAAAAAATTATATTAAGTGAAGTAAGCCAGGCCCAAAGAAACATAGGTCCCATGGTTTCCCTTATTTGCAATAACTAGTATATGTCTGAGTCAAGCAGAAAAGGTCAGTTAATTTGATGTTAGGGAAATGAACCCTAAGATATGTATTCAAATGTTTTTTTTTCTTTCATGCAATTGTTTCTAACACATTTATAAGATTATTTCTTTGTTGCTTTGTATGTCCCTCACCCACGGTATAACCCTGCTTTCACTGTAATTTAATTATTTTTATAGTCTTCTATAATCTTCATATTTGTAAGGATATTGACAGGCAATACTATTTTGGGGTAATATCTTTGTCTAACTTTGGTTAAGGATAAATCTGATCTCTTAGACTGAAAGTGCCCCTTATATTTCAGTTATTTGCAAGAAATTATGAAATTCTCTTGTGAAGCCATCTGCTTCTAGACTTTCCTTGATGAGATTTTAAATTCCATTTACTATATGTTTTACTCTATTTACTATTCTGTTTTATTTTATTTTGCCAGGACAGGAGCATGTACTAAGAGGACTCCATAATCACTTGGCTTTCTTGTTTATGGTTGGCTCTCTACCTCTTCAGCCTGGCTTCAACCTAGATTTTTCTGCTTAATTGGAGATAAAGTCACATGGACTTTTTGGCCTAGACTGGTTTAAAAATTTGATCCTCCAGATCTCAGTCTCCTATATAGTTAGGATTACAGGACTATTCTTCTGTCACTCAGTGATGTTTTTAAATTTTATTATCTTTCTTATATTGGTCTTTTTGATTCTGCCATAGTAGATTATATGGATATTTGTATTTCCTCTAGGATATCCAATTCATTGTGTTATATACTTCTATGGTATTTTTATCTGACCTTTTTCATATCTGTGTTGTTAGTGGTTATAATATTTTCCTTTTGTTTCTAGACTTATTTATTTCAACTATTTATCATTTTCTTACTTATCTTTCAATAAAAACCAGATCTTAGTGCTGTTGATATTTTTTTATTGTCCTCTATTCTTTTTTACATTTCTTTCTTCTCTTAGCTTTACTAGTTTCTTTTTTCTTCTGCTTTGGTGTTTAATTTGTTCTTTATTTAATTTCCTTGAAACGTACAGCTACAAATTTGACACCTTTCTTTTTTTGTTAAAGGCATTCAATACTACAAATTTCCTACTATGAATTGCACTTGCTGCATCACATAAATTTTGGTAAGTTTCCATTTTAATTTACACAACACAGTTTTTAATTTCTTTGGTTTAGTCCAAAACATTATTGGGGCAGATAATTTCAATTTCCATGTATTTGTGAGTTTTCCAAAATTCATACTCATTGAATTGTGGTTTCATTCCATCAAAGTCAGAAAAAGATACTGGAAAGACTTCAAATGTCTTAAGATTCTTAAGCTTGTTTTTCTGGTATAGTATATTTTCTTTCCAAGGTGATACTCCAACAAGATGCTAAATATTAGCAAACGGCAATTATGTTTCTGGTCAGTGGAATGTTCTTGATGTACCTAGTATGTCTATTTATTCTATAGTGTTATTCCCTGTCTACTGCCCTTTTTTTTTTTTTTTTTGTCGGCTTGGACTCTGGGCATGGGTGCTGTCCTGAAGCTTGTCAGCTCAAGGCTAGCACTCTACAACTTGATCCACAACACCACTTCTGGTTTTCTGATGATTAATTGGAGATAAGAGTCTCTTGGCCTTTCCTGCCTGGCCTGACTTTGAACCTCGATCTTCAGATCTCAGCTTCCTGAGTAGCTAGGATTACAGGCATGAGCCACCGTTGCCTGGCTGTCCACTGCCTTTTTAATGAAGACCATAGTTTGAAAATATCCTTGGCAAAAAGTTAGTAAGAGGACATCTCAATAAGTAAGCCATGCATGTTAGAATGTGTCTAGTTACTCAGAAGTTTGAAGTACATCACACCAGTCAACCTTGGGGATGATTTATCTAGAAATGAACCTAAACCAAAGAGGGTGGAGGGATTACTCAAAAATAAGCTAAAAGAATGAGGTAATTTTAGTTTGAAGTAGTCACAAAATGAATGTGGTAGAATGATGTAGAGGACATTGGCAGAGACTTTTTAGACTCAATGCTTAAAAATATCTTTCTGACCAGAGGATATTTAGATGAAAAGAAACAGTACCTAAAAGGTCTTCCTGATCATCATTCACAGAGGTGTTTGGAGACCTCAAGTTTACAAAGGATGACAGAGAGTCTAGAAACATTATAAGCCTAAGGCCTAGGAGTGGTGATGGATTTTTGTAGAGGGCTAAGTTTAGAAAGGCAAACCCTACTGAACATTCCCACGGAAAAGAGTATGATGATAATTGAGAAAAGCTTCATAAATAAGAATTTAAGAAGAATAGTGAACTGCTTACCAAAGGGGTGGGGGGGGGTGAGGAGGAAGAAACTATGGCAACTGAGGAGGTCCAGGACAGGGCTCCTCCATCCTACACTATTGACCTTCACAGAATCGTTTTCTGAGGGTGCATCTCACCATGTTGGGAAGTCCAGCAGACTCTTTGCCAGAGTTAACCAGAAGCTAGGAGCACATTGGCATGCACACTAAATTATCAAAGAACAAAGTCCAGCTGAGAAGGAAAAAAGTCAACTGTTCTCTCATACAGATGTCAGAGATAGATAGACAGACAGACAGACAGATTTAAGTTAATTAGTAAAAAGTAACATTTGTAAGATTCAGATACGATGGTGAACCCGTTTGGTTAATTAACCTGTAGTAAGACAAAATGACATTAGAAAATTGAAAGTTATCTGGATAGGGAATTTTAGCAGTGGGAAGAAAGGGATAGAACAGAGAGTGCTGAGGGTAAGTGTTGTCATAAGAATCATATATACAGGGACACAAGGGAGCAAGGACAATGGTTGAGATGGGCTGGAGAAGAGAAAATAGGGAGGAAAGGGGAGAATGAAAGGGGTGATACTGATCAAGATGCACTGTATCTATAAATAGACATGTAAAAATGTAACAATCTTGTACAACTAATTGATGCTAATAAAAATTAAATGAAATAGAACAAGAGACAAAAGGATTCCAGGAACAGAGTGCTAAAATTATCCCACAGACCACCCAGTCATCTAGGTTATTTGAGCTCATGATAGTCATTAAGAAAATGTAATAAAAAGTTCAGATTTGTGATGAATTGTCAAAAAGAACTCTTTCTGGATATCTTTAAGCTTGTAATTCTTTATGATCCCAAAGGTCTTAACAAAAAATTATTTTTTAAAAATTCACTAATGTTCTTTCCTCTGTCTCTGTCTGTGTCTCTCTTTCTTTCCCTTTTCCATTTATTTTCCTCTGTCTCTGTCTCTCTCTTTCCCTTTTCCATTTCTTATTTTCCTCTGTCTCTGTCTCTCTCTTTCCCTTTTCCATTTCTTATTTTCTTTCACAAATGAGTACAAAACACACTTTACATTAACACTATTTTAATGATATTTAATTCCATCTTACAATAATAATGCTATTTTAAAATATATAAACTAGCATAATCAGATGAGGAAATGAAGGCCAAATGAGGGGAGTTAACTATTGAACGAGGAAGAATATGGGAGGTAATTTTGCATACCAAGCTTTCTGTAACTGTTAGAATGCTACTAAGTTCCCTTCAACTTTGTTATCATTATAATAATTCAATATATTCACTTAGAACTTGGTGGCCAAATGATATTTTTTCTTTTTCTCCATGCATGTAAATTTTTTAGCTTTCTTACTGCCCCAAATACGGGAATGTTAGTCCCGATACTGATTCCTATTCTGAACTCCCTAAACATGCTCACTATAGTAGATGCCTGTCACTGTCTTCTCCTACACCTATGAAAGAGAACATATAAACAACTACTTTAAATCAACCTAGAGATACTGAAACACTTAGAGCAAGTGTCACATTGCTCCTATCCTTCAGGAAGTAAAATTGAAAAAGTGAGTTCTTAAATTTATTACATAGCCTTTATGTAATAAATTTGCTACAAATAGTATAATATAATCTGGTTTTTTACAGATAGTGTAAAAGAGAATGTTTACTAGATTTTAGGGTTTTATACCACATAAAATATTTTAAAAGATCACCTTATAATTTTGTTAAATGTACACTTATTAAAACATTTTATATTTAATTTTGATTTTTAGTGCACCCATATATATGGGTGTGTGTACATACATATATATATGGTTTTAAATTGAAGAAAAAATGAATGTAATATAAATAATATTTAATAAATATACTGTAGACAAAAATATTTGCATATATTCCTTAAGACCTACATAGATAGAAGTGTTTATATAGGTAGATGGGGAGGGAGAACTATCGCTAGATGTTAGATAGATAGATAGATAGATAGATAGATAGATAGATAGATGGCAGATAGAGAGGTAGATAGATGGAGATAGAGACATATAGTTAATTTTACGAATCACAGGATCCTCAACACAGTTAAAACACAGACAAAAAATCAGGCCTGTGGTCGGTGAATACTCTGAGTTACCATACTACTGAATGTGCATTCACCTTGTAGTTCAGCATAAAATGTGTAAGAACAACAAACACATTCATAAAGTTATTAATTTTTTCAGCTTTCTTTGCATATAATAGCATGTTAGTGAGGATTAAGTTTGATCTCCAAATTATTGATATGCATATATCATGACTACTAACCAGCCTTCATTATTTCCAGTGATTTAAAATTCTACACTAGTTTTCACTGCAAGAGAGCCAAGTAGCACCAGATGTCTGACTAAAGTTAATTTACTCAACCAAGTAGTCTAAATTCTGTTCCAAGACCTACAGACAAAAGGAGGTAGGATGCACAGTGTTTGATTTCAAGGTATTGGTTTCTATGGGATTGAAAAACTTAAAGAAAGTAAGTAGTAGATCGAGTATCACAAGAATGTATATCATATATAATATTAAATCAACTTTCCAACTTTTATTAAATGTTCATTGAAGGCTAGGTGAAGGTAAACAGATGCAAAGAAACATAGTTAGAACCAAATATAAACATGGTTTTCATGACTCAGATTATATTTTTACATCATTGGTGTCATAACCTCAAAGCTATTATAGGATCCATAAACTTTACCTCTACATTGGTCTTGAGAATTCAATCAATAAGACTTGTGATGAGTCTTCTATGTGTGGCTGAATGCTCAGATCACTTACATTGCTTCTTTCCTTCTCACCCTAGTCAGCAGTACTACCATTGTGGCAATAAAGACGGAAATAATTGGAGTATATTAAGACATATCAAGTTGTTCCAATAAAAATATATTCTCTCAGAAATAGGGTTTTTTTCTTAAAAGATAAATCTTAGTACACATTTAATAGAAGCAGGGCTCTTTGCTTCCAAGTTTATACACCAATAATCAATTTGTTTTTATCTGCTAGAAACATTATACAGTTTTCGGCTCTGTAAATGACTTTAAAAAATGTGGAATACACTCATATAAATAAGCAGTACTCATATTCTTTGGACATATAATTTGCTTTCCATTTTGTAGAATATTAAACATCTGTGATAATACATTGCATTTTCTTAATTGAAGTCAATGCCAATTGAATATAAATGTGTATATGCATGCACATATGTGTGTGAATATAATTGCTCTTCTAAATAACTGTAGCACTATATTATCTTCATTACTTTTTATCTATGAGTTTCAAAGCTTTAATTCCGCTGCTCCCTAATCCATAGTTGTTGGGCAGGATAAATTCTATCAAACAAGTTTGTATATTACATTCATTTCCTATTTTCTCAAACATAATCCATACATTAAAAAACATTTTTGGAGGGCTGGGAAGGTGGCTTAGTGGTAGAGCTCTTGCCTTGCATGCATGAGGCCCTGGGTTCGATTCCTCAGCACCACATAAGCAGGGAAAAAAAAGCCGGAAGTGGTGCTGTGGCTCAAGTGGTAGCGTGCTAGCCTTGAGCTGAAGAGCTGAGGATAGTGCCCAGGCCCAGAGTTCAGGCCCCATGACCGAACCCAAAAAACAAACAAAAAAAAACCCAAAAAACATTTTTTTGAGAATCAAATTTCTTAAGAATCACCATTTTGAAGCTTTCCACGTTCCTTAAAAAGACACATAGAGTAAGAATGGACATGTGTAACATCTCAGAATGGACTTACTTTGCCTACGTATTGATAATCAGATCCTGTGTATTCCTCCAGCAAGAAAAACTGGTTCCACATCCACCCACGCTTCTGACGATGCAGGATTTTCCCATCACTCCTTGGTACTGAGGCCCCTACAATCCTTTGTTGGGGCACAGGAGTCCTTTTGAAGGTTATCTCTGGAGAACAGGGATGTGGCAAACACACCCAGAGTAGTGCCAGTCTTAACAATTGATATATTCTCATAGTTCACTTGCTGCCAAGGCCCAGGGCGGAAGGAAGAGAGAGAAAGCAGTCCTGTTGTGCTGGGTTGTATTTCACTGTATTTCAACTGGCTTCCAGCATTTCATCAATGATTTGCACATGTTTCTTCAAGGCTTCAAACAAACAAATAAAAAAAGTCAGTTGTCAATATGGTGGCTCTTAGTTGTCACTTTAAATTTAAAATGACAGTGGTTTATTAATAATAGATACTGAAATGCTTATTTTCTCTTAGTTCACAAAATACTGGTAAGCTGTGAGAAATACTATTTATCTGGCAAAATGTCAAAAACTGAGGAAACGATGATTCTGAAGATTTTCTTTCAAACATTTCATGTGTATTCCTATACTATGTGATTAATTTAGCATGCCTTGATTCTTTCTGCAGGCTTATAAAGAAAGAGGATTCATTGCTTGTTCATTATTGTACTCCTGATACTCCATTACCATATTACAGGTAATTTCCACACAAGACAGAAATCAAAAACAGCAATAATAATAATAATAATGAATAACAAAAAGCTTTCCATTTCTTGGAGGTTATGTTGATAACTGTCATTTTATATGATAATATGCATATAGCTATTAGGCCTTTGTGATCCCATCTTTAGAATATGCTCTTTTGGTTTCACTGGGTAAATGCTTAGAATCTTGTTTAACATATCATGTCCAAGTATATATTTTTTGTCTTTTACCATCCTTTGTGTTTACTTGTAGATAATTACTACAAATAAGGAAAAACATGCAACTTATATTTCTCTGGGTCTGGCTTACTTTACTTAATCATTTTATCCAAGTCCTCCAATTTCCTTACAAATGGGGCAATATCATTCATTCTGATGCACGCATAGAATTTGATTGTGTGTGTGTGTGTGTGTGTGTGTGTGTATCACATTTTCATTTGCTGATTCACCTTGAGGGGCATCTGGCTTGATTAATGTATAACTTTAAATATTTGTTTTCATTTATCCTATTTTGCAACATTTTGCTTAAAATTTTGTATGGAGTTTAAAATTTTAATAACATATTTCATTTCTAGAAATAATAAGTGTTATAAATCCAAAGCTCTGGATTTCACTCCTTTGTATGAGGACATATTCTAGGTAAGCTAACATTTACATGTATGCTGTCATCTACAATTAGCTGGTAGCAGTCTGTTTACTTTTTTGTTTTGTTACCAAAAAAATTGAAGGTTAATGATACTGTGCTTTAGGAATAAGATTAATGGGAAAGCAATATTTCCCTGGAGTGTATCATATAAAAACACGATCCTCATAGCACATTAAGTTCTACAGCATGATAGAGCTACATTCCATTCAAATATGTCATATAATACTCTACTCAAATATGTCATATAATACTCTACTCGGAGCTTAGCAATTTTCTGATGCACAAAACAATTTTATGTCCCAAAGTGCTGACTTTACAGACATTCAGATTGATTATACTCTAAGCAAAAAGGAATGTCTGTGTTATTCGATATCAGAAAGGGCAGGACAGTATCTGCAGATATATACATTTTTCTTAAAAGTAGGAAGTTTGTGCAAAAAAAGTGTTCACTTATTTAGAATTCAAAAATTTATTCTTCAGTTTTCTTTTTTCTACTTGAATTACTATATATTTTTATTTTTTAGTTTAGTTTAATTTTTATCTTTAAGCGGTTGTACAAAGGTATTGCCATTCAACAGAATAGTATATAATACATTGAATTCCATTTCTTTCCACTTTCTCCCTCAACCACACATTATAAAATTCAATTCATGGTCTACAAATAAGTGTTAATTAAAAAATTAACAATTAAAGTTTATAAATTTACACTGCAACATTCTCCTCCTCAATTTTTAGTCTTTTTTTTTTAGTGGTTAGTGCTTATATTCTTCATAGATACCAATTTCAAATACAATTATCATATTACCCATACTGTTAAAAGACAGTTACCAATATCTGGTGAAAGAATACGTGGACATAAGGAGGGTAGATTTTCATTATTATTCTTTCCATTGCTTAATGATAATATTTCTGTTTATATTTTTGTAAAATCAATCCTATATAATCCTAATTTGCATGATGTTTGAATCTTAGTGAATAAAGTTGGATAGTATATATAAGGGTGTCAACAAATGGTAGTGATACTAAGATTTGAGTTCATAGCCTTGTATTGGCTATAGCAAAATCCCAGGTCATTTTACACACACACACACACACACACACACACACACACACACACACACACGTCATGATTGACATCTTCATAACCAAATTGTTTTTATTTCACAATTTGTACACAAGAGATAATTTATCTATAGAAAAATAAATGCATTTCATATATTTTATGATACATATATGAATTATAGCAGATATATTACACATATTGCCCTGAATAAGGGACATTTTGTCTTATACATTTTTTTGGGGGGGTCCAGTTGTGGGGCCTGAACTCTGAGCCTGAGCGCTGTCCCTCAGCTCTTCAGCTCAAGGCTAGCGCTCTACCAGCTCTACCACTTGAGCCACAGCGCCACTTCCGGCTTTTTTTCTTTTTGCTTATGTGGTGCTGAGGAATCGAACCCAGGACCTCAGGCATGCAAGGCAAGCGCTCTACCACTGAGCCAACTTCCCAGCCCTGTCTTATACATTTTTTTCTTCTCCTTTTTAAATTTTATTTTATTGTAAATATGTTGCACAGAGGGGTTACAGTTTATTTTATTATATTTTTCAAAAGTATGATTTAGAAACAATTTTGAAATTATTACTTAGAATTATAATAATTATTTAGAATTATTTAGAAATGATTTGCAAAGAATGGTAAGATTACTGCCAGACACGGTATCACGCAGCTATAAGCAAGCTAATAAGAACCTGAAGATTCGATGATGACTCGAGTTCAGCTTGGGTAAAAAAACTGGGAGCAGGGCTGGGAAGGTGGCTCAGTGGTAGAGCGCTTGCCTTGCATGCATGAGGCCCTGGGTTCGATTCCTCAGCACCACATAAGCAAAAAGAAAAAAGCCGGAAGTGGCGCTGTGGCTCAAGTGGTAGAGCGCTAGCCTTGAGCTGAAGAGCTGAGGGACAGTGCCCATGCCCAGAGTTCAGGCCCCACGACCGGACCAAAAAAAAAAAAAAAACGGGGGCAAAATCCCCATAACAAACAAGAAGTCCAATGTGGGCCATTGTGGGCCAACTCTGTGATTCCAACTATTTAGAAGATATAGAATGAAGATTGCAATCCAGGGCAGCCAGAACAAAAATAAAAACTAAATAGTGTCATATATAATGTATATAACAATGTATTATATATACACTATATAGCAATAGATACAATTATATGTGATATATAGCAATAATATTGTTACCTTTCTAAGGAATTACACCGAGTCTTCCCTTGATTCTATTCTATTTCAGTTAATATATTGTATACACTCGTGTACCACTCAAATATTTACTAATATATTTGTAAACTAATTGTACTTTCCACATGAGAGAAAACATGTAAGCTTTGTCTCTCTGGCTTGCCTTATTTCACTTAACATAATTTTTCTAAGTCTTCCCACTTCTTTGCAAATGATATAACATTATTCCTTCTAATAGATGAGTAAAATTCCATGTGCATATATATCACCTTTTTTTTGATCCATTCATCCATGGAGAGGCATCTGAGTAAATTCTGTTTGAAAGTGTTACAGAGTGATTGAGCAAGTTTACATTCCCACCAGCAGTATATTGGGGTTTCATTTTACCTTATTGTTTATATTCCTGTTAACTGGGGTAAGGTAGAATCTCGGTGAAAAATTCAATGCATATCCTACAAAATTAAGAAAAATGAGAGAAAAGGAGATCGAAAGGGAGGGATGAGAATGTTCAACGAAACGGCCTTAACCAACACACATTGTATTCATAAAATACTTGGTTGAATGGCAACTCCTTTGTATAAAGATAAAAAGAAATAAACAAAAATATTAAAGCCAATTGAAATAGGAGGGTGCTGCCAATTGGAATAGGAGGGTGCCCCCAATTTGCCTAGTTCCTAGCAAACTTTAGTCCTGATTTTTTACCACAGTCCTCTTCTGACAAAAAATAAAAGAGAATACAAGTTTACATGAAAATAGAAATTTATATTGAACTACCTATTTAGCACTATATGAAAGTTTAGATTAAACTTCCCTTTTATTTTTCTTTAGGCATGTTCATTTGTTCTTTGGAGCTAAGACATTTCAGAATTTTACTCATTTATTAGAAATACAACTAGTTAATTCCCCTACAGCCTTACTCATATTATAGAACATGACTTCTCCACTTTACCTCTTAAGCTTTAATGTAATCATCAAATGTTTATCCTATGCTTTGGGGGTTTTGCTAACCTCTCAACTGAACCTTTCCCCCAATTTGCCCTACTGTTTTCAGTGATCAGAATTTCATGATAAAAACTTTTCAATATCTACCAACAAGATTTCTTGTCCTCAATCTTTCTTATTTAAAACATAACCTCCAGGGTGTTAGCGAAATTAAATTTTCAAAACCCACTTCACCAAGTATAAAATCAATTAGAATTTTTTAACATGCCTACCACTGGGAATATGACATGTAAAATGTGTATTTCAGTTCCACATTTGGAAATAGATGATAATTTACAAAAAAATACTTCACATTATTTCCAACTTTTTCAAACTTTCAAATGTTAATTTCCCAACTAATTTAATTTCCCTGTAATTTCCCAACTATAGAAACTTGAATACTCATTAGTAAATGAAGTTGGTAGGTATGTTATAAGGGTATCAGCAAATGGTGGTGATACTGAGATTTGAGTTTGTAGTTTTGTGTTTGCTACAGCAAAAACCCCAAGCCATTTTGATTTTAGCACATTTTTTCAAAGTAGTTCTTCCTTTTTGTTTGTTTGTTTGTTTGTTTTGGCCGGTCATGCGGCCTGAACTCTGGGCCTAGGCACTGTCCCTCAGCTCTTTAGCTCAAGGCTAGTGCTCAAGCACTTGAGTCATAGCGCCATTTCTGGCTTTTTCTGCTTATGTGGTGCTGAGGAATCGAACCTAGGGCCTCATGCATGCAAGGCAAGCACTCTACCACTGAGCCACCTTCCCAGCCCAAGAAGTTCTTCCTTCTGAAGCTCCTAGCTGGCCTCAGACCAATCCTTTTACATAAGCTCACTATGTAGATGGGAATACAGATATATCCTTCCATGCTCAGCTTTTGTTGTTGTTGTTTGTTGTTCAGGAGTTTTGTTGTTTGTTTGTTTGTTTGTGATTAGTTTTTTGGTGGTGTTTTTGGTTGGTTGATTTGCTTCATTTTTTTTTTTTTTCTTTGAGATAGTTTTTGCCCAGGCTGTCTCATCCTCATCCTTCTATATTTTTATCCACATATCTAGGATTGCGGGCATTTACCACCAAGCCCATTGAGGTGTTTCTTGAATAAAGTAACTAATATGTTATAAAAATCTTTATGAATCAATAATACTATTGTTTATGCAAATCAAAGTCAATTTTAGAATATAAAGATTTATTGTACAAGGGACCTATTTGACTTGTTTAATATTAGATCTAGTCTTACAATTAAAAAGACTAGTTGATTAAATCAAACGAAAATACTAAAAAAATAAAATTGAGTAATATAATTTCCAGATAATAAATTTAATTTTGTTAAGTTAAACTTCAAACATCTTCTCAGTCCTGGTCCTGGACACTTCCCTCAGCTCTTTAGCTGAAGGCTAGTGCTCTATCACTTGAGCCACAGCGCCATTTCTGACTTTTTCTGCTTATGTGGTGCTGAGGAATTGAACACAGAGCCTCATGCATGCAAGGCAAGCTCTTCACCACTGAGTCATCTTCCCAGCCCACTTCATACATCATAACTGTACCTATTTCTCTGTCTCTCTTTCTCTCTCTGTCTCTCTATCTCTGACTTTGTCTCTGTCTCTGTTTCTGTCTCTCTCTGTCTCTGTCTTCTCTGTCTCTGTCTCTCTCTCTGTCTCTCTGTCTCTCTGTCTCTCTCTCTCTCTGCCTCTCTCTCTCTTGGTCTGTTGTGGTGTTTAATCTCAAGGCCTGAGTATTGACTCTGAGCCTCGTTGTGCTCAAGTCTAGTGCTCTACCACTTGAGTCACAGCACCATTTCTGGCTTGAGTAGTTTCTTGGAGATAAGAATCTCATGGACTTTCCTGCCCAGGGTGGCTTTGAACTGCAGTTCTCAGATCTCAGCCTCCTGAGTGACTAGGATTACAGGCGTGAGTCACTGGCACCTGGCAATAGTCTTTTCATCTCAAACATAATGTAACTCAAATGTTAGATGCAGTTCAAAAATTCTTAAACCATCTCTTACCATTACACATTCCCATATTTCCCATAGAGCAATGTCTTACATTCCATTGTACTTTCAGAATTCTTGAGTCAAATGGTAAACTCTGCACTTCTAAAAATGCTTTTGGATGTGGTCAGTACATCTGGTCCACATGGTTAGATACCAAAATGGTAGGTCTTCCTCAAACCTAACTGTATCATCAGAATGTGCTTCTGACTGTGCTCATGTCTCAGTGCTTCACAGCAATGACTTTGACAGCAATGACAAGGAAAGATGCTGTGACTTCAAGGAAGGAGAAGATCAAAGATGGCTTGTAAACATCGCCAAGTCATTTCTGTATTATTTTAAACCAGACAATTTGGTACAAATCTTCTCATGCTATAGCAGTTTTTCTTCTGGCCACACAGTGTGCTGTATTTTCCTTTGTAAATGTATTTTAAAGTATGTCTCTTTGCTTTTATGTCAGTTTTGTTACGAAAAAGTTCAGATGATTTTTTTTAAATATTCATCACATCACTTCAGATAAAATCTGTGAAATTTTTTGGATATGCATTCAAGCAAAGCAGATCTTAGAATGTACTATCGGAGGCATTTTGATAAATCTCAATTACTAATTAAGTATCCACAGATTACAGCTATCTCTACACCCTTCTGTGGCTTAATAAAAACAATTTGTCATTTTTCAGGCAATTGATTATGCTCACTAGGTTCTTAATGTACTAGCTTTTTAAAAAAACACCTATTAAAACTGTCATAGGAAAAACTATATATTATTCAGGCCAAACTGAAGCCTACATGGGTAGATACCTTAAATTCTTATAGAATTTCATACAATAAATACACTCTGATGTTATTTAAACATTTAATTGAAACAGTGCATACTGAAACCTTCCATTTTATGCAGCTAACACCATTTTATACCACTAGGTCAAAGAAGCATGGGAGATAATTCAATCAAAACATGAAACTAAGGATTCAAATAAAATAAGACTATATGCTAAATCATATTTTTTCCGAGTTCTTTACATATTATCTACTCTGCTCTAATATCTTAGAAAACATATAAATCATCATTGAAAATTTAAATTTTATTTACCCATTCTGCCTATGTATTTCTGGTAAGATATAAATTTAAATCAAGGCTTTATAGAGCTTCATACAAAGTTTTTGTGAAACATTATTTAATTAGACTGAATATTCTTTTTGTAAAATCTTTCCCATAGGAAGGAATGTTGGTGCTTTGGAGAGAAAAAAATGTCAGCCCAGAGCTGGTGGCTCACACCTGTAATCCTAGCTACTAAGGAGGCTGAGATCTGAGGCTTGTGGTCCAAATCCAGCCCGGGCAGGAAAGAATGTGAGATTCTTATCTCCAATAAACCACTAGAAAACCTGAAGCGGTACTGTGGCTCAAGTGGTAGAGTGCTTGCCTTGAGCTGAAGAGCTGAGGGACAAGGCCCAGGCCCATACCAGAGTTCAAGCCCCACGATGACAAAAAAATAATATATATATATGTCAATAGGCATTTATATCATTTTATGCCTAATCTTATATTTAGGGTGATACAATTCTTATAAGACATTTTTCAAAGGTGATAATTACACCTTCGTTGAGTAATATACCTTGATAGCCTCCGATAAGTTATCACAGCTGACTGGGATGGTTCCCAATGCATAACAAACGCCAAGAAGCTCTGGTCTTCGCTATTCTTCTCAGGTTAAAATTCTCCTTCAAGCAGAACTGTTTGAAATTAATTTTATTCTCCAGAAATGTGACTTGAACACAAACCAGTAAGACGCTTCTCCTGCTCTGCTTTGTGCTAATAATGCCTTCACACGATAATTTACAAAGGCAGATATAAGCTACATAAATTCAGAGTAGTAGGTAGATAAAGCGTATGGCGAGGGAATTGCAAAGCACTGGTTAATTAGCCACATGACACGATGTGGCCATTATCTATAAGGTTCTTGTGAACAGGCTGATGAAGAGCATCGCAGAGTTCTTCCACAACCTTTAACTCGGCAGCAAATGTGACAGTCCCAGATGTGTCTTGCTCCATGATCAAGTTAGTAGAGCCAATACAGCTGTGACATTACACCTGCTGCTTCCACAAAGTCTCGTTTTACTCAACTAGGATTTACTTCCTTCTGTGGAAACTGAAACCAAGATTGTTCAAGAGGTAACTAGAAGATATTTGGTTAAAGCCATCTGGTCTCTACATTTTCTTTGATCCAGGAGTTGAGCTATTTCTGTAAAACAATGCATAAAGAACTCCAGAGATCTAGAGAGAGATAGAGAGAGGTGAAAGGAATGGAGAGAAGAGAGAGAGCTCTTGGGAATTTCATTTATACTTCTCACCTGAGATGGATTATTTTACATTGAAGACATTATTGTTAGTAAAAGATACTTATAGAGCAATTAAGCAAAGCTTGAAGGAAAGAAATCCACTGAAGACCATTCATCTTCTAAGTCATTTCTCCAGACCTTACATATACACAGTAATACATACTGTGTGAACTAAATTGAGGCACGTATTCTACAGTGTTGATACATGAAAGGAAAACTGAATGGTTTTAAAAAAGGTGTTTTCATTGTTATACTGGAAATTGGAAATATTGTCAGTCATGCATACAAATCAAAGATGCCTTCACATGGAGATATATCATTGTCTTCTCAAATATACACATAGTCAGCTATATGAGGATAAACGTAGAAATTATGGAACAGAATTTTGTGGCATTCTAGAATTCTGGAACTTTACAAAATTTTGATAATATAGTAGAATTTGAGGCATTTATTTGTGGTACAGGGTTAAGATGTACAGGATTGAGAAAATATATATAAGCACTAATTTCTGTTTTGATATTTCCATAATATTAGAAAGCCCAATTGTAAATAATCTCTCTCATCTTTATATGGAATTCATTCTATACAAACAGATCTTCTCCTATTTTTTTGTTTGTTTTGTTTTCTCTGTCATGTGGCTTGAACTCTGGGCCTGGGCGCTGTCCCTCAGCTCTTCAGCTCAAGGCACGTGCTCTACTACTTGAGCTACAGAACCACTTCCAGTTTTCTGGTAGTTAATTGGAAATAAGAGTCTCACAGACTTTCTTGCCTGTGAGAGCTTCAAACCCTAATCTTCATATCTCAGCCTCCTTAGTAGCTAGGATTACAGGTGTAAGCCACCATCACCTGGTTTCCTCCTAGATTATAAATAAGACTGTAGCTGAACTATAATATCAGAATCTTGTAAATTCAATCTTCTTGAGGACAGACTAAGTCTTGGTAATAATATTTGACTAAATGCTAAACTATTTCATCATAGTTTTCAACTGAAGAAGGATTCAAAGTTTATTTCCTTCCTCATAGCATTTATTTTATTTCTTAAAAGTGTCTATGCTAAATATAGGCAGTAGAATCTAGAAATATGTTTTTTTTATGTGAAAATATATGAACTATTAAACTATAGTGCTTGGAGCAATTCTAGAAACAAAAATCATGATGTTTGCTTTGGACTTTGCTTTCCAGTGGAATAGGGTTAGAATTTCTGTTCTGTAGCTGGCATCATTGAGACTCATGTTTATTTTCTCTCTGCAATATTTATGGTGCTCTCTTCCTGCCCCATGAAGCTGGCCATATGGATCTCACAAATGTAACAATAATGGATGCAATGAGAATGTGGCAGCGAGAGAAAGAGCACCTACTTTAATTATGGGTGGTCTAAGGGAATTTTTGCGTGTGAAAATCATGCTCAGGTGAGGTAAATGGTAGAGTGGCAATGTGTGTGTGTGCTATGTGTGAGTGTATGTGCATATGCTACAAATAAGTTTAAGATTTAGACTCTGTTGTAGCAATACAATGGAGTAGATTCTGTTGCATGAGTATATGAAGAGAATGCATGGGGAAGTGCAAAGCTCTCTGTCTCTCTCTTTCTCTGTCTCTATGTCTCTGTTTCTCTATCTTTCTCTCTGTCTTTCTCTCTGTCTGTCTCTGTCTCTCTGTGTCTCTGTCTCCCTGTATCTCTGTCTCTGTCTCTCTCTGTGTCTTTGTCTCTTTCTCCCTCTCTCTCTCTCTCTCTCACACGCACACACCAGAAACAATATGCGATTGCTTAAGTCTGTAATCCTAGTCACTTAGTGGGATAGACTAGAAGATTTGAATTCAAGGCCAGCTTGGACATAAACATTTGCAATACTCCATGTCACTCGGTACCTGGGCACAGTGGCATGCAACTGTTATCATAGCTCTAGGAAAGCACCTTAGCTGGACATAGTAGCACGCACTTTTTATTCCCCAGGGAAATGGGGAAACACAAGGAGAAGGATCATAGCCCAAGCCAACCATGGCATAATGCAGGACTCTACCTCAAAAACAGCCAAAGGAAAGAATGTTGAAATGTCAGAAGGCATGAGGGATGAGCTGACGTGGTAGATCATTTGCCCCAAAAGCATGAAGCTCTAAGTGAAGTCCCCAGTACAATTTGGAAACAGGAGGGAGTGCATTAATTTTTTAAGATAAGCTCAAATATAAATCTAGGTCTAGATCTGTTTTAACGTAGAATTTAAGTCAGATAAACTTTCAAAAACAATTTTCTCTACTAGCTATCTAGCATTGTGTTAAGACTTTCAGGGCCTTAAGCAGTTCGTTCTCATAATCTACTTTCCCAAATATATATATATATATATAATATATTTATAATATATATATATTATAAATATAATATATATTTCATGCTACTTTCCCAGAGATGCATATATTAATAATGCATTGTAAGACCTTTTTTTGTTCATTTACAAGTCCAATCTTTCTCTGACTTCAAAAGAAATTAAGTATATCCATTGGCTTCTAAAACTACTGTGAGACCTCAGCTCTACCTGTACTGTATCTAAACACAAAGTACACTGGTCTTAGTAACAAACATGTAAGCATAATATTTCGACTCAACTTCAAAATAAGCTAGAAAATTTTCCATTATAGGATAATGTGACAGCTATGAAAGGTTCAAGAATAATGTCCTATGTTGTGTTCACTCACAAGCAGCTAGTATTATAACCAGGAATATAACTTGGTCATCAAATTCCTCTTGTACTGTTCAGGAAATGTCTTGTGTAATTTAGCATGACCAGATGTTATCAACATTAAACGTTATACTTTACTGCTTTTATCTAAAAGAAATACTGGCTCCTTTCCAGAGAAATACCAATGAACCCGTTTAGAGTAGAGATTTCTGATGTAGTACAAAACTTATGAACTATAGACTATGAAGTGTCCAGAAGTATGCAATAAGGTATATGCTCAGGAATGTCTCTTAAAACTACTTTTTAAAATGTGCCTGGATATATAAATTCCACTGTTTTATATTTGAAATATATCATGGACATGTCAAGTTTTAAGTATTAATTTGTTGTTCAAGGACCCTTAAGTAGAAACATTCAAGAGTTTACTTATTTGAAAGAACAATGTGGGTGCAGGTATGTTTGAGTTAAACTTGTAATTTATTTAATAAAAAAAGACAGAAAAATGACTTATGTCAGTTGAGGAGGGGGATTATGGAAGAATATGAACGAAGGGGTGTCACTGACCATGGTGCGTTGAACTCACAACCTGACGAACCCCTTTGCACAATTAATCGTAACTATAATAATAAACATTAACAAAAATATAGCAAAAATCCTCTAGAAATGCTGATTTATTTAGTGGTTTCTTGTCTGCCCTCATGTATGTCAGACTTTGATCTTAACTCTACCATCCTGGATTTTAGGTTCTATTATCATGGAGTCCAAATGAAATACAGTTTGTCATTCTTCATTTGTTAAGTGTTATAATCACCTGTGTTGGCAATCTCTCTCTCTCTCTCTCTCTCTCTCTCTCTCTCTCTCTCTCTCTCTCTCTCGCTCTCTCTCTCTCTCTCCTCTCTCTCTCTCACACACACACATAATCAATGTAATCAATATATGCATAGGATATATTGTATGCATGAATTAAAATGTCACAATAAAATTCCCCTTGTGGAAGTAATATGTGTTAATTTTTTAAAATTAAATACGAGAGTTTATCATTCTAATTCACTGAATTGTTTGGTGACAGAATGCAATGTAATGTAAAACTAATCACCGAAACAAAATCTTACACTGCATAAAGGAGGTGAAATGTGTACACTACTCTTTTAGACACTAATGATGACATACATCAGTCGGTGCACCAATTGCATATTTGATCTACATCCAGTCCCAGTTCCCACGGGGCTAGCGAATCACTAATTCAGTAAGACTGCAATAGGTTATAAACAGAACTGGAAACCATAGAGCACATCTACATTCTGGATCATTAAGCCACAATCTATAATGGACCATTAATTCAGCTATTTGTAAATTATCCTGTGAAGCAGGGAGCTTGTAGGCATCCCCTGCTCCTTTGAAAGGTATATACACAAAAGTGAATATATACTGAACTCCTATACATTGAACTGATACAATCTGCATTTCTGCATGGCAACTCTTGTTTGAAGGGATAAGGAACTCACTTATCATCTATTCCTTAGATAGATATCTTTGTCCTGGATAATGGTTACATCTTCTTGCTGTCTCTTTTTATACATTCAGCACAGCTTTGTGTGCAGGCAAATTCTTAAGGGCCTTTAAAGGATTAAGTTGGTTTTGTTTTAAAACCCTCTAGCCACGTGCCAGTGGCTCACTCCTCTGATTCTAACTACTCTGAAAGCTGAGATTTGAGAATCTCAACTTCAAGCGTGCCCAGGAAAACAAAGACTTGGAAGCTCTTATCTCCAACTAACCATCAAAGAGCCACAAGTGGAGTGGTGTCTTAATTGGTACAAGAACAGCACTCACACACACTCACACAAGATTTCCTTTAGCGGTCATTTTAATGTATTCTCTTATATTCTACCATTCCCTAAGCAAATTTAGTAATTGTTATCTGGAGACAAAAGGATGATAAAGAAAAGGCTCAGTTTATTTAGACTAAGTTTTCTCTTTCTTATTCCTATCATATGGAATGATAATCATCTGACAAAATGGAAGATTATATTATGTTCTTATTATTTTTGGAAGAGTATATTTTAAAGTGTACTAGAATAGAATCTCCTATATTCAATCAGTGGACGTCCTACTTTATTTTATATAAAAATTGTAAAAAGATTTTTAACATATGTACCTATGTATTCACTCATTTAACCTTATTATGTAGTTCAACTAATCTAAGATTATGGTAGTTTCATTTGATATAATGAAACTCTAAAGTGTAAAAGATTTCAATTTTTTAACAAAGGAGGGGCAAGACAACTATCAGAGAAGAAATAAAAAATGTGGAATACATGATGAGGAATATAAAACATGGAAGAATTAGAAACTTCCTGAGGGAAGTACACATGTAAGCTCCTGACATTATTAGCCTTCTGTCACTTGAGTTGTAATCATACAACATGACCATTTTTGTCTTCAAATTCTAACACAACCAAGTAGGAATACACACACACACAAATTATAATAAAACAATACATTTTATGAGTGCATCTTTATTCCACACCAAAATAACAAAACAGCTCATGTCTGTAATCCTAGCTACTCAGGAGGCTGAGATCTGAAGATCGCAGTTCAAAGCTAGCCTGGGCAGGAAAGTCCGTGAAACTCTTATCTCCAATAAAAAACCAGAAGTGGCACTGTAGCTCAAGTGGTAGATCTCTAGCCTTGTGCTGAAGAGCTGAGGGACAGTGCTCAGGCTCAGAGTTCAAGCCCCACCACCACCACCACCACCACCAGCACCACCACCAACAACAAAAAACCAGCATTATAAATAAGTGGGCTAATGACTTAAAGAGAAACTTCTCTGAAGAAGAAAGAAGGATGGCCAATAGACACATGAAGAAATGCTCTATCTCCCTAGCCATAAAAGAAATGCAAATCAAAACAACATTGAGATACCACCTCACCCCAGTTAGAATGGCTATAATCAAGAACTCTAATAACAACAGATGCTGGAGGGGATGTGGACAGAAGGGAACCTTACTTCATTGTTGGTAGTAGTGTAAACTTGTTCAACCACTTTGGAAAGTAGTACGGAGGTTCCTCAAAAGACTCCACATAGAGCTTTCCTATGACCCAGCAGCCCACTTTTGGGCATTTACCCAAATGTTTACAAACAAGACCACACTAAAGCTACTAGCACAGCTATGTTTATTGCAGCATTATTTACCATAGCTAAGATCTGGAACAAACCCAGATGCCCCTCAGTAGATGAATGGCTCAAGAAAATGTGGTATATATACACAATGGAATTCTATGCCTCCATCAGAAAGAATGACATTGCCCCATTTATTAGGAAATGGAAAGACTTGGAAAAAAAATATATTAAGTGAAGTAAGCCAAGCCCAAAGAAACAGGTCCCATGATTTCCCTTATTTGCAATATCTAGTATATGAGTCAAGCAGAAAAGGTCAGATAAGGTGATGTTAGGAAAATGAACCCTAAAATATGTATTTTAAATGTTTTTTTCTTTCATGCATTTGTTTCTAACGCAATTATAAGATTATTTCTTTGTTGCTTTGTATGTCCCTCCCCCACAGCATAACCCCTGCTTTCACTGTATTTGATGTCAGTGTAATTTGTGGAGGGGAAGGGGAAAAATAAGACGTTTAAATAAGGATACAGGTGGACCTGTTGCAACAATGAGCAGTACAAGTTGTCATGTCGAAAACGAACTTTACAACTTCGGGGGGGAAGAGTGAGGGGAGGAGGGAGGATGGGAAGGGATGGGAAGGGGAAACAAAGGGGAGGCTACTATGCTTGATAAGAAATGTACTCATTATCTTGCCCATGTAATTGTAACCCCTCTGTACAGTATTTTCACAATAAAAAAAATAAAAATTTTAAAAAACCAACATGAAATTGAAGAATAATAAATATTATAAAGCGATACCCAAATCCTTAACCAAAATTTTGCAAAATAGATCATAGCAATGTAGAAAGCTTTTTAATACACAATGCTCTTAGTATACATTTGGTTCAACAAGAATAAATATATCACTGTAGTAATGTTATACACAGAATTAAATAACTTCTGACTATTTCATTATCTAAAGATTAAAATAAGTTCCAAATTCAACATCCCTTATAGTAAAAAAACTTCTCAAACTAGGAATAAAATATTTATCTACCTTCAATCTGCATCTAATGTATTAGGAAATTACATTTCCCAATACATGAAGAAAAAATTTCAAAATATGTAGAGAAGGTAGATCTCCTGTAACTTTCTGGGCAGGAGTACAAAATACCATATCTACTTCAGAAAACAAAATTGCTATATCTGAATCTCCATATGCACTAATCATGTGATACAATGTTCCACCACGGGCACTGATTAGGAAAAAGTAAATAAATACATTCATAGAAAAACTTCATGCAATAGTCACTAACTACATGGTTCATAAGCATTTGATCCTGTGAACAATCAAAATGTTCTCAAGTAGATGAATGGATAAATGAACACAAAATGGAATGGACTTTTCTTTCATGAAACAGCTTGGATGAATTTCAAATACATTATGTACAAAGCAAAACATTATATATGATGTGTATTTCCATTTATTTGATGCTCTTGAAAAATGTAAAAGTGCTGGGTGCAGGTGGCTCTGCCTGTAATCCTAGCTACTCAGGAGGCTGAGATCTGAGGCTTGCGATTCAAAGCCAGTTTGGGCAGGAAAGCCCATGAGACTCTTATCTACAATTAACCAACAGAAAACTGGAAGAGTGCTTGTGACTCAAGTGGTAGAGTTCTAGCCTTGAGCAGAAGAGCTAAGGGACAGGGTCTGGGCACAGAATACAAGTCCAACAACCACCACCACCAACAAAAAAAACAACAACAGTAAAAGTAAGAAGTACAACTATTGACTAAGTTACACCAGACTGGAAATTTAGAAAAACACAGACTTGTCACAAGTACTTGTCAAAAGTCATAGAAATTTATCAAAAAGATGGGATATAGGATGATACCTAAAAGTACCCAAACCATAGTGAAGAACTTCCCATCTGTTAGGATGGCTGCTTGATAATGAGTGAGATTTACCTGCATTGCATTTCCTTTATCAAATATTGAATGCTTAAATAATTAAAACCTTTTAAGAATATATAATTTTATAAATGGTACAGGAAAGACATCTTACTTCGTATTAATTATATACCTAAAATATGCATTAGTCAGAATAGAGTCAATAATTTAAAATTTTATTTCAATCATTGGCTCTTTTATTCAACCCTGAGACATTGGTTTCACATTTTTTTTAAATCTTTTAAATAATTTGCCAGTACACAATGTATTCTGTCTTATTTCTTCTTTGATTCCAACTACTTATCACCTGTCAAAAATCAGACTAAACTTAATTTTTAACAATATGCCAAACACCTTGTTGTGATCTTAATATATATGCATATATTATTTTCATAACCTCAACAGAATGTTTTATTCTCTATTTCATGGGGACATCTCCAACTTCAGGAAGCTGGGAGTTAACGCAATGGTGCATAAAATATGAGGGCTCTGGAAGTTCATGCCTGCTTAGGGGAGTGTGTAATTTAATAAAGTATTCATTGATGTCAGCACACTGGCTCATCAGACCTGCGTTGATGTCCGATGCCTGCAGCAGAGAGACTCCTACTCCTAATTAGATGACTGAAAGAAGATTACATTTTCCCTTGGAGACAGACAAGAGGGTGGGAGAGCTATTCTCCAAGGGATTTAGATTTACCAGTATCTGACGGAACATAACAAAAATAGGAAAAGGCGTACTTCAGAGAACGCCAACTAGGAAAATGAACTTGACAGGGCTGCATTATTTATAAGAAAGTTATGAAAGATAACACCAGGCTTCTATTGTTCCTACGTTAGTCACATACAAATTTCTAGCATAAATTATAAATAAGGAATAATATTTTTATGACTTGTCTTCTAAATTTTCTAACAAACCTTTAGACACCAGAAAGAAATTTAAGCAGAATGAATCAGAATGGCATATATTAACCTTATGCTTTATCAACGAATGATGAACATTAGTTCCTTTTAAAATTATATCTGGGAACATCCAATTAATGACTTGTCAAAAAAATTAAAAAAGGGTAAACTGTGCACCCTTCACAGAGGTAGAAGGATTATGTCTAGGATTGTATAAATGGGAATTGTACTCATGTGAAAAAAAGTGAATATGATTTTGTAAGTGCTTTCTTAGTATTTCTAATAGTATATAAAGTTCCTACCGGGCTGGGAAGGTGGCTCAGTGGTAGAGCGCTTGCCTTGCATGCCTGAGGCCCTGGGTTCAATTCCTCAGCACCACATAAGCAAAAAGAAAAAAAGCTGGATGTGGCACTGTGGCTCAAGTGGTAGAGCGCTAGCCTTGAGCTGAAGAGCTGAAGGACAGAGCCCAGACCCAGAGTTCAGGCCCCATGACTGGACCAAAAAAAAAAAAAAAGTTCCTACCCTGCATATTACTAGATTATCTAATTATTAAAACAAAATTTTAACTCAGTATTGTTATAAAGCATTATATTTTACTACTTTTTTTGGTGGTGTTAAACTGAAAATTATGTGCCAGTGAAGAACATCTGAATCCTCAAAGTTTGGCTCTGAGCTGGGTTCAAGTGGCTCAACCTTACAATCCTAGTTAATTAGGAGTCTGAGATTTGAGGATGAACAGTTCCTAGCCAGTCTGAGCAGATGGATTCAAAACATTCATCTCCAATTAACCAGAAAGAAATCCAGATCTAGAATTTTGTTTCAAGTGTCAGAAAGCCACCCATGAGCCAAAAAGCTATTTGAGGGGTTGAATTCAAACCCAGTACTGGCAAAAATGCTGCTTCTAAAACAATTTTAAAAAGCCATTTTAATATTAAGAGAAAAGACTGCAGATATGAAATAAAATAATGACCATAAATATATGATAAATTTCTGTGTTTTAATTATGCTCTAGTCACATTTTTATGAAAGATAATTGCTGCAATAAAAAAAACAGAATTCTGTTCTGTTGGCAAACTAAGCTACCTTCTTCCTGTCCAGATACTTTTCTTTCATATCTGGGATTATATATTACTATCTTGCTTCTTTCATATCTGGGATTATATATTACTATCTTGCTTGCTTCTGTTCCATGAGGATCTCACAAGCTTTTTGAATGAAATGACCTTGAACTTGGCCTTCTATGTCTCTGCCTCCCAATAGCTGTAATTACAAGCAAGAGACACTGCTTAACCTTATACAACTTTTTAACAAAATATTTTAATATTGGTATTAACATTAATATTGATATTAATATTTTAATATTTTGGACCCCAAAAAATCTACTTTCAAGTCAATATTTTTAAATGGTAAGATTTATTTTCCACATATGAGAGTCAGTACATGGTACCTTAGTATGGTCTGGTTTATATACACTTAAAAAATGGCTTCGTATCACAGGATTTCATTCTACTTTCTGACTGAACATGATATATGCAAACCATAAATTCTTATTTTATTTATTTTATTCTCCTTAAGTAGCTATAAAAAAGAGGTTCAATGGACATCATAATTTATTTACCGATTGTATTGATGAGCATCTTGGCTATTTTATGTCTTAGTAATTGTGAGTAATGCTGCAATCAACATAGAAATACAGGTATTTCTTTTATAAAATAATTTATTTGGGTATGCATATCCAAGAGAATGTTATAGGGATCATATATAGTTCTATTTTTAGTTTTGAGAGATACCTTTATAATATTTTCCATAGACATTGTGTGCCAACTTACAATCCTATTATTAATATTATAAGACACCTTTCCCCTCCCTATCCTCATCTCCACATCTTACAACCTGATATTTTACTGGTGTGAAGTATTTTTAGTTTTGGCTTACATTTTCTTGTTAGCTAATGGTGCAGTGTATATTTTCATGTATTTATTAGCCAACTATACTTCTTACTTTAGGAAGTATGTCTTTAATTTTTTAACTCTGTATTACTTTATGAGAATTTCTTAGCATAGTCATAAAATTTGTGCCATCTTAAAAAAGTGTGCATTGAGACCATTTCTTCATTTTAAAATAAGATTGCTTTTTCTGTTGTGTTTTAGAGTTATATTTATGTTCTTTCTATGAGACAAATATCCTACTATCATTTTTCCCATGCTTTTGTCAACTGACCCAGAACAGGCCTCCATGACCTGTTTTCTCTGCTCTGCAGCTTTTTACCTTGATGAAATCTGTTTCTCACATTTTGGTTGTTTCCTGTGCTTTGGGATTCCTATTCAGAAAATGGTTGTCTGTACCAATGTCTTCAAATGTTTTTCCTATTTTTTTCTCTTTAGGACTTTTGCTTTTTGAGGACTTACATTAAGGTCCTTCACCCATATTGAGATAAATTTTGCACAAATCAAAAAACAGAGACCTAGTTTCAGTCTCCTGTGGGTGGGGATTGTGTTTTCCCATTGACATTCATTGAGGCGAGTCTCTGTTCTCTAATGTATGCATTTCATCCAGAGTCAGTTGGCTGTGCATGTGTGGGTTTCTTTTTGGATTCTGTTTATCTATTCTGTTCACTTCATCTGTGTGTCTGCTTTAATACTAGCAACAGGTTGTGTGTGTGGGGGGGGGCGGGGGTAGTCCTGGACTTGAACTTAAAAGCTTGGGTGCCGGGTTTTTATGTTGAAATTGTGTCCTGATATTTTAATAAATTATTTTAGCAATTCTAACAGTATTTTATTGGAGTATGTCAATTTTCTTACTAGTGCAATCATCACATACAACAGTTTCATAATTTAATTTCTTCTTTCCAATTTGTATTTATTCTATTTTTTTCTTGCATAATTGCTCTTGCAAAAATTTCCAGTATGGGAATATTAAGCGTAGACCCCTGTGATCTATTTATTTTTTTCTCCATTCTTGCATGGGTATGTCCTAAATAACCTTTATTAAGTTACAGTCCTTCTATACGTCATCTTTCAGGTCTTTTAAATTGCAGAAATACTGAGTTTTATCAAATATTTTTTTCTGTCTCTATTGAGTAATTGCATAAGCTTTTAATCCTGTAATAGTTCCTTATTGATTTTTGCATGTTAAGGCATCCTTGAATTCCTGAAACAAAACCAGATTGATCACATTGTACATGGAAGCATAGTTTTTAAATTCAAAGTTATTTTGGAGTCAAAGGAAGATGATACTTCACACTGTCCAGGTGGGAATTGTCTTGAGTAACAGCCACAGCCCTGGTCCCTTTTTATTTTAGTTAATTTTCTTATAAGATCTTACTTAAGTTAGCCTGTACCATGATCTTCTATGGCAGACAGACACTTGCTGTTATGCCTACCTACCTTATCTTTGGAGATGGGGCTTGGATCCTCATCATCTCTGCCTCCCAATCAGATGGGCTTACAGATATGAGCCATTGTTCCTAACAGGGCATGTTTAAACTTCTTGTAATTTGCACATTTACAATTTCAATTAACACTGGCTGTGTGTGTTAAGCGTAGTAAGTGATTTGCTCCAACTGATTTACTATTATCATTATTATTCGGGCAGTAGGCTCTGGGTGTGAGGCTCCAAAGTTTAGGAAGAATAAAGGAGTGAGAACAGTGGCCTAAAGTTTAAGTTATCATTTTATTGTATCTGTAGAATAAATGCTTTGAGGATCAGTGAATGTTGCCCTCTCCACTCAGACAGGACAACTGTTACAGTTACAGAAGAAGAGCTCCTAGGAAAGAATGGCCTGCGAGGTGCCCAAGAGTAGCCAGCTACCCCGTATTGGACTTTATTCATCACCTAGGGATCTAGTCAGACTCCCTGAAGCTTAGCTGAGGGGGCAAACTATTTTAGACTAATAGTAGATAAGAGTAGCCATTGAATGTGTCTACAGAGCTGTTTTGAAGGACATTTTAAAAACAAATCTCAAATAGTCTAAAATGTACCAAGGAATTAACTTATTCACCAGAATTAAATTTAGAAGAGACACAAATACAAGAGGAAGCTAGTGGGGAGCACAGGTCTCAGCAAAGCTTGCAGCAGGACATTTCCACAAAAATACTAAGTCATTCATACTTCTTCAGCAGTCAGCACAGCTCTAGGATTATGAGCTAAAATGACCCCTGGAATTCTGTGTGTAAATGGACTAGCTAATGCATAGCAGAGAGACAAAGTCCATGTGCCATTATTGGAAGAAAGGCTGTGGTCATTTCCCAGAAATGTTTTGGTTTCTACCTTTCTTAGATCCCTCTCCCCATATGTCTTTCCCAAGTTGCTATGTGTCATTTCCACAGTGACTGAGTTCCTTAATCCTGTTGCCATGCCTTTGCTTTAATGGTCAAAGGCTAATGAGAACTACTGATACAATGGTCAAGTCTTGTCTGATACCCACACAGTTCTTTCTCTACCATTCCCATTTCAGGGTCTACCATGTGGTAACAATAATAATGCAAGGTAGGATTCAAAGCTGAAAAGCAAAGAAGGAAACCCAGCAAATGTCACTCTGAATTCTGCAGAAGGGCTCTGGGATCTGACACATAGCTAATTGATCTGTGTGGAGGGCTTCACTTTCTCTCACATTTTTTTTTCCTGGAAAATGAACTTTCACATATGAGTAATTAGTAATGGCAACCATTAGCAAAATAAATTCATTCTTAAAATCCTGTGAAGACCTCACTCCAGTTAGAATGGCCACCATCAAGAAATCGATTAGCAACACATGCTGGAGGGAATGAGGCAAAAAGGGAACCCTATGCATTGTTGGTGGGAGTGTAAACTTGTTCAATCACTTTGGAAAGCAGTATGGAGATTCCTCAATAGAGTACACATAGAGCTCCCTTTTGACCCAGCAATCCCACTTCTGGGCATTTACCCAAATGATTACAAACAAGGCCATCCTAAAGATTCTAGCACACTATGTTTATTGCAGCATTATTCACAATAGCTAAGATACGGTACCAATCTAGATGCCCCTCTGTAGATGAATGGATCAAGAAAATGTGATATATATGGATATATAGTGGAATAAATATACACATACATGTATACATTTATATATAGTGGAATCCTATGCTTCTATGCTTCCATTAGAAAGAATGACACCACTTCATTTGTAAAGAAATGGAAATGCTTGGGGAAAAAAAATCACATTAAGTGAAGTAAGCCAGATTCAAAGAAACATAGATCCCATGATTTCCCTTACTTGTAATAATTAGTATACATCTAGGATAATCTTAGCAAATGAGCAGAGTAGCTCAATAGCTTTGTACATAGCTCATAGCTTTGACCATAAAAGATGATGCTAAATGAAATGAATTCTAACACATGGACACAGAGTTATTTTTTTCTTTGTTGTTGTTACTTTTAATGTCCTATGGGAATTATTTTTTTTTCTTTTTCCTGTGGTTTATGCCTTGTTGTCACTGTATTTGATTTTGGTGCCCTGGATATTGTATATACATTTATCTAAATTAGAGAAGGGAAAGAAACAACAAAATAGTGGGACAAAGAACAAGAGAGGAAGTAATGCAACAGCACTACTCCAAGATAATATGTTGGAAATGAACTGTACAACTTGGGAGGAAGGTTGGGGGGGAGGGAAAGTGGGAGAAAAATGAGGGAGGGGGTAACGAATTTGACAAGAAATATACTCACTTCGTATGCAAATGTAACCCCTCTGTACATCACCCTGACAATATACTTTTCTTAATCCTGTGAAGAAAATTTCTAACTACATGAATAGGGAAAGTAAGAGAAAACATCAGAAATAATATTGTATACTAAATAGATGCTTAAATATAAATTGAATTTTAAAATCTTCACTCCAATAAACAGTAGTTTGAGAGTCCATTTAAAAACTGTATTGACTAGGATTGTCTGTATTTTTACTTCCATTATGCTAATCGTATTTGATTAAGTTTAGAGATAGATATTTAAATATTAATGTGGGATATTTTTCATATTATAAATATGAATGTTTGGTTTCTATTTAAAAAAACACATGAATAAAACATTAGGGTTTCTTTCAACGGCAATGTTAAACAGCTCTACCAAGTGGAATTATTATCCCTGAATGTAGAGATTATATATTGATTTAATTTATTTTCAGTGAAATCTTTTTAATAACATCAATAAATATTTCCAGGCAATATTCTCAAGCTCAATTTTATTTTCCTCAGCTCAATCTGTCAAGAAGAATTTAAGTGCCTTTACTTAGATGCATTTAGTAGGTTAAAAAAATATTTGTAAATGTGAAGGAGGCAGAGAAATGTGAATAAACAGTTTAGAATTCTGGAGAAAGAAACGAAATAAAATTTAAATCACTTTACACCTAAGACAATAACAATTACTCCTTGGAAGACCCTGGTGGATAGAAGCCAGGGGATTATGTGAGAATTAGCAATTATCCTTTAGAAAATACTAAAAGAAAAATAAAATTAGGCAAACAACAAAAATCTTCTTCAGGGCATCTTTACCCTAGCCCTAGCTTTTAGAGACCAGACATCATTCCATATCACTTAATATTTGTTTTTCAGAGTTGGTTACATCTCCATTGGGAAAGACCTACCTTTTCCCAGAGTTCTCTGCTGCTTCTCCCTGTGATCTAACATAGATGCTCTGTATAGGCAATTGTTAATAAATCCCTGGGAAATTACACACACACACACACACACACACACACACACACACACATTTACATATCATATTGAGAGAGGTAGAGATAGACACTGAGTGACAGAGACACAGAGAATTCCATCAAAGCAGCTCAAGAGGACAAGGTCATATTAAGTAACTCTTCAACTCAAGAAGAGCGCTCTACCTCTTGAGCCACAGCACCACTTCTGATTTTTCTGGTGGTTAACAGGAGATGACTCTCATGGAAATTCCTGCCCAGGCTGGCTTTGAACCACCAGCTTCAGATCTCAGCCTCCTGAGTAGTAGGATTACAGACATGAGCAACCGGTGCCCGGCTTGTAATAATCTTATTCAACTGAAATTTAGGGTAAACACACACACACACACACACACACACACACACACACACACACACACACACAGTAGTGTAGTTAGCTATGGCTGATAAGTGCATAAGCTGAGATTGTAAGAAGTTTTCCCCATCATTACAATACCATCTTCAAACAGTAGACACTTCCCAATTGAGAGCACTAAGAAACACAATTATAAAGGACAGAGTGAAACATAGATCGTTACTAGAAAAGTTAAGAATTCCTGCCTCCTATTTTTCAGAGCAGATTTTTATAAACGATTGCTTTTTATGAAATGGTCAAATGATCCTTTCCTCTTGGAGTGTGACACCTATGTAATCTGGTCCTCTTTGATGTGTGAACTTGCCTAGAGACTTGCTTTGATCCAATAGAATGCAGTAAAGATGAAGGGAAATTACTTCCATGATCAAGTTATGAAAGACTGTAATTCACATCTTCCTAACAGACTCCCTGTATTGCCTTCTGGGCTCGCAAATGTGATTGCACAAGCTTCCAAGTTGGAAAGGTTATGTGACAAATAAATGACTGGAACCAAAGGTCAGGAGTTAGTAACCAAAAACTTCAATCCAATAGCCTAAAAGGAAATGACATAGTCAAATGTCCAGAACACTTCCAGCACCATTTTGGTCGTTACATTTTCGAGGTCCAAAAGCAGGGGATCTGGCTAAGCCACGCCCACTGACCCAAAGGAGTCATGCCTACAGATCTACATAAGCTATGCCTGTGCATAAATTTCCTTCCACTAAATCCGAGACACTTCTTTTACTTCTAAGCATCGAGACTTTGAGATTGGTTACACACTCCTGGATACCTAACCCAAGAATAACCAAATTAATATTTTATATCTGTCATATTTTCTGTAAAAGTATCAACTGGTTATTATCATATGAAACTATGGAGGACAGGGAATATTGTTTTCTTTTTTTGTTATCTTCAAATTGCACAAAGCAGTTTATGAACACAAAGCATCTTGTTCGATGTCATTGTTTAACAATGACATCGCTCCCTAACTAACCCCTTCCTTCACTCTTCATGCTTTTGCAAGATATATATTGGGCATGGAGCTGTAGCTCAAGTGATAAAATACTAGCTTTGAGTACAAAAACTCAGGGACATTAGCCAGGCCCTGAGTTCAAGCCCCAGGACTGGAAGCAAAAAAGAGAGAAAGAAAGACTAAAGGGAAAATGTTTCTTAGGGACTCCCTGGAACTTATAATCGTGACATGATTCATATGATTTCAACTGCAGTAAATAAGTTATCTCTAGAGAAAAGTGTGAAAAGTAAATAAATAAATGGAACTGGGAGCTGGTGGCTCACATCGATAATCCTAAACTATTCAGGAATCTGAAATCTGAAGATGGCAATTCAAAGCCAGGACAGGCTGGCAGAAAAAGGCAAGAGACTCTTATCTTCTATTAACCACCAAAAAACCAGAAGTAGTTCAAAGTAGTAGAGTGGCAACCTTAACAGAAAAGTTCAGGGACAATGTGCAGGCCAAGTTCAAGCCCCATGATTGACAAAAAAATTTTAAAAATAGATTTGGTGAAAATTTTTATGTCTATGACATCTCTTAGTACATAATTTACCCCACCACCCTATATGGTGTATAAATAGAGAAATATCCTTTGATGAATTGAATAAAATTAATTTATTCTTTTAGTGTCACAAAACAATATTTGTGCAACTAATGGACTACAGTAAAATTTTATGAATGTATTAGTATTTTAAATGAGTAAATTTTTGTTCTTTATTATTGTGACAAACATAAAAGCCACATAACACACACTTGTTTTGAGAAAGCCAGATATCAACTGAGAAAATATGCATCAATCAGCCTTGCACACACACACACACACACACACACACATTTTCTTACAAGATTTCACTTTGCCACTCAAGCTGCCACAAATTCTGTGTCTTGTTGCTTCTGACTTACAAATGCTAGTATTGCGGTTTGCTTCCACCATGCCAAACTTATTTACATATCTCTTAAAGCAATTTATAAAAGTTTTTATTTCTTATTATTATCTTTAAATAGATGTATGAAAGTGATGACATTCTATAAAGCAGTTTATGACTATAATAGCCATTGATCAATATCACAGTTTTCAATATTCTCACTCATTCCTCCCTAACCCACTCTTCCCATACTCTTCTTAATTTTATAAGATATCCATTAACTTTAAAATCCAAAGCTCAAAGTTACTGTTTCCAAATCCCTGTATGTCATTAACAGTGATATGTGTTTTAGAATGTAATGTGATTTCCTTGACCCATCAAAAATGTATGTGTAAATCAGAGCCTTTGGTGAAATAGCACTGTTACATTTTCAGTATTTTTAAGGACATTTGAACCTCTTTATTAAGATTGTGCAGCACTGTATTTGCAAAACATAAAAATGTAACTTTTTGAAGGCTTTACCTCACACCTATTGTCTCTGAAAAAATGATATGACCTTATTTTTTATGTCATAGTCATTACCTAAGATAACCTAAAAGCAATTCCATACTTTTTAAAGATAAATAATGCAGTGCAATGATTCCTATTAAACCTTTACTGAAGTTTTCTGCTTCCTTGGAACTGAAAATAGCTAATAGAAGTACAAATCAGCAGTAGAGACTGTGGGTAGTAGCTTAGGAACCAGCAATAAACTGTTACATTTTTCCCATTTTATTTAAATAGAGCTATAGTGAGTAAAAATAAAATTCTATACTTTTTAAAAAACTCAAGAAATCATGTTATCAGTTAACATAAATAATGTATTCAAAATAAGGAAAACCATGGGACCCATGTTTCTTTGTTCCTGGTTTATTTCACTTAATATAATTTTTTCCAAGTCTTTCCATTTCCTAACAAATGGGGCAATGTCATTCTTTCTGATGGAGGGATAGAATTCCACTGTGTATATATACCCCATTTTCTTGATCCATTCATCTACTGAGGGGCATCTGGGTTGGATCCATATCTTAGCTATGGTAAATAATGCTGCAGTGAACATAGTTTTGCTGATTGCTTTAGTATGGTCTTGTTTGTGATCATTTGAATAAATGCCCAAAGGTGGGATTGCTGGGTCATAGGGAAGCTCTCTCTGGAGTCTTTTGAGGAACCTCCATACTATTTTCCAAAGTGGTTGAACAAGTTTACACTCCTACCAACAATGCAGTAAGGTTGCCTTCTGTCCACATCCCCTCCAGCAACTGTTGTTATTAGAGTTCTTGATTATAGCCATTCTAACTGGAGTGAGGTGGAAAAACGAACTTTACAACTTTGGTGGTGGGGGGTGGGGGAGAGATGGGAAGGGATGGGAAGGGGAAACAAAGGAGGAGGCAACAATGCTTGATAAGACATGTACTCATTACCTTGCCCATGTAATTGTAACCCTCTGTATGGTATTTTCACAATTAAAAGAAATAATAATGTAATCAGGCCATTTCCCAAAAGTATGTTTCAATTGTGTAGTATTCCTAGTGAAATGGAAGTAGAATCACTTATTCTGTGAGTTCTCTTAAGATTGTATTTGTTTCCCTTGTATTACTCACTGTTTTAGACTTCCAAGTGTCTTCCTTACCGAGGACACATACTGAAAGGACACCATTCCTTTAGTATAAATGTGAATTCATGTCCTTCACAGTATTTGGGAAACTAAAATGGTGTTGCTTCTTATGATATTATAAAAACTATATCCAGATATTGCATCACATATCTATCCATTTATCAAGAAACAGTTTCTCAAGAAAATTCATTACATAAAGTAAGAGATTACATAGTTCGCAGATTTTTGAAAAGAAGAACATGTAGCTAAAATAATGAAATGTTTTAGTTGAACAAACATCTAAAGACATTGCCCCTCATCCACTGAATGTATTTTGGATGAATTTTCATCATTATTATATGATGCAATTACTAAAGGATATTTTAAAATAGCAAATTCAACTTTGAATATGAAGAATTGCCTATCTTGTGGGTGTATTGGTAATGAGTATGAAATGAATTCCATTGGCTTATGCTTTCTATACTTGGTTCCCCACAGGGGCACTATTTTGGGGGTTTCTAGGAGCTTTAGAAGAAGAGCGCTAGCAGCTGGAAGCAGATCATTGTAGGTAGTCACTTGGAGGTACTCATTTGTATTTGACTTCCTGACCACCATGAAAACTACCTCTGCCACACCTTGCCACGGTGTGTGTGGTGTCCTGTTCAAACATCTGGGACTGAAGATTCATGGAAGGAAAGTGTGATGCGGAAGAATTCTTTCTTCCTTCAGGTTGTTTCTCTCAGGCATTGTGTCACAGTGATGGGGGAGGAGGAGTGTAGTTGTAGAGGTGGGAGGGAAGGGATGGTAGGGGAAAAAACAAAGGAGGAGGCAACAATGCTTGATAAGAAATGTACTCATTACCTTGCTCATGTAACTGTAACCCTTCTGTACAGTATTTTCACAATAAAAAACATTAAAAAAAGAAAAAGAAAAACAGTACCAGACTAGTGAGCATACTGCTGTGGTTAAAGCTGATCCCATGGTTCTTAATCCTTTGGAACTGGTTTATGGGTGGGATTTGAAAGGATTCATAGCAGAGAAGCAAGCAAGAGAAAGCCGAGAATGCTACAAGTATATCTGGATAGATGGTAGTGGTGGGATCTTGGAATATGAACGTGGACAGGAAAGACCAGACAGACTCCATGAGCTTCCAGGTAGGAACCAGGAGTCTGTTGGAAACTCGTCAAGAGATTGATTGCAGTACATTCTATTAAATAATATATTTGCTATCACTATTTACATGTATTTACTATTGCTATTTACTGTGTCTTGAAACTCTGTGGAAGTCTGAGTTTACATGTGACGGACTAATACATTTGGTGGATGAAATCAAACGATGGCATTCTGCTGTGCTCACTGTTACTGCTGCCTGCCTTTAGACAGATGGACAGTGAGAATCAGAAGCCAAAAGCAGATAGATTTCAAAAACCTATTTTCTGACTATAAAGAAGTAAGTGGAAACTTGTGGACAGAGGATGTGTGGTTGTTAAAGCGATTAGCACCATCCAAGAGACGATAGTTACTTTGCACTTGGACAATGGAAAAATATTTTCAGGGCATCACAGGAATGGATCAGACTCCATCCATCTGAGATTCTAGGGTACAAAAGTGTGAAATCTTTTGGGAAAAAATGCCCTAAGTAGAGAACCAGATAGTCAGAGTCCACTGTGGTCAGGTGATGAGGGGAACTGGACACTTTTCACTCTGGCAACACATCCCAGCATTGTCCATGTGATGTTGATTTTGCAAGCAGGAGGAACACAAAGATTATTGGGTCATGGCAGCCTCTACCCAGATTTCAGAGAAAGGCCTGGAAGGCTGCACACTGCGCAGCAGGCTCAGAGTAGCTGGATGTGGACAGAGGGCAGTGTGAGAACACATGAGGGTGAAGCACAAACTGCAATAAAGGAAGTGCCAGGAATATGGGATGTCTGCAGAAAGAAGCTGCGGGCAAGGAGTGGGCTCCACCCAGGACCTGGGACACACAGGCTGCAAGTTGCAAGGTCAGAGAGGCAGGGCTGCCCAAGCCTTGGGAGCTCATACCACACGGTCAGATACCCAAGGCGCCTGACATGGTGGTACAGAACTTCACATACACTCTTTTGGAGTTTGATTCTTACTGTAGTCCAGATCATCACTGGCTTATCTCCTTTTTCTTCTCCCTTTTGTAATGAGGAATTCTGTTTTGTGTTCCTGTATCTTTGAATTATTTCATTAGGGGTGTGTGTGTGTGTGTGTGCCAGTACCTGGGTTTGAACTCAGAGCCACTTGGATTTTTTATTTGTGGCTGCTGACCATGGATCACTTGGACTCTACTTCCTTCCATTTTCTGCATTTTACTGGTTTAATTGGAAATAGTCTCTTAGACCTTTCTGCTCTGGTTGGCTTCAAACTGAAATACGTCTCAGTCCCTGAATAGCTAGACATATACACATAACCACAGGCACCTCGGATGCATTATTTCTGATTTTCACAAGGGTTCACAGCTAAGCATTTGCCTTGAGTCTAGGTAGAGACCTTGAACTTTGGCTTTTAGAAAGTGGAGATAGACTGAATGCATTTTACATCCTGCAATCACCACAATAAGTACTTATAACACAGAAAAATGTAAATGTATTACTGAAAGGCATATTTTGAAAATGGGATCTGTTACAATACTCTATACAGTATACTTCTCAATCACATCTGAAATTGCACACAAAATAGAAAACATCTCATTACCATGAAAATAATCTCACAAATTGCACCCTTTCAATGGCAGCCAAATTTCTTCTTGATATTGAATTTGGACAATAATAATTCAGAATATATAAAATAGGAATTATGGAATGTATTGGCTTATTTCCCTATGGTGACAGAAGTCTGTATCATTTTTTTATTCAAAATAGTAAGAGGCTAATAAGTTATGTATTTGGCAAAATAACTCACATGGCTTTGCCAAACCAATGAAATGAGCCAGGATTTATCTCACCTCACCTTGTTTGCCTTGGCCTTGGCTTTGAAAGCCTTCTTATTGTGGCCAACATCAGATGAGGTTCAATTCAGTTCAGGATTCTGAACCATGCAGAGAGGATGAGGTGTCTCTACGTGGAGACTACAGTGTCCTTCAATAATATCTCTGCAAATACAGTAAACTTTTTGCAAGTAAGTCATGAGCACTTCTTTAAATGTGAGTATACAAGACCTGTGATTATCTCTGCTCTCATTCTTTGTTTTGCAACCTACTAAGTGAAAATCCAACATTGTTTCTCTCCTAGACCAGTAGCTGGTATGATCTGCTCAATGTCTTCTTCAAGTGCATTAGTCAAGCACCTAGAGCTTTGCGTATTCTGGTGTCACTGAGGAGTATGATATTATTTCCCTTGCGAACTGAGAAGTACTCTTTTTTTTTTCTTTGCCAGTCCTGGGGCTTGAACTCAGGGCTTGGGCACTGTCCCTGAGCTACTTTTGCTCAAGGCTAGAACTCTACCACTTGAACCACAGCACCATTTCCATCTTTTTCTGTTTATGTGGTGTTAAGGAATTGAAATCAGGATTTCATGCATGCTAGGCAAGCATTCTACCACTGAGCCTCATTCCCAGCCCTGAGAAGTACTCTTAATAATGTTTTCTTCTCATGTTGATCAGGTAAGCAGAATGAATGACATTACTAACCATTGATATTTTCCTAATCTTAGTTTTTATCTATTGCTCACTGTCAGTACGCTTCTGGCTCAGTAATCTGCCTTCATTTCTACTAGTAGAGTCAGCCCATTTCTGAAGTGGGGGCTTTGCAACTAATTAATGTCGCTTCCATATGGAAAGCTCCCCCTAATTTTCACTCTTCTAATATTTCATATTTCCTGTTGACATTTCCCAAGACTCAGCACAAATATTATCCACTAAGCACTGTGTGGCTGTGATAGTTATAACATTCCCTTCAGCTTGATGGTGGCTCATGCCTGCAATCCGAGCTACTCAAAAGGCTAAGATCCAGTTCAACATCTGAAGCTACTTAGAGGAGGAATTCCAGGAGACTCTTCTATCCAATTAACAACCTAAAACTCAGAAGTGGAGCTGTGGCTCAAGTAGTAGAGTACTAGCCTTGAGCAAAGGAGCTCAGAGACAGTGCAGAGAACCTGAGTATAAGCCCCAGGATTAGAATACACACACACACACACACACACACATACACACACACACACACACACACACACACACACACACACACACACACACACACACACCCCTACACACTGTCCCTTAACCACATTTTCATTCACTTCTGTTAATTCATCTTTCTTTTTTTAAATCATAATTTCATGTTTTTACTATTTTAATATACAAAGGAGACTCTGAGTACTCATGGGTTTGTAACACCCAGGAGACCACAGTTGATGAAAATCCTCAAATGCTCAGAATGCAGAGTTCATTACACATTATGGATGTGTGACAATGTCTCATAAAACAGCCCAACTTCCAGGAAAGACGTGTCCTCATTCAGCAAACCAAAACAAACCTAAAATTTTCACCATATGTGCCCTTCTTGTCTTTGGAAGATTTTCAAAACATTTACCTTGCTTCTCAAGCACTATATGCTTCTTGGGAAGCATATTCGGTTTTCACAAAAGTAAGGACACTTAGAGCATCACTCAATGACTTAAATACAACTTACTATAAAGAAGAAGACTGTGGCTTCCTGCACCCACAAAGCTACATGTGCCTGAATTCAAGGTGTTTTTTTGTCCTTTAAGTACTTATTTTTGACTTTAAAATCTATTACTTTATTCATATTCAGATGATGTACAGAGGGCTTACAGTTACATGAATCAGATAATGATTACGTTTCTTTTTGAATAGTGTCACCCTTTCCCTCACTCTCCCAGTTTTTCCCTCATGACCCTGCTCACAAGTTGTACAGGTCTTGTCAACATAGTGTTTGTTGAGTGTCACTGCTGCATTTGTTCTCCATTCATCCCACTCTTTCTGGTAACCCCTTACCCTCTCCAAAAGAGAAAAACTTTCAAACAAGACAAAAGGTAACAAGCATCTATCTCTTAAGGATAGAGTTCTTTGCTAGGAAACTTCAAATTCTGATGAAGTAAAGGCTTAAATAATATACAGGAATTTTGTTATCTTCACTTGATTTCTAAATACCTTTGATTCATATTGCAACGTTTAAATTTTTTTTCATTTGTGTAAATTAATTTTTATATATGTATATATGAATATATATACACAGAAGACAAACATATTATATAGTATGTAATATACACATATATATTATATAGTATATAATATATACTTTATATAATATATATAATATCGTATACTACATATATCATATATAGTATATATACTATGTATAAGATATATAGCATATATATGATATATATATGACATGATATACGTCATATGTCATATATATACTATATATAGACATATATATATATACTATATATATGTCTATATATATGTCTACATATATATGTCTATATATAGTATATATATGATATATGACGTATATCATATGACATATGATATATGTCATATACAGTGATCATACTTGAACTCCCTATATATTTTGAAAATTGTAGCTTCAGGCCAGAGATTGTCCTTATTATGTTCAACATTAATAAGCATGTTTCACTCAATTCTCTTAGCAATTAGCGATTGTGAGCTTTGCCACTTTACATTACATTTACATTTACTTTACATTAAATTTATCCTTTCACATTGCTAAAGTATTAGCATGTTTTGTGTTTACTTAGTCCAAATTATATCAGTAAGTGTCTTGCTTTCTTATGAAATGTTTATAGTAAGAATTCACCTTGCTTATGCTTTTTAACAAAAGAAATTATGGATTCATTACAATACATGGATTTGATTGTTTTCAGTTAAAGAGAAGAGAGGGATAGCTGTGCACCAGTAATCCCAGCTACTCAGGACACTGAGTAACATGATTCAAAGCCAGCCTGGGCAGGAAAGTGCATGAAAATCTTATCTTCAATTAACCTGACAGGAGTGAAGCTTTGTCTCAAGTGACAGAGCGTTAGCCTTGGGGAAAACAAGCAAAAAAAAAAAAGGACAGTGCCCATGTCCTGAGTTCAAGCCCCAGAACCAGCATTTAAAATAAATAAATACATAGATAAATAAATGAAATAAAAGAGACAACAAAAAATAGAAGTAGAGAAGGGTACATGTGTAGTAATATTTTTTTAAGTTCAGTAAATTAAATTCAGTAAATTAAGTGGGTTTAAGTTATCTCATTCTATCTTGTAAATAACTAATAGTATTTAAATGTGTCTTATATAAGTCATTAAATATGTTTCCAACACTGACGAGTAGAAAGAACTTCTTTAAGCAATACATTTGGTTTCTAGTAGTATTGTGATTAAGATTGAAAAGTACACCAAAGCCAGGCGCTAGTGGCTCACACCTGTAGTCCTAGCTACACAGTATACATACTGAGCAAGAAAGAGAGAGAAAGAAAGAGAGAAGGAAGGAAGGAGGAAGAAAGGAAAGAAGGAAGGAAGGAAGGAAGGAAAAAATAAAAATCATAGAAAAGCAAATAGTAGAAATAATGCATATAGTTTTAAACTTATATACACTAGGAACTACAAGTAGGTCACAATTTTTATTAAGTAAATATGGAAATAAATATTTTCCATAATTCAAAATACACTCAACAGTCACTTCTATACTTTGAAATCTTAGAGATAGGTGAAAATAAAACTTTATTTTCTCAAAATGGTTTGGAAGGCATTCAGATGCTTTATAATTTTCAGAAAGACAGGGAGATAAAATTTATATTTCTATTATACCACTGGATCAAAGCCAAACAATTGTGCTTATCAACTTGTATGAAGACTTAGCTCATTCTGCAATATGATCATAAATTATGCTTGTCCTCAGACTGTAATGCACTAATATTCTTCCAGCAATTAGCTCATGAATATATCTTATTATATATTCAAAGGTATCTCAGCATGCTTGTGATTTAAAGAAAGCACAAATGAGTTATCATCATGATTTCACTGAATTTAATATCTCATCTTTTTAAAATTTGCATCTTGCTATTAAAAATATTTTGTTATTCTTGAGTAGGAAAAACCATGCTAGCTCTTCACAAAGTGTACCACATTATATTTCAAATATGTTAATAGCCACATTTTAATAGAATCATTTCTGATATTTTGGACAAAGTAATTTTGAGAGTGGTTGGGCATTGTGTTTATTATTGCATATTTAATTGTGCTCCTGTCTACAAAATTAGCAAAATTACAGTATCAATTCTCTCCCAAATCATCATGAGCAAAAGTGCTCCCTGATATTGCCCAAATGCTACCTAAAAGAGAGGAAATAAATCACCCTTCACCGAATATCAAAAATTTGGATCATTACATAGAACATTCAAATTTATATGAATAATATAATTAAGTGCTTAAAGAAAACTCTAAACAAAATGTGCAAGTCTTAACAAGTTTTAAGGACAAATTTAAGACTGAAATTAGGTCCTGACTAAAATTCTGGAAGGAAGTGGGCATTTGGCATACGTTTGCCAATTAATTTGTATGCAAACTTACACTGTAAGTCAAGCTACTCTATTTTTCCACTTCTACTTAGGCCTTCTTATAAAAACTTAAAAAGTTCACCGTGAGCTCAAAATCCATTTTCATCAAAATCAGTATTGCATAAATGAGAATTTATAAGGGTAAATCATCCCCCCCCCAAAAAATAAACTGGTCATTTACATAGCCAATGCTAAAACCTCATATTTTAGAGTAGTTTCACATCAAATTCCCTGGAAACATACTATATACAGTCACAAGCTCATTTCTGTGGTACTGAGGTAAAACTCAGACAAAGAGCATAAAGGTTATTTACTCTGAAGTATGTACTTGATTAATAAGCCTTAGTAAGGTCTCTTCAACATCAATTAGAAAGAAGACTAGCTAGAAAAACAAACAAATTTCATTTGATCTATATGGAAGAAAGTAGTGACAACAATGTATATGTGTGGTCACTCTCCATAAAGCAGTAACACATATTTCTATTCATTGGAAAATATGTTCAATCTACAATCTACCTTATATTTTTGCCTTTATATTTATTGGAGTGAATTACCTTAAAATTATGTTTTAAAGAAGGTCTACCTTTTTTTTTTTTTTTTGCTTGGCAAATATAATGAATATAAACCAGACACCAGTGGCTCATGCTGGTAATCCTAGCTACTCAGGAGGCTGAGATCTGAGGATCAAGGTTTAAATCCAGCCCCAGCAGGAAAGTCCATGAGACTCTTATCTACAATTAACCACCAGAAAACTAGAAGTGGCGCTATGGCTCAAGAGGTAGAGCACTCACCTTGAGCTGAATAGCTCAGGGACAGCACCCAGACCAAGTTCAAGCCCCACGACCAATAAAAAATATAAAATACAATAAATAATGACTATCGTATTTCATTTGTGATATTCTTAGCAATTTCACAACCTGGTTATTTTTTTAATACAAAACATTTCCATACCAAAACCACAATATTCCTACTAATTTGCATCATGAAGATTTAATTACCAAATTATAAATGCTGATCAAATTAAATTTGTTGGTAGAATTAATTAAAATAGAATTGACTCCTCAGAACCTAAAGCATGTTAATAAAATTCTAAAAAGAATCTATAAGAATAAATAAAAAGAATGACAATGTTTTCTTCAGTTCTCTAAGAAAATGCTTCCTATTTCTTCAGCAAAATAATACAAAAATGACTAACCACAAAGTAATAACAGTTATTATAAAAAAAAAAAAAAACAACCAGACAAACTCCTCAGCTTTTTATGTTAGAAATGAATACCCTGGGGCTGGGAAGGTGGCTCAGTGGTAGAGCACTTGCCTTGGATGCATGAGGCCCTGGGTTCGGTTCGATTCCTCAGCACCACATAAGCAGAAAAACAGAAAGCCAGAATTGGCACTGTGGCTCAAGTGGTAGAGTGCTAGCCTTGAGCTGAAGAGCTGAGGGACAGCGCCCAGGCCCAGAATTCAGGGCCCATGACCGACAAAAAAAATAAAAAATAAAAAAACAAATGAATACCCTATGTAAATTATGTCATGTTTCATGAATCTTCCCAGCATTAACTTGTAGAAGGGAGTGTTAGACATGTGTAGCTCTAGGATTTGAGTTTTGAACAGATGGCAAAGTGATATGCACACTCAGAAGTAAAATAAATACTAAAATTTTGCTCTGTTTGCTTCCTTCACAACATAAGTGAAATAGTTGATAACCACGTTTCCAATTTAAATAAAATATTTTTCATCAGTGGTGTCATTTCAATAATGTATAATGACATTTGAGGGAAATAAAAAAAACAACAAATAAAAAGCATCACACATGGGGGCTGGGAAGGTGGCTCAGTGGTAGAGCATTTGCCTTGCCCTGGGTTCCATTCCTCAGCACCACATAAGCAAAAAAGAAAAAAGCTGGAAGTGGCGCTGTGGCTCAAGTGGTAGAGAGCTAGCCTTGAGCTGAAGAGCTGAGGGACAGCGCCCAGGCCCAGAGTTCAGGCCCCATGATCGGACCCCCCCCCCAAAAAAAAGCATCACACAGAATATAAATCAAAACAGCCAAAAAGCCATTATGAAATTATACTATCTATAATTATTAGATGTATTACAGTGTTGGAAGTCTTTACAATTTTCATGCTATAAAAAGAAAGTTAATATAAAAACTATAATAAAAACGTGTTGTAAAGACTATATATACATATTTGATAATGGACTATCTCTTAGGATTAAATACTTTTACAATTCAATAAGGAAAACATGATCAGAATCTCCATGAATAGACAAAGAAGGAAGTACCATCCAAAAGATAACTGAGAACTGCTATATTTACTTAATTATAATTAATTTTCTGTCGTCTTTTTCAAATACCTTCCTAATGGTGACAAGATGTCCTGCTTTTTAATTCCGAGTTACTAGGAAATGTTTCTAAATAACTATCTTAGATCCTTTGCAGTTAGGAAATCTACTTGTGCAGATGACACTACAAATGTGCATCAAAATTATACAAATGAGTAGAGAAAGAGGTTGCTGGAAACAAAATCTCAGCACAAGTGAAGAAACATTAGTGGTGCTTGCAGAGCTTTGGTTTTCCCTACTCTTAGAAATTCCAATTATTAAAGGTGAGGCATTGCTTCTCTGCATTCACTGGTAACATCTGGTCAACTCATGACCTATAATAACCTAGGAAGCATTGCCCATTGAACACGAGACTTTGCTAGATGGAGTAGCTATTCCAAAAGAATAAAAAGAAAGGGCCCTAGGAAGCATGCACTATGAAGGTAGGTTGGTTGTTTCAAAGGAAATAAAACAATAGAGTGACATTGTCAAGGAGAAAAAGGATAATAAGCACAAATGCCTGATACTCTTGGCTCAAAGTGACAAGAAGAATTTTTATTACTGATGAAATAGGTGTAGACCTAAAGTGGAGTATTAAATACAAGTATGGCCTTGCCAATTGTAAAATTTTGAACTTGCTTGCATACATAGCCCTGTCATGGTTAATGGGCTGACGTAGAACACATAAGATTCTGAAAACTGTAAGGAAGTATGACATAATTAATATTGCTCAATGTACCCTGATCCTTCCTGGGTCCTGGAACCTGCATTGTCAGCAGAGAGAAACAGCTCTCAGCATCTATGAACAAAACCTTTTATTATTTTATACAAGATGAATTAACAACCTCATTGGAGAGATTACCTTATGGGGAAGCCATCCCCCACCACTTCCAATTATCTTTAGTCTTAAATTAGAAACAGAATTCAATATTCCCTAGAGAGATAATTATGAACTCTCAAGGAGATTAAGTACACAAATATTGCTAATTTTTGTGGGATTTTTTTGGATTTGTATCATTAAAGATAAAAAAAAAAACATGTAAATAAACACATTCTGAGAGTACTAAACCACAGCTTGTATAATGTCATTTTATAACACAAAACCTCTCATTTACCGCAGGCTTTCTCCAAGCTTATGATTATGGTTTTATCGTGAGAATCTGAGTTTGTTGACTGGTATGAACTTAATGAGGACTTGGGGATGCCTGAGAATGGTTTGGTATTTTAAAAAAAGTTTGAATTAATTAAAGAAAAGAAGATGATGGAGCGATATTTATCATCACAATTCACTCGCCCACTCTGTAGGCATTATGAGAGGTGTACAAGATGTTCATCTTCTGGATTACACATGGGGAGTGGAGCATTAATTTCTATAGAAAGTGTTACAAAGCTTGTTTTCTAATAGAGCTGCTGAAAGAGCCCGCAGGATTTCCCTGGGTATGATGTCATCCCTTGGTTCTGAGAATAAATAACATCAGTGATCCGTAGGATCCAAGATGTGATTTCTGTAATTAATAATGGAGCTTCAGGGAGTATTTTCCAGTGCCTCATTGATCATACAGTCTCTGGAAAGACATAGTCAGTGTCCGGAAGACTCCATGGATCTGCACGAGGGAAACCTCAGTCAGTCGAGCAGAAATGTGAGGTTCATCAGAGTAGCTCCAGTCATGAATCACTTCAGGGACCTATTTGTCATTCATTGAATGACGATGTTTGTATATGAATATGATCACCCATAGAAGAGCACACATATATTTTCCTAAAGAAATCAGAACGTGGGGCTGGGAAGTTGGCTCAGTGGTAGAGCTCTTGCCTGGCATGCCTGAGGCCCTGTGTTCGATTCCTCAGCACCACATAAGCAAAAAGAAAAAGCTGGAAGTGGTGCTGTGGCTCAAGTGGTAAAGCGCTAGCCTTGAGCTGAAGAGCTGAGGGACAGCGCCCAGGCCCAGAGTTCAGGCCCCACGACCAGACCCCTCACAAAAAAAAAAAAGAAATCAGAACGTGTCTATCTAAATTGAAGGGAGAGAAATACATTAAAAATCTTTGAAAATAGTTTCAAGGAGATGCCTAGGGACTGATAGGATTTCATGACCAGTAAAACAAGATGATGGGAAACGTGCATTAAAATCAGCATTTGATCTCAATGTACCTTGTGATCAAGTCAAATAAAGCCACACAACTTTCCACAACTTTCCAATGTTAATGTACAGTTTGTAGGTAAATTAATGAAATAAATGGGCTTGAAAAATTGGAAAACTATCCTCATTAGTTCACCAGCTTTTCATTTTTATTCTACTTCCTTAAATAATATTATATTTAGATTTTCCACACTGCAACACATCTTGGCAGAGAATATTCAATTGAATCGAGTGTTTTAAACTCCATTTATTTCACATACTTCACTCTTGATTGATTCAAGGTAATATTTCCCTCTCTCCTTCCTTCCTTCCTTCCTTCCTTCCTTCCTTCCTTCCTTCCTTCCTTCCTTCCTTCCTTCTTTCCTTCCTTCCTTCCTTCCTTCCTTCCTTCCTTCCTTCCTTCCTTCCTTCCTTCCTTCCTTCCTTCCTTCCTTCCTCCCTCCCTTCCTCCCTCCCTCCCTCCCTTTCTCTCTCTCTCTTTTCTTTTATTTGTAAAGATGATATACAGAGGGGTTACAGTTACATAAATGAGGTATTAAGTGCATTTCCTTTAGATCAGTTTCAATTCTTCCCTCATTTTCTCATTTTTATTCATTTATATATATATATATATATGTATATATATATATACATATATATATATATATATATATATTTTTTTTTTTTTTTTTTTTTTGCCAGTCATGGGGCCTAAAATCTAGGCCTGGTCGCTGCCCCTCAGCTCTTCAGTTCAAGGCTAGCGCTGTACCACTTGAGCCACAGCACCACTTCCATCTTTTTCTGTTTATGTGGTGCTGAATAATTGAACCCAGGGCCTCATGCAGGCAAGGCAAGCACTCTACCACTGAGCCACCTTCCCAATCCCTTTTCTGCCAATTTTTCCCTCCTAACCCTCCTCCTCCACAAGTAGCATAGTTTCCACATAGTGTCTAGTGTCTAGTGCCGAATTAATTCAGCCTGCCTGCCTGGCTGCCTGCAATCCTTCCCTCCCTCCCTCCTTCCCTCCTTCCTTCCTTCCTTCTTTCCTTCCTTCCTTCCTTCCTTCCTCCTTTCCTTCCTTCCTTCCTTCTTCCTTTCCTTCCTTCCTCTCCTCCCTCCATCCCTCCCTTCTCTCTCTCTTTCTTTCTTTCTTGCTTGCTTGCTTGCTTGCTTTCCTTCTTTCTTTCTCTTTATTCTTTCTCCTTTTTCTTTTTTGCTTCTCTTACTTTACTCCTTCCTCCTCCTCCTATTCCGATCTTCTCCCTCCTCCTCCTCTCCCTCTTTCTCTCTCTCCACATGGAAATCATAACTTAAAATGTATGCACCCAGTTACAACCATTCCCATTAGCTACTATTTAAACCTTGGCAATTCTTATCCCTGGGAGGACTTGGAGAAAAGAAACCCAGGATGACCTATGTCAGTAAGTGGCACTGTAGTTCCACATTGCACAGTGTCACATATCAGGCTTGTGTTAACAGAGGCAATGGATCATCCTAAAATTCCTCCTACACTCACAAACTGAGTAAGGGTTTGTCAAAAGGTTCAATCAAAATCACCTCAGCCTCCTAAGATGGAAATAATACATATTTTGAAGTAAAATAATTATTTCTTTATATTTAGAAACAAAATAATATTCATTGAAATGATTATAATATCTACCATAGAATTCTCTATTCTAATCTTCTAGCATGAAGAGTGTATCTGTGTATCATTTTATATATGGAATTACTCATCACAATTTAATTCATTGTATTAGCAATCTTAATATAATGCACTGAGTATGAAATACAACTCCATGGCATTACAAACATGGAAATTCAGAGATCTCTCTGAATGTCTGTAAAGGAGGATACTTAATGTTTCTATCAGTGGAATTAGTGTTCAGTGAGAATCCTCATTTGAATTTGTACACTATGATGTGATATCATTTTGCTCATTACATTCACTAATATTAAGATTCAATGCCAGGATATTGATTGAAGTATTTTCAATTTATTGATGAATTTAGACATTTTGCCATAGCCTCTTTTTATCTTTCCATGAATAATACTGAGCATGTAAAAGGGTTCCTTTACCAAAGTATATAGGATTGCAGAAGAAAGAATAATATTAGAAAATTTTACTTATGCATGAAATAATATTTATGCTTGTAATTTTTTGAGAGGGAATAGTACTGAGTTTTGAACTCATGGTCTTGTGTTTAGAAGGCACAGGTTCTACCTCATGAACCACACATCAGACCAAGCATTTTCTTTTTGTATCATACGCATTCTTGTTCTTGTGGTTGCCCATGAATTTTAGCCGCATGGTAGGTGAAGAAAGAAGGATTACAGTTTGTGCTACTTGTGGGGGGAAAAGTTGTCAAGAGCATCTCAAAGAATAAGGCTACTAGTGATATTACACATCTATAATTTCAGCTATCAGGAATTCTAAGTAAAATTCTGAGTCTGGCCTAGGCACAAAGCACAAGACCCTATCAGAAAAGTACATAATCTGTAAAAAGGGAGTGAAACAATAACCTTGACTCAAGTGGCACAGTGTTTGCCTTATAAATGGAAGGGCCTATCAAGATAGAAGGATAGCTAGGTAGTAAATGAACAAATGTATTCTCTATTTTGCTATAATTTTTCATGCCAAATTTATGAATTCAGACATGTAATAATGCAACAATATTTCAATTTTGTCTTTTTTTCATTAGCTTATCTTAATTGTACTAAATAAGAGTTTTGTTATAATATACATATATTTAATATATTATATATTATATGTATAATATATATCTTATATTTAATATACATATATAATATACATAATATTTTGTTTATATTCATACTTTCTGTTACTTTCTTGTCAACTGTTGCCTTCTTCCCCTTCTAAATCTTTAAAAATTACTCTGTTACATTTTTTTTGTTTTTTTGTTTTTTTGTTTTTTGTTTGTCGTGGGGCTTGAACTCTGGGCCTGAGCTCTCTTCAGGTCAGAGCTAGCGTGCTACCACTTGACCTACAACACCATTTCCGGTTTTCTAGTGGTTAATTGGAGATAAGAGTCTCATGGACTTTCCTGCTTGGGCTGGCTTTGAACCTCAATCCTCAGATCTCAGCCTCCTGAGTAGCTAGGATTCCAGTTGTAAGCCACTGGCACCCAGCTTACCCTGTTACTTTGACATCCTTCTTCCTCTCTAAATTCCATAGGTGATTTAAAAAAAAAAAAATAGAACAAAAAAAAATCCATCCATTTATTTCTAAGACTGGCTTGTTTTGCTTTAAATGATAATCACCAGTCTCATCTACTTCCCTTCCAATAACAAACCTATGCTCTGCTTTGAGACTCCACAAAACATACATGTAATTTTCCAAAGCTATGAAAGAGTTTTGTTTGTTAACAATTCTTCACGTTTTAATATTTTAATGAAATTTTGGAAGAAATATAAGAAATCATCCAAAGTTGACAAGTATATATTTTCTATTTGGTAAAATATATTTGCAATTTAATGTGTTCTGTTTACAGTTTGTCTGTGGACATTTATGTGTGTGTGTGTGTGTGTGTGTGTGTGTGTGTGTGTGTGTGTATATGTGAGTATGTGTATAAAGGTTATGGTCAAGATACTGGAATATTGTCCTAAGCTACAGAATGCCAGGGAGCAGATACTTCTACTGTTTATTTCTAAGGAGATAGATTTGAATGGTCAGTTTTGAGACAATAAACCCCTAATCATTATTGAGCTTGCTTTCTGTCTTATAAGAGTGGTGGGTCTAAAGGTGGATTAAAAAAAGAAAGATAAGAAGCTATGTAACAAGTTTGTTACATAAATGAAAATTTGAAAAGCAAAAGAGAGTCTGGGGTGTAGCTCAGTAATAAAGCATTTTCCTTGCATGCAGAAAGCCCTCATTACACCCTGAGCACAGTGACCAAAAAGCGCAAGATTCTGTAATATATATATATATATATATAATACATTATATACATATTATATAGTGATATTAATCATATGACTATAATATATTATTTGATTAATGTTAATAATATATAATATATTAATGGTATACTTTATGTATATATATACTTACATATGTGTTAATTGAATGTATGACTCAATTCAAAGGAATATTTTTGCAAGATTCATTAGAGTGCTTCCTTACTTCATCTTAATCAAGGTAACTATCAACTAATTTGGATAAATTATCAATGATTTTTGAAATATAAATAAATAATTTTAGAGTTATAAATTCTCCAATCAATTGTTGCCCCTCAAAAAAAGTATTTTCCATTGTCAAAGTTTTATATGAATCTATGCTTGGTGGCTTACTCCTGCAATTCCAGTTACTTATGAGGCAGAGTAAAAGGATCATGGTCAGAGGGAAGCATAGATTCAAAGTAGGCAAGACCTCATCTTACCCCGACACTCACCTGTAACCCCAGCTAATATAAACGCAGTAATAGGAAGATCAAAGTTCCAGTCTTGCCTGAAGCTTAACTGTAAGACCATTGTTTAAATTTAGAGGAAGGGAATGGACTCATAGGTCCAATAGTATAGTCCCTGCCTGGTAGTATGCTCTGGACCCTGTGTCAAGCTCCACTGGTGAAAAAAAAATAAAATAAAAAGCGATTTTACTTGTATTACAGATAACTAGCGATAAAAAGTAGATTCACCCCTTGCTTCATTGCTTAATTTCTGTGTTTGGTTTTTTGGTTTTGTTTTTGAAAAGGAGACAAGGTCATCCATGGTCTATTTATACAAGAGCCCAGCTCTTAAAAATGATCAACAGTTTTTAAGCACAATTATGGGTAAAATTAGAAGAAAGCAATTTGTCATGAGTAGGATGACAATAACTTCTAGGACTCTGGAGCCTATTCACAAGTGTGACTGAGTACTGACAGGTTGCGAAACAACAGTTGAGAAGTTCAGCTCTTGAAAAACAACACTTTGTAAAGGGGTTCTGAGTGCTTTATTGCCACTTCTTTGAAAATGTTTGCAATTAACAGGATATTTATTCAATCATTTAGACAAAAATATGAAACCTCATATTGTGGTACTACTAATGTTACATGGAAAATACATTTAGTATCTGTCCACATCATATTTTTGTGTTAGGTTCTAAATTTGTATTACTTATTTTTAAACTCCAGCTTCTTAATTTTATTTGACAAAGTGATTTCAAACAATTAGTGCTTCACTTATCTTATAATTATCTACCTGATTACATAAATAGTGTATTCACTAGTGATGGCCACTTTATAGAATTATGGATAAGAAAACATACTTCATGCATAGTTATTTAAATAATGCTTGAGGTCCCTAATCAAATGGTTTAGTCACAATCATGAACCTCAACATCTACAGGAGGATTTTCCTCTCTCTTTGCTTCTGGCTATTTTCAGAGTTTATATTACATTTATATTACTTATGCATTATGCCTAAGTGGTGATGTTTCCCATCTTTTAAACATACATAGTGTATATTTGACAAAATAATCACTTGATTGTTTAATTTTGAATTACTTGCAAACTTCAAAGATCTCTGCATCAAGAACTTGATGTTTAAACTGTTATTTTTATTCTGATGTGTTTTAAGACATTGTTGAACAATATACAAAAATAATCATGTTTATAATAGCTTAACTTACTAGCTCATGTTTAGATTGGTCAGATTATACACCACAAGTAAGCAGGAACAATTATACCAGTTCAAAAAATCATGATCTTATAAACCTGAAATTAGTTTATTCAAGGGACATCCATTACAGATTGAGAGTCAAAGGAAAGTGACAACCAGGAAGTGGAGCCAAAGGCATGGGGCAAAGCCAGCTCCTCATTGTGTGTCTAGAAGGTAACACTTTGAAAATAAAGTGATTATTCTAATATTTGAAGATCTTGAGCTTTCCTGAGCACTGCTATTCCTTCTCTCATATTTCTCCCTTTGGCAGAGAATGATTCTCCTATTTCTACTTGATCCACAGTGGTATTTTGAAAGCACATAATACATTTGATTCCACAAGTTTAGAGCTGGGAAGAAATTTACCTAGGATGAGTTATACTTTAAGTCTCACCTATAGATGATTTTTTTTTTAATTTTTGGATGATTTAAATGCAATTTAAGTTAGATTCCAAGCTACGAGTCTGCTGGGATAAGTTAATTTTTGTTGAGCAATTAGAACAGAGATAAATGTTTTTGTAAGAAAAAGAGAAGTGAATTTTGAATGGACATGGGTAGAGTGTTATTTAAGTATTTAATTCTCTGCAAAGTTTCCTTGTTGGAATCTTCAATTGCAGGATGTTTTATTATAAGGTATAACTCTTAAGAGATGATTGAATCTAGATAGATTTAGTGAACTCTAAGAATTTAGGTAGACCTCACCTGCTGTGGACACGTAAATAAAACGGACCCTCAACAGATGTTAAATCTACTGGTTACCTGATTTTGGTTTTTCAGCCTCAAAAAGTATTAGAAATAAATTCCTGATCTTTACAAGTAACCTAGCTTATGGTGTTTTTCTTATAGTAGCCACAGTGGACTAATACAGTCACCATTGAGATTTGTTCATAAAATGAAATAATTTGTGGTCATAAAATGTGTATAAACACATATATCCACCTAGATACTTTTTAACTCTACAGTTTCACCTTTTTAAATCTTACTTTAATAATGTCAGATCAAAATCTCCTCTTTGCACACACTTGAGTAAATTTAATGATTTTGTATTAGGGCATTCATAGCTGCAGCTTTTGCAATGTAACTGCATTTACACTATTCCCTGCTGTTCTTTCTTAGCACACTGATGAAAAACTACTGATTATTTTTCTCCATTGCATTTTGACAAAATCATATCTATCTATCTATCTATCTATCTATCTATCTATCTATCTATCTATCTATCTATCTAAAAAGAAGGGTCATTATCTTTTAAACCCTATAAAATATAATTAAAAACAAAGCTTTTCACTTAAAAAATGTACCTTCCCTAATTATCAATAGAAGATATATAAATGAGATGATTTATTTTCTGTCTCAAATTCTAGCAGTTGAATGAAGAAAGATCTTCAAAAATGACTGCATACAGTAACTCTGCATTTGATTTTGAATCATACAAACCCAAATATCTTTCCAGACATGTATAAGGACAAGACAAATACTTATTAAAGTAGTAATTTCTGATGTATATATATATATATGTATATATGTGTATATATGTACATATACATATATATATATATATATATATATTAGAATGACGTTGGGTAATCAGCTCTGAATATATCAGTTATATATTGCCACAGTTTAGTGTAGGTTGTCACTTTGTTTTTGTTTTTTGCTCCTTCTCTGATTGCACAGCTTTGTAAATTACCAGTCCATATTCCTACTGGATATAGAGCATGCTGACAGAAGAGACTCTGAAAAAAATGTATATATATATACAAATGCTATAAAGCAGCAATCAATTCAGCTGACTGACAGCAGGACAGTTTGTTTCACCTCTTGAAGTTTTATGGAAAAAACTTTTTATTCTCATCTTATCATCAAGGTCAATATGGCAGCATAATATACAAGACACTGGGATCTACTGGAATTTGACTTCATATTTTGAGATTGAAGCTGAGATATATCTGCCAGCATACAACAAATATATGTAAGTTTGATGCAGTTTAATTCAAAAGGGTGCCTCTGTCAGCGGAAATCTCAAGGACAGCGCCAAGTGTGGGTCAGGCCAGTGTTTAGATTTTCTACCTGTTACCTTCCCTTGCCTTCACACACAGTAGTTACAAATATCATTGCAGCAGTTGGAGGAAGAAATATCAAAGGAAAAAAAATGCTTGTCTCCCCTGAAATTTCTGGGATTAGTTGCCATGTAGCAATCCAACATATTTGCTATATTCATCCATTTTTATGCATTTCACCAATGCATTTCTAGTGATAGGACACAGAGCTAACCAAATCAGATTTCTTAGCACTGAGCTGAAGGTTTAATGGAACAACACAGACAATCAATGCATACATTCTACAGAAGAAACCACTGTCAACAAGAAGCTTTGTTTTGGTGAGTATAATAATAATAATAAATAATAAATAAATTGCATGAGTAAAATATTCAAAGTGTTGCATATGATAAATGGTTGTTAAAACACAACAGGAAGATGTCAATCTGGAGTGCTGGTGGATTTCAACTGCTCATAATATAAAGTCTTTCTCAAGAGATTATTCTGACTAAAGGTCTGAAGGAAAACAGGGCAAGATTGGTGTGAGATCAATATACATGTATAAAGAGGTACATACACACCTGCATTTATTTGTGCATATGAATAACAAAGTTTATACATAAGGGGTAGAAAAATACATAACAGTTCCAGCCAATATAGAATCATGGAGAAAGCTGTAAACATTTATGTTTGGAAAGGTGTGAGTCCTAAGGAAGAAGAAGAGATGAGATTATAGTAAAGGCATCTTGCCAGCATTTTCCATATCTTTTGCCTTGACACCAAATCAGATACTTCCTTACTATTTGACATTATTTCATTCACTTAGATCAAAAGAAAGTGAGGTACGGTAAATACAGAAAAAAAGGGGGGGTGGTTTTTTGGGTTTTTTTTTTTTTTTGGTCCGGTCGTGGGCCTGAACTCTGGGCCTGGTTGCTGTCCCTCAGTTCTTCAGCTCAAGGCTAGCGCTCTACCACTTGAGCCACAGCACCACTTCCAGCTTTTTTCTTTTTGCTTATGTGGTGCTGAGGAATCAAACCTAGGGCCTCATGCATGCAAGGCAAACGCTCTACCTCTAAGTGAAGTAAGCCAAGCCCAAAGAAACATAGGTCCCATGGTTTCCCTTATTTGCAATATCTAGTATATGTATGAGTCAAGCAGAAAAGGTCAGATAATGTGATGTTAGGAAAATGAACCCTTAGAAATGTATTTAAATGTGTTTTTTTTATTTCATGCATTTGTTTTATTGCATTTATAGGATTATTTCTTTGTTGCTTTGTATGTCCCTTCCCCACAGTATAACCCCTGCTTTCACTATATTTGATGTCGGTATAATTTGTGGAGGAGAAGGTGAAAAACAAGTCGTTTAAGGATCCAGGTGGACCCGTTGCAACAATCCAGGTCATGTCGAAAACGAACTTTACAACTTTGGGGGGGGGGAGGATTAGGTGGGGGGACAGGGGAAGGCTGGGAAGGGATGTGAAGGGTAAACAAAGGAGGAGGCTGCAATGCTTGATAAGAAATGTACTCATTATCTTGCCCATGCAATTGTAACCCCTCTGTACAGTATGTTCACAATAAAAAAAAAAAAAGAAAAAAAAAGGGGGGGGGGGGGAAGGAATTCCAGCCAAAAGCTACTTACTTCATTCTGCACACAGATTCCAGATCATGAGCACTAATTCAAATTTGCTAGTTAAAATTGACTTTTGAGCAAATATCAATTTGATCGGATAGAGAATTGTTGACTATATTTTTTAGCCTGCAAAAGTTGTAGGAAAGAGTATGTAAACTTCATCCCGGAAAAAAAACAAAAATAAATATATAAAACCCTAGTAATCCAACGAACAAGTGGGAAAAAGTTCCAACATTTTGGTTGTGGGGCTTCAACTAAGCCTGGGCACTGTCCCTCAGCTCTTCAGCTCTAAGGCAAGTGCTCTGCTGCTTGAGCAACAGCACCATTTCCAGTTTTCTAGTGGTTTATTGGAGATAAGAGTCTTCTGGACTTTCCTGCTTGGGCTGGCTTTGAACCATGATCCTCAGATCTCAGCGTCCTGAGTAGCTAGGATTATAGGTGTGAGCCACTGGCACCTGGCTAAGATTCAACATTTCTCAAGAAAAAAAAATATCCTGTAAATCTATGGAAATATATTAACATCTTCATTAATCAAAGAAATGTAAATAATAAAGCCTTCATTGACATTTCATCTTCAGTCAGAATGGCTATTATCAAATATGTACATACATACATACATATATATATACATACATAAATCTGATGTGGTTGTAAGCAAACAGGAGTCTTTATAGGTTATTGGAAGGAATTCAAATTAGCACATCCACTAGTTCATGTTACTGTAACCCCACCATCTATATAGAATCTTTATAATAAATTAATATTTCAAAAAGAAATTAGTGTAGATATTCCTTACTTTTAACAACAACAACAACAACAGGGCACTGATGGCTCAAGTTTGTAATCCTAGCTACTCAGGACGCTGAGATCTGAGGATAGCCGTTCAAAGCCAGCCCAGACAGGAAAGTCTGTGAGACTCTTAGCTTCAATTAACTGCCAGGAAACTGATAGTGGTTCTGTGGTTCACATAGAAGAGTGTTCTCCTTGAGCTGAAGAGCTCAGGGCCAGTGCCCCAGGACTGACCAAAACAAACAAAAGCAACAAAGAAACATAATTACTACACTATGAAGCTATATTATGTGTGTGTGTACTAAAAGAAATAAAAAATAATCATGCAGTAAACATACATAAGCACACATGTTCATTGTGGTTCTACTAACTATAACCAAGGTACAGAACTAGCAATGTAAGTGTCCATCAATGAAAAATAGACACAACAAATATATATTTGAGTGTTTATTTTGGTATAAAAATGAAATAACTTCACTTGTAGAAATATTGATAGAATTCTAAGTTAAATTAAGCTCAATTATTCAGAAAGACAAAGATTGCATATTGTCTCTCATGGGGAAAAAAAAAAACTTTAAAATTTACCTGAAAATAGAAGTTGTTCCATTATAGAAAAGGACAGAAAGAGAGGAGAGACAGAGGGGCAGAGAGAGAAATGGAGAGACAGACACAGAGATAGAGGGAGTAGAGGGCAAAGAGATATTAACAGGTAGAGTAAATACAACCAAGATAAGTATTATTCATGTATGGAAATGTCACAATGAAACTCTTTAATTTGCACAATTAATATGATTGCATAATTATAATTTTAAATATATGTGTATGTACATATACATATATATATTTAATTATAAAGGTGGGGAGAATTGTCAGGGGTGAAGAAATCTTGAAGGGAGAAAGGTTATTTTCTACCTGTGAGACTGCTCTGTTGGTACTGAATACTGTTTTCTAATCAACTGAAGAATTTGGAAAGCATTAGGGTAACAGAATTTTCAGAATAGATATCTTCTGAGTCACTTTTTTTTTTTTTTTTGTCAGTTGTGGGGCCTGAACTTGGCCTGGGCTCCGTCCCTCAGCTCTTCAGCTCAAAGCTAGCACTCTACCACTTGAGCCACAGTGCCACTTCCGGCTTTTTCTGTTTATGTGGTGCTGAGGAATCGAACCCAGGGCCTCATGCATGCAAGGCAAGCGCTCTACCACTGAGCCACCTTCCCAGCCCCTGCTGAATCACTTTAACTTCTCCTTAGAGAGATGACCACTGTTTAATCCTTGTCAGTTTGATATTGATAAACATGACACACTTTAAATGTGCTAGTAGAAAATTTTAAATTATAGATTCCTTCTGACTTTTCATCGAAGTAGTCAGGAATTACCAAGTATCAAGGAGAGTGAAGGCATTTACAGGTCAAATATGGCATACATTAATTACAAAGAAAAATATAGGTACTTAAGGGGGTAAGACATACTTTTAAATTCAATATTTACTTAGAGTCATTTTATTTGGAAAAACTGGGGGGGAAATGTTACCTAATTTTACCATTTCATCAAAAAAGGAGATTCTGAAACCAAAATACATGTGATTTGACCAAAATACATGTCCTTGACTCTGGTTTTGGCACATTCTAGGACACAAAGCAGTGTGAGGTACTATACACTTATAATGCCAAGTACACAAAATAATACAAAGGCAAATGTTATTCCTATTCTACATGGTAGTATGATTTCACATTTTCTTTCTGCCCCGTGAGAGGAAAAGGATTGTGAAATTGAGCTACTGGGTAGGGAGATTATTGTATTACCTATTCTGCATCCAATTCTCCACCAGCCATCCTACAAATGCAAATAGAGTACCCAGGCCGGGTCGGGGTATGGTACTAGTTGTTTTTTGTTTTGTTGGTCATGGGGCTTGAACTCTGGGCTTGGGTGCCATCCCTGCGTTCTTCAGCTCAAGGCGAGTGTACTACCTCTTGAGCCACAGCGCCACTTCTGGTTCTCTAGTGGTGTATTGGAGATAAGATTCTCACAGACTTTCCTGACCAGGCTGGCTTTGAACCGAAATCCTCAGATCTCAGTCTCCTGAGTAGCTAGGATTACAGGCATGAGCCACCGGCGCTCAGCAATGGTACTAGTTTTATTTAACAGTCTTGAACATCTGGAAAGCACACAGATAATAGCCACTTGTACATGGACGTGTCTAATGATTGCAAATAAAATACAACACGGGATGAGGAAAAAGTAATAACAATATACAATGCAGGGACAGGGCAAAACATGTAAACTACATAACAAATTTCAAAAGAAAATTGCTGTTGTAATGTGCATTCCTAGAGAGGAGTGTTTCTTTCCAATCAAACCATTTAAATAATCAAAGAAATTCTCTATTTTTCAATCACCTCTATGTAGGGTGAATAGAAAAAAGAAAAGAAAAAATGATGTGAAGGTAACAATATAAAAAAGGCAAGAGCTCCCGACTGAGAGTATCTGTTTGGGCAGGGATGTTTGGATGGCATTTAAGCACCATGTGAAACAAAAATATTTATGAATTGAGTAGCCCCCTGGTCAGGATTTTCCTTACATTGCAGAAAATGAAAGCTTTCAACAATCAAAGGAAGTCAAAAGCAATGGTGAATTCCAAATGAAATGGCAGGGTGAGCGGTGCTTTTAAATAACTGCATATATGTATTTAGGGATTTGTCTCACAGCATGGGCCTTTTGTTTTTTTCCACATAACTGTCAACTATATCACTGATGAAAATGAAAAATGTATCACTCAAAACTATTTTTGCCTCTTCTGAACTGTGTCTTATGTAGTCAGAAATGAAAGATCCCTTTTTTTTCTCTCCCTTTCCCTCTCTCATTTCATGAAAAAAAGAAAAAAACATATCTCTGTAACATTTCTTTACTATCAAAGCATAACCCGAGGTTGAAGGAAAAGACAGGACATAGGCAGAGACCCACAGATTGTTTTTGAAGTTTCAGCAGGTGCTCTGAGGTGGCAAAAGAAAGAGCCAACCATGAAGAAATAGGGCCCTCCTGCAAGGAAGAAGCAACTTTTAATCCGGTAATATCCTGCTTCTTAGCATTGTTTCTTTCCTGGCACTGGTTAAAATCAGGCATCCTAAATACTTATTATTTAATACTTATTTTCTAATACCAATCCCAAAAGGAAGTTCCATGGTGTCATAGATTTTTTTAATCTATTTTGATTATGGATTTTTTCCCCACACTATCTCAACGAGTACTTAAATTTTTATTAAATAATACCAAACATTGTTAAATGTTCTATGGTCAAGTCGTGAGCACAAATAGAGAATAAGAAAGCACAGTCTGGAGATGGAGAGCTATGATAAATGGCCACAGACAGGACGCGATTATTAGCAAGGAATGACAATGGTCCTGAGGTACTGCAGAGAACCATTAGCCTCTGCCAGAGTTGTGCTCACTGATCATAGTATTCTTTTTTTTTTTTGGGGGGGGGGGGGTGGGGGTCCGGTCGTGGAGCCTGAACTCTGGGCCTGGTAGCGGTCCCTCAGCTCTTCAGCTCAAGGCTAGCGCTCTACCACTTTGAGCCACAGCGCCACCTCCGGCTTTTTTCTTTTTGCTTATGTGGTGTTGAGGAATCGAACCCAGGGCCTCAGTCATGCAAGGCAAGCACTCTACCACTGAGCCATCTTCCCAGCCCCTAAGTCATAGTATTCTATTGCTCTTCTAATTATCCACCTTAAAGAACTTGAGCCGGTTTTCAAAAGTGAACATTTTGCAATTTCAGATTGGACACTCTTCAATCAGAATGGAATATAAGTCAGTTCTTTACACTGAGCACCGGTGGTGATAACGTGATTCTAATCTTACTTGATTAAGAGGCTGAGATCTTGATGATCATAGTTTGAAATTAGCCTCAGTAGAAGTCTGTGAGACTCTATATACAAATTAATCAGCAAACTATAAAGCTGCAGGTGTGACTTGAATTGGAGAGTGCCATCTGAATAAGCAAGCTGCAAGAGTTCAAACGCCAGCCAAAACAAAATAAAATAAAACAAACACAAACCCTAGTAAGCCAATCTTTACAATGTCCAATTTTTGAAGAATGCAAACTCAAAATCAAAGGTACTGAGGAACACATTAACAGCTACTTGACTTTTGTTAGACAGGACTGAGACCTCTATGCTAAAATGTTCACCCCTTTCTACGACTAGCTTCTATGTGCTAAAAAAAAATAGTATATAAATAATTGTACAAAGGGGGTTCAATGCAACATGTCAGATTGGAAGTACAATCCATCTTGATCAATGGGACCCCTTTTTTTGTTGTTGTTGGTGGTGGTGGTGGTCGTGGGGCTTGAACTCTGGGCTTGGGCGCTATCCGCAGACCTTCAGCTTAAGGCCAGCGCTCTATCACTTGAGCCAGAGCGCCACGTCCAGTTTTCTAGTTGTTTATTGGAGATGAGTCTCACAGACTTTTCTGCCCAGGCTGGGTTTGAATCATGATCCTCAGATCTCAGCCTCCTGAGTAGTTAGGATTACAGGGATGAGCCACCGGTGCCTTTTCTCCCAAACCCATCCATTTTCTCAATTGCCCCATTTCCATTTTCACACTGAAAATTCTGACTGTATTGTCCCACTTTTCCTCTCTGTTCCTGTCTGCATTCCTCTTGTCCTCATCAAAACCAACAACACATGTTCAGCTACATGGTATTCATTTTTTTAAAACTATGAATTATTGTTCAAAGGAGTTAAACCTCCCTTGAGTATACTATGTCCCTTAATCTCTTACAAGCTGCTGAAAGCATTACTTCCAAAAAATATAATAGAGCTAGAAAATGCTCACCGAAAGACAACTAAACTATCACTAAAGAAATGGCTTTGTACAGGAAGACCCAAAAGATTAGCATCTTCAATCTAGAAACGCTGACATCTATTAAATCATGAAGAAAGTAGAGAGTGTGAAAACCAAGCTATCCACAAACTTCAATTATACAAGGTCTAAGGACATCCTTTGAAGTTTAAAAGAGATAAATTTAGTACAAATAATGGGAGGTGCCATTTACTTTATTTATTAGGTAGAGTGCTCATGGAAGAAACACAGTCTGAAAATATAATAGGTTCATAAAAGGTTTAGATAAAAAACATACAATAAATCAATTCTAGACTATTAAGGGGAATTGGTACAATATACCATTAATACTGCTTTTATCTTTGTCAAAGGACAGAGCTCTCCTGGCTCTACTTATAGTCTAAGAGTCCAAGCTTGAGAATATTTTTGCATTAATATTCAAAAAATATTTTTGGTTTAACACAAGTTAAACCAAAGGAGTTCGTGTGCTATAACACTCAATAGCTAACTGGTGAATTAATATTTTTTACAAGCAAAGCGAAATTTCCATGACCATTATTAAAATGTGATTAGATATTTTAAACTCTAAAGATACATAGCCCTCAATTATGTGAATAAAATCTCTCCATACAGATACAAGATCTCTCTGAATGGGATATATCCACTTAAATTTGTAAATTCACAAGCATGTAAATGAGGCAAAATGTATTTCCCTGAAAAATGGGTACTTTAGATTTTAGTAAACTGAATACATTATACTGAAGCATTTTAGATTCATCATGTTAGGAATGTACAAAATTTTCTTTTATCATGAGATTCTTCTCATTTTGAAATGTTAATGTTCATCAAAGCAAAATAAAATGTCTTCTGTCTGTAGTATTACCTTCCCAGTAACTATAGTTTGCAGTAATATTTATTTATTTATTTATTTAGTCAGTCATGGAGGATTAAACTCTGGGGTTGGGCACTGTCCCTGTGCTCTTCAGCTCAAGGCGAGCACTCTACTGCTTGAGCCACAGGGCCACTGTCGGTTTTCTAGTGGTTTATTGGAGATAAGAGTCTCACGGATTTTCCTGCCAGGGCTGGCTTTGAACTGTAATCCTCAGCTCTCAGCCTCCTGAGTAGCTAAGGTTACAGGCGTGAGCCACAGGCGCCCAGCTGCAGTAATTTTTAAGCATCCTGTGTAGCTTACAGAAAGTGCTCAGTAAATAACAGCTATTATTATTATGTTATCAACAGCTGGTGAATTGCTTTAAATCCTTTTAATAACTATCATCTATGTATAACATTAATGGTAGCATATGATATCTTTAATTAGGTTAAGGATGTTATATGTTAAGGGTACTGTGTACTATATTGGTATATTTCATGTGTAACGGATTGCTGGTTTATAGTTAGCTTGATCATGTTCTCAAGCTTACTGCAATTTGTTCAGCTGTTGCTTTTATTTTAATATGACTGTCTCATTATGTTTCCCAGACTGGGCTCGAATTCCTAGGCTCAAGCAATCCTCCTGCTTCAGTCTCCATATGGAAAGGACTACAAGCATTTTACCATCATGAGTTTATTCGTCTGAGTTCTTTCTTTTTTTTTATAAGATTTTTTTTTAAAGAGTGACTGTATTATAAACTTTTTAGTCATGGCTGAATTGTTTAAACTAGCAGAATTCAGTATTTTTCTTTGTTCTTTTTATGACTTGGCAATCTGGTGATTTAATCTCTATGCCTTGTATTCCATAGTACTGCTTGTACTCATTTTCTAAGACAGGTGAGCACTAACTTTTGTGGGACTCGTGTAGAATCATGATCCTCTGGATCTTGGCTTCTGGTAGTTGAAGACAAGGACTCCTAGTATGCTCTGTTATTCATGGTTCTTAACTAATATGATTTTTCTAAGCACAGACCCCCAGTCTTGTATACACCCTCCTGCCTGGGATGCTAGTGGTGGTACACATTATTCCCAACACATTTTCTACACAGTTTCCAGACCAACGTCAACTAAAAATTTCATGACCTTTATGACGTCAGCTACATAACTCATTCTGTTAATTCCAGGTACTTAAATACTGGTTTATTAGAGCCATTTTGGCACTTAGTTATATATCATTGAATACAACTGTGAACTATCTTATTTCTGAAACACAAAATATACCTCTTCACTTTTTGTTTTCTATTCATTGTGTTTTGTAATGCAAAACTCTGTACAGAATATGTGCTTATGGGTAAAATATCATAAAACAGAGGTGAATAAAATAAATACCCAATAAGCTATCTCAAAATTATGAATATCCTCTTCAACAAACCTACTTTAAAGAATAAATACTTATTAGGTTAGATGTATTTCAGAAAATTTCCTTGTATTTTGGGTGGTTTGAAGAAACTTTCCCTTTAAAAACTGATATTAGAATAAGTTGACAGTTCAGATTAAAACATCTCAGTATTTTCTTGATGCCTTTTAAAGAGACATCTAGTAGGTATGTACAAATTACAAAGCAAGAATTTATGTTGCTAAACCATGCTCCAAAATTATGTCTCAATAGATTTAAGATGAGGGCAATTACACAAATAAGCTAACAAAATATGATTGTTTTAAGTGTTTAACTAGGAAAAAAGAGCTGCTTTTGAGTTCCTCTTTTTAAAAAATTGCTTTAAGCTGGGTGCCAGTGGCTCATGCCTGTAATCCTAGCTATTCAGGAGGCTGAGATCTGAGGATCTCTGTTCAAAGCCAGCCCAGGCAGGAAAGTCCATGAAACTCCAATCTCCAGTTAATGAACAGAAAACCATAAGTGGTGCTGTCGCTCAAATGGTAGAGGCTATAGCTTTGAGCTGAAGAGCTGAGGGACGGGGCCAGGGCCCAGATTACAAGCTCCATGACTGAGAAAAATGAATAAAAGTAAATAAATAAAATTCCTTTAAAAATGAAGGAGGTAGGAAATGTCCAGCAACAACAGCAGAAATGTCTTTTGTGTTTTTCAGAAATCACTTTCTCTTCCACTGAGGGATGATTTATTTATCTGCATGATGTAATAAATTAAAGCATAATATATGATGTTACATGGGTACATGGGTTTCTTTTTTTTTTTTTTGGCCAGTCTTGGGGCTTGAACTCAGGTCCTGGGTGCTGTCCCTCAGCTTCTTTTTGTTCAAGCCGCCCTCTGCCACTTGAGCCACAGTGCCACTTCCGGCCTTTTCTGTTTATATGGTACTGAGAACTTGAACCCAGAGCTTTTATGCATGCTAAGCAAGCACTCTACCACTAAGCCACATTCCCAGCCTATACATAGGTTTCTTTATCACACATTTGTATTATGCATTTGCTAACGTAGTAGAGAGTGAGATAAGGGTTGGAGTTGTGGATCAAAGTATATAGATCTTAGTTTTAAGAGAATAATAGCATCCTAAAAGAATGCAAATGTATTTTTTCATGGAAGATGACTCATGGTAAGAGAGGATTATAAATAGTCATCAATTTTCCAAAACTGCAAAGCTACATTAGATTAAGAATTTAAAATAGTATTGGGACATAGTGTACTTAAAGAGTCTATGAATCACAAGAGGGCTAAAGGACCCTGAAAATCATCTTAAAGATAAATTATATAAGATTACCTGAAGGAATTTTGACTTACCCAGTATAGAGTAATAACGCTGGGAGTATTTATAATTGTACTTATAAATGAAGAGTATTTACAACTGAAAAAGGATAGCTTCATTTAATAGCTTTGACCATATTATCACCCCTACACAATCTAGACAATTAAATTAAAGGTTGGCAAAACGAAAGCCTTTGCTAAGAGTCCCAAGCTCCCTGTTCCTGGCATAAATAAAAGTTCAAGAAGATATGACCACCTCAAGTGGGAGCAGGTTGCAGTTGTGCAGTGGGAAATAATGCCCTGGGAATGACAAAGGCATATCAACCTTACAGTGGTGTTCAAGTTATCCCCCAAGGAAGACATCCTTAAATTCCCACAGTGGCATAAGCCTATCTTTAACTTTCCTAATGCCATCATACTGTTCAATAGTGTTATCAGGCTGCATTATAATTTCTGTTTTTTTGTCTCTTGAAAGATAACTGAAATCCTTGGAAGTCAAAAAGTTGACATATGGCTTATTTTCATCAGGCTATTTGGCCTAATTTATTTCTTCTTCCATAAAAAAATTAAAAAATTATTATTATATATTTCATAAAAATTATTATATAAATTATAATAATTATATATAATAAATTATGATATAATAGAATTGTAATCATAATAGTTATAAAAATTATAATAATTCTAATTATTATTAGTCCTGGTCCTGGAGCTTGAAATCTGGGCCTAAACTTTTGTGCTTGAGGCTAAATCTACCACTTGAGCCACAGCTCCGCTTCAGGCTATTTTGTTGGTTAATTGGAGATGAGTCTCCTATACTTTCCTGCCCTAACTGTTTTCAAGTCATGATCCTTAGATCTCAACCTCCTGAGTGGCTAAGACTATAGTCATGTGTGACTAGCACTGGGTAGCACATATTATTAAGTGAATAATTATAGGAACAAATAAATTAAGGAAACAATATTTTAGGATGGCTTAGAAAAATCAGATATACAAACACGGAGGTCAACTAGGAGTCATTTGCATTTGCAGCTTTTTGTTTTGCCTCAAGTTCCTCTCCTACTCCCTCATGAGTCAAAGGCCACCTTCCCTCCTCCACAGCCCTTCCTATCACCTCTTTTATCTTTCTTGCTATTGTTTCTAATGTATTCGTAATGTACCATATGATTTTTTTGTGTTTTGGTATGTTCCTCCCCCTGTTTTCACTGTATTTGATGCCAGTGCCCTGCATCTTGTATATACACTTCTCTAATTCAGGGAGCGAAGGGAAAAAACAAAATACTTAAATAAGGATACAGGTTGACCCATTGTAACAAAGAGATGTACAAAACACTATGTTGAAAACAAACTTTACAACTTCCGCGTGGGGGGGGGGGGGAGTTATGGGGAGGAGGTAGGGGGAATAGTTGTGGAAGTGGGAGGGAAGGGATGGTAGGGGGAAAGCAAAGGAGGAGGCAACAATGTACTCGTTACCTTGCTCATGTAACTGTAGCCCCTCTCTACAGCATTTTTACAAAAGAAAACATACCAGAAAAAAAAAAAAAGATTCCTATGACAAGCAAAGCACTGAATAACTCACAATGTGTTTACCTCTAAGTGTTACTCTCTCCTCCTATACCTCCATGCCATTGAGAAATGACAATGTCTTACCTATCCACTTCCTAAGGTCCAATTAGCTTCCATCATATGTATCAGAAATTACAAAATTTGGGTGAGTTTTAAAGGAAATATGAAAGCCGAGCCTCATTGGTGATGAAGACTTGAAATCAAAGGGAAAGTGTAAATCCTATTGTAATAGAACTAGACTTTACGTGATGTCAGATAATTATATTTCAGAGGTAAAGAACTGAAGACTTAAAAAAAAAAAAAAAAAAAAAGAACTGAAGACTTGAAGTGAATCCATGTTTAGCTGTAGGTCACTGAAATACGGTAGATAAATACTGGGCTCAGAGGCAGAATTGGCCATGGAATCCACCAGTATCACTTCAGAATTATTACCTTGGATAAAGGAGCACCCTGTATGTTTTTTTTAACTGTGAAATAGAAAATGTCTAGCTAAAAGTATTTTGAGTGTTTTCTTGGATCATGTTCATTTTATGTACATATTAAATGTATATATTACATCATCAAAAGTATTCACCTGAATTTTGAAATGCCTAGACACCTTTCTGTTTCTATCTCTCTTTTTTGGGGGGGAAAGGGAAGAATTCAAATAAATATTTTTTATATTCATTTGAAATAATACCTGATATGCAACCTGAAATTGAAAACACCTGGCAGTCTTTTGAAATGTAAACTAATCAATAGTGTTATATCTTATAACCAAAAGCATTTTGGTTGACAACAAAAACAGTTTTACTGGGGAGCAAAGTCACCTTTGTTTTCAGTCAGGCTATTGGAATGTGTAAAAATAAAAGTGTCCTGACCACCTGTTTTACAGTAAAAGACATTCTACACTGATCAAAGAAGAGATTTTGAAAACAAAAAAATAAAAATAAAAAAATTCCTCTAGCAATGAAAAAAGCTCATGGCTTTAACATACAACATAGAGGTGACTCTCAAAAGATGATTTTTTAAAATAATGGAATAAATTTTTCTTCAGCTCCCAATACTGATTCTTTAAACTAAATGGAATTATTATAGTTCCATAAAGACAGAAAATGCAGGTGCTATTCCACTGTAAATTTTAAGTGTGACCAAGCTAGCCCAGGTCACGTCATGGAATGGAAAGGCTGCCAAGGGTCTGCTAATGGTGATGATGGTGATAACATCCGCATTATTTGAGAATGAGAAACTCAGATAGATAGATAGATAGATAGACAGAGAGACAGACAGACAGATAGATAGATAGATCTAATTAATGATATATCTATACATGTGAAGAAATATAGAAATTTATTACTCATCTATTGCTCTGGGCAATGTGCAAATATAGTTTATTTTAATGAAATGTCTCCATTGTTTACCTTCAGATGATAAAAGAACTAGTGAAAAGTAAAACCATATAAGAAATCAATCCACACTCTATATTTAACTACTTACAACAGTACCTATTTCTACATTCTAGAAAATAACTTTATGCTTTTCTTGTTAAGTAAAGCACTGTTATAAAATTATGAAACAGTAAGCTTCTTTCTGATGATAAACGTATCAGATAAACACATCACATAAAGCTTGATATTTAGTGACTACGTGTATTACAGTAACAGAAACTATTTTGATATGTATTCAAACATGAAGCCAGGTAATTTCTCTCTGAGCTGCCACAGAGCCCAGTGAACGAACATAATCAATGATCGTGATCCAGCGGCATTCATTTGGGGCTTTGAAGTTTTACAAGATTCAGAAATAGCCAAGATGCTGCTATCTCTGGTTTCTTGGTGCTAGAAGGAATTTTGTCTTGAAAAATGTAAAGCAGTCATTTTAACTTACTAACAACTGCTCAGTCAAAAATCACTTCTAATTAAAAGAAAAATATGTGTTGCTGGTTAGCACATTCGTCCCTATTTATACATGAGGTGGTCCCATCTTCTGAAGGCCTGGGAACCTGGGAAGGCTGGAGAGAGAGACGTCATTACCCACCAGCTCTCCTGACCTCCTCCTTCAGGGGTCAGGTCCTCCTGTATAGAAGTGAGTGGGCTGATGGTCAAGACATATATATCAGGTGCATATATATCAGAAATAAGTAGATGTCCATGAAACGAATTATACTTTGCTTCAACAAAAATAATAAAGTATTTTAGAATATACTAATACTTGTTGCTATTCATATCTAATTCCATTCAGCGGTTATCCATATTAATGCCATTTAGTAGGGCTCTATTCACATTTGTTTCAAAACTTGCAAGTAAAACATTTTCTTGCAGAAGAATCTAAAGGCAAAGAACATTCTCTAATCATAATGACATGGCCACAAGGTGGCTCCAAACACCAAAATTTGTTACTTTCTGGACAAGTGAATAGCTAGTGACCAGAAAAATTCAGAAATAATTTACTATGTAACTAAGCCAACACTTAAAAAAATGAATTCATCTAACCCCTCTGATCAAGTTTTAAAGTGAACTTTATGTTGTTTGAAAACTGACTATAATCAAAACAACATAACAAATGGTGGGAAACTTTTTAATTTCTCAAGGCTTTTGAAAGGAGGTAATTCCTTCACTAGTTTGCATAATTAATAATTCAATAAGTTTTATTTTATTAGAGTTTTATAATTAATTTCTCCACTAATATTGTACAATTTTATTCTCACTTTATTTCCAATTAAATGAAAGGAAAATTCATTCAAGTTAATGAACTTTGTCTCCAGTATGATTAAAGAATTTTAAAATTAATGAGAAAGTATTTCTAATTTCTTTGAAATTTGGAAGGCTGAATAATTAATTATACTTAGAAAATCAAATATACTAAAATTAAAATGTATATAATACTAATAGAGTTTTAAATTACTATTTCTGATTATTCAGCCATTAAGTTAAATCAGTTATCCAAACTTTGAAGTGAAAACACATTGCATTAAAGATTTTTTTTTAAAGTGGTAGGTCCAGGTACAGTAGCTCACTCCTGTAGTCCCACCACCTTGGAGAAACATGCAGGAGGACCATAAATTAAGGACTACTGTGAGTTATATAGTAAGTTCCAGGCCAGCTTCTAGAACATAGTGAGATCCTTTGTCATAAAGCAGGGGACTTGGTATGGTGGCACACTTCAGTAATCCCAGCTAATTGGGGAATGGAGATAAGAGTATCAGAAGCTGAATCAGAAAAAAAAATAGAAACCTTATCTAAAAAATAAACTGAAGCAAAAAAGCTACAACATGGTTCAAGTGCTAGAGTGAATGTATACCAAGCAAAGGACAGAATGAGACAGGGAAGAAAGAAGAGAGGGAAGAAGGGAGAGAGAAAAAGATGGAAGGAAAGAAGGAAGACAAAGAAAAAATTGGAGGAGGGAGGGAGATGTAAAGAGAAGAAGGGAAGAAAAGAAAATGAGGAAGGAAGGAAGGAAGGAAGGAAGGAAGGAAGGAAGGAAGGAAGGAAGGAAGGAAGGAAGGAAAGAAGGAAGGAAGGAAGGAGGGAAAGGAAAGAGAAAGGGAGGGATGCAGGTTGGGAGGTAGGGAAGGATGTAGAGAGGGAGGGAGGAAGGGGTAATGGCTACACACTTAAATGAAATTTTGAAAGACAATTGACCTTATTAAGTAGATAATACAAATACATGATAAATACAATCTAAATATATAGCTATGGAAAAACATGAGAAACATCTTTACTATATTCACTGTTATGTTGGTCAGAGAGATTTAGAGGCCTCTATTGGTAGATGAGATTAAAAAAAAAGAACATTGTGGGTAACACTGTTAAAAAAGAAATGTACTTGTTACCTTATATATGCAACTGTAACCCTTATGTATATCACCTTTACAACAGAATTTAAAATAATAATGATAAAAAGAATATTAAGTATAACCTTAAATATGTTTCTAAAAACAGAACACAGAAACTGAAAGATTAAAAGCTGTGATACCATTCTAATTTTTTAAAGTTTTAAAGAGAAAGGAATTTAAGCACCTCTAAAAATGTAGTCTATATGACTTCATTCTTTCAATCTGTTCACGTAACTAACTCACAGAAATCATCCTAGAGGCTTGTTAATTTCCATGTAGATTCACAAAAGAAGAAAAAACTTAGAAGTGATATTTAAGTTGATCTTAATATCACCTTGAATATAAGGAGTGAAAAAAAGTTATCTAAATAAAGCCTAATTTTCTTTTTCAAGTTTTGTGCAGGTGCTTTGTCTTCGTTAAGTGGTTTTCAAAATACGAGTCTAGGAAATCAGTAGCCCACTGACCTTTTAGCTAGTAATATCCACTGCTGAATTGTTCCTGAGATTTATAGGAATGCAAACTTTAATGGGATTTTATCGGTAATGCTCTGCCTCTGTTCATCATTCTTGCTCTAATTTTCATTACTCTGACCTCAAGGAGAGTCTGAGAAAGGAGGTTCTACTCCAGTATATCCAGAAATGGTTTCACTTGAATGAATTCATGAGCTATGGAATTTACAACCTTTAGTCCCTTCTTTCTAACACACCTCCTGGTGCTCTTCCTGCCTTGAGTTCTCTCCCTCATTCAGAATATCCTCATCCATTGATTCTCTAGTCGATACGTTGGCCATCTGAAAAGTAATTTGAGTTTTGAGGTTTCATTTAATTTTTTATGCCATTGACATTCTCACAAATATCAGAGAATGGAGAACTCTCCAATTATAATAATACACAAAAATGGACTGTTCATCCTTTGTCTTCCGTCTCAACATTTTGTGGTTCTCCTTCCCTTCCCCAAATCAGATAAATGTAAATACAAGACATAGGATACTGTAATCAAAAGCTATACTGGCAAGACACTATGTTGGAAATGAACTTTACAACTTGTGGGAGAGGGGAGTTAAGGGGGAGGGAAGGGGGAGAATACAAGGGAGGAGGTAATAATGTTCAGCAAGAAACGATATATACTCATTACCTTACATATGTAACTGTAAGCCCTCTGATATCAACCTTACAATAAAATAAAATAAAATCTTAAAAAAATGGGCTATGTCTTGGAAAATTGTGGTTCAAGGCACCCATTTTTTTTCCAAAAAACTTTAGATCTGATAATGATGTTAGTAGAATTAAAAGCAGCATCAGACTTTAAAAAATCACACATTCCAGGATAATATTATTATCACAGGACGCAAGTTAAACTATTTAAATCTCTTACAGTTGTAGCTCAAGTCACCTGATATGCTATAGCTAAAATAAAATGCCTTAAATATCATGGAAAGGTAAAGAAAATCTATCATGGAAATGAACATAGAGTAATCATGCTAATAAAAAGTTAACAATAATGAGTTATTACTACAACAGTTTGTGTGCTTGGTAGTATCAGGTATTTTTGTTAGATTTCATAAGAAATATTCTTTTAATCATTGCAACTGCCCTTTTATGTAAGATTAACAATTAACCTCACTTAACAGATAAAAAACTATCTACATATTAAATATTAAATACCTGGTAAGTGGCAGTTTAGAATTTTAATACAGACAGACTGGTGCCATGGTCCAAGCTTTTAGCCCTTAAATGTCCTTACATGAGTACTTAAGGTCATTAGATTTTCTAAGGAACAGAAAGCCAATGTTCCTGGCATGAGCTTTATCACTGTATAGGCTTCTTATTAAAATAGTAATAATAATGATCTTTTAGAATTTCATATCAGATAGACCTTTCACAGATTGACCCTTTTTGACACTCAGGGGGTTTTTGTGGTGTACAGCTTTCCTTAACTTGCAAATGTGGAAGTTTGTACTCCCAAAAATATTTATCATCAAAACATCATCCAATGACATATTTTTCGGTCCACTTTCTGAGGGAGGGGCTTAATCTCAGCTTTGAGTCTTTTGTTTTATTCCATAGAGTCCCCTGAGTCTGGAAGGTAAAGTCTGGGGAAAGACTGCTTTAACAAATCACAACCCACAACTAGAATTCTTCTGAAGAAATCTAAGACTACATGAAAACATATCTAGAAGCAAGCATCTAACTCATTCTGACATATTTTTGAAGGACACCATGCTGTTTTGTATAAAATAAGGTAGCTATAACAGCAAAGGCAAAATTAGAGCCTTTAATTTCTAGGTGAATTTTCAAAACTCCTAGTATGATCCTTCTTGTATTTATCAAGACTGGATCATGATAATATGTAACAATTCAATGTCCCACTGTAGTGCAATATTCAGATTTGCTCTTTCTGCCCTCAGAACTGTATCTCCACCTACTTGAATAGTACTTGGGTAATGGTAGGGCAGGAAAAGAATGTTTGGGAACCCCGGGCAAGGGGGGAAGGGAGAGCGGGGGCTGGGGGTGGGGGTTGGGGAGGGGCTAGCTAATCAGGAGACAGGATTCTTGTAACTGCTATGTGAGGCCAACCAGGGCAAAAAAGAAATTTAGGAGACTCCTTGAGTCAGAAGCATGTATCTGTTATTTGAGCAACATGAGGAAGCATGAGTAGGAGGACTGCACCCCAAGAAAAACTGAGGCTCTACTTCAAAATCAGTGGGAAAAAAGAGCTGGAGCCATTGCTCAAGTGAGTTCAAACCTTGACACTTTTATCTCTGCACATAACACAAAGGGAATGTCTTACAGTCACATTCTCAAACGTAAACGAAATGAGCAAGCAAGTAAGAAAAGATTGAACTAAGAAGCCACTTAAATTCATAATAGAAAATGAAAAATAAATACTGTCATATATACACAAGAAAATAAGCAATAATTGATATCCCCCAATTAAAAGACAATGGAAATAATGATTGTGAGTTTCCCTCATCACAGTACTGAACCTCTTAGTGCTATTAAAGGTAACAAATACTAGGTGGACACTGGGGGCTAAAGCAGATAATTTTAAGAGGTTAAGATGCACAATATCTGGTTTGGGGATATCCCACATAAAAAAGTTGATATGACTCCATTTCTCAAATAATCAACAAACAACAAGGCTGGCGGAGTGGCTCAGGTGGTAGAAAATCAGTCAATCAATCATCAGCATGCACGAGGCACAGATTTCAAATACTAGTACTGCCAAAAAAAATATGAAACTCAAAATATCTATAAGCAGTGGGTAACCAACATCTTTACAGAATGATTTAATTAATTTACACTAATGAAGATTGTTGTCATTCATATATGCATGTATGCATGTTTTAGTTTATATATATATTATTTTTGGAACTATATAGAAACAAGTGTGATCTAGCCTCAAGCTACAAAGTGATTGGGATTAATGTCTTTGTTCTAAAATCAAGATTATGATTAATATTTATCTAATTTTATATCTTCACTTTCCTGAATTTCAGATTTCAACTGTATGAGAGATAATAACTTTTGAAAAGCAAAATTATTAAATGAAATGTCACTTTTTACTTAAATTTTAGCAATATTTCACTATATATAAGTATACATGTGTAATGGGATATATATATATATATATATAAACATGTACAATTACATGACTGAAGTGCATACATAGTTATACATGTAAAAATTTATGTATTTGTATATATGTATGCATATATAATTTGTATTAAGAACAATTATTTGTGTCTATTCATATATTAGTAAGGTTTTACAAATTAATAAAGATTACACAGTAGTATTAATGTTTCAAAATAAGAGTATTTGTTTTTTCATTTTAGTGAAATTAAGTATTAGTAGGATGTATACATCTAAAAAGATTTTACATTGTGATATTCTAAAAAATACATATATTGTACTTTGACTAAACTCATCCAATCCATTATCTTTTTTTCATATGCCCCTTTTCTTGAGTAAGAGCATACAATTTAATAAGCAGAAGGGTAGAAGATAAGAGATTCTTGGAAAACAGTATAGTTTTTATTTTCACTGCACCCTTATCAAAAGTTTTTAGTTAATATAGAAGAAAACTTACTTATTTACTGTAGAAGTTCTACGAAAAAATCAATAATCTTCCCTAGAGAGTAAAATGATAGAAAAAGAGAGAGTGAATAAAGAGTATTTCTAAGTATCTGTCTACACTTGGGATTCTTTAACTGATCTCTACAAGAATAATTGATTTCTTATTTATGGGAATGGGGAAAGAAGTGATACCCATTTGTTTCTAGTGGTAGAGGAAGGCTTTTGTTTAATTTTAAAAAGCTAAAAGGATGCAGAATATACATGTATCTTGATGGTATAGCCCTGTGGACTATATATGTTTAAAATGCATATCAGTCCAGAACTTCTAAATATGATTTAAACATATGGAATAGGAACAACCCTCAGACTTTAGCAAGGAAAATTAATTTTTAATTAAATTTAATTTTATTGAGAACGTGATATACAGAAGGGTTACAGTTACATAATTAAGGTAATGAGTGAACTTCTTGAACAGTGTTACCCCTCCCTGTTTTCTCTCTTTCCCTCTCCCTAGACTCCCCTACCCCCAACTTGTAATTTTTGTATCTGATTAAAGTAATGATTAATCATGGTATACTTGAATTCTTATGTGATAAAATAAGTTGATGTACACTTGATTTTCACCCCAATAGTTTCTTTTCTTTGTGTCTTAGTAAAACAAGCAAATATCACAGTGTTGAATTTAAGTTTTTAGCTGTTTTTCTTAATTTTATTAATTATTGGGTTAAAACAAATTAGTTAAGGTAGTAAAATTGGAAATTTTGTTTATTAACAAAACTATATTTTTGAACATATCAATTAATTAATACAATTTATAGGTTGGAAGCATAAAATGTGTGTGCGCGCGTGCATGTGCACGAGTGTATCCATGTATATGAATATTAAGTTTTGAATTCCAAGCCTAAAACTTTTGCTTGGCTTTTTGCACATGGCTAACATTCTACCATTTGAGCCACACCTCCACCTTCACTCCCAATTTTTTTTTCCCTGGTTAATTGGAATTTAGAATCTTGGATTTTTCTGCTGTCTGGGAACTGTAATATTCAGACCTCAGCCTCCTAAGTAGCTAGGAATACAAGTATGAGCCATTGGGGACTAGCACAAAACCCTAACACAGTTCAAACATTTTCAGACCAGTCCAACTATGAGGATGTTGATTTATGATTTGTCTTTCAAAGCCAAATTATCTGAAAACATCATCATGCTTCATTTTAATCTGAAAGTTGGTTAAAGATCATGGAAATCATTTGCTACTTTTAAATGTCTCAGAAATTACAAAATAGTTCAAAGAAAGTTTATTTTAGTTAATTTTATTGAGAGAGAAGCTCCATAATAAAAGGAAATCCACTGTTTTGGAAGCTCACATTAGTTCTAAAATAAAAGTTTAGTCAGAATTGTTTAGTTACCTACACAAATTTATTGGTTGTCTTTGATCTAGTCAGTGAACCATATCAAATTTCAACTTTAATTCTTACAGATATACATAATAACACTGTAGAGAATTAACAGGGTAGTGTGTGTTAAAATGTTTACTTTATGCTGCTTGTTAGCTTGCTATGGTAATAATAACAATCTGATTGTTTATTCTAGTATATTTTTTCAAATGTTCCATTAGAAACCTGCATAGCAATGGTAGTTCTTTATGACACAGTATCAACAGTTGACATCCATCAACTCTCCACCAGTTTTCTTTCTGAGACTGAGATTGGTGTATGTCTTTCATACAGCAAGAATCAACAATTCTAATGAAACTCTGCTTTCTGGAAACATGCAATTTATGTTTAATTTATTTTTGAGATCAGGGCTCTGTCAAACTATTTCAATATTCTCTCTTACAGTAAATCAACCCAGTTCACAATCAATAACTGATGCACTCAGTATAATAATTCATGTGCATGCAGTCTAGATTCTGATTATTTGCAGAAGTTATTTCATTAACAAATGTTGAATTCCCTTATTTTCCCTGTTGGTGCAGTAAACTATATTGATGCCAATTTCACTGCTCAGAGGCTTCTGTTTAAAAAAAAAGAACTGCTTTCCTTTGGAAGCACACTCTAGTCAACATAACCAACATAAATTTATGCTATGATCCAAAGAAAAGATGATACAGTAAATAGAGCAGAGGACGTGTAAGCTGCTCAAACACTGTCCATAAAAGTCAAAAAGGTTTAAGGAAAAGACTATTTCATGAATAGGGTAATATTTTAAAATCACATAGAAAATGTATTCAATGATTTTTATAATTGTCACAGATGAGGGAAGAGAAGAAGGAAGAGAGAAGGGAGAAGAGGACAGGGGGTGGGGTATGTTGTGCTGAAATATGAGGATCAGCAGGACTAGGAAGTGTTTAGACTTATTATTTAATTCTGAGTGTCCCATTTAACACATGTTGTATTACAGTCTATTGTTTAATCTTGTCTGAAGCCTGAAATGTCATTTCACTTTCATCTGTACAACTATAGCATATAGATTTGGAGAATCAAGGAAGCTCTATTCTAAAAAAAAAAATGAAAGGAAAGGTTGAAAATGGAGATCACATGACTTGGTAAAGTGCTTTATAATGTTACTGGGAAACTGCTTAAGAATATGAATCTTTTTGCCAGAAGGGATTGCAGTGGGAGACATTTAAATATCCCACAAATAGGCATTTTTGGATGGTATGTTATATCTTAAGTTCACATAAAAGCAATTTTATTTCATTCAACTTGCAGTCTCCTCTTTCAAGAAGGGTTTATTTCCAATATGGTTAATGTTTAAGAAATGTTTCTTGGATGTATAGAAGATAAGGCATCACATACACAGTTACAAAGAAAAATAACAAAACTGGATAGAAATTGGTAAAAAAAATAACTAATAAAGATAATAAAAGAACTTTCATGGTTAAAAAGTTACTTTTATGAGAAATGCACTGATAATAAACAGTTAAGAAAAAGTTATTTCTAAAACGAGGCTGGAACTTGTCAGATTATTTTAACTGATCAGTGCTAAAACGTCATTTAGGACAATCCATTCTCAGAAACCTACACCTTCGTTGGGAAAGATCTGATTTTTTTTTAAACCTTATGTCTCTGAAGTTGAGTTTGATTAATCAGTGACAAGGAAGGTAGGAAAAAGCAAAATGGCTTCATGCTCCAGGTACCCTTCCAGTGAAGAGAGAAAAAAATAAAAATAAAAAAAGAGTGGTTTGTATTGTACATGATTTGGGGGTTCATACTAAAATGTCCAGAGAGGCGATGCTGCTGCAAAGGCAAAAAGAAAGAACACAGAGGTGACCGTGAGCTGATGCTGCTATCTTAGAAAGCATCAGTTGTTGATTGAGTTATTTTATCTTGGATGCATGACAGAAATCTGCAGTTTTTATTGTTGAACTTAATGCAGTAAAAATGAAAAAGAAAAATTTAACAATGATCCATGGACAAGACCCAAATTCTTTAAGCATGCAAACACTTGAAAAACTTTTAAATTCAGGCCTTTAAAAAAAAAAAAAAAAAAAAAAAAAAAAAAAAAAAACCTATCTGCATGTCAGGGTTTATAATCAGGATAAAGTAGAATTTTCTAGATAAACTCATTGATCTAGATAGCGTTATGAAAAGATAAGCAGAATTTTCTATGTTACATTTCATCTTTCAATTATGAATTGAGAAATATATCCCACAGACTCTGGTTTTTCCCTTAAAGGCTCACCATATTTACCATATATTATTGTCATTAATGCAATGCTTAAACAAATTTTCTTACTACTTTATTTTTAACTTTAATCTATTTAAGACATGAGTGTTAAATATAATATGAAAATATGTGAAGTCTTTTGAGGAACCTCCATACTGCAGGAAACTAGATCTGAAACCCTATTGCAAATAGTATTTGTAATCCAAAGTCATTTTCCAAACATAGACTTAAAATTCAGAGATCCTGTGTATATATTTTTTTGTTTATTTATTGACCTAAATATTCGTTATATATAATTATATCACTATATCACCATCATTGATAGCTTTCAGTTATTTTACAGGCACTTCCAAAGTGGCATTAATATTAAGACATCATTTACATAACAGAGAGAAATACAGTATGGATGTACCTACTGAAATGCAAGGGCTAGACTACAGGTAGTTGTGTTTGCATCTGTAACTCATAGTATTTACCTACTGTGCATCGCATCTACTGATAATAACCATTAACAAAAATATGGTTCACTTTTGCTGCTGAATCAGCACCCACATAGCAACGTTATCCCTGTACTGCAGCCTAGTGGAAAGATTTGGTATAAAAATGGCATTCCAAGAGACCATGGAGCTACCACTTGCTGCAAAGTAGGTTAAGAGACAGCAAATCAGTAATGGGCCAAGAAGTCCTCCGGATGATTCCACTTGGCCTCAGCTATGTGTTTATATGAGAAGTTAGGTGGAGGACAATAATTTCACCTTGTATTTTAGTCAGGATCCACATAGTTTGCAATTGCCCTTTTCAATCCCAAATTTTTACTAAAAACACAAAACAAAAAAAATCATACCTCTTTCATATTTTATGAACTTTTCTACAAGGTGCTAGAATTTTTACTTCTTTCTAGGAAGGATTTTTTAAATATTAGGTAGTTTAAGATAGATATATATATGTACATATACATATGTAGCATATTAAATTGAGTACCTTTATCATTCTATTCTTATTAATAAAAAGCTAGTTTTTATATTGATCATCTGAGCATAACCAGGTAGTAGACAATTTAAGCATTAGCCTTTCAAATATGTACATGCAGGTGAGTTCTCATACACTTTATATTCTGTACCTCCCTTTCCTTGATTGTTACCCCTCTAGTGTTTCAGTGCATGGATATCTATTCTTTGAAGTCAAGGAAGGCATAAGCATTCACAGAGAAAGTCAATTTGTTAGCAACTATTTGAAACCAAAGAAGTGCCTGATTTAATGAAAGCAGACACTGACTCATATTTAAAAAAAAAAAAACAAAAAACAGCCAAGAGCAACAGAAAGTAAATGCAAGAAGGATTGTCTTATATTTTTACCTTTAGCTCGGTTTTGCGTTTGACTGTGTCCCTCAGCCACATTTACATGCTGTTTATATTTGCTCACTTTCCAATCTCTCCAACAGCACCATCCGCTGATAAACCATGATTACCTTATGCACTGCACACACATTACACCTGTGCCACATTTACTACACAAGGGTTGAGTGGGATGCACATTATCTGTGCAACTTGTCTTTCAGCCTATTCTCTAGGGGAGAACCTCTTCCTCTTCCATCATCACTTGAACTAAAAATGAACATGCAGCTTTGTCAATGACATAATGTTTTCATGAAAGTTCTACTAATTAAAAATCCTCACCATACTAGACCTAAAAAATGAGCACACTTGCCAAGTGTTATTCACCACACAGAAGCTCTTGTAGCTACATTTTAAAGACAGACAGAGGGATGGTGTGCAAAGAGAAAAATCTACCAACATATGCATTGAAGTATAGTCGTTGCCAGCATTCTCAGAGGGACAGATTATTTTTAATATGAGTCCTTCAAAGGAAAAAAAATGGGAGAGAGAGAAAGAGAGAGAGAGAGAGAGAGAGAGAGAGAGAGAGAGAGAGAGAGAGAGAGAGAGAGAGAGAGAGAGAGAGAGGAAAAATAATGTATTTCCAAAGAGCTGAGAAGTAATGGTTATGCAGTTTGGAATAATAAAAGCTTTTACTGGAATGAAAGACCACAATTATAGGAAACAGATCTGTTTTTTTTTTTTTTTTCCTTTCCTTTCTTTAAGCAAAAGATGATAGGTCAGTTCCAAAATGATGTTTTTCTTTGACTTCACCTGCAAACCCTTTCCCCCTTTTTAATGATAAAGAGATTATAGGCTTTTATTGTAGGGGGATAAAAACACTTGCAGAAGATTGCTTTTCCCCACACTTACAGTGTTATCAATAGTTACTTGTTGGGGACATGCATTTAGACTTGCAATATGCTGCATTAATTTAACATCACATAAAATATGGATTTTATTGCAGCGGAAGCAATAAATGCTGTCACTGCTGACTGCATGCATTTAATCTTCCCCCTTTTTATCCCCCTTCTAACAAAAAAAAAAACTATGAATACAGAAATTAAGCCTATTCTGTTTTTGATGAATGTCAATCTCCTGTGTTTATGGAGACGCGGAGTGACCACTGACAGCTCCGCGGAATCTGTCTTCTGCCTGTCATCCCTCTTTACATTGAAGGTACAATGAACTATGACTGTGAATAAGTACAGAGTGAATCCATTCATATGGAATGCAAAGTAATGCTAGAGGATGTTTAAAGCAGCAATGCCATCCCTCCAAACGGATGGTAACAATACAGATAAACAAGTAGGATCCTGACAAACCGTGCGCTGTAAATATTTTAGCATTTGTTCAGAGTGAATGAAATCTCAAACTCTAGGATCATGACCCACTGTTGAGCACAAAGTATAATTTATCCAGTTTTGCATTACCTATGGCATATATATATATGCATATATATATATGCAAAAGCAGTTGCTTCTGGAAACTAATATAATGAGTTGTATGCGTATTGATTAAAGATATTTAATTCAAAATATCTACTGTATCTTAAACACACACACACACACACACACACACACACACACACACACATCCCTCCACACAAGGGGACAAAATAAAAGAGCTAAAGGGAGTTCAAAGGAAAGAGGTGAAGTCTTCCTACCTTTTTTTTGTTTTGTTTTTTAAAATCAGCTTCTGAGTAATGGAAGTTGGTTGCAGCCAATATAACCCTGAAGCAATTGCCACTATACTCCCCGCCCCCCCCCTTTTTTTTGTTTGTTTTCTGCTGTTATTTTCTATCCCTGATTCGACTTCAATCTAACTCAAGCTTTCGCTCAGCAGCACTTTTAACTCTGGACGGCAGGGAACTGAAGAAAACGGGGAGGGGAGGGGGCGAGCTCTCTCGAGCTCTCTCTGCTCTCTCTCTCTCTGATTGGCTTTCATTCAGTGATTCTGATTAAGGGGGGAGGAGGAGAAAAAAAAGAAGGAAAAGAAAGGAAGAAAAAAAAAAAGAAAAAAAAGCCCTTCCTCACCCAGAGAGAAAGGTTCTGCTGATGGAGCTGCAGCTCTCGCCCTGGGAAGGTTAGAGTCGGGGAAGTGTTGGCTGCGGCTGGCACTGGGCGATTTGCAAGTGAATGCCTGGGGAGGGGAGGGAGGGAGGGCGAGGGCTCGCGGAGGAGGGCTCTGCTGGAAAGGCCTCCCCTCCCCCCGCAGCGCAGAAAGACTCTCTGTTTCAAGGCTAAGGTAATCAGCCCCATCTAATCCGCTGGGGTTGGTAATGCAATCCCAGGAACAGAGATTCTGCAATTAAAAAAAGAAGGAAAAGGGAAGAAAGAAAGAAGAAGAAAGGAAAAAAAAAGATCCCTCTTTTCTCTTTTCTGAGGTGTATATTTTCCTACACTATCCTGAAAGCCGGATGATTGAAACACAAGTATTAAAGGAGCACCAAGTCAAATAGCAAACACCTCCCTGGGAGATTTGGGTTGCTGGGGTGTTAAATCTCTATTTGTGATTTTTAGGGAACTTTCTCCTCTTCATTCCCCCAAATGCCCTTGTTCTTTGCTTACTGTCGTGAGCACATAGTTGAACAGGGTTACCTGTTTAATCTTAGCAGCTTTGCGTTTTTTCATGTTTCTTAGTTGAAATGCTTTATCATTCAGTTAAATCTATTGTCAAGATTATTTAAATATGTAGATTTTGGACTTACAATCTCATTCTTTTCTTTTTAAACTTTTTTTTTTGGTCGCACAGCTATGGATTTCATAGCACAAACAGTGTATGGCTAGCTAGACATAAATGTGATTCTAACTGCTCATCAAGCATCTAGCTGTCCACCTACAGGCTTATCAATCTCTACATTATCAACTGAAAACTTACCAAACGATGTCAGTGTAACACTGCAAACTAATTTACACCTTTGCATTTTTCTGGCTACATGTAAGGTCATTTTAAAATGTCATCTGTACATAAGTTATGCATCTGCAAATTACATGAATAATTAAAACTAGAGGAGACATTATGGAGATTATCTTGTCCAACTATACTTATTGAGCAGATAATATTTACTCAGCTGATAACAGATTCCTGAGCTAACAGATGTCAGTGTTAAAACAACAGTATTCTTATTTCTCTTAGTCTAGTACTGATTATGAGATGCCACAGTGTCCCAGTATGTCTGGAGTACCTCTTAGATCATTGAGATAGTAATCCATTTATGTTTTCAGCAACACAATGAAAAGGAAGGACAGTCAATGGGGGACATCAAAGTGAATTTAAACATATGTTAGAGTATGGCAATATTGTATTTTCAGAGTTATCATTTAGTGTTATATTTTAAAACAATAAACATTTCCATTCAACTAACTGGTTTTTGTAGAAAAGATAAATTATCTCTTAATTGTAGAGTTCATGGCACTAAGATGTGGAGAACCACATTGACAGCTGTGGTAAGGGGTTATAATAAAAGAACTAGAACTCTGACAGTTATTACTACATCTTTGCCCACAGCTCTTTTAAATGTCTCTTTAGTTTGGTTCAGATGAACATGAGTATTTCATTTTTTTCCCTGTAATATGTGATTGTGTTAATACAGTGCATGCATATAGGCCATATATTATTGGCAAAATTGAAATTGGATTCCAAAAGAAATTGCAAAGTTTCATACTCTATGGAAAAAGCATATAGTATATAATTAAATTCAGAGAAAAAGGTGAAGCCTTCAAATACACATTGTTCTTTTATCACATTTGTTCTTAATCTAAATTTCTGCAATATATAGATATTTCATATCATGTTTACATTGGTGCAATAAAGAATATGACAAATGACAGCAATGCAGTCCAAGCTACTTACCAGGGCGAGATGACAAGGATTGTGTTTCCATGCCGATGCTGGCAGAAAGGACCTTGAGACCCTGTGTCCAAAATAGCCAGCAAAAAATTGGGATGGTGGTGTGATTCAAGAGGCAGAGCACTAACCTTGTAAGTACAAGTGCCTGAGTTCAAACTGTAATGTTGCCAAAAAGCAAAGTTTTTAAAAAAGAAAAAACAATCAAAAGAACCAAAGGTTAAAACATGAAATAAAATTGTATAGAGTAAAATAAATAGAATATATGCTACAGTATGTATGTACATATTCCTCAATAACTTTCTTATTTTACTTTGTTCCTACATAAATTTCTAACTTGGGAGGACTGATTCTTTTACTTCCTGCGGCCATCAGAAACCCAGGTTCTTTGTCCTGATGCTCAACAGTTTTAATTTATTTCTTATATGGTATGAGAAAGATCACGCCACAGCTACCTTTCCGAAGAGGAATCAAATGAGAAATGCTTCTTTTCATTGAAAAATGAAATCCTGGTGAATGCACAACTACTATGATCATATTGACCAGAAAACTAATTATTTACCCTGTACAAATGTTTGCCTATCTAAAGTCATTGGTGACCTGACTGGTTGTGGATAAGCAGGGCTTGTTATCAGTGAATCATGTAGTACGCTTTTTCACAAAAAGCTAATTTTTTAATATGTATAATGTGATAATGTTAATGAATGAGATTCTTTTTATGATGAAGACATAACAACCAGTAAGCAAAGCCTCTATAAATTCTGAATTATAAATATTATATTATATATATGAAAGAGGAAAGAGGGGAAAAAGACGGAAGAAATAAATGAGGGAATGAAGGAGGGAAGGAAGGAAGGAAGGAAGGAAGGAAGGAAGGAAGGAAAGAAGGAAGGAAGGAAGAGGAAGGAAGGAAGGAAGGAAGGAAGAAAGGAAAAAAAGAAGGAAGGAAGGAGGGCAAGAAGGAAGACAGAATGGAAGAAAGGAGGATGGGAAGAAGGAAGGGAAGAAGAGAATGGAGGAGAAAGAGGGAGTAATCATTTGAAAAACTGATTTATTATATTATGTCTCAAATTCCTTGATGACCTCTTGTAGAAGTCCCTCAGACTCTGTATCTAAGTATACATGCTATTCAACTTAAATATTCCCTTAGTGAAAATTAAAATAAAAAATAAGGAAAACATTGGCTAAAAATGAAGACCTTTGGGAATACGTTTTATTGTATTAAATGTCATTTTAAATTATATATTTTACTCAACAATGAGTTAATATGAGAATGTGTGAGTGTGTGTGTGTGTTCTTTTCAAGTTTTATGTTAACTAGCCCTATCAAATAAATAAACTGTCCCTGTAGTCACCACTGTTGGGAAAAGAGAATGCCTGAAAAGTAAAATAATACATGTGAATGTAAAAAAGAAAGTCAAATCTCCAGTACGTCATAAAAACATCTTTTTATATGAGCAGAATCAACACAACAATCAAAAGCAAGTGGAAACTGATGTAAACTCTATAAAATAAATTTCTGCATACATTTTTTATAAAACTATATAGAACATTGCACCCAAAATGCTCTACTTTAATCATAAAACACTAAGGATATTAAGAAAAAAAAAGATCATCATTTTAGCAAGTGAGTGCATCCTATGAAAGCTGTCTTCTATATACCAAATGAAAAATTTAAAAAAAAACCAGTTAGATAGCATAACTTTGCATTCCAAAGGGAACAAGCTGTTGCTAAAAAATAATCCTCATTTTTTAGCTTGTCACTTTCAAGCAGATATCTCCTTACTTATTTTCAAGTCATTTCTCAGTTACACTTCTCTCATTTTTTTTGGTATTTTATAAGAGGCAATGTCAACTTCTAGTTACAATTAGTGAGCTGATCCAATCTACTTCTCACTATATGGCTACAAGAAAAGAATATAGATCTTTCACTCTACTTCAGAACTTAGTAACAAAACTATGTCTGCAGAAAGCTTCCATTCTAATTAGTGTTAGAAGATGAAAGATGCATATTCAATTTTCAGATGCAGTAATTAGCCTTAATTAGAAACTAGGGTAATTAAGCAGAAAGGGAAATGTAGAGATTTATTTTGCCTGCTAGACAGTGGCTCTGCAATCTCCACCATCGTCATCATTATCACCATCAGCGTCATCATCATCGTTATCACACCAGTGTCTGGATGCTTTCTTGTCCACAGCCATGTGTATGGGATTCTGGGGAGCAACACTGAGTGCTCTTGAAATGTGTCTATTTCTTCTTTTCTTATTCATGTTGTACACCACCTGGACTCAAAGTTAAATTAATTGACTGGAGTAGCAACAACAGCTTCTGTTGTGTACAAATGAACGGTAATAAACAACAATTCTACTACCCAGTGCCTTCTCAGCACTCAGGACTTAGGAGTGGGAAAAGGGAAAATGGAACCAGGGCAAAAAAGATGTGCCAATTAGTGAACATTTTCAAACAAGTACTTCTTTTGCAAAACAATCGAAAGTGTATTCACACATAGTAATGACATGACATGTCCTTTTTTTCTTTTCTTTTCTTTTCTTTCTTTTTTCCCCCTTATGAGCCACCATACTGTGTACAGTAGGCAGAACAGTCACATTTTTTATTTTTTTTAAAATTTTTTTTAGTTTTTCTAGATCAAGCTTGAATTGTACTGCTTGAGCTCCTTACTATCTGACTGTTAAAAAACAACATATATATATATATATAGTTTGCTTATGAAAAGGTTTCCATGAGTAAATGGGACCTTATCTTCATAGTAAAATAAGAAAAAAATGCATAATTCTCAGTCTGATTATTAACTAAATTCAAATTCAAACTTATGGCATATAACTACAATAAAATAGATGAATAATGTTAATGTTCTCTTAAGTTTTAAATATTGGTGAGAGAAAATAAGGAACACATTTCTTGCTATCTCACTGTTACTTAACTTTATGTCTGGTGACATAAACAAAATGGTAATCTGAAATACAAATAGTGGAAAATAAAGTCAAGCCACAAGTCTATTGTATTCACAATTGTATTTAATGAACACCAACATAATCATTTATTTTTACTTATTATTTTACTTGTATTTTTAGTGTAGACACTCAATGGTAAGAGCAGTATTTTAATCAATACTGTCATCCTCAAAAGCAATTCTAAGAATTCTTAGAAGCTTTTTCATAAAAGACAACAATTTTAAATGAATTAATGCTCTTGTAAAAGCCCAGACAAACCGCAACTATTATTTTGACTCTTCTGTTAAAATATCATTTCATTCATCCTCCTCCTTTCTTTCTTATTATTTAGCACACTCTCAGTCACAGAATATTCTATTCTTCCTATAAGCTTACAGATTGGTAGGGCAGCTTCTTAGATATCATCAGAAGACAAGACAAACCTGAATCGGAGACAAAGGACCCAGGAAGAAAGAAGACCGTCAAGTTTGTGTGACTTTTCTTCCTTACCCAGGGACAACACCTCTCAGATGGCCTCTGGGGGATTATGCCACTTGCAATGGATTGTGGATTTCCACAATCTATGAGAAACCCAAGTTTAAAAAAAGAATGCTCCCCCCCCCCCCCCCCCGCCCTCCCCTGGCAGACTGGTAAATGGAAAATTTCCCATCAAAGAGGAAATATTTTGTATGTTTAAAACATTCTTCCTAGACTAATAGCAAACCATTTCTATTTATATGACTCTATCCTTAGGCAAATGCCCCCCTCCCCCATAAAAAAGGAATCCAGACACAGAAACTTCAAAAATAGCAGGATAATTGTGTCCCAAGATTATTATTCATTCATTCAATGATTACTATGTACACAGACTTAGGCCAAACACAAGAGTGTCTTATGGTGTTATAGTCAATACATGGATTGCATGCATACCACAGTCCTAGCTACTCAGAAGATTGAGAATGGGAGGATTTCAACTGGAGGGCAACTTTATCTCAATCAACAAGCCAAATGTGATCATGGGTGTATTTCATTCCTGTAATAACATAGGTGGAGTCTAGGCCATACCTAGTTCAAAACATAAGGCCCTATTGAATAAGCAAAAGATCTTGGAGGTGTTACTCTAGTGGTAATGCACTTGTGTAATAAACACAAAGCTCTGAGTCCCAGGCCCAGTACTGTTAAATTAATTAATTAATTAATGGAAGCCAGGCTCACACCTGTAATTCTAGCTACTAAGGAGGCTGAGATTACAGTTCAAAGCCCAGTCTTGGGGCTTGAACTCAGGTCTGGGCACTGTCCTGCACTTCTTTTACTCAAGGCTAGAGCTCTACCACTTGAGGCTCAGTGCCACTTCCAGCTTTTTCTGTTTATGTGATACTGAAGAACCCAAGGCTTCATGAATGCTAGGCAAGAACTCTACTGCTAAGCCACATTTCCAGCCCTCAGTGAGCTCTTATCTCCAATTAACCACTAGAAAAACCAAAGTGATGCTGTGGCTTAACTAAAGTGGTAGAGCACTAGCCTTGAGAGAAGAATCTCAGGGACAGTGTCCAATCCCTGAATTCAAGCCCCACAACTAACAATCAAATACAGTAAAAAAGAAAAGAAAGAAAGAAATATTAGTCATACTACAATCAGGTAGCCCACAAAATTTGATTATTCAGTGGAAACTCTCCGTGGAGGAAAGCACCAACATGCACTTTTTTTTTCCCCCAGTACTGGGTCCTGAATTTGGGCCTGGCGCTGTCCCTCAGCAATTCAGCTCAAGGCTAGCACTCTACCACTCTAGCCCTAGCGTCACTTCTGGCTTTTTCTGCTTATGTGGTGCTGAGGACTCAAACCCAGGGCCTCATGCACATGAGGCAAGCGCTCTACCAGTGAGCCACCTTCCCAACACCCAGCTGCACTTTTTAAGTAGACATGGTAGACAGGATTCTGTCTTAGGGCACAATTGTCCATTGCTTAGCTATCTTCTGTGTTTTTCTCCTAATAAAAATGTTCTTTTCCCTGTTCACCTGTTTTAGAAAATTCCTTTTGCCAGTCAGTACCTTTCCCACCCACGTTAGTTGATGCAGGTTCTAGCTGCCTCCTTAACAGGTAATTCTCCTCATGACTGTTTCTAGACTGTTTCTAGTATGTATCTTATACTGTTTCCAGACTATGGGGATTTTATTTTATTTTTCATTATTATGTTCAAGTACTGAGTTTGAATCTAACAAGTCCCTTTATATATATAGACTAATACATTTTGATCAGTTTCATTCCTTGCCTCATTCTTCCACTCTCCCATCCTCACTCAGCTTCTCAATTTTTCTAGTTTTACTTTCAGGTGTGTATGTTAAGTATTAGGACAATATTCATCCACTGTTCCTCTTTGCATTTATCCACCATGAGATTTTGTATTTAACTCTTGGTCTACTCCAAGATTGATATCAACCTAGGTGCCATATGGCATAACAAAAGCTACTCCTCTGCCTGGCTTATTTCCCTTCATAGATTTCCATCCATGGTGGAGGAGACCCACCATCACGAAGACCCATGATGAGGAAGCTGCTCATCAAATAACACAAAGGTCAGGTAGGAGGGGCTGTGATCTACTGCACTGAACAGTGAGCACTGTTCCTAATCATGCATTGTATTTTTCTCAATTTATAAAAGGTAAGGATTTTCAATTTTCTCACCATAAAAAAGTGGAGGTGCCATAGATGTTAGTTTTATTGCATCTTTCAACCGTTTATATATTTAACTATATCACATAGCGCTGTACAAAACAACTTTGTCAGCTAATAAACATTCAGTATTCTTTTTCAAAGTATTTACCTACATCCACCAGCAGGCAAGGCAGGATTGGAGAGGCCAGGGAAAGGCGAATGTTAGAACACTGCCTTAGGAAGAATCAGAATCCCCTATTAGTTCAGCCTATCATAATTCACTCCAACGTATATTAAATAAAAGGTACTGTAACTTAATCATCCTCAGGATTTTATTTCTACAATTCACTTTGACCAGCAGCAGGGTACCAGATAGATTCTTTCCAAATTTTTTTTTTTCCCCAAATGTCTTTGAAACCAGAGGTTATCTAATCTATTTTTTTCATTCTTTCTCACACTCCCATCCCAACAAGTACCAAGTGCTTTTAACTGCCCTATTACTCATAGCCTGACGTCAGAGAGAGCTAAAGCATTTTCCAGCTCTAGATGGTGAACCTACAATGATTTACTCAGTATGTCCTCAGGAAAACTTATGGATACCATGCAATAATCACCTCTTCCAGATAAAACAAACAAAAACAAAAACAAATAAACTCTATATAGATGAGAAGAGACATTCTAACTAGAACCAACTTTAGGATAAAGAATAATGGCTCTTGAGATATAATCCACGGGCCAATAGTTTTTAACCTTATTTTGAAATTTATAAATACACCTTTAGGTGTCGTGTGAGATCTATTGAATCATGTACTATGGGATTGGTCGTCATTCTGTGTTTTCAGAAGTATCAAGCTGGTTCTGAGACAAAGTTAGGAAACTATTACCCCAGTGCAATTGCTTTTTTTAAAAAAAAAGATCTATTTCACAGTTTACAAGTGAAAGACTTGCTTATACGTCGCTTATTATTTTTTAACAGTTATATATGATTTGCAGAATCATTTCAAAACATTATGCTATTTATGAGATTGTGGAGGAGAGCTGTAATCATAACCTCGACTAAATAAGGGTTTAACCATCTAATGAGAGAGAGAGAGAGAAATTAAGACAAATGACACACAGACATAAATGAAGAGGAAGAGAAGAAGGAATTTTGCCAAGTGTGTGATGAATGTAGAAGTCCTTATTTTTGAGGTTTCAAAATAAGAGTCTTACAACTATGATGAATGTCAGCTTTGATTTTCATTTCAGGAATTGCTATGCTAGGAGAGGCATGCAAGGGAAAAGCCCAGGGCTGTGTGGCACCCACCTAGCAACACGTTGCTAACACAATGTCCTTTCCCAGTTGCTGGGGGAGGGGCTTTTAACTTCCCTCCCATAATCCCCATTGATGACTGAAGCTTGCTCCGCATACAAATGTCCATCCTTTTTCTAGTTCATCCTGTGATAATGCTTTCCTTGTATAATCCTTAGTGTGTGACCTAATGGAAGGGAAAGGAGGGACTGAAACAGTGAGTGAAATCAGGATGAGGGGAAGGAAATTCATAAATCAGATTCGGAAACTTAGAGAAACTTGCTGACAGGGCTCGTTTTCTGTGTTCCTAACCCGTGTAAATTCACAAGACTGCCTCTTGGCTTAATGCACTGCTGTAACATTCTAAATTTAATAATGTTGAACAAGGAGCCTCGCGGTTCCATTTTTCATTGGGACACGCACAGTCCCAAGCTTATTGACAGCTTGGTAATGCTGAAGTGGTATGAATGCACCCATGTACTGAAGAGTTCCCATCACTGGTGAAGGTTTGAATAATAATCAATGTTGACATTTAACAGACAAACACATTGATAAATCTGTTAGCTATCAGTAAACAAGAACAATAAAGTACACTTGACTCCTATTAAAGGGGGCCTGGCTCTCAGTCACATTTAAATTCTAGTGTCAAGAAACTGAGATCAGTAGGTAACACTCTCTAGGTGTTGAGCTTTCCCATTCTCCAGTGCTATCTGGAGCAATTATGATGTATCAAAAGGATTGTGCTGAGTATCAAGGAAGACAGTGATAATCAGATAATCAAGAGATTGTTCGATTCTCAACTTCATGAAACACTTTCTCTAGAAGGGAGAAGAATAATTATGAATTATGTAAATGATGACACTACTAAGCATAGAGGGAAATACTGTGAAAGATCCTTAATTTACTATAGCTTATGAGGGTCTTGAACTAGTGTGTGGGGGTGTAAGGGATTTAAAAGAGGATTGGCGAAATTTCCTAAATGAAATATAGTTTAGAGTGAAATTAGCACTATGGTAGAATACCCTGTACTTCAGTGATTTATGGAAGAAATGTTACCTGGCAACCCTTATACACTATTCTCCTAAAACCTAATTGGCCAAGAAGATTCATGACTGTATATATCTTAACAACTGCCACAATAGACAACCAATTTATCAGATGTACTTTCCATAGTCTTAGTTCCCTTGAGAATAACTTTCTCATGATGTATAAAATAAAGCAGACTTCAATAATTACAATGCACTGAATGTCACACATCTTTAGCATCTGTAAAGTATTTAAAATTTATCTATTTTTTTTAAAAAATATTTTAGCACTAGCAAAAGGAAGTAAAATCAAAACAAACCATTTGTTATTTTTTATATCAGATCATATATGTTCAGAAAAGCATGAAAACATGTTGCAATAATTCACTTATGCAGTGCCTTAAGTCAAAGTTTCTTCAATATAATTTATATAGGGATGTATTCTTTTTCCTTACATCATGGCCTACATCTGAATACAGTTTGGCTAAAAAAAAAAAAAACCTTGATTTAAGATGCATCTTTACCTTTAAAAGAAAAAAATAACTTGATTCAGCATACATTTAACTGAGAAAAGATTTATTGTTTTAGATATATTTAGTTTTGTAGATGTCTTCATTGAGTTAAACAGCTAACTACTCCACTAGATACAAGACTTAGTGATGTTTAATTGCTTAAGTTTAGTTTCTTTTATATCAGAATACAATTTAAGTATATGGATCAAAATTTTCTGGAAAATAGAAATAATTGTAAATGATTAGTTGAAATAATTGTAAATGATTAGTTAAAATTATTAACATTTTAAATATTGATGAGCTTAACATACTAATTAAAATTTATAAACTAAATCAATCCATACAAAGTGGTCAGTTGTGAAAATTCTGAATTGGGCTTAGTAAAATTCTGTTCTAAGAGTAAAAACAATAAGTGTTTTTGTTGTCAGTGTTATTTCCATAATTTGTCAACATTCTAGGAAAGTAAAGTTTTCTTCCTCCAAAGTAAAAGAGAATATGACTAATACTTAGGAAAAATAAGAGTATAACATTGTTTAATAAAATGAAGAATGATACGTGGAATAGAATTTCAGAGGAGGGATGCTGTAAGATTATTCAATGTCGGCTTATCTCATAACCATACAAAAATGTATCAACATAGATACTCAAAATGTTACAGATAACGAAGCATTGTGACTTTTTATTTATGAAAAAAGAATTCCCTTTTCCTTCTGTCTTTCCATCTCCCTTATAGATGGCATTCATAAACATGTGATATTAACCTGTTATTTCTTTAGAAGTTCCCATTCATTTTAGTTTATTAGTTTTTAGTTCCCTATAATTTGCGTTGGGTTGAGGAGAAAAAGGCGAAAGAAGATAAGAGTTTGGCAGAGTGTGCAGAAGCCCAGCGTGAGAAGGTGCAAATGAAAAGAGATTGAATTGGTGGCTCAGGGCAGGGAGACTTTCAAGTTCGGCCTCCACTGGAGGCTTTTAGTCTTACCTGGCACAGGTAAATTGTCACCATAGCAATGGATTATTCTTTGTTAATCTACCTCCTTACTTCTTTAAAAGAATTCAAAATGCTTCATTATTCAATTTTTTAAATATAGAATATCCTTCTAGAGTAGTCCAACTTCCTGTTTCTTGAATGTTCACACCACCTGTCACTCTTTCCTATTCCACCTTCCCCCACCTGCTGATTTCTCTTGTCCCTGAATAGTCTCCTTTCATAACCATGGAATTATATATAAATAATATATGGAAGCAAGAGATCTTTTTGTTTCTGTTTTTATTTTTTGATGAGTCTATTTCTTTTATGTGTGATGTATACAAGTGTGTATCTTCAGAAGGGTAGACACAGGGTAGAGAACTCAAGGGGAAAAGGGTGCAAAAGCCAGCAGTTCAGTTCACGGGACACTGGTGAAAATGAACTATAGAATCCATGGGTGGAGATGGGAAGGAGGGACAGGCAGAGATGAGGGAACGGAAGACACTGTAAGAAAGGAAAGTCTTTATGGAATGAACTGGTCAGATCTATTATGCGATTTCATTGTTAGCATTAAGAATATAAATTTTTATCTAGTTACAATTTTTCAGTATAAGTAGGTTATGCATCACCTTTATGATAACAATAAAGTAAAATACATATATATATATGAGATCCAGAATCACATGTGAAAATATGTGATATTTGCCTTTTTTGAGCTTGACTTATTTCATTGAACATGATCCTATCCTGTGTGAATAGGTTTTAAGCTCATCATAGCATATAGTGAAAATGTGATGCCATAAGGAGCTGGCTGTAGACAGCAGATATTAGGACTTGTAAAATCTTTGTCAGAATTAACACCATCTTTTGTCCTCATGTTCATCTAGATAATGACACTGTGGTGCAGGTAAGATTGCAGAAATCTTCTTTTAAGCTACCAGCAGGAATGACTTAGATGTCATTTCTATGCAGTTTCTCCAAAACTATAATAATGTAGAACCAAAAGTTGAATTATAACAATCAGGAGAGATTTATGACTGCACAAAAGGGAATGCATTGCAATGATAAATTAATTACTTTAATGAGTGTTAGCACATTTTAATTAGTAGAAAGTGAGGTGGAAAGCTCTTAGCATGAAATGCATGGACCTTGCTTTTCTCCAAAACCTCCTCAATGATTGGAATCTTTATGGAATGAACTCATTTAAATCTGGTATGCTATTTTTAATTGTTAATATTAAGAATTGTTAATATTAAGAATATTAATATTTTTCTAGTTACAAGTTTTCAGTACAAGTAGGTTATTTTTAAAGTTATTTCTTATATAAGTATGATTTTTTTTTCAGATTGAAATGACATACATTATTTTATTACAAGCATTTTTATTTTACTCTTATATTCAAGTGAAATCACAAGAATTTTGAGTAAAAATTACTGAATTCAATGTTGAATGTAACACTTCTAGTCATGAATACCTGTTTGCCTTATTGAACTGACCATATATTCATTGAATAAGTATTTATTTTTAAATTAAAATGTAACTGATATATGGTACATACTAATAAATTATTTGCAATATTACAATGCATATACACATTGTATAATATTTTAGTAAAGTTACATGTATATCCATCTCAGTCATTACCAAAGCATTACAATAACAACACTCAAAATTCTTTCATTAAACTCTGTAATTGGGTACATTACTATCAAAGGTTGCCCTTTAGTATAATGGCCCAGAAAAAGGACTTCTTGCTCCCATGTCATTGTAGCTTAACACACATCGATCAACCTATAACAGCTATCCTAATGTGTACTGCTACACAGAGTGTACAGGGAGTCCTTTCCTCAAGAGCTTCACTAACAATTGTCACCTTTCTTCCTTCTGACAATATTCATTCTAATAGATGCAGGTGATACCTCATGGTGTTATTGGTTTCCATTTCTCTGCTGATTAGTGATGTTGGGCACTTACCATACATTGTTCATTTGTATGTCTTTTGAGAGATATCTAATGCCGGATTTTTAATCTTGTTGATTACACTGATTTTTTAACTCTTTATATATTGCATAGTAACTCTTTGCAAATTTCTCTTTCTCTTTCTGAAGATTTCTAAGATTTCTGAATCTTCAGATTCTAAATCTGAAGATTTCTTCTCCTAGGTACTGCATAGCCATATTATAAAGCCTTGTTTTGACAGTGAAGTCCTTATTTCCTAAAAGTCTTGATATTTGTGGATGTGTAAATGCTATGCACACTGAAGGGTTAGGCATTAATGCTACTTTGTATTCTGGCTTTCTTTGTGCTTATCTTTCATGAAATTCTAGCATGCATCTTATTTTCCCTGAGCTTGTTTTAACTTACGGTGTTTTAGCATCTTAAATCTATGTTTAATGTGGGTACACTGTGTGTTTATTTACTGTTTCATCATTAGATATGGATCCAAGCCAGGATTGTCCTATATCTGCAGTAGCTTTCTTCAGCTTGAGTTGGTGGTTACCTACAATGCCTAGTCTGACCTGGAAAACTTCTCCCTGGGACCAGGATCATCCCATTTGCCTCATTTGGAGATATTGTCCTATCATTGCACTGCAGGGTCCTGCCTAGCTCTGAATAGAATCGCTGTAATAGGGTCAACCCGGGTCTCCTGTGCCATTGGCGCTTCAGTGTTGTCACTCTATGAGCCTAGTGTTTACCAGGCCAATGTAGAACTGGCTATCACAAGAACAGTACTGATGAGTCCTTCTAACTGCTGAAGTGGGCCTGTGACCCAGTAACCCAGCTACCACCCAACACAGGTGATGCTGGCAAGAATAGATGTCTGGTAGACCGGATCTGCATGTCTCTACTTCTTCTGGCACAGCACTGTCCATGGGATGGAGGATCCTAGATTTTGTCCAGAGTTAGACTGCCCTGCCCAGGGAATAGAGTCTCATTCCACAGTAGAGATTCATGGATGGAGTCGTTTGGGTGAAATTTGTCTTTCAACTAGTAAGACTGGTGCTAAACTTGTCTTATCAGAGTGTCACAGTTACAAGAAAGCATGCCTTCTCAGGGGTGTGACGGTGCAGGCCCAACTACATGTGCACGTGGTGGGGTGTTGGATGGCTGATTGCGTCATGGGTAGTCTAGAGATCCATCTGGCCTGCAGATAGCTGTGCTCTATCAAGTTGGGAGGGGTTTTGGCTCCACAGGCAGATATTCAAATATTAGACTCTCTTGTCTCCAAGATTCACAGCCCACAGGATTTGTGTTGTCTGCTGGAAAGTGTGCCCACTCCAGTGATGTCAATAACGCAGACCAAAATTTTATGTTTCCCACCAAGGTTCAGGTTACAAATGACATTGGGAAAGATATGGAAACTCTATATGCAACCACAAGCTCCAGTAAGGACTCAGGAGCCTTTGATACATGTCTAGTGATGTGTATCACTCTAATGGGTTCCAGTCTGAAATTGAAGGCAAACTGCTTGCCTTGATTGCCTGCTCTACTCCTCAGCACTTGCAGTCTTGTTCCTATTTCTGCCTCAATTTAAAGAAGAGGTGATTACAGCTCTTCCTTAGTTATCTAACACAGCTCCAGTAGCTCAGACTGTGGGTACAGGCCTATGGCCAGGGGCTGCTCCATGCTGCCTAACCATGGGCTTCACCATTGTGGATGGGGAACTGGATTTCAAGTCTAAAGCTTGTATGAGTCGGTCTCCTTTCTCAAACAAGATGGATTATTTTGTACTTTGCTTCGGTTCAAAGGATGGACAATATGGATAACCTCTTCCTTCCTTCCTTTCTTATTATTTCACCAAAATCAGGTTCTATGACCTCCCATATATCTAGGTTTCCTTAGGTCTTGTAAAGGCATGGAAGTAGTGTTCAATATCTGTGACTGTGAACTAACCAGAGGTAGAGGATCTTCATAAACTTCCGTCTTGCTCTGTCCATCTCCATTCTGCCCATATTTGTCCCTGTGGGTGTCTTACAACTCTATTTTTGTTTTCTATATTTCAGGTACTACTCTAGACCTTGGGAATACAGACGTAAATAACAGATATGCAAGAATTTGCTTTTGAGAAATTTCGCTTCAGTTAAACAGAGACAACCGTAAGCAAATAAACACACATGAGCAGATGGTGGTATTATATATAAAAATGAAGCAGGATGAGGTCAGCAGAAGAATGTTCCCAAACACCTCGACAAGCTTCACTCTTGAAGCCTGTGACTCTAGTAAATTACAAGAAAAGTGACTTGGCAGATGGGATTAAGCTCAAAATCTTGAAATTGGTGTGTGATTCAGTGAGTTTCAGTATGATCATTAAAACCAGACAATGTTTCCTAGTCAGAAAGAAAAAGTGAAGACAGGAAGAAAAAAAATATCAATGAAATGGAATCATGAGAAGGATTAGACCCAAGACTCTATCTTTAAAAATGGAGGATTTAGGAAATGTTGTCATTGTGTATAAGCTAGGAAACCAAGGCTTTAGTGGCAGAGAGCTTGTCTAGCAAGCTCATGACCCAGAGTTACTGCTAAACATTAAAAAATCAAACAAAAAAGAAACAGAGAACAGGTTCTTCATAGAACGCATAAAAAGGAAAAGTAGTTTTGCTTGATCTTATTCCTATGAGATTTGTGTGACTTTTATTCTAAAGAACTAGAGAAACTATAGATAATAATTTGTGTCGTTTAAAAAAAGAGAATTTTTGCCAAAGCAGTGATAATGACATATTAAAAAGTATATAAAAATGATTGTAATATGTTCTTTAAAAATAATAAATAAAGGTGTATATGGTGAGAAAAACCTAACTGAACAGAACTGAATGAAGTGACAGAATCAGAATTCTGCATACATGTGAGAAATACTGCTAGGTAAAGAAAGAGGACATGCAATTATCTTGAAGCAGGAACACATGTTTGTTTGAGAATAGCAAGGAGGCTGTAATGGCTCACCATCAATGAATTAGGGACATAGGAAAACTTCAAAAAGGTGATGCTGACATCAAGAAACCAGACATTCTAGGACTTAGTTGTGCCATGTCATTTTATTCTTCCTTTGAAAGGAGTCCTGAGAGATTATGAGGAGAGAAAAAGCAACATTTTACTTAGCTTTGAAATTTATTTCCATTGTCTGCCCCCCACACCCAGCCCACAACAGTGGAAACCAGAATTGAGGAAGAACAGGAGTAAGAGCTGTCCTGTAAGCAATTACAGAGTTAATATTATAAAAATAATTACACATAAAACTAACAATTTTTCTTGGAGTTCCCCTACTGAGATGAGAGCTAAAGAAAGATTTGTAATAGTTACACTACTTGTCAATCTTTGGTTTTGGATTTTAAATGATTCTCACAGTTCATATAGGTTGCTTCTGTATTCTGCCTTTCATTTGGCATTGCACATGACAGTGTGTGCAATTATTCAGAAACGCCACAATTCTTCAGATCATCAGTGTCTTTGTGCTTCAGTCCTCACCATTAAGCTGCTCCAACAGAAGTTCTACTCTTGGGACGGGGGCTGGTGGCTCACTCCTGTAATCCTAGCTGCTCAGGAGGCTGAGATCTGAAAATTGTGGTTCAAAGCCAGCCCAGGCAGGAAAGTCCGTGAGACCCTTATCTCCAATAAGCCACTAGAAAACCAGAAGTGGCGCTGTGGCTCAAGTGGTAGAGCACTAGCCTTGAGCTGAAAAGCGCAGGGACAGTGCCCAAGCCCAGAGTTCAAGCCCCACGAGCGACCAAAAAAAAAAACAAACAAAAAACCCTACATTTTTCTCTTTAGTAGATCCTGGTCAGTGCTTTCTTAACTAAAACATAAGTTTAAAATCTCAATAAAAGGGCTGGGAAGGTGGTTTACTTCTAGATTGCATAGCATGCATGAAGCCCTGGGTTCTATTCCTTGGTACCACATAAACACAAAAAGCCAGTAGTAGCGCTCAAATGGTAAGACGCTAGCTTTAAGCAAAAGAAGCCCAGGAACAGCACCTAGGGCCTAAGTTCAAGCCCCGAGACTGGCAAAAAAAAAAAAAAATCTCAATAAGAATGATATATGAAAGGCTATGCAAATTCATTGAGATGAGCAAGTTTTGATCCTTGGATTTTTCTCATGAAGAGCAGCTGCTTCTTAGGTGATGTGGGGGAGAATATCTTTGTCCTGTTAGATGACAGATTTCAAACACTAAATGTAGCTGCTATTGTTTTCATTCATTCAAAATGTCAGCATTCTATATTAAAAGTTCTGCACTAGAACTGAGGAGGTTTATACCTGAAGGTTTTAAATTTAAAAAGTTAATTAATCAGAATTAAAATTAAAATTCTTTTTACTTTATTCAAATGTGAAAAAAATTCCACCCCTTTGAATAATGGACTATCTCTAAACCAGTAAGAAGAAATGAACTCTACATATAAATATTGAACCCCAAGGTAAGTATTCAAATGATTTTTTGTTTTTTTTTTTCCTTTCATACAATTGTTTCTAACATATTTATAAGATGATTTCTTTGTTGCTTTGCATGTCCATCCTCCACGGTATAACCCCTGCTTTCACAGTATTTGATGTTGGTATAATTTGTGGAGGGGAAGGGAAAAAACAAATCGTTTAACTAGGGATACAGATGGATCCATTGCAACAATGAGATGTACAATTCATTATGTCGAAAAACAAACTTTACAACTTTGGTGGAGGATGGGGGAGGATTGGGTGAAGGGAGAGGGGAGTAAGGGAAGGGATGGGAAGGGGAAACAAAGAGGAGGCAACAATGCTTGATAAGAAATGTACTCGTTATCTTGTCCGTGTAATTGTAACTCCTTTGTACAGTATTCTCACAATAAAAAAAATAATAATACAAAGCAACAGTTAAATATAACTTAAATACATATATCTCACACTAGAGCAAAGTAGTGTTTTTGAAATTTACACAAAGATCTGCTAAATAATCTATTTAGAAAATAATTTCAATGAGTACTAAAAAATATAATTTTGAATGTATACTTTGGGAACTACAGCTAAATATATGAGGAATCATAAAGAATTTAGAAATTCTTTTTTTAGGGAAAAATTTATTTTTCCTGTGTGGGAATATGAAATTTCTGCAGGCTAATTGGTGTTCCTACAAGATTTCCTATACCTGATGACCTTGGATGTTGCCATGTAATTACACATAGCTTGGTGAATTCTTCTAAGTGTATAGTGTGAAAATCACCATATTGTCTTACAACCATTCTTCTAACAAATATTAAGTAATTATTCAGTTGAGCTAGAACCTAGCTTCTAAATTAATAATGCAACAATACATATTCATTATCTATACTTAATTTATATCAAAACACAACTCATTTTCTTTTACAATAAAACTGGATATTTAGAATTACAATAACATATTAATAGTATTAAATTAATAGTGTTATATTAACATCCCATTAACTTCTAAAAACCATTTAAAACTTAGTGATGCAGAATAACATTGGCTAATCTCATAAAAAAATTAAAATGCATTATGATGAATAGCCACACACAGGGAAACCATGGTATTATGTGCATTAAAATAATTATTAATTGACCTTTCTTTTCCTTTCCTAGCACATAACATTTAAAGATGTCAAAATTATGTTGTGTTTTTGTTATCAAATATTTAGTTAAATAAATTACTCAATTCTAAAATAACAGGTCTTATTTTCCTCTCATCAAATTAAATGTAGGTGTTACTAATTTTAATTATTTCCATATACTTGTTACAAGGTATTTCATTTGTAAGACAAGTCATCAGTATTGCACCTCAGTATTTATTTAAGACTTTAACTAAGTACCATTTTTATTTTATTTTATTTATTTTATTTTTTTGTCAGTTGTGGGTCTTGAACTCTGGGCCTGGGTGTTGTACCTCAGCTCTTCAGCTCAAGGCTAGAGCTCTACCACTTGAGCCACAGCACCACTTCTAGTTTTCTGGTGGTTAATTGGAGATAAGAGTCTCCTGGACTTTCCTGCCTGGGCTGGCTTTGAACCGTTATCTTCACATCTCAGCCTTCTGAGTAGCTAGGATTACAGGCATGAGCAACTGACACCTGGCTCAGTAACATTTTTATGATGACTGATCACACAGTTTTAGAAGGGAGTAATAGTGATATTCATGTCTTCTCTGATCGCTCATGGTTAATCTTATCCTCTTTTACATGATGTCCACAAAATATGTATTTTCCAACAGAGAAATAATTTAAAAACCTACCACTTCCAGATTCAGAATCCTGGACTAGTATTTCACTTTCACTAAAATGATATTTATAGGTTTTTGTAGAATGTTCTTACTAATTTGATTGACAATAATTTGCCCTCTCCTCAGTAGGATAGAACTTTGCTGGAACAAGATTTTTTTACCTGTTAACTGATATAATTTCAGAGTCAAGTGTCTGATTCAGAGTAAATTTTCAACAAACAGGAATAAATTGACTGAAAATGGGAATTCCACATACCTAAACAAATCCAGTGACTTTATATCCAGGGTGGCTTATATAATGTGATACTGCAATTAGATTGTCTTTTAGTCAACTCAATAGTGATAATTTAGTCTGGTGAAGACTTTGAGAATAAGTCTCTGCCAAAATCATTGTTTGAAAGTAGAGTAAATTTAGGTAGAGAAATATTAGTTTAATGAATATAAAGTTCTGGTTTTTCAACATTTTATGTCAAACAATTATATACACAAGCATTCACTTGTTCATATGTGCATCATCATAGAATTAGGCATAACTGAGTCCCATGTCCTTTGGTGTCTAAAGTATGTCTTAAGAGGAATTGTATGTTGAAAGTGGAGGATTACATCTTTGAGCACACACATAGTGTATGTGCACATAGAACACATTTATGAGGACTCTTTTAAGTGATGCGTTTTAATAACATCATTTTTAAAATTTGTAACTTCATATTCTTACATGAAGGACTGGTTATCTATTCCCACATTTCCATTTGAACTATTTCATTGCATTCTAAAGTATTTAAGAAAATAAATGTGGATATATCTGAGAGCACTTTCTAAGATCAGGATGCCAGTCTATGGTTGATGGATGGAATTAAGGCTACAAGGGAAAGTAGACCATTGACCTTTGCTATTTTGTTTTGATTCATTCTGACCCAGCCTGTTAAGAAGCCAGTTTGTATGTACATTGCAGAATTATTGTGGCATTGTAGGCAGTAACTTATTTGACAAAGCTTAAGTCGCAAGGGTCAATATAGAATAGAAAAAAAGCTTTTGTTATGATTTTTTTCTTGAAATAAGGTTCTGAAAAATTATTATTTTTGGTTGAGTATATGTTTCAATTCTCCAGGGAAATTGTTATCTCCTTATCTATAAAAGGCACAGTGCAATAAGAACACAGAATAAGACGGCCATAAAGAATGAAATAACAGAAAGCTTTAGCCTGAGCTAATACATGTATTTTATTTTCCCAAAAGCAATACACACAAAATAACAAATGTGAAGAAAGGCCAGTGGCCTTTATTTTTTTAATCTGTAAACTGGAAACGAGTATTTTCTTTAAAAAAAATAAATTCTAATTCCTTCCCTCTCCTAGTTTTCCAAGAAACCAAGTAAAAGCTTTCCTCTTGTTTCCCCTTGTTCTGAGATCTAGAAACTTCTAGAATCTTCTAGTGTGTGATAATGACCAAATATCATACATAATAAAGGTCTAGAGGAGATTATTAGATCATATTTTAAAGTCTCAGTAATGCTTGTTTTTGTTTTGCTATTTGATTATGCTTCAGTTTGAAAATTCCACTTAAATTGAAATTTTCAAGTAAATATTAACTATCAGGTATGAAATTAAATATGAAACTTATTCAGCATCACATAGTGGAATCGTACTAAAAAATTACTACCAGACATTTTTGTCTACTTAATGTTATTATAATAATAGTATGCTTTACTTTGTTCAGAACGGTTACTATAATAGAATTTTTAAAAATAATTTGTTTTCAGTTAAAAATCGAACAGGCAGTTTGGATATGCCATATGCATGCCTTGAGGAGAGATTTCTTCAAAGAGAATTTATTCTCGATATTATTTTAATTATGCACATTACATGGCAAAATTCTAGTATGAGTTGATCACCATCTGACAATATCTGGTGTACTTTCTCTCATTTGCATTTTCATTACTGGCCAATTATCAATGTAATACTTCCTAACAATTACTGAATCCCTTAATGACTCTCTCAAGGAATTGAAAGATAATATGTAAAATAACACAGGACAGATACAATATTATGTGACATATACAACATAAAAGCTTTGTTTCATTGCCTTAAAATATGCAGGTTTTTCTATTTGGCAGTTGTACCAATAAAGCAACTACTTAAATTCTTTTAAAAGCTGAAGTTGTTTTGAAAATGCTAAATAATACTTACGACAGCTTTTGGACAAATTCCACTGATTTTGTGTACTGATTTAAGCAACTTTTGATTCAGTCTAGACACTGAGTTCAGCTGTCTAGAGAATTAAGCAAGGCTTTCTTTAGAAAATGAAGCATTTATCTGTCTTTGGTGTTTAATTTATAGTAGTTTAATTTATAGTATAAACTGATCTATGTTTGTTTGTTAGATGTCATATTTGTTCTGTATTTACAGAGCTCACATCATAAAACCTAGGTGTTGCTTTTCCTTTTTTCATCATTGAAAGCATGATAGAGATATGATGGTGGTTGTTAGAACTCATTTCTCTGCGGAAAGCAGATTGGACATTTTGTCAAATCACATTAGAGAGTATATGCAATAGATCTTGTCCAAACATTACGATTCTGTTGCTCAGTATGTCATATTTTGCAGGTATTTGGAACTTTGTCTCTGTTTCCCACCTACATGATGGAGTAAGAAAAATAACTCTTTCCATACTACTTTCAGTGGTACTATTAACATATTAATTTTTTTTTCTGTGTGTGTCAATCATGGTACCTGAACTCGGCCAGGGCACTGTCCCTCAGCTCTTCAGCTCAAGGCTGGAGCTCTACTACTTGAGCCACAGCACCACTTCCAGCTTTTTCTGCTTATGTGGTACTGAGGAATCGAACCGAGGGCCTCATGCATTCAAGACAAGCACTCTACCACTGAGCCACCTTCCCACCCCTTAATATTGAAATTTAAAACCACATTTGAAATCATTAGAAGTTTGATAGGAATGATGCAAAATGTTACTTTCATAAAGTAATTGATAATTTATCAATCTTCCTGACAATCACTCTGTTTTCTGGAATATAGTTAAATTTTTTTATTACTTTATCTTACTGTAAAACATTATTATTTTCCTTTCAGAAAGCCTTCAGAAAAATGCTGATATATTAGGCTTGAAAATGCAACCATATATTCTTTTATTAAAGATTTAAGAATTAAGTATATATTTTCTTTCATTAAAATTTGTAGCTTTAATTTATTGAAAGTTAGTTATCAGTATTTTAAATGTATTTTATATTATCTCACCTTATGAAAAATGTGTATATCTATTTGAAACATTCAATATTTTATTTAATTATAACCAAACATTTATATATCATAAAAAATGTTTCTAAGCAATATCAGGGAAAGATTCCTTGAATGCCCTCATCAGTAAATGATTTATTTTCATACATATGATATGCATGTTAGTTCTTTGATTTTTCTTGTTTTTTATTTGTCTGTTCTGGGACTTGAACTCAGAGCTCTGTCATTGAGCTTTATTTTGCTCAAGGCTAGTGAGTGCTCTACCACTTCAGCCACAGTTCAACTTCCAATTGTCTGGTGGTTAATTGGAGATAAGAGTGTCACAGACTTTCCTGACCAGGCTGGCTTTGACTCGTGATTTCATCTCCCTGAGTAGGCATTATAAGCATGAGCCACCAATGCCCATCTCTTTGAAATATTTTAAGAAACTATATACACATGTACAACTAGGTATTATCATTTACATATGAATATAGATAAATATAGCTTTTTGAGGGTTTATAATGCATTTCCTGCCAAGAAAGTGATCATTTCATTGGATGATTATCCTTATAAAGTGATCATTTCATTGGACGATTATCCTTATAAAGGAATTCAGAGAAGATTCTAAGCTCATATTTTAACTGGTGCCTAGGACTGGGAAAATTGAACATGAACTAAATTGCTCTATATTAAAATAAAAATTATGAGTAAGTAGGGACATTTCAACCTTTCTGGAAAGAGGCTTCGTAAACAGAGCTGGTATGAAGTAGACCTCTAATGGCATATTTCATTGGAAATACGTTCTTCTTCCTCCTCTGCATGAATTGTCCTCTTGTGTTGCAGCCAACTCCATGTGCTACTACTCCCTCCACCCAGCAAGAGTTTATGAAGACCTTAGCTGAGTATATCAGTAGTAATGTTTTTGTCACTTTCTTCTCCCTTTTTTAGTATGTAAACTGTACATGTCATGTTATTTTCACCTGGGGCATTCCATGGACATTTTTATCAGGAAACATTGAGCAATTTGGGGGCAAACATACCCTAAGAAAGAATCAGATAAGAAGGGATAATACCCTTATTGTTTTCCAATGACTTCTTTAGCATCTAAAGTTCCACAAAGCCTAATGAAACAGGAAGATATTTATTCTTCATCACCCATATCATGGCTATTTCAGTATTCAAACTCTGTATATGTTTAATAGCTTATAGACTTTCAGAGATACTTGTCTACAAAATATGTCTATTATTTCTTAGGAAACATGAAGAAATGCATGAAAAGTATAGCTGCTGTATCCCCAGAGTTTCGGATTAAAAGTATCAGCTTTGCTATTAAGCAGATACAAGACATTTGGGGAGCCACTTATCCTTTCTGTAACTCATTTTTATCACCTATAAAATGGGGCAAAATTATAATTCCCTTCTTCATAGATGTGTCTTAAAAAGTTAATTAACATAATTTGTACTCAGGAGTGAGATAATTAATAGAAATCAAAAAGGTCTGTGATCCCATTTTCACTCCACAAAAAAATGTGAAAATTACTTATATAACAGAACCAAATGTTAAAATACAGCATATGTGTAATGAAAGTTAGATGACTGTAACATCTTTCCTTTTCTTCTATGATTAATAATAGCAACATTTAAAAGTTTCCTCCTTTAACATTGTAAATTTTAACAACTGATGACTCATAAAACAATAGCTAAAGGGAGAAGATTCTCACATTGCTTTTCACCATACCATAAAATACAGTAACACTCTTCAAATGATGAAACTGGGAAAACTCTGGCTTACTGTCTCCATCCTCATGGTAAAGTGAAGTAAATGATGAGAATCAATTGAAAGGACATAAAATCCCAGGCAATGTTTCATATTTATTAAAATATATATACATATATATACTTTTCCCTCCATAGACCTAAAAATAAACTAAAGAAAATCTCTATATTAAACAATAACAACAACAAAAAGAACCTTCAAATCAGGTACTGGTGGCACACACCTGTAATCTAAGCTACTCAGGAGACTGTGATTTGAGGATTGTGGCTCTAAGCCAGCCAGAGTAGGAAAGGCTATGAGACTCTTACCTCCAATAAACTATTCAGAAAAGGCCATAAGTGGCACTATAGCTCGTGTGGTAGAACACTAGCCTTGAACCAAATAAGCTCAGCGAAAATGCCTAATGCCTGAGTTCAAGCCCAAGGTCCAGAGAATACAACAAGAATACAAACAATAATAATTTCAAGTTAAAGCTTTCCTTCACTTTATTATGTCCTATTTTTGTTCAGCAAATGAGACATGCATTGCCCAAAACTTGATACATTTAATTTTCATTTAGTTATATCCTGAATTCCTGAAAATCCTCAAGATTGATTAAAATTATTCAGCATTAAATACATTAATCTGAACATCTAGTTTCATCATCCAAATGTAGCCAGCACACACATGTCTATGAAACAGTATTTTATTATTTTTCTATAGCTGTTTTTCAAGATTTCTTTTCATCTATAAAAAATATAAAATGGCTACAGTCAAGAGTGTAGAATACGCTAAAATATCATGTCAAATTGTCAGAATCAAATGAATGGTTTCAGTACAATAAATGATGAGATGAATAAAATTGAGTATCTGTACAAATCATTTCACACTTTTACAGAAGACGTTTCATCTGAAGTCAGATTTCATGGTTTATACTATGCAAAAATAAATAAAACACCATTTACATTACTCAGATAATCATCTAATTATTTCAGTGCTAAAATGCACAGTTGTAAAGATTTCTTTAGGGGTGGAGCCTAGCTTTCTTTTCACCATGCCAAAACAACAACAACAACAAGTTTGAATTTTCTAGCTAACTTTTCATTTTATCATTGACAGATCTTACTTTTTTCTACTTTGTTCTAGATATTACATCTTGACAGTTGAAGCCAACTACAAAAATTACTAAGCTGGTATCCTTGCAAATCAAACAGAAGGTCTAGAATTGCTTCTCACCAATCTCTTCATTTGTAACTGAAGTTTTTTAGCCATAGCGGTATATCCAGTCTGATCACTCACTTGTGTCTTTAATGTTCATTTCAATCTTCTAATATTGATATCAGAATATTTAAGTTGGGAATCATTCAGAGTACTAAAGGTGTGTTTGTTAGAGGTGCTTTAATAAACAGAATCACACCTGCCTAATTCAGTTTTTGTAACGACAACAAAGGAAGAACAATGGGAGAATAGAGTTATACTCAATTACAAATGTCTTGAAAACACAGAATGTTCCTAACACTAAGATAAGATCAAGGAAAACAAATCATAGTATAAATGGAAGGATTTTAAATGTGCAGACAACCTCCTCACAGTTACCCTTTTTCAAAAGGTAAAATAAGGATGGAAAACAGGAAATACTGTCAAAGTTATATAGCCAAGCATTAAGTCAAGCTAACATATCTATTTGAACATAGATATTGTGCTTTACAATTCCATTATGAACTGCTCAAAAATAGCCGTACACTTGCAATCATCTTAAACAATTTTGCTCTGAAGTTGGAGATGGCATGAGGAATGTACATGACTCAAAAGTGAGAAAACAGTCTCAGTATGAAAAGTAGTGCCAAGTTATGTTTTAAATATCAGTGAGTGTTAGCAGTCATTGAAAATTTCTTTATTTAGATATGTAAATTGAATTCGATCTTAAAGTAATAAATACATTGGATAGTTTGGGATGTGTAAGTGGGGAAATGCTTGATGCACTGGGTCTGAATGGAAAATAACAGCAGGTATTAGGAATTCAATTCCTGCTAATAATATGTATGTGACTGCAGATGTTTGTTTTTATATGCATACCTTTATGCGCAACATTCATCTGAATTTAAGAATAGTTGGTAGAAAATATAAGATTACCATTATTATTTGTATTATTTAAAAAATGTTAGCATTTTCAATAAAATGTCATTACGAGGTTGTGGTTTAATTGTAGCAACACAGCAACACAGCCCAACACAATTAGTATCCGAATAATCTTTTCACAGAGAAACAGTAATCTTTGGATGAAATATAGGAAAAGGAAAAATAGATTTGTCTTCATAATAATAAATTGGCATCTAATTGAATATATCAAATGATTGACAATATGGTCATGCTAATAAGAAACTGAATATGAAGTGTAGAGGAAAGCCTATACTCTTTTCAATTGTTCTAGATATTTGAAATTGCTATAAAGATTGTTCCAAACGTTACTTAAAGTTTGTATACTGCTTTTCAAAAGATTATTATGTAAATGAACAAACCAAGGTTACCAGATATTTATACAGTACATACAAGTTATATGTGTTGTAGTTATTACGTAGAGATTTTCTATAAAGTACTACTGCTGATAATATTAGTTGTTACAAGAAAAAGGAAGAGAAAGAGTAAGCACAGAAGGAGGAGGAAAGAAAAAGGAGGAGAGGAAGAAGTTATTCAAAAGGAGAAACACTTCTCCAAGGATTTCATGATGGTAAAATAAGTAATTGAACAAGTATGCAAAATAATTCAATTTCAGATAATTGCAAATAAAACTATATCACATGCAATAAAAAGAGTAAAGTGAAAAATACTATAAGCACCAATTTCTTTCCCTGGGAGGAATGGAGTTTTATGATCACACATAGGTGGCAGAAGGAATGTAAAATGCTGCAACTTTAGAAAAAAAATGTTTGGCAATGGTTTACGAAGCTACTTGTAAATCTCCAAGTAATGAAGGAATTAAACCACCGGAGGTGAAAATATATCTGTGGGATTACCAAGAGATCCCCTGAGTGAGTGAAACAAGCTGAATAGGCACAACTAAAAATTTGATCAACATGGACATGAATCAATTAATTAGGGCATATTTATGACCGATTATTTACCCTGAGTATAAACACTATACAACCAAAAGAAAAAATAGAGCAAAGAAAGCCAGAATCCAAGAAATGTAATTCCAATTATGTTAAATTCTAGAATACATGAAACCAATCTCTTAGAAATAAGAGTAGGGTTTACATAAAAGAGAACAAGGACTGATTAGAAGAAGGCATAGGGAACTTCCTGGAAGAATAGGTATACATTTAATTTTAATTATCTTAGCGTTCATGAGCATGTCTCCATTTATAGTCACTCATCAGAACTATTTTATTGTATGCAAAATTTATTTCAATATAACAACTTGTCATGTTGCATGAAGTGCTATTAAACTGTGTTATTTATAAATGTCTGTAATAACTATTGCAAAACAATTTATTTTTACCAGGGTTTCATTTATTTTTCCAGGGATATAATGACAGTTGTCATTTTCCCGAGATTTGTGAATGCCTCGTGTCCATTTATTTATTTAGTTATTTACTTATTTTTTATAAATGATGCTTTCAGAAGGATGACATTTAAAATATCCACATCTTTGGGGATTCTACCTTGTAACTTTCTAATTATCTATTATGAAATGTACAAGGTTATATTTTTGTTGGTGGTGTTTACACTGAGAAACTAAAGGCACAATGACCTAGCAGGTATGGTGTTCTTTTCATTCAGGAGAATAGTGGTGGTTGCATTATGGGCAAAGGGTATATGCAGTGAGAAGGAAAAAAAGGATTGAAAATGAACTACAGAGCAGAGTACAGTGAAAGGACAGAGGTGCTGGAATGACAAGCACAATTTGTAGTTTGTCGAATAATTGCCATATTAATAAGAGTTTACCTGAGCGACATGGAATGTCCCTCAGGCTAAGAGATCTTTCTGGAGGGCAGCTGGCATGTTATTTCCCTGGTGTCAGAATGCAGGAAAGTCTGTTATACTCAGATTATTTTAAATACAATTTCTCCATCTATCGAAATCTCTACGACATACTAGAAAGCAGAAGGATGATGATGCGGCATAAACATTGGAATGAAGACACCAGGGCAGCTAAAGAAAGAAACTGGCATAATCTGCTACAGACAATATGAGATTTGAAAAACACAATGCACGGGTATTTCATAGGGAGAGGGAGTTGGTACTAAACAGGTTTCAGAAGGGAATTCAGCATATGATTTTGGAGGTGAGTTCTGAGAACTGAAATAGTGTTGTTACATAGCAGATACTTAAGTCCTCAGAATCTTAATCAAAGCAAAATAGAAGACTTGATGGCAACTTCTCATACTCTACAGTCACAGAAATCATGACAACCATTAGCACACTAATGCAGAGATCAGCAAGCTATAACTCCTGAGACAAACCCAAGCAATTACCTACAGGACTGTAAGAAGGAAAACATGCATAGACCAAATTTTTAAAATCTAAATATTTTAGATCCTGGCAAATCATAAACATTTTAGGCTGCTTGAAAACCCTCATGCTTTTACAATTTGATCCTTTACTACCGATTATGTCTTCTCACTATATAGGTCTGTCATTAAATATTTAGTAAATCATTCATTTCTTTGTCTCATTGTCTGTGCCTCATTAATAAACTTTTGTAATGCTACCTTGTGCCAGACATTGTGTATCACATTTTGGAACAACACTAAGGACTGTAATAGTCTAAAATGCTGTTTTCCTACAGGTGAAATGATAAAAAATAAATTTAAAAAATTAAAAGCAAATACAATACTGATACTTAAAAAGTACACAGAGAAGAAAGCACATGTTTGAAGGCCTTCACTAAGAAGGAGATCTACTGAATTTAAGGGAAATTAAATGAGACACATCTACTCAAGTCAGTTAATGGCAAATTAGAAAGAGAAGGATAGGAGATACATGGTCACTAAGCAAGTAGAAATGAGGTTTTGCTACATATTGCCAGCTAGAAGTGTTTGACAATGGTTCTGTTTACCTACAACATGGGTAGAATTAACCTTACTCAACTTTTGTCCTTCACCACTATGTTTAGTGGGAGATCAAGTATTGGCATATCAGTGGTTTGTTCTGGGATATGCTGACGTCGTTTTATATTCTCTTTTGGACATTTACTAGAGTCACATGTCAGGAAGTACACTTCCCTTTCCTTCGGAATCTCAGCCTGTAATTACACATAAGCTCGCTGGTTCTACTGGTCATCTCCATTCAGTCATGAATGAAAGTATACCATAGGAATTATTATCCATTCTTTTCTTTCCTTTCCCTTTCTTTTCTTTTTTCTTGCATTTCCTTTGTCTTTCATTTATTTTTCCTTTCTTTCTTTTCTTTTCCCTTCTCTATTTTCTCTCATCATCTTTCTCCTTTCTCTCCTCTTTCCCTCATCCTCTCCCATCTTCTCTTATTTTTCCTATTTCTTTCTCCCTGTCCTCCTCTTGGTGGTTCATACTAGGCAATCACTTTACTATTAACCTAATCGCCCAGTCCTTGTGAGCTCCTTAAAGCAATCACTTAGTTTCTTACTAAATATTTGAGTTAGTTTTCTTTTAACCGTACCCTAAAATAATTCTTAATCCTTTCAACATTTACAATGCAAAAAGCTGATAGTGTTAAACAGTATATTTCCCCAAGCATTCAGACTCATGTTGTTTTGAGGAAAATGGGGAGGGAAGAAAGAAAATGGAAAAGAATTTTTGGCCGTGCTATGGTTTGCCTTTCATGAAAGAAACTTCTGTCCTCATGAAACTAATGTTGTATGAACCTAAACTTCATTGTTACAAAGACATTAAAGTATAAAATAAATCATGGATGGTATAGTATATTTCTACATGCATTGGATAGGAACATGTAATTTACCAACTTCACCTTCATAGTTCAATGTATCTCTAAATTGGTCTTACAAGAATTGAAGCAATGGAAATGTGCTCTGTCTTCTGACGTAATCACCTTTCAAGACAAAAACTAGGATGGTTGTTCAGCTTGAACTTTCAAAATCTTGAGCTTCTCTAGTTTGTAGAGTGTACCAAGAAATATATATATCTTGCTCTGGTTTTGTTTGTAAGTCAATGAATGGGAACCAGTTGAGCTGGATCATTATCTCAGAGGAGCATACCTCAGAGGAGTATGTATCACATCATGCCTTCACTCCTGCCATTACTAGATACCACAGAAAGACATGGTTGGTGTCTCTTCTATCTTAGGGTGAGAATTGTTTGTTGTGTTTGCTCAGTGGTGACTACTGAGCCACAGTTCCCCATGGTACACGAGTGTCCTAGTTCAGAGCACTTAAACAGCAGTGAAGGTTCAAGAGAAGAATAAACATAGATTAGATTGAAATTTAGGGGTTCCACTTGTCTGCAGGTTGTTATTGACCATAAGTAGAAAGCAAGAGACAAAAAGGCCATTCTAAGCTGTATGATACATTTGGTAGGATACCTTTAAAGATAGAATTTCTGTATCTATTTATATCAAAAGGTGATCTTGAACTAGAGTGAATCCAGATCAATACTTATTCTTTCTGTACTCTTATTGAGAAAGGAAACAAGTTAGGTTAGCCATTTTCCATTAAATATCCTTTTGATTTGTCTGAATTTGGCTTTATTTTTCTGTTTCCCTTCTTATGTCTGTAGGATTCTAAGTCTTAGGATTTAACAAACTTGGATATAGTAACGACATTTTACCTTTTTATAAAATGATTTGGGGCTTAACAATGCTTTAACTCACAAGTAAATGTGCAGTGAGGCTAGCAGTTGGGATATGTTTGGCCAGCCAATGGAGCATGTAGGTGTGGAAGAAGGTTCAGCAACAGTGGCAATGATCTCAGGAGAGATGCCCTAGATGTGGTGATTCAGTAAATGGTCCACAGATAACTGAGCACATGCACCAGAGCAATGGCTGTTGAGAATGAGACCTGTGTGGCAGGCTCATCCCAGGCTTGGCCTCCATCGAAATCCCCTGCCAGTGGAAAAGGATCCCTCCATTTACTTGTCATGAGAAATTTTAAGACTTTGCTTAAAGGCAAGTATCAGTGTGAAGTGTGGATCACAGTTGGTAATCTGCGTCCAGTTATGCTTTACAGCTATTCCAAAATAGTATGAACAACAACTCTATGGAGAGTGGCAGGCACACCACACACAAAACAGAAAGAGATTTTTACCGTATAAGAGAAAAAGAACTCATGTTCTTGAGTTATTTATAAATTGCAACCTGTTAAAATATGAGCTCTTGAGTACACTGGTTTTCCCAGAATTTGCACTTTGATCTCTCATAGGAAATCAAAACAGGATTTTGTACTGTTTTCTTTTTCTTTTCTTCACCACGACCCAACATTTTTATTGGCATATATCAGTGATAGAAATGTTTCATTGTGATATTTCCATATATAAGTACAATGTCTCTTGATCAAATTCACCCCTTCAATATTCTCTCTTATCTCTCCTCTTTTGTAGACAGTCTCTAAATGTTTCATTATTCTTTCCTCATACATGCAGATAAAGAACTTTGACTAAATTCACCCTCTTTCACTCTCTCAATTGCCCTCCAACATCTCACAGGTATTGACCCCCAAATTCTTGTCATTTTAAAGTGTCTATTAATTGAAAGGGGGTTTACTATGGCTGTCCACATGTGCATATAGTATAATTTAACAAGATTAACAGCCTCTTTCACCATCCTCCTTATTCATCTATAACTGAACATCTTTTCCAGAGTTTTCCTATGCCATCTTCACACATAGACACCACGGAATATGGTGTTATTCACCCACTGTTTTCTTAGTCTCATTCTGCCTCCTGCCTTTTATAGTCTATCTCCTTTCATTTGTGAATTTCATCAACTCGTAGAAAGAACCTAGAATCAGTGCCCTCCACAATCTAAAAGGCCTGAGCGCTTATATATTTTAAACAGCACAATTGGTATTATAATTGCTTAAATCTGTGAAAAAATATCCCTCTATGACAGAGTTTAATCTGATAACATGCAATTGAAATGCAAGGTGACCCTTGTGCATTGCAATTAATTTCACTTCAGGGGAAATGTCACTTTTTGCATCCTATTTTACTGCTAGTGAAGACCAACCAATTAAAAAAAGCAACTGGTAAATATACTGCCTTCATAATCTAGGCTAAAGATGTGCCTCTGTATAGATTCCTTGTTGTATTAGCTTGGCTGAACTTCATCTTTCCCTCAGATGCCCTGGTGGTTTCCAGCATATGTGTGTGTAATTACAAGAGTGTGACCTTCTACGGCTTGCCACTTAAATATCTCTACTTTGCCTTTTGCCAGCTCTAAGTGATGCTCCCAGGTAGATTTCTGGTCTGTCAGCAATTTAGTAGCAGAACAAACTTTACTATGTTTCTCAAAAATTCTATCTTTTCTTGTTGAGTTTTCAATCTCATAGTTAATATAATCGATCATAAGCCGAAAATATGACCTTGTGATTAAAGTTTTTTTTTTTTCAATTAAATTCCAGCATCTAAAATATGTGTCTTAAACAGGGGAAAAATCCATGCAAAGATGAAGGAATAGTAAAATGTACAATAAATGAGTCAAAATATTCTGATAGCCACTATTGATACACTGTTTTGTGATTGTTCCATTCTTGTTTCTCTTGTTTAAAATGGCATAATCAAATATGGACATAAGAGAAGAATGTCAACACTGATAAGAATTTTTAGTCCTCATAAAGATAGAAAGAATAGTCAGAATATATATATATATATGGTCATGGCGCTTGAACTCTGGTCCTGGGTGCAGTCCCTGAGCTCTTCAGCTCAAGGCAAGCACTCTACCACTTGAGCCACAGCACCACTTCTGGTTTTCTGATGGTTTGTTGGAGATAAAGAGTTTCACGGTTTTCTTGCCGGGGCTGGTATTTGAACCTCGGTGTTCAGATCTCAGCCTCCTGAGTAGCTAAGATTACAGGCATGAGCCACTGGTGCCCTGCTTAGTCAGAATATCTTAAAGCCTTACATACTGGCTTCTGTGAAGAGGATTTCCTTTACAAGATATATAAACTCCTTCAAGGCTACCTGAACATTATTTATTCTTAGTTTGCAACTACTGTCTTCATAATACTTTTTCATTGGGCTTAAGTGATTCAAGCTGTGAAATATGCCTAGATTGTTGAAGTATAAAAAAAGGTAATTTAGACATGTGAAACATGTTGCTTGATGAATAACAATAAGCATTTCCTTTCTTTCACGTTGAACTTTTCTTTCTCTTCCAACTACATTTTCCTCTTCCTTGAACAGGATAAATTTCAACTGGCAGGGCTACTAATAGTCTCAGCTTCACTATCTAATGATAACTGTATTCAGATGCAATGGTCTTTGACAAATTGAATTCTAATGTTTAATGTATTCAGAACCTCTTTGTTCTGAATGTCGGAAGATGGAATCCTGTTCTTGAAGCAGACAGCCAGAGAGGTTGCTGTGTATTACTCACTGTGATTTTTAAAATATCTCATGATCCAGGCAGGACCTACTTTTGCATTACAGAGGAGGAAGTAATGCTTGACACAGATGTCTGAATCTCACTATTTTGGTTTTTCTGCAGTAATTGTAAACCTTCTCCATTAACACAATTGAAGGCTCCTAGAATATGAACATTTTAGTTAGTCCAGTGATTCTTTGACTTAAGGAATCATGTTTTCAGAATTCTAAATTTTTGTAGTAATTTTCACCATAATATTGCCATTCTTACTGTGCAGTCTTCTAAATTTGTGCATTTATCTTAGAACCTTTATTTTCTTTTAACACACACACATCTGCACATACCTATCTCCAAGGTTCTGAATTCATTTAATATATATTCTACACCTACCTCATTAATGCTTCTTGCTTGTCTTGTGGACTGTTTTATTGGTATAATCTTTCTTACTATTATTTATGTATTTATTAAAAAATAAATTATACTTTTATAAAGATAGTTATATGGATTGATGTTGCCAAGTAAACTTAACTGTACAGTTCAAATTTTGCAGTGCTATTCTTGAATAAAAATACTTGGAAATAAGGAAGAACTAAGCTTTAAATTAGGAATGGCATTATATTCTGTAGTTGTATACAAAACTGTATATGATTTTCTCTATTAATATTATCTTCGGCAAGCTAAGTGATCATGCCTCAACTGGTTCTTTGTACAATAATCTTAGATATTCAATGAGTTACAATTTGTTTATAACATTAAGACAGAGAATAATAATTTCTGTTACATAGGGAATTACATATTATGTCTGCAAGATTAGATTCATAATCCAAATAAGAAATAAAAATAGAAGAAAAGCTTTGTAATAATGTTCAACCATGTTCACTTGACATATTTATTTTTCCAGTTCATTGATAATTGACTCACTAGATTAAAATTTTGTGAACAGGGCTAAATTGGCTTCAGTTTTAATTAAATTATAGAAAAGTAAATTTAAAATATCAAAGTTTCATTTTGCAAATAGAATATCATATATATTTTGTTGCTAAAAGAAATCTTACCTCACATCTAGTTTAAGCTTCTTCATTTATAGATAATGACATGATTGCTGCCTTCATTTGAGTTACAGATTAAGTGTATTTTCAAGTAGCACAAATCAGGAATTTGAATATTTCAACTACTAAATGTTTTGAAGATGCATTCACCTACTATTAAATGAGGGTTTCATGTGTGTTGAATATTTTTCTTGTTTGATATTATCACATATTAAACTACTGAAATTATTAAGATAATTGGCTTTTATGTTTTCTCAGATATACATAAACACTAAATCAAAGGTCTTACATTTTACTCTTTCTTTCCTTCTTCCTTATTTCTCCCTTCCTTTCCTCCTTTTGCTCTGTCCTCTTCCTTCCTTCCTTCCTTCCTTCCTTCCTTCCTTCCTTTCTTTTCTTTCTCTCTTTCTTTCTCTCTCTCTCTCTCTTTCTCTCTCTCTCTCTTTCTTTCTCTCTCTCTTTCTCTCTTGGCATGTTGAGGGGCTTGAACCCAAGGCCTATGAGATGTCCCTTACCTTTTTTGCTCAAAGTTCACACCTTTCTACTTGGGACACCATTTGACTTTCAGGGATTTTGGTAGTAAGTTGGAGATAAGTTCCTCACAAAGTTTCTTGCTTGGATTGGCTTTGAAATACAGTTCTCAGATCTCAGTCTTTTGAGTAGCTTGAATTTCAGGCATGAGCTACCAGTACCTGACTCTTGTATTTTATGCTTTTGTACTCATTACCTTGCTCATTTAATTGTAACCCCTCTGTATGGTATTTTCACACACACACACACAAAAGCTTATTAATAATAATAAAAAAGATAGCCAGGTGCTGGTGGCTCATGCCTCTAATCCTAACTACTCAGGAAGCTGAGATCTGAGGATCGAGGTTCAAAGCCAGCCTAGGCAGGAAAGTTCGTGAAACTCTTATCTCCAATAAACCACCAGAAAACTGGAAGTTGCGCTGTAGCTCAAGTGGTAGAGTGCTTGCCTTGAGCTGAAGAACACAGAGAAAGCACCCAGACCCAGAATTCAAGCCCGACCAAAAAAAAAAAAAGAAAGAAAAAGAAATAATAAAAAAAAAAGAAAACATTGTAGATAATCATGGTTTTGGAAAGTCATGGTTTTAAAAAACAATAGCCTGCTGGCATCCTGATCATTTTCTGGACTCAGGAAATGTTTCTTCTTTCTGAATGACTCCATCTGTACTGCTTGGAAGTAGTTGCCAAAAATCAATGTAATGGAACCTATAGGTTAAGGAAATTTAGAGAATCAGGCACAAGAGAGAGACAACTATGTAAGATCAGAATTTAGTAAGTTAACTATCGGTTGCATAAATGCTATAGCAAGCTTTACCCAACATCTTAAAGCAGCTCAGGATGCACTAATAAATATTACAGGCAGAGTAGTTTGAAGCAACATTTATTTTTCACAGTTGTAGATTCTGGAAAGTCCAAAGTTAAGATTCTGGCTTATTCAGTTATAATTATCCTATTTACTTTTAGTTAAGCTTAGACTCCTCCTCTGCTAAGTTGATGGGTTAAATGTTATCTTAGCTATATAGGAAAGCAAAGAACACAGCCATAGTACTCATGTAGTTGGTGAAACCTGGTTCCAGGTACTAATGGTAGTGTTAGAAATGTATCCCCAGCAAAAAGAGTAAACTATTACCTACCATGTATGAGACTCAAAAATAAATGTTTACATGATTTTGTGTGTAGCCATCTCTACTAAGGAAATAATAAGAAATATAGACAATATTTTAAGTTTATAAATATACTTGAAAACCATGGTTGCAAAGAATACAAAAATAATTCAATTCCCTAATGATAAAGAAATAGCAAATACAAATACAAATCTGAATGTGGTTATTGAAACTTACTTGTTCAAAGCATAATCATTGCTTATTTTTTCACTTTTTTACATATGCATGCAGAAATCAAACAATAAATTCTAAATGTGGTTAATGCAATGTTATACAATATTTTACAAATTATTCTATTTATTTTGTTTTGTTTGTTTTATAAAGTTATTCTCCTACCTAGTAGATTTTGATTATGTGACCTAGAAAAGAGGTATTGTAAATCTCAGAGCAATAACCCGCCCCCCCAAAATAAAGGAAGTTTAAATAACTTAAAAAATAAACATTGAAAAAACAGTTCACTCCTTGTCATTTAACGGGCATTCCAAAGCAACTGGGTAGTCCATTGAGTCTCTCAATTAGAACACATTTGGATGTTTCTGACAGTGTTCAGATTTTGTTTTCATCCTCTGAGATACTGAGATTCACTAGGGAAGCCTAGCATTCCAAATGTGTTAGAAAATACATAATGTGTCAACACATTGTGACATGGGAGTGATACTAGTAAAAGCTGTTTGAGTCTATTAATAACACAGCATCAGCTCTCTCTAATAACAGGGAAATGCAAGTAGAATCAAACTCATTTGTTGCTTCTTTTCCTTCCTTCCTCCCTTCCTTCTTTCCCTCCCTCCCTCCTTTCTTCCCTCCTTCCTTCCTTCTTTCCTTCCTTTTCCTTCCCTCCTTTCTCCCTTTCTTCTTCCTTCCCTCCTTCCTCTCTCCCTTCCTCCTTTCCTCCCTCCCTCCCTCCCTCCCTCCCTCCCTCTCTCCCTTCCTTCCTTCCTTCCTTCCTTCCTTCCTTCCTTCCTTCCTTCCTTCCTTCCTTCCTTCCTTCCTTCCTTCCTTCTTCTTCCCTTCCTTCCCTCCTTCCTTCACTCCTTCCTTTTCTTCCTTCCTCTACTACTCCCTTTCTTTTCATTTCTGCTTATTTGCCTCTACAGTTTTAGTGTCTAAACAAATAACATGGTATTATTTTTTAAAAAGACATTGACAGTAGTAACTTATAAATTATATTCAGAATTTTTATCAGTGTATTTATCAGTATATTATCTTTTATAACTGTTGCCTCTTTTCTTTTTCTCCTTTGCATTTTCCAGCATGCTGCTATTCAAATTCCAAATGACAAACACCTTGTAAAAGTATCAACAATGGGTAATATTTTGGTCCATGGAATTCACTGGGCCATTTCCTGTTTCTGATTCCATCTTTGTGAAAGGGATTGAGAAAAGCAAGGACAGGAAGAGAGAACCATATATTCATAGTAGGAATACATGAATTCAGACACCAGGAATCTGAAGGCAGCTTTTATCATTCACAGATGGAATGATTAAACTTCCCAAATAAGGAAAGTGACAGTGAATATATGCACAATGTACACTAGTTTCATTAATTCTAGTGTTAGTCATTTTCATTGAATTTGCTTAAGTCAAAAGCATGCTGAATAATGGGAAAGCAAATTTGATTTAGATCCATCAAGTATATTTGCCCCCTCACCCCCCCCCCCCACACCCTTAGTGGTAAAACTATGAAGGTCCTAATCTTGGCTCATACATCGAACTGCTTTAATTATATCAATAGACATTTTGGAGAGATGACATTGAAACCTGTCTGGATGTATACTGATTATTGCAGTTTCCACAGAAATGTGTGTGACTAATGTGATGTATGACAAGGTGACCCAGTGGTAGTGATGATGGTGATAACAAGTCAACTAGAAATCCCTGTACTGTTGTCACCTCAATTTAGTGAGAAAAAATAAAACTGCAGCTCACTTTTCATTTAATTTGCTTTCATTATTATTATAAATGGAAATTAATTCATTTCTTTTATCACTTCTTTAATATGGGAAGATATGTCAAATGCATCCAATTCCAATGAACAATTTGAATGCATTCTATTTTAATCTTATTGACTATATTGATCTCATTGTAGTCTTCAAACAACACAGCCAAAAATATGCTATCCATTTCAGCAAATGAAACCTCTGGGTGAAGGTTAATTACAAGGCTTCTAAATGCAACAACTGAAAAGAGACAATGATCAATTGAAAACAGACCCTAATAGAGTATGTGAATTTTGCATTACACCATAAGGGTTGGAATTAGAAGCTGCAGATGCCAGTTCCTGGTTCCCCAAGCCAGCTGGGGGGTGCATGTGCTCCCGCTCTGTCCCTCTGGATCTGAAAACTGCTTAATTATGGTTGTATTCCCAGATATGTTTGCAACAGGGCTCTGAAATCTCAATCCATTCTCAAACACAAAGATGGGTTCAGTATGTCTGCCTAAAGAAGGGATTATGTATTGCTCATACACATACATATTTGAATTCCTACAGTAAGAAAAAGAAAGCATTGCATCCATCAAAATTAAAAAAGAAAAAGAATGCGCTAAGTCTGCTCTGTGTGTGTGTGTGTTTAAGGGAGGCTGGAAAAGAGAAGAAAATTGGCACTTTTTCAGGGACAGTCTAGCTGTTTGCTATTCCAAAGTTGCTTCAGGAGTCTGCCGTGGCAGCTGGTAGTGCTTCTCTGATGACCAGGCTTCCAGGAAATGGCAGAGCTAAGACTTAACCCAAAGCAATAAACTCAATCCTATTAGCACAGTACTGAATTACTGTTCCTCCCCCTTTATTTCCACTCCTTTCCAGAAAAAAACATCTTTCTTTCTGGTCTCCATTTTGCAAGCACAAAGTCACTTACACAGTTCACAGTTTCCTGAGTATTTTCTTTTTTCTATTCTCTATTTAAAAATGTGTTTTTCACACCAACCTCTGACAACCTCTCAGAAACAGAGGTTGTGCCGACTGTTTGGTCTTACAGGGATCCTGCCTTGTCCACAGAAAATGTGGCCAAAATCGCTAAGTCCAAGTCAGAAACTATAGATCATATGAAATTCCCCATAAACTGGGTATTTTATCCTATTCACATGCATTATAAAATGTAACACCAATGTGACAGAGTGACAGATCAGCTACTTTAGTATATTTGAATGTACTGCTCTCTCCCTTCTTTTTGCCATGTTGTGAGCTGATGTCATACCTGCCTGACCGGCTGCAGGAGGTGAGGGACACAGGCCTTCTTTTATGGTCCTCAGTAACCGCGCGAAACGTGAATGGAACGCAAGCGCTCTCCATCCGTGACAAGGTGGCTACAGCGTGACAGCACAGCGCAGTTGAACTACATAAAGGCATGAATCACCTGGCAGGTGGGACAGAGTGGGCTGATGTGAGATTGCACGCTGTGACTCAGTGCAGCAAGAATTTTTTTAAAGAAAATGTATGACTTGTTTATTTATGGAAACGTCCATTTGATATTCCCAAATCATAGTGATTGTGGGTCACTCAAAGTAGAACTGTGGTTCAACCAGGCTTCTGAATGTCCCTGGTGTGAATTGCCTGGGAATAAACTCATCAGTGAAGACCATGTCTGATCAATGGAAGGAAAAAATTACTGTGGCCAAAGAAGGTGACTTCTGAGTAATGTAGTTTCAACACGTATTGCCTCCTTCTAGAGCTCATCCTCTTAGTCCTTGGTTTGAGTGAAGCTAATGCAAATCATTTCAATTCTAGGATTTTATTAGTTCGCTTTTCAGAATACTTCTTCTGCTTCCAGAATCATGTTTTCCATTTAGATTGTATATACATCACCTAGAATTAAGTAAATGGTTTTCAAGATACAAGGATCACCATAGTCACATTTGCAAGTCTATATTCTTTCAAATATATTTGGATTAAGAGCTTTCCCCTGATGATTTTTATTGGCATCTATTAATTTTACAAGGGTATTTGGTGTGATGGTTCTATATGCATACAATGCACCCATTAAACTCATCCCTTGCCTCATTCTTATCACCTTCCCCCATTTGAAAAACATTTTCAATGTTCTATTTGCATATGTGCATGAGTACTATAGAATATTCACCCGTTTTGGCTTCTCCAATTGTCTTTCTCCTTCCTGTGGCTGCCAGCCTCCCAACAGAGCTGTTTTGATTTTTCAGTTTTTTTTTTTACTTTGTTAGATTTTTAGTGTATATTAATTGTACAAGGGGTTTCATCATAGTATTTTACATGCATATATATTATCAATCATATTTCTTTCTTCCCCTCCTCCTCCTCCTCCTTCTCCTCCTCTCCTCCTCCTCCTTTCCTTCTCTTCTTCCTCCTCCTCCTCTCTTTCTCCTTTTCCTCCTCCTCCTCTCCTTCTCCTTTTCCTCCTCCGCCTCCTTCTCTCCTTCTCCTTCTCCTTCTTCTTCTTCTCCTTCTTCTTCTGTTTACCATTCCTGAGGCTTAAACTTGGGGCCTGGGCACTGTTTCTAAGCCTGTTTTATTTAAGGCTAGGCTCTGCCACTTGAGCCACAATACCACTTTGGCTTTTTCTGTGTATGTATTATTGAGGAATCAAACCCAGGGCTTCATAAATGCTAAGCAAGCACTTTACCACTAAGCCACATTCTCAGCCTGGTTAGTCATATTTACACGTATATGACATTACACTTCTAGAGAGATTCTTTATGCCATTTGTGGTTATGATATAATATACTACAATATTACTGGTTTCCTGACAACCTCTTTGCTTCACCTTTATCCTCACAAATCATCCTACACTTACAATTCTCTCTCTTTCTCTCAATCTTTTTGTCAGTCATCGGTCCTGAACTCTGGGCCTGGGCGCTGTCCCTCAGCTCTTCAGCTCAAGGCTAGCACTCTACTACTTGAGCCACAGCACCACTTCTAGCTTTTCCTGCTTGTGTGGTGCTGAAGAATCTAACCCAAGGCCTCATGCAAGCAAGGCTAACACTCTATCACTGAGCTAGCTTCCTAGCCCTATCTCTATCTTTATATGTGTGTGTCTTTAAGTAGATTTCCCAGACGAAATCAGATCTATAACTGCATCAAGCTATCGCCTATTAAACTGATTGTTCATTTCATAGTAATAACTTGATCCACTGTAGATCCTTAAACTACACATTCAATGTGAACAACTATTTGCTGAGTTCTTGATAAAGATTAGTACTCAGCTACAGAACAAATAGATACTATCTCTGCTAAGTAAGGTTGGAGTGTTGATAAGTAGACATTTAAATATATATTTATTAAAAAAAGAATACTGAGTTGGAGCCATTTATAACTATTCACAAAATCCTCTATGTGGAAGTAAATAAATGACATTTTCAATGGATCATATAAAAGTATCACATGTTTTCTCTCATTTGTGAAAGCCAGAGGAAAACAAACTAAAACAGAATAAATTCACAAAAAAATAGGGATAGAGCGAGGATGGAAGGGAAAAGGAAAGGAAAGAGAGAGAAGAGTGAACAAAATTAATAATAGAAGACTGAATATGATCAAATATATTGTACACATGTCTGAAAATGTCATAAAATAACCCCTTACTAAGTGAATTTAATACTCAATAAAATACCATCTGAGCGTTTCAACAAAACCCATTTTCCTCTCATCTTACTTGAATGTTTTAACCATGACTCTGACCTCCTCTGAAGCTCTATGCTCAGTAGAAAAGAGAGTCTAAAGTGCTATTCTTCTTTTATACCCCTGTTTATAAATTGGGCATGTAGCTGTGTAGACATTGTTAAATCATATAGAACACATTCATTTGGAAAGTTAGCTTGCACTCATATCAATGATCTGTCCAGATTGATTCTAGATTTCAGGGTTTGGAAAACTTCATTTGAGAATATCTATTATCTATCTATGTATCACCACATATAAAACAAGTCAGGGGTCATAATGGAGACAATCATGTTAAGTCTGAAATAAATCCAACTCACAGAGATAAGTATCACATGTTTTCTCTTGGTAGAATTTAGAAAAGTAGAGAGAAAGAACATGAGCTTAAAAACAGGACCACTAGCAGAGTGCTGCTGGCTCATACTTGTAATTCTAGCTACTCAGGAGGCTGAGATTTGAGAATCATGGTTCAAAGACAGCTAGGCAAGCAAGTCCGTGAGACTTTCATCTCCAATCAGCCATCAGAAGACCAGAAGTGACTCTGTGGCTGAAAGTGGTAGAGCAAAAGAGCTCAAGCCCCACAGCCAACAAAATCAAAACAAAAAAGGAAAACAGGACTACTATGGGTGCAGAAGGAGAAAAGGGAGGGGTCATGTTGGATAAGAGACTGTCACAAATAGGGGAGGATGAGCCAAATGTGGTGTTTTTATGTATGAAAGTTATTTTTATTTTTTATTGGTCGTGGGCCTTGAACTCTGGGCCTAAGCACTGTCCCTCAGCTCTTCAGATCAAGGCTAGGTCTCTACCACTTGAGCTACAGCACCACTTCCGGTTTTCTGCTGGTTTATTGGAGATAAGAGTTTCACAGAGTTTCCTGCCTGGGCTGGCTTTGAACCACGATCCTCGGATCTCAGCCTCCTGAGTAGCTAGGATTACAGGCGTGAGCCACCGACACTCGGCTATGTATGAAAGTTATAATGAAACCATCACTTTGTAAAGTTAATATTCAGTCTATATTTTCAAGTTTAAAATGGTTTCCTGAGTAACTTGGAGCCATATTAATATATGAACCTGAGTATATCAATATGGGCACCCGTGAATAGGAAGATTCGTGATGCAAACTGTCCTGAACAGTCTCTCTACATTACTTGTGCAGATCTGATAATGCTATGAGGAAAAAGGCAAAGAAAAATAAGTTGTTCTCAAAACTCTTTGATTTAAGAAGGAAGGATAACATAGCAATCTTACATATTGTTGAAAAATAGAATAATAGAGATAATAAACCATGGGATTTGCTTAAATTAAGAGAGATAATATTCTGTTTTGCTATTGGATTCATATGTTGGCCAGAGCAACCCACATTAGCGTTTGGTTAAGGTTTGCCTGTCTTTTCTTCCGTTTTTATATGATTTTCTTTTCAAAGCACTCACTAGGGCTGTGGGTGGTTCCCTGAGTCTAGCAGGGCATCTGCTGGAAACATAATTGAAGAGAATTCCTTAAAAATAAAATAACCCTCAGAACATTGCCCCGATCCAAATGGACAAGAATCCTTGTCAAAATAGATCTGCAGCTTTGCTTATGGATTTGCCCGAGTGAAGTGAAGCAAGAGAAGTATTGTACATTTGAAATTCTCAGGAAAGCTAAGTTTTGGGATTATTTAAAAATCAATGAATGCTGTTTAAAAGTTGATATTTAAATATTCTGATGTAAATAGTTGAAGACTATCCATGTTTCTAATATATATTGCTGTTCTCTTCTCTGCATCCAAAAGATCCCTGCCATTAATTATCATAACTCATCTCCTTGCCTTAGAAATACAGTTATGTTCAGAGGTCCAAAAGTATTTTCCATTTGCATATACTTTGTACAGATATAAATGCATTGTTCAATTATATGGCAAATGTCTTCAATAAAAATATTCCTTAATTCTTTCTAATGGCTGCGTAAATTCCATTGTGTACAGGTAGCTCATTTCTTTCAGGCAAAGGGATGACACTAATCATGGTAAGTGAGGTAAGCGAAGCTCAGAGAGACAAATCAAACATGTTTTCTCTCATATTCCAAATTTAGATGTGAAAATAAATTATAGAGGATTCTAGATATTTACACACAGTGAGACCAAAAGGTGATACTCTTAGGATAGAAATACAAAGTTACTATGCCTAAATGTCTCTTCATATTTATATAAAATTATATATGTTTATATATGTATGTAATGAAGCAAACTCCAAGATATGGAAACATGAGACCCTTTTTATCTTTCATTTTTGTGTTTTTTAGTTTTTGATGATTCTGTCTTTTTTCCTTTATCTATGGTGTATTCAAGTGTACATCTTTGGAAGGTTTGGGGAGGTTACAGAACTTGAAGGAAGAAGAGTGAAAATGTGCAACAGTAGAGCTCACTGGCCACTGATGAAAGTGAACAACACAACTCGTGGGTGGAGACAGGGGGAAGGTCTGGGAGAGGATGAAGGAACAGAAGACACTGTATGAAAGGAAATGTACTTATTCCCTGACTCATGTGATTGTAATCCCTCTGTACATCACCTCTATAATAACAATAAATAAATAAATAAGTAGTAAAATAAATTCTTTAACCTATTTTTCTGTGTGCTCTTCGACTGTCTTGAAAATAATTTAATTACTAATACATTGATTAGCTGCCATTCTCCTTGTATCATCAGCACGTTTGTTCCATTTGCCAGACTCAATCTCATTATGATTTATTTATTTATTTTAAACGGATATATGTAAACTGCATACTAATGGCTCACTACAGTACTCCTAGCTATCAGTGTTTGAACCCAACTTGGCCAAGAATGCTCTCTCATTTCCAATTAACCATCAAAAAGTCAGAAATAAAGCTATGGTTCAAGTGGTAGAGTGCAACTCTTGAGAAAAAAAAAACACCCAGGGATAAAAACGAGACTTTGAGTTCAAGCCCTAGGATAGGTGAAAAATAAAATAGTGATATGTATTTTTGTACAGGAAAATTAACACTTAGAATGAGAGAGTGAGTACAATTATAAAGATTTTTTTTCCTTTCAAAGACAGAAAACTCTGAGTAGACAACTATATCCAAAAGTTTGTTTTTGATTTTTAGACATTAACCACGTGACATTATTTTTAGCCATCAGTCTTTGGTATGTGGTTAATCTGATATTAAACAGGATAGTTTTTCATTTTCAGTTCTTGTAATTGAAATGTAAAGTTATGTTTTGTTGGATTTCAATTTCCTTCTTTTTTTTTTAAATCGGTCTGGGGACTTGAACTCGGGCCAGCACTCCACCACTTTGAGCCGCAGTGACACTTACGGTTTCTGATGGTTAATTAGAAGTAAGAGTCTCAGGATTTTTCTGCTGTGAACTACTATCCTCAGATCTTAAGCTTCTTGAGCAGGTGGGATTAAAGGTGAGTACCACCAGTGCCAGGCTTGTATTTCAAGTTTTAATTGAAAGAAAGAATTACACATATTCTTGGGATATTCTGTGATGTTTGATACATATATGTTTGTAGAATATTTAAATCAGATTCATTATTATCATCCATGTATTGTTTTTTGTGGTGGTGGTTTTGTTTTGTCCATCATGAAATTGGGGCCTTGTCACTGTCCCTGAGATCCTTTTGCTCAAGGCTAGAACTCTACCACAGTCAGCAACAGCTCCATTCCAGCAGCCCTTTCTCATCATTGCAAGATAAGAACATTTTAAACTTGCAGCCATTTTAAACATTTCTTCCCTGGTTTTCTTTTAAGGTTTTCAGGATGATGATAGCACAATATTGATCTAATAGAACAGTCAATAAATTTTGATCAATGAATAAAATTTATTGAGTGATCAAATAATCTCATTTGAAACTTGCTGGATGAATTCCCAAGGTAAACTGAGTTAAATACGAGGCAAAGTGTTTTTTTAATTGCATTTTCTGATCTTTAATAGTTCACAGATATATTTAAAATGCAAATGTTAAGAGGAATATTATCTACACTTAAGAGTTAGTGACATTATTTAATAATATATTTTAAAATAAAATTACTGCTAGTAAAGAGTGACACCAAATGTTAACTTTCCTACTGAAAAAATATTCCTTAATATCCTGTTATTTTTCTGTTAAAAAAATTTCAAAATAATTTTATAAAACAATTGGCATAAGAAGCCAAAGAAAATCCATGTTCTTTCATAAATAACATTCCTATTAAAGAATATAATGATATTTTCTTCAATTAACTACTTATACATAGTTTTATATAGTATAATATTTTGTTGAATATATCACATACTATATCAGTGCATTTATATTTTCAGGAAAAATCTTTGTAAATGTACGTTACATACAGATTATTTTTGAGGGTACTGGAGTTTAACTTTAGAATCTTGCAGCTTCTGGGTAAGCATGCTACCTTGTAGTCATCCCCTAGATCTTTTCACTTTCAGTAATTTTTCATGGAGTGTCTCATATTTTTACTCATGTTGCCACAGGGCCACAGACAACCAATGTATACTTCCCAGATAGCTATGATTTCAGGCAAACGTCACGGTGCTCCTCTTATTTATTGAGATGGGGTTCTCTCTCTGTCTAGCTTTTTTTTCCCAGATTGATTTTTGGAATCATAAGTATCCTGATTTATATACAAAAGCTACCGTATCTGGAGATAGATAATAATTTTACTTTTTTTTTTTTTTGTCAGTTGTGGAGCCTGAACTTTGGGCCTGGGTGCTGACCCTCAGCTCTTCAGCTATAGACTAGCACTCTACCTCTTGAGCCTCAGCCCCACTTCTGGCTTTTTCTGCTTATGTGGTGCTGAGGAATTGAACTGAGGGCCTCATGCATGCAAGGCAAACACTCTACCATTGAGCCACCTTCCCATCCCTACATTTTTAACTCTATTTTTTAATTTATTGTAAATGTAATGAACAGGGAGGTAGAGTTACTTTAAGTAAGGTAATGGGTACATTTCTTTTTAAACACTGTTACCCTCTCCTTCATTTTCTCCTCCCACTCCCCTTCACACCAAGTTGTAAAGTTCATTTCCAACATAAAGTCTAATGAGTATCTTTGTTGCATTAGTTCATCCTTTGTCCTGTTGTTTCTGGGATTCCCTTTCCCTTCCACAGATCAGATGAACTTATATTCAAGACAAAGGGTACAGACAACTAAAACAGAAAGAAAAAACAGAAATAACTTCATATAGGACATAATAAGGACCTCTGGTTTCCAATTCTTGGAGTTCATTTTAATATGCTTCATTATATATTATCTTATGCACTTAGTGATTGGGCGATTGGATCCCTTGCTAAGAATATTATAGACATATTCTAGTAATTACAAATGAGAGAAACCATGAAACCTATATTTATTTGGTCCTAGCTTGCTTCATTTAATGTATTTTTTCCAGGTCTTTCCATTTTCCTACAAATGGGGCAATGACATTCTTTCTGATAGAAGCATAGAACTCCATTGTGTATATATACCACATCTTCTTGATCCCTTCATCTACTGAGAGGCATCTAGGTTAGTACCATACCTCAGCTAAGGTAAATAATGCTGCAATGGCCATTATCAAGAAATCTACTAACACCAGATGCTGGTAGGGATGTGATTAAAAGGGAATGCTACTACCCTCTTGGTGGGAGTGTAAACTTGTTCAACTACTCTGGAAAGCTGTATAGAGTTTCCTCAAAAGACTAAACATAGAACTCCCCTATGACCTAGCAACCCCACTCCTGGACATTTACCCAAATGACCACAAAGAAGGCTGAATAAAACCACCAGCACAACCATGTCTTTTTTTTTTTTTAACAAAGGAACACAATGTATTAAGATGTTTATTTTCCCACAATTTTATTAGCATCAATTAGTTGTTACAAATAATATTATTTTGTCATAGCCACACGTGCATCTCATTGATTTAACTTACCCCCTCCATCACTCCCTTATGTTAACAAGCTTAATCTTCCACTTTCACACAGGCATACAAAACATTTTGATCACATTGTCTCTCCTACACCATCTTCAATTGTACTGTTCAACTCCCACTAGTATCCATACCACCCATAGGACCTATTTTTATCTTCTTGTCATTCAGTTTTTAAATGTTCATATATTTTTACCATACATACAAACAAATGACAGTATATGTCATTTTGATATTTGTTTTCTGTAGGTATAGAGTCATAGTTTGGGCTTTTAATTTGGACCTTTGTTCTCACATTTACATAACATATTGTATTACTTTCATGATTAAATATACAGCTTTAAAAATTAACTTCATGCTAGGCACCAATGGCTCACGCCACTCATCATAGCTCCTTGGGAGACTGAAGTTTAATATAAAAGTTCAATGCCAGCCGAGCAAGAACACAACCATGTTCTTAACTGTATTACTTTCTATCTTTTCTTTCTTGGCTGAGGATTGAACCTAAGACATTGCAAATGCTTTGTCACTGAGCTATATCCAGTCCGACCATATACTTTAAAAAAAAATAAATTTCATTTTGTAGATTTGGAGATGTGACATGATACAATAGGACATATGGAGTTAACAAAATTGTTGCTATAGTAATAATGCAGATTAATGCATTTATTTTTTCATGTTGACTTTTCTAACAAAATATTCTAATACAATGAAGTTTGATGAGCTATTTGTCATGCTGTATATTAGTTCTAAACTTATTCATGCTACATATCTGCTAGTTTAAATTTTATGACTTATATCTGAAAAACAGATAACTGGGAGTGGCAATTTTCTCATGCTCTTTCCAGAAAGGAATCAGATGTTATTGTGCAATTTGAGATCCAGGAAATATAGATTTTGATAAAACCAATAAAGTGACCTTCAATCAACACTATCTTTGTTTTCCTGACTGATATTGTAAAAAATGTTGTGAGCAATAAAAGATGATCATACGGAGATAAGAAATACTAAGGTCTTAAAATAGCAATATGCTCCTGTTTCTGAGACAGGAAGTAGAATTTTCAGACAGGATGTAGAAAATCTTTAAGGAAGTAGGCCTGGATAAAAAGTAATAATGAAATTAGTAGAAGATTATGAAAGCAAAGTTTAAAGGAGTTTGCTAAAAAGATTGGACTAATAAAGAGAGAAAAACTATGCCTTAAGATACAATTTCAGAAAATCTCAATTAGTACAATGCAAAGAACAATGCAGAGTTAAATTTCATTATAAAATAGGTATTGACAAAGTCTGCGGGTAGTGAATCCATCTTTTTCATATTCAGATGAAATCTATCATACATAAACATAAAAGCCTGCCAAATTACTGATTTATTTGCATATAGACATGCAATTTGAAAAATTACTCTTTCAATCTGTGCTGAGTTTATTGATCTTGTAAATTTTATCAGCTGCTGATAATACCTGTTGATACTAGTGCAAATAAGTATGTGCTTTCAAGGGTACTTTGGGGTATGACTTGAAAACAGTTGATTTAAGGAAAATATGGTAGAAGTACTGATATTCTAATTAGAGCACCTTTCAAAACAATGAAGTGCATATTATTGATGCATGGATGTAGTCTTCATCACTATAAATTTAAGTTTGAAGTAGAAAGTTATTATATTATTATTATTTATATTATTATCATCTTGTATTATGCATTTGCAAAGTTAATGTGAAACCAAGAGGAATAAAATGAATGGAATTAGTAATTCTTAACCCAAAACTCTGAGCTTTTCTGAAATTTCCATTCTGTGAAGCCGCTCAAACCCATGTATTTTCTTCCCTGTGAGAATGTGTGATTGTGTAATGGCTAAAGCATTAATAAAACAACAGCAACAACAACAATATCTATGGAAAATATATAATTACCGATATCCAGTTTTGGAAAAAATATTGGTTCCATCAAAATTGCTATCCTTAATATTAGATTGGTAAAATACTAATAGCAGAAAGTGGGGAAGAATAGTTTGGTAAAACAGTTGCAAAAAGCAATGATGCGTATAATTAGAATAGGTCTAGGATAATCTTAGCAGATAAGCATATCAATAGCTATGTATATATGCTCATTAAAAATGATGTTAAGCAAAATGAACTCCAAGATATAGACATTAAGAGGTACTTCTTTATTGTTTTTAATATACTATGGGAATTTTTGCTTCTTTTGTATGTTCTTCCCCCTATGGTATGTCCCCCGTTGTCACTGGATTTTATTTTGGTTCCCTGTTATTGCATATACATCTATTTGAATTATGGAAGGGAAGGGGAAGAACAAAATGGTTAGACAAAGGCCGAGGCATGGTGAAACCAATGCAATGGTGATCTACACAAGACAATATGTTGGAAATGATCTGTACAACTTGGGGGGCATGGGTTGAGACGGAGGGAAAGTAGTAGAAAAATGAGGGAAGAGGTTACAAGTTTGACAAAAAACGTATTGCCTTACTTATGCAACTATAACCCCTCTGAACATCAACTTGACAATACAAAACCAAAACAAATGAACAACAACAAAAAACAATGGGGCCTGATTGTCTGATCTAAGGCAGAGCTGTGAGGTTGATGTAACTGGTAAGGAAAAGTTGAGGGAGGAAGCAGCAGAGATGATATTGGTAAGGCACTGCATCATCCTAGATATGGGACCATTGCTTGACTAACTGAGTACAATGTGCATTGTTTATCTTTTATAAGCCCCGGTTAATATTTTTCATTTTATGTTTCTAATGTTTTGTTTTTATGTGTTTAATATAATATTGATGTACTGTAGTTCAGACACTAAGATTTAAAATGTGTTTCTCTTTTCCAGGTTAGTTCAGCGAAGCTTACATAGTATTACTTTGGCTTTTAAGAAAGTTGAGTAGAATCATAGTCAAGAATACAAGAAGAGACATTTGGCAGGACCCAGAATTATTTTAGTGTCTTTGATGTTGTTATGTTTTATCCAGAATGGTAGACATCGAATTAGAAAGAAACATTTAAATTTCTGATCTGATTTAATGTTTTGATACCAATATCTAATGAAAAGTGACTAAATATTTGTGTTAAAACATAAGAGGAGGGGCTGGGAAGGTGGCTCAGTGTAGAGCACTTGCCTTGCATGCAGAACCACATAAGCAGAAAAAGCCGGAAGTGGTGCTGTGGCTCAAGTGGTAGAGCACTAGCCTTGAGCTGAACTGCTGAGGGACAGCGCCCAGGCCCAGAGTTAAGGTCCCACAACCAACCCCAGAACCCTCCGCCCTCCCCCCCCCCCCCCCCCCCCACACACAAATAGCTGAGGAACAGGGCCCAGGCCTAGAGTTCAGGCCCACGACCAAAAAAAAAAAAAAAAACCCAACAACAAAAGAAAAAACATAAGAGGATTAATGGTTAGTAAGAGTTTTGCCCATGGCTACTGAGAAATTTATCAGACATTTCTAAGTCAGACAAAGATACAGGAACACTAGTATGTGTGGTGATGAGAAAATATGGAACTTAAGTTAAAATTTCTTCCCTTTTTTCATTGTGAAATTGGAAATAAGAAGTTACCTACGAAATAGGGAACTTTAGGAGTATGTGAGACGTAAGGAAAAGAATACAATCTGAAAAATAGTTATTTGTAATGAAAAAGAGAAATGTGACCTTAATAATAGTACATTTCTGCATTCAAGGGTACAGACAAATGTGTGAAATTATTTAGAATTGTGATCTGAGCATCCAATGAAGACAAAAACTAAAATAGTTGAGAGATTCAATAAGGAAGTGATAAGTTAAAAACATGGAAAAAATGTGACAAGGAGTGAATTAAAGATATGGAAAAGGAAGATTAGCAGGAAAAAGTGACAGGATTAATATTAATTCCTTCAGATTCAAATAACTTCCAGTCGTGGTGCTAGAAAATTTTAAGGGAAGGTAGCTCTGGAAATGGAACACTTGTGTTGAAACTTGTATATAATTTCAGTTTTGGATAATGATGTGAGAAATTCTCAAGTCTGGGATGCATGTCAGAAATTCTAAATTTAGTTTAAAAAATCATTTGATCCAGGAGCTAGTAGCTCATGCCTATAATTCTATCATCTCAGAAAGCTGAGATATAAGAATTGGAGTATGAAGCAAGAAAAGACCTTAAGATTCTTATCTCCAATTAACCACCAAAAAAGCCAAAGCAGAGCAGTGGCTCAAGTTGTACAGAGCTATCCTTGAGCACAAAAGCTCAGGAACAATGCCCAGGCCCTGAGTTCATGCACCAGGACTGGCACATAAATAAATAAATAAATAAATGGCTGGATGGAATAATTTGATTAAACAATATCAGACCAGTGGCTTTAGAAAGATTGTTTCCATAGTTAAATCCATCACTATTTAAAAACCAATGTATTTAAGAAATAATGGTACATTTAGATGTGTAGTGCATGGAATAATAGCATTCATTTTGAATATAACGTTCACATTATTATTCATCAATACGATAGTTTAATCACTTCTATATTTTATTCCTAATATTATCATATAGTAACACTCCTTATAGGTACACTGAATGACATATATACCTAAAAACATTTCACATGTCCTTAGCAAGAACTCGGTATAACTAATTACACTGGATCAAAGTTAGAAGACTAATATCAGCTGTAAATATTCAGTGATTAAAACTCTGGTTTCACTAATGAAAACAAACAAAAAAATCTAGTAATTTAGCGTTCAAGTAAAGTCTCCAGTATTTTACTCTTGTAATGGAAACAATAGGGAAATAATATGTGCCAACCATATAAACTGTGATTCTTTCACTCTTCCTCTTTCTCTCTCTATTTTACACTTTCTACTTCTCTTAGCTCCTCCTTTCTTGATTTCCTTATTCATTTCATTAAGCTCCAGGCTCTGTTGTATAGAGTAATGACCATAGTCAATGAGTGTATGTGTTGTAACTGCTGTAGAGACAGAGAGGCAAAATTGAATTGGCCTATCCCCAAACAGAGCATGATAAGTTACATAAAATCAAAGTAGGGGGGCTGGGAAGGTGGCTCAGTGGTAGAGCACTTGCCTTGCATGCATGAGGCCCTGGGTTCTATTTCTCAGCACCACATAAGCAAAAAAAAAAAAAAAAAAAAAAAAAGCCGGAAGTGGCGCTGAGGCTCAAATGGTAGAGCACTAGCCTTGAGCTGAAGAGCTGAGGGACAGAGCCCAGGCCCAGAGTTTAGGCCCCACGACTGGACCCCCCAAAAAAATTAATAAATATAATAAAAAAAATAAAATCAAAGTAGGACACAAAGACACACCACAAAGTGGAAAATGGTATCCGTAGATCTACTGGATGAAGAGAATTTTGAAGGTTGAAGAAAATTAGAAACAGACTTTTGGAACTAGGCAATGCTCTTAGATAGATTTGGAGTCACAAAATGCAGAAGTAGGAAAAAAAAAACCGCTCATATTTGAAATGGACGAAACCGATGTGGTGAGAGGGTTTAGATAAGTTTGGGATTACATTTAGAGCTTGTTCCTGAAGACTGGTTCATTTGTTCTCAGCAGCAAAGGAGCTTATGGCTTTGTTCACTTGGTTGCTCTTTAGTTTCTTAAAATACAAATGTGAGTGTGTTCATTTAGTGTTCCATGCAGGGCTCTCTAATCTTAAGTTCAAGAATAGTTTTGTGAATTCTATCTTTATCTGTTCTCCTCATCCTCTTTAGTAAAGGTAAATCCCTGTCTCACTCCACCCCAAGCAGGTTTTTCTAAAGTTCATAGTATATATATATATATTTTTGGACTGAGAATTTAATGACAGCTGTCTCACTCAACAACTGTCAACAGCTCATTGAATCTATTTCCTTTGCTTTCACCTAGTAAATTCACAAGCAACTGTTATATAGAGTTAATCACATTTTAATTGTAATATATAGTTAATCTGAGGCTGACTCAGAACCATTGCTAGAGTCTCCATTTATGATTTCCTTCCTTGTGTCCTTGATCATTAAACTTCTATCTCCTGTCTTTTAACTTTCCGTGATAACAGGGGTTTCATGTCCTTGTCACTGACAGCTGTAGCTGAATGGGTGCAGGAGGCAGGAGCGAATGGCTAGCTGAGTGGAAGATAAACTGAAGTGACTACACCAAATGGAAGTCACTTGATCCAATGTGTATGTTAGAAAACCTGTTTTTGTTGAATTTGAGGAAGAAACTGGAAAGACTAACATTAAAGACAACTATAAAAGGATGAATTAAAAGAGTATTTTAATAGTTAAGTAAAGAATCCACATAATGGAAGAGTATCAGTGATCATGAAATAAAATGCACTGCAGAGATATTTAAATGGTATGCAGAACTAGTTAATATATAACATGGCAGAAACAGTCAGTAGACAGTGGGGTAGGACATAATCTTTGGAAGTCTCTTTCAAAAATCGTTTTTCCTTCTTTGCTTCTTTCCTTCCTTGCTTCCTTCCTTCCCTCCCCCTCCCTCCTTTCCCACTCCTGCTCTAACTTCCTTCCTTCCTTCCTTCCTTTCTTTCTTTCTTTCTTTCTTTCTCTTTCTCCCTCCCTCCCTCCCTTCCTTCCCTCCCTCCTCTCTCCCTCCTTTCCTCCCTCCCTCTTTCCCTCCCTCCCTCCCTTCCTCCCTCCCTTCCTTCCTTCCTTCCTTCCTTCCTTCCTTCCTTCCTTCCTTCCTTCCTTCCTTCCTTCCTTTTTTCATTTATCTACACACCTAGCTGACTAGGTAGCAATCACAGATTTTTTTCTTTTTTTTTTTTTACATTATATCCACAAAAAATAAAATTTCTGCAGCAAGTAAGCAAAGATTTCATATACACCAGTGAGGTCAAATAAAATAGGAAAGAGAAAGTATCAGATTTTACCTTATGCATGATTACTATCTATTGCTGGGGGAGGTCTCATTCAGGTGTAAGCCAGCAAGCAGAAGCTAAGTGCTGGACAGAGACTGTAGGGAAAACATTTAATAAAGGGACAAGCTATTCCTGGGAGATATTCAGCTGGGTCAGGAAGCAGAGGGAAAGTAGCTCAAGTGCTAGACCAACTTGAAGAATGATGGTTAAAATAGAATTTGATTCAAATGCAGGCATATTTCAGAGTAAGAATATTTGTATTGCCTAATGAAATAATATATCCTAAATAATTCTATTACCTACACAAAGCAAATTGCTCAAATATAAAAATAACCACACTTATCTTGCCAAAATGTGTAGCGTTTAGATTTTTGTGCAAGTGAATATACCAGTTTGTCTGTTAAATGGAACATTAAGGTGATTTAAAAAAAAACTTTTAATCATCTTGTAAATATATTGTGTGACTATGAATGGATGTTTAATGCTAAAGCATACCCATTATTCTTTGAGTAACAACTCTTTTGGGGTACTGACTAGTTATTTATCTCTATGAGAGACTACTTTTAAGATCCTATGTAATATCAGTAGACAAGGTTTCCGGTCTTTTTTCGTCAGTAGACAATTTATCACTGGCAGTCACTCTTGTTAAGAGTACAGCCTAATTTTTAAATACTCCTTTCCTCACCTTCAACTAGTTACAATGTCACTCCATGTATTAAGTCATAAATATTTCATGTTGGAAATTTGTCAAGAGAAGAAAAAAAAGCAATATGCACATAGTTATTCCCTGAGGTGTGTGCTCTAATAGCTAAAGTGTCTTACAATAAGGAAATTAAGTAAATTATAGTGCATTAACTTCGTAGCATATTATGCTGCCTTTAAAATAATGATAAAATTTCTGACATTTAAATATGATGATTTAAAGTTCCATTAAAAATGGACTACAGAATATCTTGGCTATTACTATTTATACCATCAAAGGATCTTCCTATTGACAAAAATTTGAAAGATAATACTCAAGATAATGCATTTGTGGCATCAAGAGAGTTTTCTTTTTCTTTTTATTTTTTTTATTGTGAAAATACTGTACAGAGGGGTTACAATTACATGGGCAAGATAATGAGTACATTTCTTATCAAGCATTGTAGCCTCCTCCTTTGTTTTCCCTTCCCATCCCTTCCCATCCTCCCCCAGCCTCCACACCCAATCCTCCCCGCTACCCCCTCCCTCGGCCCCACACCAAAGTTGTAAAGTTCATTTTTCGACATAACGACTTGTACATCTCATTGTTGCAATGGGTCCACCTGTATCCCTATTTAAACGATTTGTTTTTCCCCTTCCCCTCCACAAATTATACCAACATCAAATACAGTGAAAGCAGTGGTTATACCGTAGAGGAGGGACATACAAAGCAACAAAGAAATAATCTTATAAATGTGTTAGAAACAGTTTTATTTTTCTTGCTTTATAGTATATTTTATTTTATTTTTTCAATAAGAAAAGAATATGTCATAATAGTATTGATATTCTTCCAGCTTATCCAACTGCATACTAGAAACAATAAAAAGTCAAATTGGAACTTCAACTTTTGAAAATTCTAATAAAGGCTATTTTGTATTTGTGCAAATAAGAGTAGGTTAGCATTTTAGTGTTAATTTAGTTATACTGTATTGGACAATGAGTCCATGCCCTTGTAAAATGTCACGGAAGCCTCATTCTCTGGAATTTCCGTCAATGTTTATGGGTTCCTCACCTACCAGAGAGAATACGGAGACATTTTGATATTCTGGAAGATCATATTACTCTCTTGAGTGAAAATAATTCTCCCACGCAAAAATTCAGCTTCACAGGTTGTTATGAGGCCTGAGTTGCCTTGAGACAGAATCCTTGCTAGACTATGTGTTAAGCATTTTATTTGAAACTAATTGCATTCTCACCCCAACAGAAAGTTCAAACAAATGTACTTTGAAACAGCACGTTGCTTCCTTTGATGTAAGTAGAATTAAAAGTCATGCTTTGTTTTGCTTCGTTTTTTGTTATTGTTGCTGGCTTAAAAAATGTATTACTGTTTACTTAATAGCCCTTGGGTTGGTCATAAGGCTAACTGCTATATAATGTGAATTTGCAGATGTCCAGAAATTTGCCTGGTGACCTTTACTAAAAGGCAATATACCACAAGGATGATGATGTATATTTATATGACCATGTATGTATATATGTATATGTATGTGTATACATTTATGTATATGTATATGGGCATCCTATAATACTAGCTTCTTTCAGAAACCTATTTTGTTCTCCAACTCATGCTTCAGAAAAAACACTGCCCTACAGATAAGTGACTAAGCATGTCTTAAGGAATTGACTAATTTTTGGAGAAATGAACTAACATTCTTTCATTCCAAAAAAAAAGTAAGAGAAGCTTAATAGTTTATTACATCAGCTTTTTCTTTGACTGGTCAACCATATCTCAATACGTTTTTCAAACAATATGAAATCACTTTTATGATCTCTTCTAGAATATAAATTCATATGAAGTCACATAATATGTTATTTTTAAAAAAAGAATAAATTAAGATATCATTTACATCAGTCCTTTCTACAAAGGAAGGGGGTCAATAAATTGAAATAAAATATTAAAATAAAACAAAACTATAAATTCATACATACAAAGCATGATTTTTTGTTTTGTTTCCAAGTTCATTAATTTCACTGAACTTTTTTCCTCACAAGATATTTAATTTTAATAGTGTCCTAACCAGTGCAATTCTGTATCTGCATCATGAAGATATATATATATATACATATATATTTTTATTTTATTTTATTTTTTTGTAAGTCATGGCACTTGAACTCTGGGCCTGGGTACTGTCCCTCAGCTCTTCAGCTCAATGTGAGTACTCTACCACTTGAGCCACAGCACCATTTCCAGTTTTCTAGTGGTTTATTGGAGATAAAGAGTTTCATAGCTTTTCCTAACCATTCTGGCTTTGAACCGTGATCCTCAGATCTCAGCCTCCTGAGTAGCTAAGATTACAGGCGTGAGCCACTGGCACCCAGCTATCATTATATTTTTAAATGGCAGGCATTCATGACTATATTTAAAGAAGGTTCCCAAATCATATGCTTTATGCCTCTGTAGTGCGTTGTGTTGTATAGAGCTTTCTATAGCATATTTTAAATTTTATTCTCATTCCATAATTGGCTCATATGGTCAAATAAGATTGATGCTTCTATTTAATAATAGGTATAAAACTTTAAATATATTCAGTAATTCTAAGGAAATGGAGCACCATATTTTCCCCTTCAAATTTGTTCCTTTCAGTGATATGTAAGCAGGAAGGCAAAAATCTCAATTTTCAGAACAGTATTCATATGTAAGAGGTCACAGTTAAGGTTACCTTGGGAGTTCTAATTCTGAATTTCCTGACTTTTGTGGGTTTAAATCATAACTTTAATGTTCCATTAATGCAGGGTATTTTTTTACACTGAATTGTTTTTATGTCTTTTATTCTGCACTAATGGACATTGTGTTGATTTCTGTGAATCTCAAGGAAAGTTCAGTATTCTGGTAAACTCTTCTTTGCTCATTGTTTATTTTTAATTCGTTTTATTTCACTCTAATTAAAGTAATTCAAAAGCTTTTTTTTAAAAAAAAATCAAACTCATTTTCTTACATTTTATAGAAGAGACCATAAATACTAGGAGATTTTTAAAAGTGAATTTTAAAATTGTACGTACAGCTTGAGAAAAATAAAAAAAGTTTTCTTTTACTGTTTAAATAGCTTTAAATGTGATCAAATTAATAGAACATAATTTTTCTCAGGTGTCTTAATCACACATACATTATTGTCCAGTTTCTTACATTCTGAAATGTTTTGGGAATTTCTTGGAAGCTGATCATTTTTCAGCTGTATACTCAGACTTCTCCATTATTTGTTCCATGTTTGTATTGAATTCAATAACAAGTCTAATTCTAAAAACTTATTGTGTTTATCTCTATTCACGTTATCCAAATATACACGTGGTTGTTTTAAGTTGTGAGATGGAAAAATACTTATTCTAATTAATTTAGTGGTAATTTGAAATTGATCATTATCTTGGGAAAATTATTAGGGAAAATTCTAGTGACTTTGATAATACAAAGGCAGACTCCAATTTTAACTGAAGCAGAGACAATATTTAGTTTGCTGCTCTGTGTGTGTGTGTGTGTGTGTGTGTGTGTGTGTGTGTGTGTGTGTGTGTGTGTGTGTTGTGTATTTACAGTACTGGAATTTGAACTCAGGCCTTTATGCATGCACGTCACTACTTGAGCATCATTCCTAATCTTTTTCGTTTTAGTGATTTTTCAGGTCTTATGCTTTTTGCCTTGGTTGGCCTCACACATCCATCTTCTTCCCTGTGCTTCCATATAGGTAAGACTACTGGCATAAGCAGCCAAGTCTGACCCACACATACATAAAACAAATATAGTTTTTTTTCCCTTGGAATGCAAATACTCTCTTGGCCATAGGAAGCTTGTGAGGTTTTGGGATATTAGAATTTCATAGAAATATATGGATCTTTTGAAAAATTTGAAGATTGTCTACCATAAGAAAAAAAGAGACCTAAATCAATAAGTTCCTAATATTAGACAAACATCTCTAATGTATTCACTTCTTACTCCTTTGACCAGACAGCTTCTGCTATTTTCTGTTAGGAAAATTAATATTAACATTTATACAATATCTTGGTAGACAATCAGAAGAAGGATCATGATATAGGGTGATAAAAAGATAAAATGCAAATTAATAAGATACGTTGCAAACTGTTTTGGGGAGGGCAGAGAATACCTACTACCATTGGATATCTGTATAATTTTTAAATTAAAATTCTATTTCTAGCCATATATTCACCAGAAATACATAGTGATATTCACTAAAATTTTATGCACAAAATATTCATTGTCTTAATCATAGAATTTCAAATAAATACAACTCCTGGGTCTTCATATCAGACTATATTTGCATATGTATTTTCAGAAAGCTGCAATCTACAGAAAGGAAAACGGGCAAAGTACAATTACATACTGCGAGAAAAATGGCTATCACAGAATGAAGGCAAAAAATTGTTAGGCTATATTGTACTTGTATTTTGTAGTTGAAAAAAAACAGAAAGTAGTTCTTTGTGCTTTTAAAGTTAAGCTAAAAATTATTTGGATAGAGGGAGTGATCACTAGAAAAATTTTCAGGGAGATTGAAAATTTTTCCATCAATTTGTGTTGTGAGTAACACAAATATAATACGTTTTCAAAAATATATTTAACTACAGTTGTACGATTTTTGTATTTTCACATAAATCTCAAACATTTTAATTGACTAAAGTTTCTAATATGGAGATAACATCTATTTTAGAATCATATAGATTCAAATGTATCTCTAAAATTTAAGTTCACTGAAGTCTCCTATGGAGAAATGAAACCTCGTGTGACCAGATATATTGCCCACATTATAAAATTGTTTGAAATATTACAACTTATCCATGAAATCCTTATGGTGCGTAATAGATATTTTGCCAATGGTTATTAGCTTTTTGTCCATTTTATTTATATATATGCTCAAATTACTGACACGTACAGAGATGGAAATCAAATCTGCACTCATTTTCAAGGTTATGGTTTTCCCTTAGATTTTTTTCTTTTTCTTTTTTTCTTCTTTATTTCTTTCTTTCCTCTCTCTGTCTCTCTCTGCCTTTCTCTCTGTCTCTCTCTCTTTCTCTTTTCTTGTCAGTTGTGGGCCTTGAACTCAGGGCCTGAGTACTGTACCTGTGCATCTTTGTGCTCAAGGCTAGTGCTCTACCACTTGAGCCACAGCTCCACTTCCAGGTATTGAGTGGTTGACTGGGGATGAGAGTCTCAGAGGACTTTTCTGCCCAGGCTGGCTTTGAAGTGAGATCCTCAGATCTCATCTTCCTGAGCAGTTAGTAATATAGGCATGAGCCACCAGTGCTTTGCTCTTCTTAAATCTTATGTGTCTCCTACTATGATTTTTCCCTGGAAATATTACACATTACATAAATGACAGAAAATTATTGTACTGCAGTATTTGAAGAAAAAGGTCTTGAAAATATCAACTATTATTAATCAATTTTAACTTGAATCTTTTTTTCCTTTGCCAGGATTAAAGAAAAATAATTGAAATTCCAACTCACTTGACCTTTCAATGGCCTCAAAACAACTGGTCCTGCCAGTGTCGGATATTCCTATCACAACGTTGGTTTATCAGTTGATATTTATTTAATGAGAGGTTAGAACCTTGTGACTTGCAACCTAACTAAAACTGGATAAAAATATAAGGGCAGAATTCAGGGAGAGGGAGAGCAGAGATGAGGAGAGAAAGAAATATGTGTGTGTTTGTATGTATGTGTGTGGAGGAGAGAAAGAAATATGTGTGTGTTTGTATGTATGTGTGTATAAAGAAATTTGTGTGTGTGTATGTATGTGTGTGTGTATATGTGAAACAGAGAGAGGGAGAGAGAGAGAGACAGAGAGAGAGAGAGAGAGAGAGAGAGAGAGAGAGGAGAGTTTACATAGTTACCTTGTTATTTTGTCCCTGAACTTTCCCAGGTATCATTTTATTCTTCTGTATATTTGAATTCTTCTTGTATATTTCTCTGCATTCTGACCAAACAGACAATACTGACATTTTTTAAAAAAGATAACCTTTCTCAATTGTGAAAAGTAGCATAATTTCTTATCTGACTCACTGGGTATGGTGCAGGTGGGTGTTGAATCACACTAACTTATCAAGTAGAATGTTAAAATTGAACAGAAAGGTGGTACATTTAATGTGGCATACAAATTATTTGCTTGACCTTATTCTAAGTACAAATGAAATTCTTTGCATGAGTTAAAACTCACAAAGGTACAAAACAAAAAGTGCAAAAACAATAATAGCAAAAGCTAAGTGTGAACCCTGAGACCTGCCCAGCAGGTTCTAGCAGGTTCTGAGAGAATGAATGTAAATCAGGGAGAATTGCAGACATAGACAGAGAATCTTGGGGATTAAGACCTCACGTTCGTAATTGATAATTGGCATGTGAAGATGTTACGCTTGGCTGTTCAGTGATGAAGATGTACCTTTGACGTTAGGAATTAGATTCATAACTCACTGAGATGTGGTCAAGCCCATTATCTAGGTGCTTCAGAGAAGTAGATGGGAAAATTGCAGTATGGGAGAAGTTTGGACATCAAAGTTCATGAGACACCAATCAATTAATAGCTAGCACAGTGGCATCTACCTGTTATCTCAGCCATGGGATAAGCATGATGGCTGAAGCCTGGCATCTCCAATGGCATGCTGAGTCCAAGTCTCAGTACCTGCCTCTACTTCCCTAAAGAAAAATGGAGACCTATTCCCTCTCTCTGTAACTGCTCCCCACTGAGAATTTCCCTCTGGTATCATAACGAAGAGCAGAGTTTAACTGTGGACATGAGTAAAATTCTCGTAACATTTTCATACAAGTACATCGTATTCTTTGGTCCTGACCACCAAAGAGTAAAGTCTGGTGAATACAGAAAACATCAAAACCAAAGAATGACAACATAGTTCAAGACCTATGAAAGAATAGTCAATTGCCAAGAAAATAGATCTCCAGAATAGAGTTTTCGGGGACCACTGGTCTTGGGTCTGATAATTAGGGTAAGAGCATGAGAGAAATAAAGATTTCTGCTTTTTGTAGCAGAATTCTAGGGTAGCATATCACAGGCAACTGTGGGGTTGGCAGTTCAAGTGAGAGCTGTGGTTTGGATCAGCTATTCCTGCAGCCTGGCGTTCTGAAGGTCTGGTACTCAATGTAGCACCATTAGCAAGTAGTACAACACAGAGCATGAACTGAAACTTTCAAAATCAACTTTCTTCCTTGCAAATTTATTTCTACCTTAGGTAGTTGGTCACAGTAATGGAAAACTGAGGAACATAGCATACTTGTAAAGTTTTGTTGTTGTTGGCTGGAAACATGGTCAGGACTGCTTCTCAGGAAGGCTCAGGTGTTGAGAATTGGGGAATAACATTCTTGTAGGAAGTGCAGCTCTGTGCTGGTGGCTCATGCTTGTAATCCTACATAATCCTAGCTACTGAGGAGGCTGATATCTAAGGATCATGTGTCTAAGCCAGCCGAGCACAATAGTCTATTAGACTCTTATTTCTAATTAATCACCAAAAAGGCTGAAAGTGCAGCTCTAGTTCATATAGTAGAATTAGCCTTAACCAAAAAAAGATTAGGCACAGAGCCCAAGCCATGTGTTCAAGCTCCAAGAACAGTACTACTGCTACTGCTACTGCTACTATTACTACTACTACTACTATTACTACAGCTCATAGTAGTAACACCACCAACAATAATAATGATAATAATACCATAAAGTCCCATCAACAATTGTCTATAAATCGTGACTAAAACACAACCCTGTTCATTATTGAACAGTATTTTTAATGAATTGAATAATTCCCACATGTAGTGTGAGATAAGACAATTATTGGTAGGCTAGTGCTGAATGTGTAAATCAGTCACAACTGCAAGTTTATATAAACAGTCATTTCAGAGCAATGGAACAGTTCTAAACCTATTTTTCCTGGCACGGTTGCCTGACTATAACTTTACTAAAATTACTTGACCTGTGCAATTACTTACCTTCTAATGGTGTGCAATGATACCTTTACAAACCTGTTTAGAAAGCCTTTATTGTTAGACTTCTCTGATTAACTATCTTCACTCTTCACTGACTTTTCTTTACAATATGCAGTTTTCATTAATTATTCTTTGATTTTGTATAAATTCCTGCAGTTCATAGAGGTGCTCAAGAGAAAAATAATCCCAAACTGGTGCTCACATTGCTTAACATGGCAAAAAGTTATTGTTGCTTTGCTTCTTGGAAAGCAGAGCAGAAGCACAGATTAAATCAGTGTCTATTTGTCTTAAGATATAGGAAGTCTTAGAACTCTTATTAAAATACAAACCTCTCTCCCATAATAAGTAATGTTATAACATGCTTCCAAATTTCCTTTTACTATCTTCCATATCAAAATCATACCAACCATTTTTGCTTTGACACTTACCTAAAGGAATGGAACTTGAGGTCTCCTTTTTTAATTTGTCAGCATACACCATTTGTACAGAGGCATTTAATTGTGGTATTTACACATGTGTCTATAGTATACATATATTAATTATATGGGGATCACACTCCCCATCTAGCTTCATCTTTTTGCTTAGTGTAGTGAGACAATTGAGATTGAATGCTGCCATAGATATTGAACAATGGTGGAGACAGCAATCCATTCCTAGAATGATCTAAATGAAGAAAAGTTCCATAATGCCCTTTGTCCAAAGAAGCAAGTCCATTTTTTTAGGAAGACTGGCAAATGACTGGACAACCCTGCCTTTGTGTAATACAATGGAAGGAAAGAATGTAGTATCTAAAATAAAGTATATTGTGTTTACCTATGAACATCTTCATAGGTAAATAATATATCCTAAAATGTTAAAAGTGGGGAAGAGTAGAAAGGACGGAAAAAGAAAGAATAATAGAGGGGGTTAACCAGATTACAATGTACACATCTGTGAAATGTCATGATTGAATCTCCTCCATACAACTGATATGCACAAGTAACAAAAAGGGCTATTTTATGCATTATATACACACATATATATCATACATATATATATATATTCAGGAATAAAATTATTAAATCATATGAAAGTTTTAATTTTCTTTTTAAAGAAATTTAATAATGCTTTCCACATGGGTTGTAACATTTTACAATCCCATCAACAATATATAAGAATTGCTATTTCTTCATATCCTAACCAGAGCTTAGTATGTTTTTAAAAAGAGTAGCCATTTTGACACGTGAGCAAATAACTACCTGTGTTTTCCATATACTTAGTGATATTGAACATTTTTTCATGTTTGTTGACTGCCTTATATGATCCTTTTTCAATATTTTACCAGTTTTTGTTTATTTATTTATTTTATTTATTTTTACTAGTCTTTTAGAGGTATGCCCAAAAAGTCTTTACCATGCTCAAAGTCCTAAAAATTTGTGTATTTTTTCCTGTTTATAGTTCAAATTCTTACATTTACATATTTATGTACTTGAGTAATGCTTGTATAATGTAGAATAAACACTAACTGTTGTCTTTCAATTTGGTTTTCTCTATATCATTTGTTGAAGAGGACTGACTAATCTCTGGGTAGTTTTGAAACTCCTGAGCGATTTCCTAACCATATCTTCTATGGTTTTATATTGAGATCTTTATTTTAGTATTCTAGTTGACTATATGACTTATACTATTGTGATTACAAAATCTTACGTGTTTTGAAAAGAGAAACTGTAATTACTCCAAATTTGCTCCTTTGTTTTTTGGTCCAAATTATTTTACCTATTTGTGACCCCATGAGATTCTACTAGAATTTTTGATTGGAATTTGCTATTGTACTTTCCAGTTTTGGAAGTTCCTTTTAAGAAAATAAAATTTAATTTCATTTAAAATTAATTTGATATTTATTTTCAATATTATACTCCTTTATATTTCTTTTGTAGACTTATAGTTTGATATTAGCTTGAGTGTAAGTCTCCAATTTTGTTTTATAACATCCATAGAGGGAAGTATCTGGAAAAATACATGTGCTTACAAGCATCCAGTGCCAGATGCCGTTCCATTGTATAATGGATTTTCTTTTCATGTGTCACTTCAATTTTTAAACACAATTAATATAATGAAATAGACAAGAGCTAGGGCTCCAAACATATATTACAATCTATCAATGTTAACTTTTCATAAAAATTTGCGATCAAAGAGGTCACCTAGAAAATTCATGATGCCCCCAGTAGAAAGATGACCAGAAATGGTCTGCTTTCTACAATCTCAGGGCTGAGGATAAAACGCAAACTTTCCTCTTGTTAGATGGTCTATGTTTTGGCTTAATGTTTTGCCCTCTTTAAGGGCCAGAGTACACATTTTTCTAAATTCCTTTCCACCAACATAAATATACATTCCTTCATTTGCTGATAATGCAAATTGTACATGGTTTATGTGAGTTATAGACTTTTTCACAAATTTTAACCAAGAGGAAATAAAAATACAACTTAGTCAAGGCACACTTGAAATCCATTTAATATATCTAATTAATCTAAAACATACTTAATCAGAAAATCTTAGGTGATTTAAATTATTTCTTACTGATGATTGTGTAATTTCATATAAAGTTTAATTCTCAAGAAACTAATATTCTATTTCTTTCTAAAATACATATTTACAAGTTTTGTCTCAACTATCTTCATAAATATTAGGCCAAATCAAGAATTGTATTCTGAAAGATACAGCCCAGCTGAGGTCTAGGCCTAGAAATTCTCTTTTTCAGGAATTTTTAATTAATTAATTAATTTTTTTGTGGTGGGATGTGAGGCTTGAACTCTGGACCTGGGCACTGTCCCTGACCTCTTCACCAGGCTAGCTCTCTACCACCTGAGTCACAGTGCCACTTCCAGTTTTCTAGTGGTTAATTTGGGATGGGGTCTTATGACTTTTCTTCCCCAGGCTAGCTTCCAACTACGATCCTCAGATCTCAGCCTCCTGAGTAGCTATGATTACAGGTATGAGACACCAGTGCCCGGCTGAATGCCATTGTTTTTATCTCCATATTGCAAGCATATTTCCAAATGCATAATCCTTCTGATCTAGCTACTTTCTAATTCTGGCATAATACATTTTCCCCTAAATATATGTATTTTTTTTCCTTGCAAGTTCTTCTTCTATCTCTTCAGGCTACTTTTATGCCATCATTACTGAAACAAACTCAGCATGATGCTCTACACTGCTCATTAAAATAGGCTTCTAGGTCTCTGTATCTACTTTATTGAACTACATCCTTATGATCATCTTTTAGTGACATTATTAGTTCTATAATGACCCCCGTGATGACCTTGTCCACAGTCAAGCATTTCTTCAATGCTAAAATAATCTTGGCTAACCTGAAACAATTTATCATTGCCAGAAGTCTGGAGTTTTCCTCTATAACTAGACACAAAGAACTTAAAACAAATTCAATCCGATCTAAAATTATTTTTAATTATGATAAAGTGATTTTTTATAAAGCTGATTTCATTTTAAGAGTTGTAAAGACAGACATGTTAGATCTCACATACAAATAACTAATATTCTCCCAATTTAATGACTTCCAATTTATAGTAGATCAAATTAACTACATATTAATTATTGAGCAACTAGTTAAGACATATAACTTTATAATTAAAAATATAACTAATTTTATTGTATAAATGCATTTAATAAAAGTAAAGGAAACTTTCATTAAAAATATTGCTGCATTTGCCAGGGTGTTTCACGCCTTTTGGCTCCACAGAATTGAAAGCCATGTAGTTCTTTTTTTTTTTTTTTTAATTTAAGATTGTCTTTAATGAAGCAGTAAAAATTACTATTTTTATTAAATTTTATATAATGCCATTTTTATATATGGAAATTGAGTACCTATAGATTTATTTTATTTTATTTTATTTTATTTGAGAACATACTGTACAGAGGGGTTACAATTACATGGGCAGGATAATACATACATTTCTTACTGAAAGCCATGTAGTTCTATGACTGAGTTTAAAATATAAGTATACTATGTCTAGGTGAATATACACTTTAATTAAAATACAAATAAATTCAGATATAGGTGAATATATGTTGTAGTCCAAATGTATTTGACCTAATTTAAAAAAAAAAACTAGTTCTCAGTATTACTATTATAAATGAACCATTTATAGAATTGATTATATAAATTTGACACACAATGTCACATCTGTGTCTATAAACAATACAGTTTGACCTAAACCTAATTTAAGTATTATACTGTCTTATGGATTACTCGTTCAACTTGAAGTGAAGAACTCCTTTGAAGCAGTTTTAAAGTAACTATTCATAAACATATATATATAGAGAGAGAGAGATGAAAAGAATAAGAATTTCTCAAAAAATACTGTTCATTATAATATGATTTCTCTGAATTGTGATTTAGCCCAAATTATTTTGCATAATTCAATATCAGGGAAAGGTCCTGTATTATGTGGCTAATGAGTTTAAATGCTTAATTTGATTTAGTAGTTCATGGAATTCTTTTGAAATCTGCATTTTAATGAGCATCTCAAGAATTTTAGTGTGTATGTAGGTCATAATCATTATTTTTAAATATTCATACCTGCAACTCACATCAAGAAATCACAACAAAGGTGCAGCTGTTAGACTATTCAATGATCATCATTGTTTCTAAATAATGGCTGGTTAGCTTGCTCTGAATATTTGTGGTGTGGCCATACAGTATTTCTGAAAATCATCCTCAAGAATTCTTTGTGTCTCTTTACTGTAGTAAGAACTTTACTCACTGTCTGCCTTTTTTCTTTCTCCAGTCTTGTAGCAGTCACTCCTTTGTAACATTCAAACAGTGTTTATTTCTTGGGCTGATACATAAAACTTCATTAGACTTATTGCTTCCTCTTTCAGTTCAGTTGTCTCAATAGTGCCAGATTAATTTTCTTAAAGCCACCAAAATTATATTATACTTTGCATAAAATTTCCTAGAGTCTTCCTTCAGTACCAAATGAAATTACCTTACTTTTTAAATGGAAACCCAGAAATATGTGTCCCCAAGCTGACTTTTCCAATCTTATCTAATCTTATTCCTTGCTATAAAATCTTTCTTGTTTATTGTACTTTCAACTACAAACCAATGAAAACATTCACTATGCACCATTTGAGGTAGTCACTAGCTTATTTTATGTTCATGAAGGCTCAGAGTCAAAACATTTTCTGGTTTACACAGCTGGAAGTAAGTCTTCTAAAACCACAAAACCTGTGTCCTTTCTCCATTAACTTGAATTTAAAATGATCTTAAATAATGACTTTCAAATAAACCTTTTTTATTCTAAGGTGTACATTCTAAAATGTATATTTGAACCAACTTTACAACTTTGGTGGCGGGGGAGGGGGAGTGGGGAGAATTGGTGAGGGCAGGGGGAGGATGGGAAGGGATGGGAAGGGGAAACAAAGGAGAAGGCTACAATGCTTGATAAGAAATGTGCTCATTATATTGCCCATGTAATTGTAACCCCTCTGTACAGTATTTTCACAATTAAAAAAAATAAAAATGTGTATTTCAGTCTCATATGACTAAATGTACCTCAAGTAATATATCTAATACACCTCATGGTATAGTTGCCATTGTTGCATGCTTTATTGACAAAAGAATAGTCCATTAATAGTAGATTGTGCCCATAACAGGTACATATGATCATAATACTTTTTTGGATTGACATCAATGAGATGGTCCTGTAAAACACTGTTTATCCATATCCTATTTAAAATTCACAATACTATTTTATACACAAAATCTCTACATAAGTCAAAATGTATATTAGTCAAAACAATATTGAATATATTATGTAAGTAATTATAAGAGTGAGCTTTCTGTGTAACTATAAATAACACGCAATTATAAGACAAGAATAATAATCTCTTTAAAATCAATTTTAAAAGTAACATTTAGATTAATTCTATAATATGAATATGGTTATATCATAACTCATTTTTAAGAACAGTTTTCACTGTGAATGAATGGGGTTTTCATTTTTTTTTTTTTTTTGCTGGTCATGGGGTTTGAACTCTGGGCCTGAGAGCTGTCCCTCAGCTCTTCAGCTCAAGGCTAGCACTCTACCATTTGAGCTACAGCACCCCTTCTGGTTTTCTGGTGATTTATTGGAGATAAGAGTTTCACGGACTTTCCTGCCCGGGTTGGCTTTGAACCGTGATCTTCAGATCTCAGCCCCCTGAGTATCTAGGATTACAGGCATGAGCCACTGGAGCCCAGCCAGTTCGCCTATCTTTTCTACAGAAACATTTACTTTTAGTGTCTGGTAAAGAAAACTCATGCACTATTTTAAACACTTCAAGCTAGTTTAAATTGTCATTTGAAGGCTGGGACTGTAACTCAGTGGTAGAGCACTTGCTTATCTGCAGGAGGCCCTGAGTTTGAGGATGCATAGCCCTGGTGAAAATTGTATCTAACATGAATTTTCTGCTTAGAAATTGCCCTTATTATAAAAAATAAACATGTAATGGAAAATTTTAAAATTTCCTCAACATTCATGGAATTTAGACAATAGATCCACATCTTAAATTAAAATTATGTTTTTTTTTCTATGAAGAATTATCTTTATGAATCATTATGCTATTTGTTCTAAGAATACTTTTTTTAGCTTTTCTGTTGTATTGACAGTTATGAATTACAAAAGAAAAATATGTACCAATGTAAATTTTACTAAGAACTAATTTGAAAAGTAGCAACATTTGCATAGAAATAAGTAGTAATTTTTTATAGAATGCAACAATGAAATTAACACAACAATAAATTTTATAATCAATAAAAGAAATTTGCTTTTGTATAAAATTTGCTAAATTTTATTAGATTAAAACAATATTTTATAGTGTAATATAGCATGTTTTATTCTTTTCTGTTTTATTACCATCTATAACTTTACAAAGTATTCTTGTGGTGATATTTGATTAAGTTTTCTCCATTACTGTGGTTTTTATTTTATCTTAATTTTTTTGGGTAGTTATATTGTGCTTTGAAATTAGAGCCTTGTACTTTTATACGTATGTCTTCTCCCTCTGTCTCTCTGTCTGTGTCTGTGTCTGTGTCTCTGTGTCTTTCTGTCTGTCTCTCCTCTCTCTCTCTCTCTCTCTCTCGCTCTCTCTCTCTCTCTCTCTCTCTTTCTCTCTCTGTGTCATAGGGCTTTAACTCAGGGCCTGGGCACTTTTCCTAGGCTTTTTCACTCAAAACTAGCTCTCTACCAGTTTGAGCCACAGCACCATTTCCTACCCTTTGTGTCTTTGTTTTTTTCTTTTTTAGTTCTTTTTGAGATAACACATTCTGCTTTACCCCAATTGGTGTGGACTACAGTCGTCTAACTGTGCCTCAGCTATATGCCGGCATTTCCAGCTTATGTATCATGATGAAGCTCGCTTTTTTTTTTTTTTTACCTAGTCTGCTCTTGAATTGTTATCCTCACATCTTCCAACTCTTCATTCAGGCATGAGCCAGCCATCATATCCAACCCAATATGAAGTTTTAATAAGCTACTAGACAATTATATGTTCATATGGCATTAAAATAAATTTCAGTATTCACCAGCTTAGAAAAAATTTTAAAGAAGTTAATAGTAGTGTAGATGGTATCAATCAAGACATAGAGCCAGGCGCCAGTGGCTCACGCCTGTAATCCTAGCTACTCAGGAGGTTGAGATCCAGCCCTGGCAGGAAAGTCCGTGAAACTCTTATCTCCAATAAACCACCAGAAAATCGGAAGTGGCGCTGTGACTCAAGTGATAGAGTGCTAGTTTTGAGCCAAAGAGCTGAGGGACAGCGTTCAAGCCCAGCATTCAAGCCACCAATGACCGACAAAAAGAAAAAAGATGACACTTGAAGGTGAAGAGATGAACTGGAATACCGGTGTTCAATTTTGCATACTTCAACCTTACACAACAAAGCTGACAATCATTCCCTCTATTAATATAGATTCAATTGCTTCAGACAGATTAGATTTGGTGATTTAGTTACACTATCCATTCACATATGCGTTTACTTATTTTATTTACCAAAATAAAGAAAAAAAAAGATTGTACTGACAGTGTGTATGAAGTGGTATATCTCTTGATTACCAAGCCTGTGAGATCCTGGCCTAGATCCCTAGGACCACCAAAGGAATAGGAAATCAATTGAAAACTAGAAATAGATCAAGTAAAGAATTTCTCTTTTGGAAGAAATGGTTGGGGGGATTAAACAGGTCAGTGCCTCCCCATCTCCAGAGCAGACACATGAGAGTACAACGTCCTAGCTGCCTGCAGTAATAAAAATGCACACAGAAGTCAATTCCAACGTCTTAAATAATTTACTCAGGTTAATATACTTTAATCTTTCACAAAAATGCCTGAAGGTGGGAACTATTATTTTACATTACAGATAAGAAAATTGCATACAGAGAGATTCACTTTCAATATTCCAGCACTCTGAAAGCAGTGAAAATGTACGATGTACACAGATAGAAAAAGACCAAGTTGGGAAGTGTGGAACACACGGGGTTGGTCTTGGCACCGTTGATTTTCTTTCCCTTATTTCTTGCTTATATCTCCTAAAGATACATGCTGAAATCTTAGCTCGTATCACCTCCAAATTTAACCTTGTTTCCAAATAAAATCACTGTAGACACAGTAGTATTTGGATGCGGGTCACAATGAAGAACAGAGGATCTGGAATCTAATATGATTGGTATTTTTGACAGAAACTAAAGAGAGACACAGAAGAATAAAATGTGACCTCACAGAGATGTTTCTGGGAAAAGATGGGCATGTGACAATCACACATACGGAGATTGGTGTGGTGAACCTAAATCCAGTAGCCACAGTCAAGTGTGTTAGTTACCAGTGTCTAGGGCAGGATAGCACAGTCTTTAAGAATCCCTCAGAAATCGATCCTATTAGTGCATCATTCAGGATATATTGCCCCTCAAATTATGAGGGAAAAAATGTATGTTATTTTCAGTTGACTAATTTTGGGCATTTATTACAGAAATCCAGGGAAAATAATAACTATGTCAGGTAGTTAAATAGTTAATAATAAGAAAAATAGCAAAGACAAAAATGGGAATGGAAAATTCCACCTTGACCTGAGTTGCCACTGATACGTGACACAAAAAAGAACATCATTTTGAGACTGGTGAACAAAACAGGGTCTATGGTTTCCAGAGTAACTGTAAGATGATCGTACTAATCTACCCTGACAGAAATGCCCCATCTTTGCAAATATACTTCTTACACCTTGTTTCCTGATAAAGTACTGAAAAAGTGTCTCACAGAGGAAGATAACCCAGACCTGAAATACTAGCTACTGAATCTAAGAGATAATTGTTGAAAATCCATGGGGCCACAAAAATCTGTGAGACTTCATCTCCAATTATCTAATAAAATTCCAGAATATAGGCATTGGTCAAGTGGTAGAACTCTTATCTATCCAGGTAAAATCTCTGAGTTTAATCACTATTAGTCAAGTGAATGGAAGGAAGCAAACAAGGAAGAAAGGAAGAAAGAGAGAGAAAGAAATAGGGAAATAGAAAGAAGGAAATAAAGTAGAAAAGAGAAAGAAAGGAAGCAAGCAAGAAAAGAAGGAAGAAGAAAAACAGGAAGTAAAATAAAAAGAAAGGAAGGAAGAAAATAGAAGGGAAGAGACAAGAAAGGATTAGAATAAAAGTATACTCTTATGAGCTCATACAACACCATACAAACTACATAAAGATCACATTAAATTAGTCATTATAACTGATCTAAAGATGATTAAATTATAGGGATAGGATATATACAAATACCATTCCACCATATTTTGACTTCCACAAGGGTTTTGGACCCCATGACACTAAGCAATGACTGTATTTTATGAGAATATAAGGATTTTATAATGGTGTATCACCATCTTATATATTGAACTACTAATCAACACTGAGATTTCAGTAGAAGATGGAGGACTTGTGGAGAAGTTAGATTTAAAGAAAATTGGAGTCGAGTTATTGCAAATAAAGGAAACCATGGTGCCGTGTTTCTTTGGGCCTGGCTTCCTTCACTTAATATAATTTTTTCCAAGTCTTTCCATTTCCTAACAAATGGGGCAATGTCATTCTTTCTGATAGAGGCATAGAATTCCATTGTTTACATATACCACATTTTCTTGATCCATTCATCTACTGAGGGGCATCTGGGTTGGTTCCAGATCTTAGCTATGGTAAATAATGCTGCAATAAACATAGTTGTGCTGGTAGCTTTAGTGAGGTCTTGTTTGTAAACATTTGGGTAAATGCCCAAAAGTGGGATTGCTGGGTCATAGGGGAGCTCTATGTGGAGTATTTTGAGGAACCTCCATACTACTTTCCAAAGTGGTTGAACAAGTTTACACTCCCACCAACAATGCAGTAAGGTTCCCTTCTGTCCATATCCCCTCCAGCATCTGTTTTTGTTAGAGTTCTTGATTTTTGCCATTCTAACTGGGGTGAGGTGGTATCTCAATGTTGTTTTGATTTGCATTTCTTTTATGGCTAGGGAGGTTGAGCATTACTTCATGTGTCTATTGGCCATCCTTCTTTCCTAGTATATGTCTGTGACAAGCAGAAAAGGACAGATAAGTAGAGGTGAAATGAACCCCAAGATAAATATTCAAATGTTTTTTCTTTCATGCGATTGTTTCTAACTTATTTATTAGGTGATTTCTTTGTTGCTTTGTATGTCCCTTTCCCACGATATAACCCCTGCTTTCACTGTATTTGATGTTGGTATAATTTGTGGAGGGGAAGGGAAAAAACAAATCGTTTAAATAGGGATATAAGTGGACCCATTGCAACAATGATATTTACAAGTCATTATGTGGAAAAACGAACTTTACAACTTTGGCAGGGGGGGAGTTATGGGGGTAGGAGATGGGAAGGGATGGATGGGAAGAGGAAACAAAGGAGGAGGCAACAATGCTTGATAAGAAGTGTCCTCATTATGTTGCCCATGTAATTGTAACTCCTCTGTACACTATTTTCATAATTACAAAAAAGAAAGTTGGAGTCAAGCATTCATGATGATATTTATGCCATAATAAGACAAGAAAGTGGCTGGGAAGGTGTCTCAGTGGTAGAGTGCATGCCTTTCATGCGTGAGGCCCTGGGCTCCATTTCTCAGCACCACATGAACCAAAATAAGCTGGAAGTGGCTCTGTGGCTCAAGTGGTAGAGTGCAAGCCTTGAGCTAAAGAGCTGAGGGAGGGCACCCACGCCCTGAGCTCAGGCCCCACAACTAGAAAAAGAAAAAGACAAGAAATGTACTGGTTGTTGCTGTGTTCTAGGCAAGCATGCAGATGCAGCCTTCTGCCCTTCACCAGCAGCTCATATGCCAGCACTTTGATCTTTGACATCTCAGCCTTCAGACCTGTGAGAAATCACTATTTGTTGTTTAAACCACTAGCCTAAGGCATTCTGTTATATTAACCCCATGTCCCCAGAGGTGAAGTGAAGTCACACACACTTCTGTTATCTGAAGTGGGCTGGTGTTGAGTGATAGGATGGGAAATTTGGACCATGCTGCACTTTGGAGTACCATTAAAATTTTTTAGCTAGAGGGAAATTATGACATGAAGTGTACTTCAGAAAGATGACTCTTAACTGTGAAGAGCTTGATCTTATGGAGTAGAAAGAGCCTCAGACAGCGTGAATAGTTAGAATACTGTTAAGTCTCAGAGGCTCTAGACTAGGTGAGAAGTACGAAGATTTCATCTAGTGTTTCAGAAGAAATATTAAAAAGGTATTCTGGAAAAGGGGACAAATATGTAATTCTAGATATTATCCACAATTGCATATGATAGAAAGAGAAAAGACAAAATAAGTTCATATTGCATAATAGAACTACACATATGAACATTACAAGATGCTCCTGAGTGGTTTATCCTGAGATAAAGATAACATAAAGATAGCTGGACTTGTGCAGTGTAATTTCTAAAAGGCGCAGCAATAAATTCAGTGAATATTTTTCGATGTGCTGGTCAGTCTTGACCAGCAATGGCAGACTTTCAGACATCCTCTCACATGACTAATCACATGAACAACATCTAGCATCATATACATTTCTTCAAATTTTGATCCGTTTATTTGATATCTATTTTAATCAAAAGTTTACAATTATGTAACTAAAAGTAAGTCTTTTTAAAGCATTGCCAGAATCATCAGTTCTCCCTTGCCATTTCAATATGTATTTAATGTATTTCTTATTTTATTGATTTTAATGATGTTTCTAGGTTTTCTAGTAAATTATGATGTCTCCATTCTTCAAATTGTGATGGTGCAGTAATTCTGTGGATCTAGATGTAGAGAGCACAGAGGTGGTTGAGCTGATTTGGGTACAGAAGGTAAAGTCTAGAGCTTCCGGAAGACAGAAGAAGCAAGACTAATCAATAATAATATGGTATAACAATATATACACTTTTCAGATGAACCAAATCCAAGCAGTAGAAGCTCAACTCATTTATCTGTGTGGTATTATTAATAGGTGGGGAGCAAAGATTGGACTGAGCTTATCATATGTCAGTTTTTACAGTCACTCATATTTAAAAGAATTATTTACCCAAGTTGCCCAGAACTCAAAAGAGGAATAGAGTTACAGTGCTCTGAATATACGAAGTAATGCATTTCAAAAGGACTATTTTCTAGACTTCTTAAAAATAATGTATAAGAGTTTTAAATGGATGCAATTAAAGGTCATATTGTATGGTACAAGTCAAAGGAGCTTGAACCCCTCAGCCAATCCAGTCCTAAATTTAATAAATATACAGGTACATTGTATGCCATATAAAAAAGGTGTTATTCTTTCCTAGGATAGCTTGTAAAAGCAGCTTCAGTAAAAAGTCAGTGAAACAATGATAGCAGAGTTCAGAGGGGCACAGTGTTCCAAGGACATCCCTAGAGATGTGCTCAGTATGGATTACCTTTCCGACTTTTCCCTTTAACCAGCTTTGACACGAGTGTGCTAGACTGTTAGCGTTTTATATTTAGCCTCAGGCTTAGTGAATTTCACTGAAGTGTGAAATAATTTTAAATATGTTTTGTATAAAATTGTGCTGAATATTAAAGCACATTGACTTCTTGGGGAATAAAATTGGTTCAAAACAAAAAGACGTGTATTTAAATATACTGACCATGTTGGCTGTTGAAATGTGTCATTACTATATTATTTTTGGCCCACGTGGGAATTAGTATGTTTAATCATAATCACTGTTATATTACTTGTAGAGAAGAAAGAAGTATGCACAGATTTGAATACGATTTGAAGTAAGACGAACTACTGTAACTTTAATACATTAAATAGAAATCGTTTAATGTAAAATAAATGTTCTTTGAGTTGCCAGCTTTTACAGAAAGCTAGACTGTTCTTTGGTTTACTGACAGTAAATGGTCTGAGTAAGGTTCACAGTTTTATCCCACCACTGATACTTTTACAGAAGCTTGTTTCACTAAGAAATTTATGATCATAATGCACTTTAGAATATTGTTTAGTCCTAATTGTGGCAGAAACATAAGATTTATATAGACAAAAGTATTAATGTCTTCAATCAATGGACATAAGAATTGTTTACCTTAATTTTTTATTGTGAAAATACCGTACAGAGGGGTTACAATTACATGGGCAAAGTAATGAGCACATTTCTTATCAAGTATTGTTGACTCCTCCTTTGTTTCCCCGACCCATCCCTTCCCATCTCCCACCTACCCCCCCCACCCCACTTTCTCCCCGACCTGTTTACCTTAATTTTAAGCCTTCACTGACCCTAGAAATCAACCAGAAAATAAAATTAACATATGCCTAGGAGACCCTACCTGGAGAAGTAAACACTTTTTAGTTGAGATGGCTTACATGTTAAGTATGTATACAATAAAATACTACTCACCCACAAAAAGGAATGAAATTCTGTTAGTGGCCTCAGTATACGTAAAGGCTTCAAGAGTATTTTGCTGGGTAAAACCAGAGGAAGAAATGTAAATACTACATTTTTCACTCATTTTTGGAAACCAAGAGGCCAACCTAGTAGAAGTTCGGAATGGAAGAGTGGACAAAAAAATTATAGGCAGGGTATTTCTTTTTTTTTTTTTAGGGTATTTATTCTTGAAGAAATTAAGTGGAACTTTAACAATTTGAAAGAAAGCTATAATTAGAGGGATACTGATGCAGGACCCTTAAAGGAATGGATAAAACAAGTCAATATTTGATAGATATGCATAGAAATGTCACAGTGACATCTACTCATATGCCTACTTAATATGCTAATTTTTAAAAGAATAATTAATGAATAGCAGGAATAGTCACATACTTGACTTGTGAGTAGATTTCTCAACAGCTACGAGATTACTGGAAGACTTTATGGTAGAATCTCATTGAAATGTTCATGTTCATAACATTTATTTTAAAATTCCAGCAGTCAGTTATATTCATGCTCCATAGAAATACTTTAAAATTATCATGGTCCTTTCAGTCCATTGTTAACTGTATGATGGTATGATTTGACTGATAAATATGTCTTCAGTGTTTAAAACAATGAGCATAAACTTCGCTTAAGTACAATTTCTACTGATATTCATGCTGGTTTCCATGTACTTTCTTTAATGAGAAACTAATGAATGAGGAAAAGAAATGAAGCTATGTGTTCTCTCATCTCTATGACTTTCCGTAACACAGCTGAATAGACATTTTAGATGTACTGTATATGCAAATAACTGAATTTTATATAGAAATCTTTCAATCTTCTCACTTCACCTCCAATATCATTGAAAAATGTGATTCTATGTTATGACCAGTGACATGAGCCTCTTCTTTCTAGGGTACAAATAACTTCTAAAAGAGAATTCATCATCCTTCAAGAGTATTGTTCTCCATATTTGCTTTTCAGTTGAAGGTGAACCAATACTGCTCAGTAGTATGGAAATGAAGCAGACAGCTCTAGCTGGCCACAGAGAATTTAAACCACAATTATATACAAGAGGAGTCACTGGATAGTCTAGCTAAAATATGGTTTAAAATAAGGCACAAATTTCTTCTTCTCTTTTTTATTGAAAGAGACACTGTGGGGACTGGGAATGTGGCTCAGTAGTAGAGCGCTTGCCAACCACGCATGAAGCCCTAAGTTCTATTCTTCAGTACCACATAAACAGAAAAAGCTGGAAGTGGTGCTGTGACTCATGTAGAGTGCTAGCCTTGAACACAGAGAAGCTCAGGAACAATACCCTGGCCTGAGTTTCAAGCTCCAGGAGTGGCCAAAAAAAGACACTGTGGAGTAGAATGAACACTGTTTACATATTAGAGGTCAAATTTCTAACTTAATAAACTGTCATAAACCTAATAAAAATGTAAATGTTGAGCAGCTACTATATATTTATATATGAACCCTATAAACTCATGTGTGATTGCATGTGTATTTATGATTAAAAATGTGTTTCAGAGGCTGGGAAAGTGGCTTAGTGGTAGAGCGCTTGCCTTGCATGCCTGAGACCCTGGGTTCAATTCCTCAGCACCACATAAGCAAAAAGAAAAAAATCCAGAAGTGGCGCTGTGGCTCAAGTGGTAGAGTGCTATCCTTGAGCTGAAGAACTAAGGGACAGTGCCCAAGCCCAGAGTTCAGGCACCATGACCGGACCCCCAAAAAATATGTTTCAGTGAGGTGAAACATATTACTTGAAATATTAATTTTAGTATATTACTTGAAATATTAATTTTAGTATATTACTTGAAATATTAATTTAATATATTACTTGAAATATTAATTTTAGTATATTATATATCATGTAATACATTAAATATTTATTAATGTAATTTTCTTTGTAAAAATTTAAGAAGCCCTTATTTTTTACTGTACTTAGGTAGAATGAAAGTTTAAATGTTATTAAGGACTTTTATAGTTCAACATGCTTCGAGAAATATCTGTTACACAATTGAAGACAAAATGTAAATACAGTCTGATGTTCATTTTCTCCTTGGAGCTCCAGTTCAGAACTGGAAGGATTTCTTATCACAGCTTCTCTGCACATGGTTCCACAAGCCACATTTTGCTTCTGTAAAACTTTCCCTTCAATGTCTTCACTTTATGCAGTACAAGTTAAGCCCACAGTGTCATTTTACAAGCAAATGTAACCATAGAAATGCTGTCTAGACAAAGCAAGTGAACAACAGTTCAATAATCAAAATCTAATGTATACTGATATGGATATGTGAGTTATATTTTGGGAGGGAGGTCTAATTTGAAGTTGTGATAAAAACACAGGACAGATTTTCACGGGAGACATAAAGTGTGTGTGTGTGTGTGTGCGCACGCATACAGGCGCATGCTTGCTCATATGTGAACCTGGGGATCAAATCCAGGGTCTCTCATGTGTGTATTTGTATAGCTAAGCTGCATATTTCAAACCGTTTTATGGAAGCAAAGCAATGCATTGTAAATTTTGACTTTAGATTTTTATCATTGTTTCTAGCAAGTCAGGAGGCTGAGATCTAATGATCAAAGTTTGTAGCCTGCTTGGGCAGAAGTCCTCTTGAGTCTCTAATTAATCCCTCAAAAACCAGAATTGAACCTGTGCCTCAATGGTAGAATGCTAAGAGTTCCCGGACAGCACCCTGAGTTCAAGCTCCATGACCACCCCCCACAACAACAACAACAAAACAGAAGTAAGAGTTTTATGGGAGCCTATGCAGCAAAATTAATTTTTGATAAAGAAGTAAATATTGGTATATCATAAATATTTTCAGATTATAGGCATATGATAAATATTTTCAGATTGTATTAATTTAACTTAAGAATATTCTTCCAAAAATTGAATAAGAATATTATAGACTGAGCACAGTTTAAATCAAGAGATATTATAAGACTTACCTGGAACTTATATTAATTTTATAATATTAAATAAAAACAAAGTTAGCTGAAGGGAAGGGGACATTTATTAATAATATTTTTGCATGAGGAGAAAAGAGACTCTTAAAACCCAGGAAAAGCAGGTATTTCAACCGGAAATATATTCTGATCCTAAGTCTAAATGCATCTCAAAGGTTAGACAGTAAGTGTTTTTCTCTCACAAGGAAAAACAAATAAAGCTAGAAAGAACCAGGTATGAGCTAGTTTGATGAGGAAGGATGGTATGATTGTACAGTAAATCACAAAATGCTTTACCCTGAGGTCAGCTTGCTCTCAAGGGGTGCTGTTCAAGATGGTTGTATGTATGCTGGCTCAAGCTATTTGGGCCAAGTCCAGGAGTGTGGAGAAGGAGAAAAGCTTAATATAATTTGGTAAAGCCAAGGAGACAGATATTCTGCATAAATTGTTCTGTGGATAGTTCATCTAGTCAGGTGTGAGATAAAAAAATGAAAATGTGGAATATATGGGTCTAACACTCACTTAGGTAAAAAATGGGACTGAGATTCTCTCTCTCTCTCTCTCTCTCTCTCTCTCTCTCTCTCTCTCTCTCTCTCTCTCTCTCTCTCTCTCTCTCTCTCTCTCTCTTTCTCTGTACTTTCTTTCTCTCTGGGCCTGGGATGCTGACCCTGAGCTCTTCAGCTCAACTTGAGCCTCTACCACTTGGGACAAAGTGTCACTTCCAGTTTTGTGGTGGTTTATTGGAGATAAGAGTCTCACGGACTTACCTGTCCAGGCTGGCTTTGAACCACAATCCTCAGATAGCAACTTCCTTTGTAGCTAGAATTACAGGTGTGAACCACTGCCGCCCCGCTTAGAGATGGATATTTTTTAAGTCACACAGAAAGAATATTTGCTGGCAGTAGGTGGAACTTCCAGGAACACAGAATAGAAAGACAAAGGATTTCTTTCTCTTACTAAATATGTTTTTATTGATTTTATTGTTTCATGATTTTATAGAAACATTGTCTATATTGTTAGAGACCATAGCACATACACATGTATATTAGTGAACATAGTAGAATGACGTAAAACTACCTCAGATATTGAACTTACAGTTTTAGTAAGAAAACAACATCTAATTCATTTGGGATTTTCAAAAATTCATTTCTATTAACTAATATACATGCTTTGACCATAGTCAATTTAAGTAAAATATTGTTTCCTTTGAAGAACATATTTTCTATCCCTAGTCCTCAACTCCAGCTCTTGTTAACAAGGAGATTTTTTTTTAACTGTCTGTATTGTTCAGGCATGCAGGAATAAGGCAGAAACAGATATAATTGAAATAATTTATTTTAATCCAATTATGATATTGATTAATTATTATGTTCTAACAACCAAGCACAAAGTAAGCACCAAGGACAAAGTAATTTTTCTCATTCATAGTTCAACATGAAGAAAAACATAAAAGTTTATAAATTTCAGAATGATAAAAAAGGAAAAAAAGATGATTTGACACCATGATAAAAGGAGCTTGAAGATGGGCAGAAGTAGAGGTAAAAAAAATAGGTAACATAAGTGTGCAGAGTATTTTGGATATAACAGCATTCCTAAAGACTTTATTCACCTAGCCATGCAAAAGTTTATTTCATCAGCAATCGTCTTTGCTGATGCATCTATGATAATATCTTACCAAATGTCTGAATATCTTATGCCTATTCAACTTTGCTGATGATGTTCAAGACCACACCATTTAACTGATAACAATAATTTCGTCTAATAATTTTTCTATTGATTCCATAATTGGTAACATGCACACGGAGTACAGAGGTTGTAGAGATATGAATAAGCTTTTATAAAGAATGAAGGATGAATAGTTGTTAAGGCCTTGTGACAAAATGATAGTTAAATGTGATGTCATATTTTTGTAGCCTTGCACTTTTCAGAGGTGTCCTGCTAACTTTTACTTAAATTTTTTTTACAAAAAGGATTGAAATATATAAATGCCCAATTGGTTCTTTTAGTCCATAAAATTTACTCACACAATTATATATTTTGCTTTTTTATGTAGATTTCAAACATATAGGGTAAAGACATTATTAATAGAGAAAAATTATCATATAGTTCTGTACAAACTTTAACCTGCACTGTTTGGTGCTGGCTTTTTATAATTAGAAATGTTTACAGATATTACTTTCTAGTTTCTATAGCTGGACAAACTCATTCACTTCATAGGTAATTTTCCCAAGATGTTCCATATTTTCTAGTGTCAGAACCTAGACTCATCTTGGTAGTCTCTTTTCTATAATTAATGAGTAGATGTCAGGAAAACCTGTGTCATCTTTGAACTGTTTTTTGGGAGAAGGAACCCCACATACAGCAATCTCAATGGTTTGCATTAAAGCTGATTTGATAAAAAAAAAAATTTAATTGTTAAACAAAATCTTCTCTACAGTAATCTAGCATACATTCCTTCGAAACTTCTAACTTTCAATTCTAAATTATACTCCAAAGATGTATTGAAAGGTCCGACTACCTTCCACCATCCCTCTAATGTATGAAGAAATCCACTTATTTCTTTTGGAGGTAAATATCCTCATTCCAGGGAGATAATTGTTTTCAAGTTATTTATACCAAAATAATTTTGGTGGTGCATGCTTTATATTGCATTTGAGAATATCATTTATTTTAAATTACATATTGTTCCCATTTTAACCTTTCACTGTTTTTTAATGCCACATTAGCTATCTCTTATAGCTTTGTTTATTCTACAGAAGTATTTTTGACAAATATCCATTTATCATAAAGCATTATGACATAAATCCAACGGAGACAGAAAAGAGTTAGTTCTGTGATTCATTAATAAATATCTCTTCTATTCTCATCAAATCATCAAATTATACTTTCTGAAAACAGGCCTCTGTAAAAATTTAAACATGCAGGACAACATTTCAAAAGAACAGTTTTTATATGCAGAGTTGAGCTTTTAAGTAAAAACAAAGACAAAAACAAAAACAAGCAAGTAGAAATAATTGAGGACAAAAATGGGGAGCAGGCAAAAGAAACTGCATAGAACAAGTTACCCAGTAGTTTGGTTTTTCTGTGGGTTGTCAAATGCTCATTGCTAAGCCCTTGCTAAGCATATGTATTTAGTGGTGATGCGCTAACTGAAATCTAAGAATTAGTCAGGATACAGCAGAGAGGTGATACTTTATACAAAAGAGCTCACAGAATGCAAGATCAATTTAATGGACAACTGCTAAATAAAAATATGTCATAAAGAAAATAAAGCACGCATGCTAAGTAAATTATCTCAATTAAGAGAATGGAACAATGAGTATAATTAGTAGATATGAAGGAAGTATGAGAAGATTCAATATTTATCTATCATATTTCCAATGAAAGAGAATGTTCACAAGGACAAAAACCAGTTTTAAGAAAATAAAACAGAAATACAGGAGAGTAGACATATAACAAAATGAAATAATTTGACAGGCACAGATATTCTACAAGAATAATAGAGGCCAACAAAAATAGAATCATTTCTTCAAAGAGCTAAGAGAAATGCTGTCAAACCAGAATTCAAGGATCAGCTAAGCCATAATTTATGATCAGGAAAGTAAATAAATGTTTAGATTTTCATAAAAAATATTTTCAGCCTTCAACTTCTAATCTTGTATTTTAGGAGGAATAAAATTAAACCTCTTTCTAGAAAGAATGAAGGTGAAATGAAAATAAGTAAATATATTTGATAAATATTATTTTTATATAAGGTAATGAGTCATTTCGAAATGTCCAATAAAACTAGTTCTAAAATATTAGGCAATACTTACATGTGGATGAAATGATCTGGGGAAAATCATTCCACTCATCTCATGTTCACTGGATGGTATAGAGACCTTTCTTTCTTCCCTTCGTTCTTCCTTTCTTTCTTTCTTCCTTTCTTCCTTCCTTTCTTCCTTCCTTCCTTCCTTCCTTCCTTCCTTCCTTCCTTCCTTCCTTCCTTCCTTTCTTTCTTTCTTTCTCTCTCTTTCTTTCTCACTTTCTTTCTTTCTTTTTCTTTCTCTCTCTCTTTCTCCCTTTCTCTTTTTCTCTCTTCCTCTCTCCCTTCCTTCCTTCCTTCCTTCCTTCCTTCCTTTCTTTCTCTCTTTCTCTCTTCCTCTCTCCCTCCCTTCCTCCATCCCTCCCTCACCTCCCTCCCTCACCCCACTCCCTCCCTCCCTCCCTTCTTCCCTCCCTCCCTCTCTTTCTTTCTTTCTTTCTTCTCTTTCTATCTTTCTCCCTTTCTCCCTTCCTCTCTTCCTCTCTTCCTCTCTTCCTCCCTCCCTCCCTTCCTTCCTCTCTTTCTTTCTTTCTTTTCTAAAGTTTTTATTTCCCTCTTTCTATTTCTCCTTTCCTTTCTTCCCTTCCTCCCTCCCTTCCTTCCTCCCTCCCTTCCTTCCTTCTTTCCTTCCTTCCTTTCTTCCTTCCTTCCTTTCTTTCTTTTTGTGCAAGCAAGAGCGTTTTTGAGCTACACAACAAGTTCTCTAGTACTCAGTCACATCTCCTGCCAAGCTTATGTTGGAGATGTAGATTGGAAAATTTTTCTCCTAGGATCATTTCTTGGTATAATCCTACAGATCTTTGTCTCTGGATTAGCTAGGATTGTAGGCATACTATTTTTCTTGGTTGATTTGTGAAGTCAGACATAAATAGTGGGAACATAAAACCACTAATGCGAGAGTGAAAACAAAATTCCTAATTTTATAGAATGTGAAATTATACTATACTATAAACTGTTTTACTTCACCTAATATATCACAGTTTATAATGCAATTTCATACATATGTCTAAACCTTATGAGACTTCGATTACACTAGGAAAGTCATCTTTGTTCCACAGATAACATATAAAGTTATTCTTTGTTCTTCATTAATCAATTTATGCAAATTGACTTCTAAAATTAAAGGGGCTGGAGAAGAACCAAATTTTCTTTAGGACTGTTTTTTTATTTTTAATATTTCTGCCCGACAGAGTTCATTAATATTCAAAGAATAATGAAATTGTATAAAAATTAGAATAGTAATATGACCTACTGCCATTTTTCATTCTTACCTCAGATTACTTTATGTTTTTACCTAGAATGCAAATGTGTTATGCAGTCTGCTACTTCAGTAAAGCTATTCTTCTTTCTATGAGTACTGCCTATCCAATTAAGTAGTTGTGAAATTAAATTAATATCCTGTTCCAGAATCTGGCTTAAATCAAAATAAATTTTACTATTTCCTATTTTCAGAATCACTTTTTCCTCAGTTCCTTTCTTATTTGAATATTGTTTAATGTCCATTAAAACTCTACATTTTATTAAATTTTATATTTTAGTGAATAGTAATGTTTAAAGCATCATGCCACTACTAATCATCAATTCATCACCACTAAAAAGCACCAGTAATCAGTATTGCTTTCTTGTCCTTTTACTCTTTACTTTTCAACTTGCAATTGATTCTCTTCTACACCTCAGGAAAAAAAAAAACAAAAAAAAAAAACAAAGTCAGTTTCCTTTCTCTTTCATCTTCATTCTTTTACCTCAAAGTATTGCTATTTTTTGTTATATTTTTCCTTTGACTACACATTGAAAGACAGTATGAATTCCTAAGACAAAGCAAGGAATGATTTTTGTCTGCCCTAAGGTTGTCTGCTTTCCATTTTAGCTCTCTATTCCTTTTACTATTTTGCTTTGCTCATGGATACAATAATTGACTTTATATTTTTTATTTACATGCTTAAATATGATTTAAGACTAGATTCCATATATAGAAAGTTATGCATGCAGGTGGACTGTGGAATGGAGTGGGAAGGGAGAAAGTATAGAGCGAAAGGGGATGAAGAGAATGAAGCCTTCACACACACAGAGAAGTAGAATAATTATAAGAATTTATGTTTTTTTAAAGGGTAAGGAGGACAAGGAGTGTGAGTGTGATCAAATTATATCTATGTACGGAAATTGCATGTTTAATCAACATGCAATAAAAAAGTATAATTACATTTGTTATGGGGATTCTATTTATTTATCCATGGGAAATATTTTAAAATTTATCAGTCAAAATGTTATAATAACAGAAGTATAAACATTTTGTATATGGCATGTGAAATATGAAGTTTACATTTTCAAGATATTCTGGAAGTTGAGCACATATCATTGTGGTGTTATACTGCTTAGAGTCCAATCTGGGTTTTGTCAATCTATCTCTTTATAACCGTGGAGCTTACTGAAATACTTTGTGCATCTGTATTTTGTTGCTGTTTTTTCAATCATTCGTAAAGACTGCTTTTCAGTCATCATTTTTGTATACATGATAATAAATCTAAGGCTTAAATATGTTCCTATTGTTTTTACAACTTTGAGCACTATATTAATAACTAATAAATCTGTCAATATTTCTGGTTTTCAGAGTAGGCTAATCCCTCTGTGCCACATGAATTAGATGCTTTTATCTTTACAGTAAGCTGTCACCTGATTTTTCTATTAGTAAAGTTTGGTCATGCAAGACATTTGTAAAAACACTCAATGGATTGCATGATGAAAGGACCACTTTACAGTGGTAGCAAATAAGTTCTTGATTATAAGCTGCAGAATACACAAGAATGTTATTGAACCTCATGGCTGGGGTAAATATGGTTCTACTTCAAGTGGTCTCTCTAGGACTCTGGCTGGGGTGACCATACAGTAACTAATTTCTGGGTCCCTTCAGAGTGCACAGCATTAGAGAATCACACTGACATTTAGAAATAGGTCATCTACCTTCAACCTTGCTGAGAGCAAGATTATAAGTAACTTCACAGTGCCTGTGAAATGCATAGACTTTGATAAAAGATTACATGAGCACCATTGTCTTTGCTCTGGAAAGCACAATCATCATGCGGCCACTTAGCTGTCTGGTTATTGAATTTGTTTAGCGGATCTGTGGGACTCCTTTGTAAAATGATTGACCCAATGAAATCAGTTATGGCGACAAGCGTGATAAGCACCAAGACTGCTAAATATAGATATACTTTGCTTCCTGAGGAAGCCAAAAAGGAGTCAGATCTCAATAGTGAAATGTAAGAAGTGGCCAGTACCAGGTATAGGTCAAAGCTTACATGAAACAAGACTGCTCTTTCATACTTTCCTTCCCTTGCTAGGTCCTGAATACATTTCATGATGAAGCATTGGGCAGGGTGCGCTTGAAAAACAGGAATTGTGTGCTTCTGTGTCAAGGAAGAGCTACCTAGAAATGACCTTGAGCTCTACAGAGAATTCCTCTGTGAACACTATTCTTTATATTCCAGTCAATCATTTAAAATTTTCATCTACCTATTCTGGATTAATTTGCATTCCATTGTTGAGCCATTTCAAGTTGGTATATTTGATTATTTTGACATATAATGATACAATTGTTAAAGCTAGGCATAGTGACTTAGGAGGCTGAATGAGATCAAAGTGATTATAGTTTAAAGCCAGCGCAAGGGAAAAAAAAGAAGAAAGAAAGAAAAAGAAAAAACAAAACAAAAAGGATCTCATGTGGTCCCATCTCAGCAAATAAAAACTATATGTGTGGTAGATACCTGCCATCACATTTATACATCTCTGGAGGGAGCATAAGCAGGGAATCACAGTTCAGGATGGCCTGTGTAAAGAGCAAGACCCAGTTATAAATATGAAAACAACTGCAACTACAAAAACAAAAACAAACTCATAAAGACCTAGAAGCATGACTCAAGAAGTAGCAAACATGGCTGGAAAGTAGAATCTGTTTAAACCTCCTACCAAAAAAATCATATAGCTTAAACTTCTATAAGTTTCAAATATTTTAAATAACTTACTTTTTTCTAACTTCAATGTGACTTTTTAAAGGCATACACTGCTAAACTTATGATTATACTAATGATACAATAGTATATTTTCCCATTCTGTCATGGTTTTACTTATTTCTAAGTTGGTAGCTATTTGTTTGTAAATTTTCTTTAGATTTTGATTCAGAACAGCAGTTTTTTTCAATAGGCCCATCAAATATGAACTCAAATCAAGAGAGAACTTAAACCAGTACTTCTTCAACCTTGTTGTCTACTTTGCAAATCGACAAGTTAATTTCATTTTCTCTTCTAGATACCTTTCAACTGCATTCATTTGTTCCTTTAAATTAAAGAATCTTTTGCCATTTTAGTAGTTGTTTCCTCTTAGATCTAATAGCATGATTTTTCTCTTCTTATTTTTGTTTTGTATTTATGTTTTGTATAATATCCATTTTAATAGTTTATGTAGTTGTAATTTCTCTCCTTTACATGATTTTTTATTATACTTGTGATATTTAGCTTTGTTGTGAAACATTCACACAAATATCATTTATTACTAAAAATCAGTAATTATTTAAAACTAAAGGCATCAACAAGGTCATTATTTTGCTAGTCAGTTATTAAGGAATTTTATTTTATTTAATCTTTACCAAATATCAATCAATGTCAAATGTAATGTTCTATGTCCAGTTTTAGGCTTTTCTTTTGGGGTCTGCCCCTAATCTCTCATATACTCACACTTATATTTTCTTGATTAAAATGTAGTGTGCCATGCCAAAAGAGATTATCTTTATTTCATGGAATTTGCTATAGGTCCAAGCTTATAGAACTTTTAATGGTGCAGTAAATATAATCATTTGTCCATTGCATTTACTGTCTTTACATTTCAAATGATTTCTGTTAGAGGGAAATATGAACTGTCAACTAAGACTTCTACTATTTCAGTGTCATTTTCACATTACATCAAACAATTTTTCTTCTAAGAGAAAAATATAACCTCTTAGAGTTTTATTTCATTTTTAAATGAAATATTTTAGAGTTATTTTAGAGTCATGGCTTATCAGAACTTTTGCTATGACCTCTTTTTCTTATGTTTCTGAAATTATTCTTCATAGGAAAATGGTACAGGAATGAGCCACTAGAAGCATCTATAATTCAATTCATTATGTGATTTTTGTTTCTTTCTTTATTAAGCTAAGTTAAGTAAAATGAAAATTCTCAGAAACTCATTCCACAAAACCAGCTGGCTGGGAAGAAATCTTGCTGCAAAGGAAACATCTATCTAGATGCTCTACCACAGATTGCAAACATAGCTATGATTATCCTTAATCTACCAGATCAGCAGGGAGAACATTCTCAAAATGGCTGAACAGATCTAGTTTATGAAGAATATTTTCTGAAGTGAACTTGCCAAACTAAACCATTTTTCTCTCCATGAAGCCAAATTTTATATCCATCCACACCATCTGTTCCTTCTGAAATTGGAAAATTAGCTTCATGTTGACCTGGCATCAGTTTCCATATTTCCAACCAATTCATTAAAAAAATGCTGGAGTTTCCTCTACTAAGATATACTACTAGTATTTTCTTTCTTGATACAAAATATATGCAGTGACAACATCACTCTGTGCTTTTATCTCTTATTTGACACTTCAATATTTTTATCAACTTGCACCATTTTATGATCATATTTAATACTCCTATTGCTGACAATGTATGCAAGACTTTCTGGTGCCCAGGAACTATGGATTCTGATTCCATTAAGACACCCTCAAAGAAAACATTTTTGGGGGGAGGGTTCAAATTAAGTATAAGGTTCAAGTTGAAAATACTATTTTTAAGCCATTACTTTTGAAACTTATTTATAATTTTTTCATAAAGTTAACTTAGCAAAACTAACAAAAGAACATAACAGATTGCAACAAAATATCCAACATTTGTGAATGAATTACATTAATTTCATTTTTTCTTTTTCAGTGGTATCTGGTCTCTTAGAGCCAAGATTATATTTTTTTCTAATCAGCTATACTAGAATGGGGAACATTTATAACTTAAATGTGATATTCATATATATATTTCTGGGAAAACATATGTTTTGCATATATGTTTTACAACGTGTTGTAACCCCTTGGAAATACTGAAATATTATTAGAAGCTACATAGAAATTCCCTCTAAATTATTTGAATGATCATTCAATAAGGCTTACAAAACAATGTCACAGTATTTACAGAACTCAGTGAATTTCAATGAATGTTTGCAATACATTTATACATCTATATATATTGTTTATGATAAATTGATAGTTTCAATGTAGGCCATGTATATTTCATTTATGAAATATATATATGATAAAACTATCATCTAGTAAAAGATAAAAAGAAAAGTTGCTTGTAGAAGTAAGGGAAGCAACTGGTTCACTCCAGGATGAAATTCGTACTGGCAGGAACCGTTCAGTCAGCAAGGAAAGAAAAGAGAAACCTGGGCAGTCAATCTCCATGCTTGTCTGACAAAATTGTCATCAGAGATTGGAGAGTAAACAGCATGTCCCACAATTGTTAGAATAATGGTGGAAAGAGGCCTGGTTGAGCTCCCAGAGTATAAGACGTCCCAGCCTCATAGCAAGGAGTCCACATGGGCAGTGGGAAGGACTCCAAGGCTCTGCCTGTTGTGGAGGAGGAGCAGGTGATGGCAGCACAGGAGACTGCATGAGCAGCCAGCAGCTTTGTTGGGAATAGGGAGGAGGGATGGAAGAAGTAGAGTATTTTGTTTACCATTTGGAGAAGGGTACAAAAGTTGCTTTTCGGGGCATGACACAAGACAAGACTTTCCTTTATCTTTATTATTTCAACTAAAATGTAGATTTCTGACTCTGTAAGAATTCTGATTTCCCTTTTTTTTCTTTACTCCCTAACCTAATGGAAGGGCCTATGGTCCCCTGATATTTATAATTTTATTCTCTAACCACAAATTAGTATACTATATACTTAATTTAGAAAACTTGAAGTAGCTTAGGAAAGTATCTTGGTTCCATTATGTTCAAATGATGATATTTCCAGGAATATAGTTTTTTTTTTTTACATTTGTCCTTCATTTAATATGTCTGGTTTGACATGTTTGAAATCCTATCTTTATAAAGCAAATATCCAGAAAAACACACTTGTCTCATCTTAATTGGGCTCTACTATTTTGATCTCTTATTTTATGATATTTAAGAAGTGGTCATTTCAGTGTGTTAAATATTTATTTTGTCAAGCTGTTTTAACATACTATAATCCAGTTGTTATATTTTTATTGTAGGGAATGCTTGTTATACTATTTTATTATTCTGATGAATTATCTGACATTAACTATGTCCTAAGTCAAGTGTTTTCTCGATGGAAATAAATGTTTTGTGAAGATCCTGGAGCTTGAACTCAGGGCCTGGACAGTGTCCCTGAGTTTCTTTTGTTTAAGACCAGCACTCTGCCACTTGAGCCACAACTCCATTGCTGCTATTCATGGGGGTTTATTGGAGATAATCTGACAGTTTCCCTCCTGGCTGACTACAATCATTAGTCCTCTTACCTCAGCCTCTTGAGTAGCTAGGATTAGAGGCATGAGCCACCAAGTATAGCTTGGAAAAATACATTTTATGGTACATAAACAAAACTTCAAGTTGATCCATTTCTAGTAATCTCTCAGTGACAGTCCCTTTACTGCTTTCATACTTTGCCATGATGATGACCGTAGGAGTGGACTACAATCTAAGCCAGGTATTAACTATCAGAGAAACCAAGCCTAATGCATTTACCAGGCTGAATCATATCTCAGGTTACTAACAGCATGCATTACTTTCCTAATTTGGCAATCATAAATCCACACCTAACACTAGAGAATAATAAGACAGCAATTCTATAACAGTTGTAGATGATCTAAATCTAATTCAAGTTGGTGGCAGAGTCATGTACCTTCTGAAAATCCCAAGGGAGAAGCCATCCATTGCTCTTGCAGCTACTAAAGGGTGACCTGTATTTCTTGTCTATGGTTCTTTTTGTCATTTCAAAGGGCATCTCTTGCTTCAGCTTTTTCCTCATAATAGCACATTTCTTTTCAATCCTTGATACTAAGTGAACTGCATTAGATTTCTTTAGATAAGCCACAATTTTTTTTTTCTGGATTAAATCCCAAAGTCTTTTAACCACCTACAAAAGTCCCTTTTGTAGATGGCACATATTTAATGATTCATTTTACCACAACCTAGAGTATGTATTTACCCTATGTAAATACATAATTAAATATAAAAAGTGGGACAGATCTTGAAGAAATAATGTAAAAACAAAATGTTTACATTTCCAGTATTATTATTGTTCTTTACTTTTAAAACCGGTTGAAAAATTCTTACAGCATAAAACAAAATATGAACAAACTATATTGAAAATTTTGTGGAGACTTTTTTTTATAGAGATGAGTCTATAAGTATATCCGTATGAAGTTGGTTTCCGAATAGATATAAAAGGCAAACACTGTTTTGATTTGAGTCATTTTATTCATACATATTTTGGAATCATTTCAATAATAGCAAAAACCATCAATAAAGCTAAACTTATCGCCACATGACATAGAAAGTATGTTGATGTGGTCTGCTTTGGAGAGGCCCAAAGAGATTCAAGAGATCCAGAAATGTCAAATTTTTCACCTATTATCTTTCTTTCTAAGTCTTTTCTCTCATTAGCGGTAGATAGAATGTGCCTATAAATCTGTGAGTAAACACAATGGGTGGCAGGCTAGCAGTTCCAAATGAATTAAATGAATTACAGTATTTGATATGGAAAACATAAATAATACAGTTTTCTAAAAGAAAGACTTAGCTGAGGGGCAGGGAAGGTGGCTCAGTGGTAGAGTCCTTGCATGAGGTCCTCGGTTCAATTCTTCAGCAACACATAAGCAGACAAAAACAGAAGCGGCACTGTGGCTCAAGTAGTAGAGCACTTTCTTGAGTTGAAGAGCTGAGGGACAGCACCCAGGCCCAGAGTTGAGGCCCCACAACCGACAAGGAAAAAAAAAAGAAGAAGAAGAAGAAGACTTAGCCGAAGCTAACCAAAATAAGAACTAAGAAATGGGTACCTAGAAAGGAGGGTGGGACCAAATGGCAAGATGGGAAGGAGAATAAAGTCAATAATTCTTTGTAGGTACTACAAAAGAGAAATATAAAGGAAGGGACGGGTTGAAAAAGCTCAGGGACAGAGACCAGGCACTGAATTCAAGTCCTGTGATCGACAACAAGACAACCTACGAGAAATAAAAGTAGTAGAAATGAGGGATAAAGAAATTTGTACCTATTGCTATGAAGAAGAATGAGGGGTTTAAGATGGGAAGCAACTTGCCAGACACAAAGTTGTGGGTTGTGATTTTGTTGTGTGTTTGTTTAATTTCCTATAGAACTCACAATTGACGTTCACGCAGTAACTGTGAATGATTGTCACTTGGAATCCCACACTAAGACAGCTCTTCTAAGATTATTCAATTCTGCTACTTTCATCCAAAGTAGGTACCTCTGAGTAGATACTCATAGCATAAAGGAAGAAGTGAGTTGTACAAGGAGATTATCTTAAATTAAATGATTGTCATTGCCTCCTGTTTAGATTAGTTGTGAAGACAAGATTTTTCTATAGCTCTCCAGCTTTTGGATTCTCTATGCTAGGAATGACTTCCTGGTATGTTTATATATATATATATACACACACTATATATATATAATAGCCATAAACACACGTATATATATTATCTTTTCTTTTCTACTAATATACTAAATTTCCATTTCACTGTCACATTTCCTAAACTTTTGACCAAGAGGTGGCATTGCCACCCATTTCTCCTTTCACTTATGTAGGGCAGATCCAACAATAAACAAATCTACAGGTGCATGAACTATCATTGTAATTAAACCTTATTCATTTCTTACTATCATATCTTTTGAAACGCACAGCCATAGCATTTTCAAATTTCATGTTTCTTCACTCTTGATTTTAGAGAGCTGAGCAATTATCTATACATTTGCCTAATCAAGATTATCCAGCTCTCTAAAAATTCACATCAGCTAATATCATGTGTCCACTGAGTATGTTTAGATAACCCTGAGCTACATTCATAGCCCAGCCTATTTCCTACTTGTACACACACACACACACACACACACACACACACACACACACTCTTACAATTTTGTATATCTGTCTTTACATCTGAGAGTAATATGCTCACTATTTCCAAGGCAAACCTTCTTTTACTTAACATATCTCATATTTTCCAAGATTTATTCATCAATTTATTCAAAAATTTTTAACATCATTTGTAGAACAATAAGTTATGGATCTCAATGTAATAAGATAGAGCTTACAAAACAATGATAAAAGACTATGAAACAGATATGCCATGAACCATGGAATCTCTACAAAGTTATTTCTTATCAAAGAGATGATCTTCCTCCAACTCCCCCTCTCTTTCTTGTTTACTATAAGTCTTGGGTCTTGGGGCTTAAACTCAGGGCCTTGGTTTCTAGTTTCAGGTTTTCTAGAACTTTCAGAGAGTATGCCAATAATAAAGAGTTGCAAGAGACTGTCAAGATGCTAAGTTGTGTGTGTGTGTGTGTGTGTGTAAGAGACAGAACCTCTTTGATAAGAAGTATTTTTGCAGGGACTCTGCCTCGAGGGCTTTTATACTACTTTTTGTAGGTTTTTAGTATACATGAGACATCAAATTATTTTATATAACTTGACATAGTATGTTTGATATAAATTCATTTTCAAATGCATTATAAAGTCTATTTCATGACAATAGTTGAAATATATATTTTTTCTATCCAACTATTAAAATTTAATGTTTTTTTCATTATGTATATTACTTCTTTAGTTTTTAGGTTTAACACAAGGACCCAACAGCAATGAATTTTGCCATAGTATAAAATACTGGTATATAAATAGATCTGAAACTGTAGCCATTTTTTTCCCATTAGTTTTCTTGGAAAAAATCAAAACTTGAGCTGGGCTGGAATCATGATCCTCCTGTTATCAGTCTCCCAAGTACCTCAAATTGCAGATGTGAGCCACCGTGGTCAGATTTAAATATAATTCTTCAGGGATAAAATAAGTGTCGATATGTTCAGGGAGGTTGATGAACACAGATCACTTCAAATGCCAGAAAGGAAAAGTCCCCAAGACTCTATTTCCTGGAAACAAATGGTCTGCCTGGTTGAACGTGCCGGTCCTCTCAGCTACAATGGAACGCCTAAACTAGGTGCCCCATAGTCCGTAATACAAGAAGCAAGCCTTATATCAGTAATAACGAGTAATGAAATGCAGTCACAAAGTCTTTTGTTGAATGACAACTCCTATCCACAATTTCTTAAAGATAACGATAAAAATAAATATTCAGGACAAAAAAGAGCTGGAGGCAGGTTTCAATGATTGAGTAGCTTCCCACAAAGTGCAAGCATCTGGGTTCAAACTGCAGTACCAACTACGTAGAAGGGAGAGAATTATATATAAATATCTACTGTTTTATGCCAGTGGGTTCATTGCTACTATGAGGAACGTTTGGTCCTATCACGTAACAGTCAAAATGAGCAGTTTTACTTTACATCCTTCTCAGAAGGAGAGTTTATTTCTCCTATATCTTACATTAAGGCAGTCTTTTGAAATTTCAGCTTTTTCCTACCTAGAGGTTCTTGGGTGATGCCTCAGTGTGGATAAGTTCTAAGCACAAATAAAAACAACTGTATAAAATTGCTCATTAGATAGCTAAATGACAGATTGATAGACGATACATAGATTTTCACCACTCACATCAAGAAGCACAACACTTTAGAAGTTTCCCTCATAACCCATCCCAGTTTTAGTCCAATGCAGATTATACCATCACTTTTAACAATGAAAGTTAGTTTGTGTGTTCTTTGAGCTCATTTAAATTCAATTTATGGTATATACTCTTTTTTGTCTGTCTTTCATTTTGATTGTTGGATTTAAGAATGGGGAGTGGGTTGGGCACCAGTGCCTCAGGCCTGCAAACCTGGTACTCTGGAGGCTAAGCTGTGAGAATTGTGGTTTAAAGCTAGCCTGGGCAGGGAATTCAGGGAGAGGCTTATCTAAAATTAAACACTAAAATGTTGGAAGTGGACCTGTAGAGCACTAGCCTTGAGAAAGGAAGCTTAGGGACCATGTGTAGGCCCTGAGATCAAATCTCAGGACTGAAACACCTCGCAAGGAGAGGAGAAGAGAGAAGAGGAGGGGAAGGAAGGGGAGAGAAAAAAGAAAAATCAAACTTTCCAGAGTGGTTTGAAATATTGTCTTAGTTGTAAATAAAATGTATGTATTTGAAGCTATCCCAGTTTTTCATTTTTTCCTATTGAATTGTTATTACTACGACATGTCAAATTAAGCAATATTTGAATGTTATAAGCTATTTTAGCATGACATCATTCCAGTGGAAAAAAAAATTTTTTTTGATATCTGATTTGGAGCCTGACACCAGTGGCTCATGCCTGTAATCCCAGCTACTCAGGAGGCTGAGATCTGAGAGTCGCAATTCAAAGGCAGCCTAGGCAGGAAAGACCCTGAGACTCTTATCTCCAATAAACCACTCAGAAAACTGGAAGTGGTTCTCTGGCTCAAGTGGTAGAGTGCTAACCTTGAGTTGAAGAGCTGAGGGACAGTGCCCAAGCCCCACAACTTACCAAAAAAAAAATCTGATTTGGATATGTAAGCTCTCTCTTTCTCCTTTCCTCCCTCCCTCACCGCCCCCCCTCTCTGGGTCTTGGTACTGTGCCTGAACTTTTGTGGTCAAGGATAATGCCCTAGAACTCCACTGGTAGCTTTATTTCTGGCTTCTTTTTTGTTAATTGAGTTTCACATACTTTCTTGCCTGGACTGGCTTTGAACCATCATGCACTTTAGACCTCAGCCCCTTGAGCAGCTAGTCTTATAGACATGAGCCACTGGTGTCAAGCTAGGTATGCAAGCCTTTGATTCAAGATATGAAGATATTTTTTACTAAGAATGATCTTAATCAAACAATTTTAAGATTGTTTTTAAAGAAGGGATTATTGTCTTTTAATTTCTAGTTATTTATCTGAACAGAGTTCTCTTGACCTTTTAAAGTATAATAAGGCTGACCCAACACTGGGTGAACAATTGTACCATTTTAAAAAATTAACGTTTATTCATAAAACTTTTGTTCTGTTTCAGTAAGGCTCCTTAACATATGCTGGTTAATTTCTGTCTTCTTCTTACAGACTGAATCTGTTTTCATTCAGGTTGGTTGCTATATGCCTCCAAGCTAAAAAAAGAATATTTAAAATCCTGAGAGAAATGATTCACACTCTCTTTGGCAGCTGAAGTTACAATCTTTGCCTTTTGCTCACTCCTTGGAATTTGATGAACTAAAAGATTAAGACAGCCATACCACATGTATAAACCAAATGCTTTTAGTTCTGGGACTGACAACACAATTGCTTGTGGCTTCTCACAGAAAAGTCACTCACTCCTGTTGTTAAAACTGTTTTCATAGACGAAAAGTGATGGGAACCTGTCTTAAGAATACATTCTTTTCTCCCTCTTTTCCCTGTAAAGTGGTGCTGAACAGGCTTCTCATATTGACAATAGTGAAAAAGGTCAATTCTCAGTGACATGTAAAAGGAAAAGACTGCACTGTCTGCACTGAGCTTCGCTGAGTGTTTTCCTGCTGAGACCCAAGGAACATGATAAAGGCTGATAATGTCAAGGAGAGTTAATCTCATGCCAAAGAGAAATTGTGGCATCTACCTACAGATTTAAGGTAAATCTTTCCAAAAGGTAAGTGAAAATTAAGGCAGTTTGGTTTTCACTGAAGACAAACTTTCTTTTAATATTCACTGGCCATACCCTTCAAACAATTTATGTAATCAGTTTTCTAGAGCACACCAAAATGAGAAGGAGGAATGACAATATGGCTTAGTAGATGGATCTGTTATCCTTCCCAAGTTAGGAATGTTGATTATTGAATAGACAGCATCTCTCACATGCTTTACTGTAAGTATTAAGCATTCTTCATAATTTATATCTGTTCATAAAAATTGCTACCTAGAGTGAGAGGAAAGCTGTGATATAAATCAGGATGCATTGAGTTCTGTCCTTGACATTGTTCTATAAAATAAAACAATTATGGTATCTGGTAGTAAAGGTTAAATCCTAATAGAGTATCTTACAGGCTGAAGTAGAATATGATATTTCACCATTGTCTGCAAGTAGAAACAGCTCTGCAGTGATTTTATGAGGCTGTATATCAAAGAATGTTTACAAGAAGTTGGGGATCTGTTCATAAAATTGCATTTAGCTTTGGTATTATAGCACTCTTATTTATAGAGATAATGTTATACCAAAGCAGGCACTACTCCTGTCTTCTTCAGAATTACATACCTGCAATCTCAGCATAGAGGAATTTGTGGAAGATTGTTGAATTTCAGGCCAGCCTGGGCTACATATAGAGTTCCAGACCAGCCTAGGCTACATGATCAAACCCTGTTAGAGAGAAACAAGAGCAAAACCGAAACAACAATGACACAAACAAAAGTATTTCTAATAATTATCTCTAAGATTTTATATAATGCAATGTTTAAGAAAATGAGTAATAGCCAGGCTAGGTCAATACCTTCAATCTCAACATTCAAGCAGGACTGTGAATTTGATGCCAGCCTGGGTCACAGAGTAAGAAAGAATCCCTCTCTTAAAAAAAAAAGAAACTAAAAGAAACAAAATGCTCACATATATAACAAAGAGAGAAAAAGAAAGAATTGACAGACAACCTTGAGATGATTACCCTCAGACTGGAAAAATAAAAAGCATCAACAGGTAATGACCTGCAAATGATGAAAGAATTTGGTATTGTAAACAACTGTGGAATACAAATATTACTTGTAAAAAATGTCTAGGAAATGAGTTTTGATTTGAATGCATAAAAATTTCACTGACATTTGCAAAAATAATTATTGAAAGGCAAATCTGGAAATACTAATTGCAAAAGTCTGAGAGAAATAGTTATTCCAGTCTGGACTGTGGTTGACTAATGATCTTGGTATTAGCATTACATGCTAGATAAAGTACAATTTGGCATGAAAAAAAAATCTTTCTAAAATTGATTCTTTTGTTATTTATATTTTAAATTTAAAATTTTTGTTTGTTTCCAAATCTAGGTTTTATTATCATGCCATAAATGTATCAGTTAACAGTATTTTCCTAGACAGATGCCATATACATATATATATATTTAGTATACATTATTTCCTTTATGTCCTTCTGTATTCTTTAGATAAGCAAATTTTAAAAGGCATTTTTCTTAATTTAGCCATATTCATGGTAAAATTATGTAGTAAAGAAAAACCTGAGCTATGAATTCATTTAAAAACTTACAATATAATTAACTCCAGGACCTGAGTATTCTCCTTATAACTAGATGTACAACCTTGCTCCTTGCTTCTCTTGTCAAGATTTCAGAGACTTCTATTTCAATATATCTTAAAAAAAAAAAAAGATTATAGACTAGCTCGTGATCCATGCTCAGCTGTGTCCAGAAGATAGTATGATTGTGTTTATATTGAACAAATTGACAGGAACAAAAGAATCAAAGATTATTTTTATAAGAAGGAGTGAAACTGGGGCTGAGAAGGTGGCTCAGTGGTAGAGCGCTTGCCTTGCATGCCTGAGGCCCTGGGTTCGATTCCTCAGCACCACATAAGCAGGAAAAAAAAAAGCCGGAAGTGGTGCTATGGCTCAAGTGGTAGAGCGCTAGCCTTGAGCTGAAGAGCTGAGGGACAGTGCCCAGGGCCAGAGTTCAGACCTCACGACCGGACCCCCCCAAAAAAAATAAAAAATAAAGATAAAAAAATAAAAAAGAAGGAGAAAACTGAACAATAACACAGCTCTAAACATTTTTCTGAAATTGATGAACAATATACATTTAGCTCTGAAGAATATAAGTTAGACAGTACTTTAATTTACATAGATAAAGGAAATAAAAGCAGTTTTCAACTTGATTTTTATTTTCAACAGCATTTCTAAAGAGATCACAGATGATATCTATATGACCATGAGCATCTTATCCCATGTGTTTAGGTGCTGAAAAACGTATTGAGGTTTCCCTCGTGGGCTGATTTTTATTTTTTGCAGATCTTGTATTCTTCTTAGTAGATGTTGTCCTTCAGATCTTGTGAAACTCGAATTAAAATCTGTGTGGTCCAATTAATTATTTGTGAACAAATACTTGGAACAACCCTTTATTTATGTATTTGTTCATTTTGACTGTATTGTTTTTTATTATTTATTTTTGTTATTTATGTCTTATACCTAATTCTGTGGGAACTACTTTTAAACATATTCAGAACATAACAACCAATGTTATTCAACAAGAAGAGGCCTATAAGAACTGTCTATGGTACTTTCTTTCAGTTAATGCCACATCTTTCTAACTGCCTCCATTGTATACGCCTTTTTGTTGGGAAGCCTATTTAATACAAAAAAATGGATTATATTATTTCTTTGCTCTATACATCACAATCTTCATTGTGATTAAAAAGAAGTTCATTTAACTTTCAATGTTTTATAAGGCTATACATAATCTTGTTCTTTATACCTTGGTGGATTTACCCTCAGCCATGCCTGTCCTTAATGTAGCAATATATACACTTTTGTGTTTCTTGAACAGGGCAAGCACAAGGTACTTGTTACTCAAGTAACTATTTTGTCCTTCCTTCAAATCTTTGTCCAGATATCACTTTCTCCATAAGGTGAGGTACATGCTACTCAAGTAACTATTTTGTCCTTCCTTCAAATCTTTCTCCATAAGGTGAATTACAATCATTCAACTTAAAAGTTTAAGTCATCCTCTATAAGGATTCTCATTCTCCTTCCTGAACAGCTTTGCTTTACACTTTCAAAAATTATAACAAAAAGAGTTGAAGGCATGTGTCAAGTAGTGGAATTCCTACCTAGCACGTTTAATACTATGAATTAGAACCCTAGTTCTGGCACAAACAAGTCAACTTGTAATGTATTTTATAACTTGTTGATTATTTTTGTTTGTTTTTCATTTATAATTCTAGCCCTCGTAAGTTGTAAAGTTTTTGATGATATAGATTGTGTCTGTGTTTTCATATTTTTCCCCCACTGATTCATTCTAAGGAATCTGGTAGTGTCAGACATGTATGTCTCACAAATATATGGTGAGTGAAAGGATCAAAGTATGAATTTAAAACATAGAACTTTCTTGAAGACCAGCAAGAAAAGATGTGAGATCATAGTTGGCCATAAATGAAAAAAATAGAGAATTCAGACAGCACGTGATTATACACATTGATTTGAAAGAAAAACAACTGTATGGAAGCTAGAGTAAAATCAGAGTAAAACATTAAGGTGAACAGAATAATTATTTGATATAAAGGCTTTTATTTGTTCTTCATGTGTTATTCTCCTATGTTTCCAGAGATAATAAAAAAACAGCAATAACAACAAAACCCTACCAAGTCATGTAAAGAGCTAAAAAATAAATTAAAAAATAAATTTATTCTTTCAGGGCTAAAATGGTCAGGGATAAAGAAATATTTATAGATTACAGATCAGGAGTTGAAAAAAACTTCACCCCGTTTGTCTCCATATTGCTAACTAATGGGGGTTATATAGTAAAAATTAAGAAAAGGCACAAGAAAAAGAAAACTAACTGAGCATCTCAAGCGATCATGGAGTAGTGTACAAAGACTATAGAGTTATGAATGCTAAAGCCTCTGCATGGAGATCAGAGAATCACTTATTAAGATATGGGGATTTGAGTTTCATCTTTTCTGAGCAAGTGCGGCTGAGAAAAGAAATGGAGCATAGGATTAAATGTTATGACTACACTGGGTCAAGAGTTCATAAAACAAAGGTAAAAAAGGGCACTGAAATGAAAATCCAAAATATTAGGCACTGCACAAAGAGCCTGAGGTATTAACACTCTTATGGTGAATATCATTTCTTAGGTTGCTAACTTTCATCTTTGTCAATATTTTACTCTCTACAATGTAAACAAATAATAGAAAATGCTGAGCATTTCTCTTGTTCAGCATTTTCCATTAGATTCAGGATTTATGTAGATTCTTTTCTATGGGTTTTCCAACTCTACATGAATTTTCTTATCCTTCTAATTTTATCATATAATATGCCTTTATTCCAATTATTTTAGTTATCTGGATTTTCAGTCAGTTAACAAAATTATAGCAAGCTTGTGTATACTTTAGAGCCAAAAAGTTTCTTCTATTTTAAGTCTGTCTCCTACATAGTCACCTGGTCGGTAGTGATGAAAATGTCAACATTTCAGTTATACTTTGAACACCAAATCAAAATTGGCATCTCCAAGTTATTGTACATAACATTTCTTATGTGTTACAGTCTGAAACTATTTTGTTGCTTAGGCACTTTAGCTCCTCAACCAGACTAAAATCTGAAATAATGGAAAATTCTCTACACTCTTTACCCCTGCATTCCTAGCATCTATAAGAATTTCTGGAATAAGTAAAAGTTGTATATTTTCATAAAGAGAAGGCTAGAAACCATGTAAAATATAAGATAGTTGTAAGAATCCGATAATCTAATGTAAGGTAAGAATATCTTCTTTTTCAAAAATAAAAAATAAAATGGAACTGTAAGTTGGATTTTTTTTTACCATGATACTTATTCTAAGAAGGATTAAGTAACTCTAGCATAAATAAGAAGAAAATTCATAATATTTAAGATGGATTTATAATTCATTTGGATCTTTGGAGATTTATGAAAAAGCTCAAAGATGAGGATTTTAATAATTTTCTTATTTAAATCGCCAAGGATTTAATAGAGCAATATTCTAAAGAGCTTAGGTAGTCATTGGATTTATCCACTTGGAAGACCTCTGATTACTAAATATATTTTATTCTGGATCAAGAATTAAGTGAATCTGCTATCAATACTTTAATCATATGCTTTTCGCAACAGAAAAAAATGTTGAATTCAGCAATCATTTTAATGGAATCTAATGCCTGGTAGAGAGTAAACACATATTAATTTTAGTTTGAGTAAAAAAAATAGTGTCATTAAACATATAATTGCAGTTTCTTTTTTATGCTTGTATCTCAGGTATATGGAATTAGGCCTAATTGTGGCAATACATAGGTTATAATAAATAAATTAGCTTTATTTGTAGCAAAAATAATCCCAATTTGCCCAAACTTATTTTGGCTGAAATTGTCTGTGTAAAATGTTCGATAATGGATTTCATCTTTTCTTTCAATCACTGAGTCCTTTGAGACTTGAAATTTTCTTTGTCTTTGTGTGTGTTTCTGTTATAAATAAAACAAAGTATTCTCTCACTTTGATGGCCATTAAATTATTCACTATTAACTTGCATGTTTGCTCACTTATGTGACCACTCATAAACTTAAGAAGCATACACACATATATGTCTTAATGGTTTAAAAACTCAGGCTGAATTAAAAAAGAATTTAAACCAAATTTTTCCACTATATTGCACTTGAATTTGCCAAAAATAAATTAATTCTTGTTTCCTTCATTTTTCATTTTGTCATCTCTCAATCCTAAATGTATATGATTATGTAGAAATGTCTCTGATGTACATGTTATAAGTAATCATTTAGGAGGAAATATAATTTGGGAATATTCACACTTAATAAGCGCATGCTTGTACGTGCGTGTGTGTGTGTGTGTGTGTGTGTGTGTGTGTGTGTGTGTGTGTGTGTGCCAGTGTTGGGGTGTGAATTCAGGGCATGGGCACTGTCATTGAGCTTTTGTGCTCAAACCTGGCACTCTACCACTTGAGCCACAGTAAAATTTCTGGCTTTTTTGTGTGTGTCTTATGTACTTTCTTTTCTATTCTGGCTTAACCATGATCTTCAAATCTCAGTCTCCAGTCTCAAGAATTACATACAGGTGTGAACCACGGGGGACACCCACATTAGTCCTCTTTCTTTTCACACATCCTAAGTAGTGGAGTGCATAGACAGGGCTAATGTAACAAGGAATAAATGGTTGATGACACTGTGTTAAATGGAAACCCCAGTTTCTAGTAAATTGGAAAGCCACAAGATTATAGTTAATGAGAAAACCAAATTTTAGAAAACAAAAATGGTTTTACTAGGATTTTCCAATTCTAGTAAATTGGAAAAACAAAAGATTCCTAGATACATTCCATCTATTAAACTTAACCCAATATAATATGAACATATCAATAACAAGCAATGACACTGAGGCAACAATAAAAAATTATCACAAAAAATGAAAGTCAGAAAGTAGATAAATGTACAGCAGAACTCAATAAATCTTCAATATGAATTATATACATATATATAATTTATTTATTTATTTATTTTTACCGGTCGGGGGGGTTGAACTCTGCGCCTGGGCACTGTCCCTCACTCTTCAGCTCAAGGTTAACACTCTACCACTTAAGCCACAGTGCCACTTCCAGCTTTTCTGCTTACGTGGTACAAAGGAATGAAACCCAGGGCCTCATGCATGCAAGGCAAGCGCTCTACCAAGGAGCCACCTTCCCAGCCCAAATAAAATATTTTTATAAGTACAATTTAAATATATCAATTTTATAAAATAATTTGCTTTTTAAAAATTGTTGTATGTTTACTGCAGCTGGCATTTTATCACTTGAACTACACTTTGATTTCTGTGTCCTTTCCTTTTTTCTTTTCTCTTTTTCAAACTTCTAGTTACATGAAAATTAATCTTGTGAATTTGTCTTCCTGGGCTGCTTTAGAACCATAATTCTCAGATATAATAAGCCTCCTGCAAACTGGAGATATGAAGCATGATGTCCAAATGGAAAGCTGTGACACTCTCCTTTTTGATTTAGATATGATATAAGAGTAACGGTGGAACAAGTAACCTCAGAAGGCATACATTTGCTGGTGTACTTGGCTGCTTAGGAAATATGGCTGACTCCATACCATCTGCCAGTGAATGTAGCTCATGGTTTGCCCGGATCATCAGGGAATTGAAAAGACTGCAAGGTGAAGAATATGGCCTAAAACAATTTTCAAAAGTACATATATGAAAAAGAATATGTGGATTATGAGCACTCCCCTTCTTCTTTCTGTGGAATCAGAACACCAGTTTCTTTAGACATTAGACTTTGGGTCTGGCAGAAGTTTCAGGAGTGCTCAGACTTGTGTTGGACCATCAGGTCTCATGCTTCTGAAACCACCAGATTTAAATGAAAAAATACTCTGTCATCTTCCCTGACAATGAACTTGTAAATATTCTTTTCTGTGTCACAGCCTCTATAATCATAGGAACAAATTCTCCGAGGAAGACCCCTCTCATAATCTTTATTGCCTTCAGTCATCTATATCTGTCTATATATTTCTGTTGATCTACTGTTTCAGGAAAATTCTCATCAATACCAAGAATATCCTGGGAATGCTCAATGGTAGACTTTCCAATATCTAGATCCAAACAATATTCATTTTTGTATGTTGAAAATTATAGGTGAAAATTAATTTATTGTACTTAAAGAATAATCTTTGTAACTGGGCGCCTGTGCTTCACGCCTGTAATCCTAGCTACTGAGGAGGCTGAGATCTGAGGATCATGGTTTAAAGCTAGCCCAGGCAAAAAAATCCGTGAGACTCTTATATCCAATAAACCACCAGAAAACCGGAAGTGGTACTGTGGCTCAAGCGGTAAAGCGCTCTCCTTGAGCTGAAGAACGCAAGAACAGCGCCTAAGCCCTGAGTTCAAGCCCCATGACTGACAAAAAAAGAAAGAAAGAAAGAAAGAATAATCTTTGTGCCTTGGACAAAATTTTAAAAGTTAATGTAGCTTCTACTGTGTTATGAAAGTATATACTGTGAGTATACATTACAGCCTAAATAGAGACTTATGGATATATTATGCACATAGTTTATACATTATCTTCTGTTAACCTGTTAATTTTTCCTTCTTAGGATTTCCCCATAATTTAAAGCAGGATTCCATCTCCAAAAAAATTGTTGTCTTATTCTTCAAAACAAAAATACTACAGGTTTCTCTCAGGGCTTTATTTCCTTCATTCTTAAAGACTGATTATGTAATCCATTCAGCACCATTTCCTTCTTACAAGTGTTCACTCTCAAGCAAAAATCTTTATCTCTTTTCCCTCTCCTTGTAATTGTTTGCACACGGTAAATTGTTTTTTTCTCAGTCTAGTAGGAGCAATTTTCAGGTGTAAAAGTATGAAAGGAACATGGAAACTTTCTAAATTTCATGCCAAAAGTTTTCATTTTTTACATTTAACAATTGACTCATTGAAATACAAACATGTATAGGAATCATCATTCCTTGTTCAAAACATAATGAAAACAGATTTTCAATTCTTCAATAATGGGAAGCATTTTAAAGACATGAAGCAAAAACTATATGGGTCAATTTATGTCAACTATTATTTTTAAAACTTTGGGGTCAGGTGAAAATCAAATGCATTCCACTCACTCAGTCATTCAAATAAGTAAGATTTACTAATGTCTACCCATATCTAATGCACTTTTTGAGTGAATAAAATACAGACATTACAAAAAAAATAGCATGGTCCCTGCAGCTAAATAGACCAGTTTCCCACACAGTTGTTGGTTGTTGTTGTTGTTTAACCTGTGTTAATTGTGTTACTTTATACAAAGAATTTCATGATTATAAGTCACTATTTTTAGATGAAAACAATGTTGGCATGGACTATAGATCTTACTGAAGTAAGATCTGAGAGAAAGTAAGATTTAACTAGCTTAGAAGTGTTCTACAGATGGGCAGTGTGTGAGAAAAAAAAATCCCTTGCAAGATAACTGGCCTGGAATATTCAAGTGGTATCAAAATGAGGTTGAAGTAGATAAAGCACATAACTCCATGTGAAAACATGATGAAAATTAAGACTCAAGAATAAGAGATACCAGGTGATGCAAGGACTTGCAAGCCAGGGTAAGAATTCCAGTCTTTGTTTTCAGAAGAAAAGATTCCTCTGCAATCCATGTTCCAAATTCTTTTTTTTTTTATTTTTTATTATGAAAATACCGTACAGATGAGTTACAATTACATGGGCAAGATAATGAGTACATTTCTTATTAAGCATTGTTGCTTCCTCCTTTGTTTCCCCTTCCTATCCCTTCCCACATCCCACCCCCGTCGTGTTTCCCCCTTCCCCCCCCCCCCCCCACTAAAACAACATTCAAAGATTGACCTGAATGTTTCATGTATTGTGCATAACTAAGCTGTTTCTGGGTTGGGAATGTGTCTTAGTGGTAGCCTAGCATGCATGAAGCCCTGGGTTCAATTCCTCAGTACCATATAAACAGAAAGAAGCCAAAAGTGGTGCTGTGGCTCAAGTGGCAGAGTACTAATCTTGAGCAAAAGAAGCTCAGGGCTAGTGCCCAGGCCCTGAGTTCAAGCCCCAGGACTGGCCAAAAAAAAAAAAAAAGTTTCTGCTTATACAAATTATACTCATGTTCTAAGATACAGAAACTTCATTACTATGCATAATGAATTAGATGGAAATAATATAAACACTGCATGAAAAGCATAAACGAAGCATAAACAAAGGGCAATAGTTGTGCATGTAATTCTTCAATAAACAGGATATCTGTGATGTTAATTGATGGATAGCTTAAATTTGACAATGGATAATGCGTTTGGGATAATATTTAAGCTATACTGACTAAGTATGTGCATGAACACAATTATGACATATGTATAAACTCCAAGTCATTGCAGTGTTTTTCAAAATATTTTTTATGAACTCACTGTAGCATGGTCCTATCTTTATATTGTAACAATTACTATGTTATGCATATCATTTTGTCCTCAGCAACAATAACATAGTTATTCATTAGCCAGCTTAGACATAGAGCAAAATTTGGTCAGATGTATAGTCACTGCAATACCAGCATCAATATAGGAAAATAACCATTATCTATATTTCACAAGAAATAAACATATTTATGATTGATTAGGAGCCTAATGCATTGGGCTCATCCAAAAACCTCTTTTCAGTCTGAGGGAAATGTGTGGTGCAGAGAAGCACCAAGTGAAATCCAGCTGTATTCTCATTCCACTTCAATCTACCACTACATCACAGAAAATATTGCCTGTATTTCCTTTAGACATGCAGCTGTCAACTCTCTAACTATGGGTCTAGATTTACATTATGGTTTTATTTCCTACCTATTCATTTTCATCTAAAACACTTGTGCTAGGAAACAGCTTTTGCTGTCGGCAAAAGGAAAGCAGGAAGTGCAGTTTCATCAAACCTGTCAATGGATGTGCATAGGCACAGCAAATAATATTTTGCTAAATCAAAGGAAATGAATTTCTGCTTCTTTGATTGCATTGGGGTTTGAACTGAGAGACTTATATTTGCCAGGCAAGTGCTGTATTACTTTATCCATCTTCTCAGCCATTTATATCACAGATATTTTCTTACGTTATTTTTGTCCAGACTGGCTTGACCCATGAGCCTCCTACTTATGCCTCTTTTGTAGAAACTATGACAGATGCACACTATCATACCTGGATTGTTGGTTGGGATGATAAAAATCTCGACACATCAATATGCCTTGACAATGTTATGGTTCCCTTCAGTAGTGAAGGGAACCCTAGAGAGACAATGAATCCGTGTTTTCTCTTATATGTGGAAGATGGATTCAGCTTGCAAACTCATAAGTAAATATGTTGGGTGGTATGCAGGTACACACAGATGGGCTAACAAAAACATAGTAGATTCAAGAGAGATCTCAATTAATGTAATTCTATACAAAGCTAAAATCAGAGTCCAGCAAAATAAAACACCAGGAAATGTGTACTCAAAAGAGATGGGGTGGGGTCAAGGGTAAAGTTGAAGAGGAAAGGGGAAGAGAAGGGGGAAATGCAGACAAGAATACAACATTTCTCCTACAAAATTAAGAATGTTGTGTGAGGGAAAGGGATTTAAGTGAGGGATCCAATGAGTAAGGGCAGGATGAGGGAGAATGTTGAAAGGGATGACATTGATCATGATATAGTCATAAACTACTTTGCTAAAATGGCAACTCCTTACACAATAATAATAATACAATAATAATAATAATGATAGCCATGATTAGATAGCCAATAGTTGTAAGAATTCACTCCATTACTCTTACAAGCTGTTATTATGCATCCATACACTTTGGATGTGCATATCTCTTTCTTTGAAGATAGTCCAATAACCAATGGCCTCCATTGTATATGGACTTCAAGAAACATGGGAAAGTTTAAAGTATTTTTTTTACCAAGTATTTAAAAGTATATTAATAGGAAAGATTACAGTGAAAATTAAACCTAAGATGTAGTGAATCAACAACTAATAGTGTTTTCTTCTTTGGTGGTAATAGGGATTGAATTGATACTTGCTAGATTGACACTCTGTAACTTGAGTCGTATCTTCACACCTGTTTTAATGGCTATTTTGAGGTAGGTCTCATTAAATCTCCTCTCTGGACTGGCTTTGAAGTATAATCCTCAAGATCACTTGTATCTTATAGAACAACTGTTCATTAGTGTATCATTTTCAAGTGAATAGTCATTAAAAGGTCAACGAAGAAATTATGGAAAACACTTCCTGAGAGCCTGGCCGGAAGTAGAGTATACAACTCTGCTGACTTTTTGTTGAACAGTCAATCAGTAACCCATGCCTGCAAGAGAACGGGTACTTGTACTCTATTTGAAGCTGCGCTTCTGTATTATAAATGATGACCAACATCAGGCCAAGTTTATTATAGGATAGACTCTATGATTCCACATATAACATGGTAAACAAAATGTACTGATTTTCCCTTTCTTCTAAAACAAACCACTACCAATTTGGAAAATAAATACTTATTAAGAATAAATCTTTCATTATAAATGTGATTTCTTATCATTTCCTTCGACATTGGTATTGTGAGCATGCCCAGTATCTTAGGTCTTCAGCCCTCGAATTTCACTTTCCAGTGCAAATTGTAGCGCCCAGCTGCATCAGTGGAACACCCTCCACCCAGACCTGACTCCATCCCGCTCTAAAATTCTTCTGGACTAGGTCTCCACACTCTAGCTGCGCACGCAGAGTACTTCCACCTTTACCTTCGATGTCACAGGATGTCGCTGAATAGAGTCAGGCGCCACTTCCGTGAGGGAGATTTAAGTTTTGAAAATTTAATTTAATAAAAGCCAAAGCTTCAGTATGATCCCTGAGGGTAGAAGGCTAAAAGTAAAATCATTCCTTCTATGTAAAAGATAAATATAAAGAGAAAAAATAGAAAATGTATGAAAATCAGAGCAAAATCAGCTTACTAGAAAGCCACTTTAAGAAAAGAATCAAAAAATTTACTGGATAATTCAGTAATTAACCTCAGAATAAGAATATCTGAATTTTTAAATGACTAAGTACAAAATATTCTTACCTTACATGTTGTTTAAGCAAGACAAATATAGACATACATATATATGTTTATACATATGTATATGTGTACATACTTAAATATACAGGTTCATTTATAGATGGGGAAAGGAGAAGGAAAGAAATTCTGACAAAATTAAATATTGATGAGAACAAAAAACTAGTAGAATGAATTGGTCATCTAATAAATTAGAATGGCCTTCGTCAAGGAAACAAGCAAACAAACAAAAAAGAAACAAATACTGGTAAGAATGTCAAGAAAAAGAAACTCCTGCTGGGTGCCAGTGGCTCACACCTGTCATCCTAGCTACTCAGGAGGCTGAGATCTGAGGATCATGGTTCAAAGCCAGTCCAAGCAGGAAAGTCTGTGAGACTCTTATCTTCAATAAACCACTCAGAAAACTGAAAGTGGTGTTGTGGCTCAAGTGGTACAACCCTAGCCATGATCTGAAGAGCTGAGGGACAGCACCTAGGCCCAGAGTTTAAGCTACACAACTGTGGGGGAAAAAAAGAAAAGAAAAGAAAAAAGAAACTCCTATATATTTTTAGAGATGATGTAAAGTACTGTAACCACTATGAAAATTAGTATGGACTTTCCTCAAAAACTACTAGATTTAACTTATGACCCTTCAAAAACCTTGACTCTATCTGAAAGGCTAAAATCAATATACAGCATATATACTTGAAGAGTCCTGTTTATTGAAGCTCCACTCATAATAGCCAAATTTGTAACTTGGATGAGGCATCCAACAACAGATGGATGAATTATTCATGAAGAGAATATGGTGTATACATTACATGAAATATTAGTCTTCCATAAAGTATAATAAAACTATAGCCTTAATAGTAAAATGAATGTAACTGGATAACATTATGGTGAGAGAAATAAGTCAAGCTAAAAAAGGCAAACATTGTATGTTCTAATTAATTCTTTGAGTGTTGAAATAAAATAGCAATGATGATGTCCATAACAGCGATCATGGTCATTAATATAAAAGAGGCACTCAGTGGAGGATGTCAGAATGTGGGGAAAAGGAGGGATACTGAGGAAAAAGAGAAAAAGAAAGTATGTTTTTGTATGTGTATACGTGTGCATGTCTGTGTATATATATATACATATATATATATGAATATGGCATAGTAAAACTCAGCAAAATGGCTGTTTGATTGATGGTGGAGGAGAAGGAAAGGGAAATGGAAAACAAAGAAGGGAGTGACTATATCACAAGTGCACCGTGTACATAAAATAAATGTTTACTCATTCAAAAATAAAATAAAAAGTTAAAACTTTGCAAATAAGAGCCAACATAAGAAGGCTGGATGGCTGAAATTGTAAAATACTAACCTATCAAATATGAGGTCCTCAATTCAAAATATAATACTGCTAAACAAACAGTCCTAGCAGGAACATCAAGAGCTAGAATAAAAGTAAGTAAATCAGGAACATCAAGAGCTAGAATAAAAATATTTGTGAAATAATGTTGAGAGAGGGACAATTCATTTTGCTCTAATGCGATACATTTATCACAAATAATCTAGTCTAAGAGCACATTAATATACGAACTACAAATAATTTGATTTTTAAGAGTACGTTTTTGAACTAATATTTCTCCTAAACTTTCATTTGTGTGATATCTGTCTTAGGATAGTGAAATTCACTTAATCCTATGGAAAACCAAGGGAAGCTGATAAGTACATTTGATAAAGAAAATTTAAAGGACATCCTCAGAGTGAAAATAAGGAAATTTAAAGGTAGACACACATGCACATTTAGCCCAGATTTGATCAAAACGAGAAAGCTCAACCAGAGGAACCCAGCTGTGTATCATAAAGAGGCAAAAAGGTGGTAGTTTCTAGTTTACAATACTGTCTTCAGAGGTTATTTGAGGCTGGGGGGCAGTGTGAAGAATTAGTAAGTAGGACACAAAAAAGATAAACAAACTACTAATAAAAGACAGATGACCTTAGGCAAAAAGGTAAAAAGTGTATCAGTAAGTGAATAAAATAACATAATTCAAAGGAGAGGATAGCTATATTGCGAAGATAGTATATATTCTTAAATATTGAGTTAACCAAAATGTGTTCAGTTTATTGGTCAGAAGCATGTAAAGAGGAAGAGGAGAGTGTGGGTGTGCAAGGCAGGTAATGTGGATGTGGCATCAGGCCACAGAATCACACTTACCATTGTCAAAGGAAACTAAGATAAGGAACAACACTGAAAAGTAGAAATAATAACACAGGAATAAACAATATAAAAATGAAACAATAGACATATTTAGGTTTTATGTATAGGATAATAGTTTACTTTTAGCTAATGAGAAACATTTTTCCTTTTTCAGTTTGATGGCTTCATTAAATACACATATTCTTTCTCATTTTTTTTTATGTGTCTTAAAAGATAACACTGATTCCAGGTGATCTGAGTCCAAGCAGGACACAGTTAAAGTTGAGTTTAGCTAATTACACTTTTATGGTGTTTGGAATAAGAAAACACTGGCAGATTATCAAACTGTGGATAGCATTGAAAGGATCAATGAAAGGACCCATCAATTTCATGCCAGGGGACCATGCAGAGGCAGGCAGGCAGGTACAGGAGAAAGATTATTACAAGGTTTATTAGAGGAGCCATATTTGCCCCAGAGAGAGAGAGCACATGGCGGCCTCTGCCCTCTGGTAGCAGCAGGGTCTGGGGGGTAGGAAGTGAGGTAGATGGGAGTTCAGGTGGGTCTGGGCAGAGAGAGGGAGGGGCCAGCTGTATGGTGGGAACTCCAGGGCAGGGAGGAGCTCAGGTCTGGGTGAAGCTGAGGACCAAAGGTGGGCATAATGCTTCCAAGGTTACCATGCAGAGAGCAGGAAAAAAACCATAATGTCCTTAAGGAACTCGGACAAAATTTGAAAACATAAGCCAAGGAACTTCAGTGTTCTAGCTTAGTGTTGGCCAGTTACAGTGGACAGTTCATACTTCAAGCAGAGATTCTGCTTTGGATAGAGGAGATGAAAGAATTGACTAATAGACTAGGCATATTTCCTAATATAGATTCTATATTATATATTATATCTATTAGATATATATATATATTTAAATTGCTTTAATGTGATGTTTTGGTATACATAAACATAGGGAAATGATTGCTGTTATTAAGAAAATTAATATAACATTTTATCTAGTTCTTCTTACTTATTAACGTTGATCTATCATATAGTACAAACCACCAAACTATAGCCTGTTTTAAAATCTAGATTGCTGTCTGTGGTTAGAACTTTCAACAGGTTTAAAAACAGAAGAATAATATTTCATACTATTAGTATTTGCCAAGGTGATTGGAAGATTGAAATCTAAGACTGACAAACTTAACCTTAACAAAAAATATACCCATCTGGCGTGTTTAACATTTTACCTCTTTCATACACAATCCAAAAGAAGAGTCTAGTCATTGTGGTGAACCTTGAAGATACTAAGCAAGTTATGAAAATCAGTTACAAGCATTTTTTTCTTAATCCACTTAATTTTCAAGTCAGTCAATATGAACATACGAAGTGTACCCCCAAACAGATATCTGTTACATTTGGGAATTACCTTCAACTCTATTCTTTTAGGGCCCTAGGAGTTACTCAGATCTTGTGGTTATTGATGAACTGGCAAGTATGGAGGGCTCTTGTATGCAGCAGAAAGCTCTTAAGGAGAAAAGAAACAATGTGAGGAGGAAGTTTAGGCCAGCTGGCACTCTGTCAGTAGGGGTGCCTTATGCAAATGGCCATTGCATTGTTATTTAGAGTTGTTTGTACCAAATGAAGAAAGTGACTGCTCAGCTGAGGATTCAGAATGTGCAAACAGGAGTTTCATTATGGAAGCGTCCCCTGAAATAGCAATGGACTTTGTGTGGGTTTCAGAAATTTGATAACGAGAGATTGAACTTTTCTCAAATGGGCAAATAATAACAACACAAAATCACTTCGAGAGAAAATTGCTCCACCTAATGAGAGAGGCCCAGGGCTGAAGCACCGAATGCACACCCTGGTTTTCTTATAGTAAATAAGATTTAATAAGTTCTAAGAAAAATCCTTTCAGATGATAATAACCCTTCATATCACATATCTTTTAAAAATTGGTTATTTGGTTTCCAATCCTTCCTTCATTAAAGGAAACTGAGCAGACAATCCTCCAGGAAATCTTCTCAGTCCTGTGAAACTGTTTGTGGACCAAATTAGAAATGAATGTATCAGAGGATGGCTGATTACAAATTGTTGCCAGAAGTCTGCATAAACATTTCCTAATCTGCCTCCTCCTAGGAATGTGTCTGTTGGATGATTCGAAACTAACTTGTTCCTCAATAAACCACAGGGTGTGCCTACTAGATGATGCTGCATAGGAAGTAACTGCACAGCTAGGATTGCTTCAAGCCGCACATTACACGGCTCTCAGCCCTTCCCCCACCACCACGTTCAACAGTTACAAATCTGGACTGCCACTTAAAGAACAAAACTTCATGGTGAAGATGAACACATGTGCACACACTTGGACACTACACACACTTCCACACCTACATCTTTTCATTCATCCTGCACGCGCTTAAATCAAATATTTTGCTTGAGAAACCACAGTAGAAAAGTGGGTGTATATCGGTTGGGTGTTCTTATAATTGAAGGATGTTATTGACACAAAGAAAGAACTTTCTTTGTGGTTGTGTCAGTCTTCAGGTTTAGCAATTCTGCCTACTTCCTGAGATGTTACCAAAATAAAAATAAATAAAGGACAAGATAGACTAAAACTCTGAGAATTAAACTTCAAAATTCCAAAAAAGAAGAACCAAAGATTCTGATAATAACATGGATAAAATGTCTACAGAAATTTATGGGTTTTGAAAAGCTTCTTAGCACATAGAAGATCTATCCTATTGGTTGAGTTAGTATACTCATAAAATAACTAAGCATTCACATATATTTATTGATCCTATTTACGTGATGTATAGTGGATTGATTGTTTGTGGACATCTAACTCTACATTTTAGTAGTGTTGTGAAGTTTAAACTCTGTACAAACATCCGCATGTGTATACGTATGGGTCCATACAAACATGTTTAACTTCATTATACTCTGCTTATTTAGTTCTTTGAAAGAAGACTCACATGTACTTTTGTAAAAGCTTTGTTACATGACTTTCAGTTTTATTTATCTAAATTGAAGCCTTTGTAAAATTTTAATTGTTTGGATCCCTTAATTTCTACTGTAACAATTATCCTTAAAATATATTTTTCCTATTAAATTATTCTGTCTTCTCTTAATAAATACAATTAAAATATACAATGTTTAACTTAGGCTGACCCTCCTCCTGAATGGTGAGAGACTCACTTGTTTTAAACAAACCAGTCACCATCTGGCAAAAGGTTAGAGGAAGAATACAAAACAGCCAGTCCTTCACTAGACAATGAACAACCAGTTCCCAGGTCCTATTATTCATTTCCTTGAGTAGCCATGCCTTCTGTGTACTAAATAAACTTTTTACAACTGTGACAAAAAAAATAAAATGAAATTTGTAATGTTAAATATGCTTGGTTCATTGTTTTTGTTTATTTTAACTACACTGGGGTTTAAACTCAGAGCCTTGTACTGTTTAGCCGAGTTCTATACCAATTAAGCTATATTTCGAAACTTGTTTTTTGTTATTCATCAATTAACTTCTTTATATTTCCTTTATATGGATGATCTATATTCCTCCTTGCTTCTAATTACTAAATTTAACTTTGCATGATACAGTTTTCAAGTACAAAATTTTTTTCAAGGAATGCAAGCTGTATATGCTAATAGTAATGATTTAACTCCCCATATCCAGAAAGAAACATTCTCTCGTTCTGTGTATGGTGCCAGGGATCTAACCCAGGGCCTCTCACATTCCAGTTAAGCAAACTACTTATCAAACTGCTATTTTTTAAAATTATCTTTAAGTAGTGCATATAAATATCAACAACACAAATACCAATAGGTATTCTTAAGTGAAATTGGAAAAGATATTCCATACACTTCTGTCTGTTCCTTTTCTAACACCACCTCAAAGCATAATTTTGTGTGGTATTATCTACTACTGTTAGCATTTTAAACTACTGTGGTTTTAAAATTATAATGCCATAAATTATTGTAAACTGGTTACTTTTCTACTTTTCATTATCTTCTGTAAATTGTTACACCATTAATTGTTTTTGAGTTGTAACTACCTATTGACTTGCTTAACTTTTCAGTGAACTTGAATCAGGCCCATTGAAATATTTATCACTGACTTTGATATTCCTAAAGGATAACTTACATTTGGCAACAATTAACTGAGATTAGTCATTGCTTCTTCAAAAAAGCACAGACCCTGCTTCCTCAGCCCCTGAAACTGTCCCCTCTAAAGACTATGTCCCTTGTTAGAGCTTGTAAGTTTACTCTGAATTTCTTCTTTTCAAAATGTCAGGTGAACAATGTATACAGCTATGACACCTATCCATCCATCTTTTTTCAAATCATTATGGTTTTCTACTTGCTTTTGGGTTTTCTTGGAACACACAACCCTTCATCAGCTCATTCGCTCCAAGAGATTACTTCAAATGTACATTTTTTTTTTTTTGGTTGGTCTTCATGAGGCACACTCTCTATCTTTTATTTCCACTGGAGGTGGACCAAAAATATATTTTTCCCCAGTTGGTGTAACTGGGGTTTGAAGTTAGGGCATTGAGTCACGGTCTTTTTAGGTATGTATGCATGCATGTATGTATGTGTGTATGTACGTACGTATGTATGTATGTATGTATTTTGCCTTGGCTTTGTGGAGCACGATCCTCCTATTTACTACAGTAATTGAAATGACAGTTTTGTGCTACCACACTCAAATAATTAGTTGAGATGTAATCTTGAGGACTTTTTAGTACAGCTCAACTTGATCCATCCGTCTTCGTATCTTAGCTTCCTAAGTAGATAGGATTATAGTATCAGTATAAATCATCATGTCCAGTTATCATTTTGTTTCCAAACCCTTAATTAACTTTTACTTCCCATCAAATTTTGTGAGATTTTGCTCAAAGAAGTCCTCAATTTTTGGTAATTTTGTCTTTTTTAAAAATTCCATTCTTGGGCTAGGAAGGTGGCTCAGTGGTAGAGCGCTTGCCTTGCATGCCTGAGGCCCTGGGTTTGATTCCTCAGCACCACATAAGCAAAAAGAAAAAAGCCGGAAATGGTGCTGTGGCTCAAGTGGTAGAGTGCTAGCCTTGAGCTGAAGAGCTGAGGGACAGCGCCCAGGCCCAGAGTTCAGGCCCCACGACTGGACCCCCCTCCAAAAAAAATTCCATTCTTTTCAATACAGGGTATATTTGCAGATTGCATATTACTATTCCCATCATAATTTCCTCCAAAATTCCCCTTTTCATCACTCTAGAACTGTATCACTCTTTTGTCTTAAAGAGCACACTGTTCTTTGAGAATTCCTGAGAGAATGAATCATTTTGTCCCGAAATTCCATTTTCTGTCTTTTGTAATACATCAGCACATTTTATTCATCTCTGTGCTGTGTGACATTTTTCTTTCCCCTATCTCTCTGCTGTGCTTGCAGGAATTTTGAAATATTCATCCTGTTGCTGAGTCTTGCCTTGAGTTTATCTATCTGGAAAAAAACAAAAACAAAAACAAAAATCTCAGTCCTTCTTATGCCTAACCTTTCTCAAAAAAAAAAAAAAAAAAGAGATGGTGATTGGTATTGCCTTAATTCTTGTTACTTTTTGTGCGGTCAATTGTTGATATTTATACTGAGTGTATGTTCTCAACTTTAATATTTTACATATTGTATTTACTATTAGGATGGCTGCCTTTTGAGACAGGAAGAGAGTAAATACATATGAGAAGGTAACTAAGTCGAAAGAAAAATGAGTTCTACAATCATTATCGTTGCTTCTATAAGATCTTCATGAAAATAATTAAATATACTCAGAACACATGTTTTCAAATTGTGGGAAAACTTTTATTATGGCTTAACATTTGTAGCACTATTTTCATGCATTTGTTTTCTCACAAAGCCTGTACCCTTAGTTGTATGTTTTTCCTTAGTTCTTTTATCTACATTTTATTTTATAGAAAATACTATCACCAATGGAGTCTTACTCCCTCTATTTTTCCCCTTTAAAGCAAAGTCAAGCACTCACTGACATATCCTTCAACTCAAGCAATCGTTGTCAAATACTCATTTTTTATTCCTCTTTTTGAACTGGAACGATGCATGGATTAACAAAAGATCTCTGCATACTCCCTTCTCAGCTCCTTGAGTCAGTCCTTATACTTTGTATACATGTCATGGTATTGATTCTTACTGTAAAATTATAGTTAATCATATTCTGTTGATATTGAATAAACTTTAAAAGAAAGAAAATATAATGTACATCAAAGCAAGCATCAAAAATCAATTCATATAAATTTCATAACAATAAAACAGTTAAGAACCCATGATGATTTCTTGAATTACTTGTTTTCTTTTAATAAAATACCATATAATATTTAGACTACTGTCAAAATGATTTCATCCTCTTGTTTCAGAAACAGAAATTTTCTCTCTGCAGATGAAGGATAACAACCAACAATGTTGAAATGAGGACAAAATAGAAATCTATTATTTCTTACTAGACATGTTTCAAATAAGAAAATATGTAGTTATCTTCACAATATTATGTGGTAGATGAATGAATGATTGGATGTAGAGATCCAATCACACATAGATCTATTTTGTCTGAAATATTTCCAGCACTCAAGCAATTCTTTATTCACATAGTACTATAATAAGGAGCAATTCAAAGAGTACGTTTAAGAGATTATTTCAAAAATGTATGTTTTATATTATGTTTTTACTATAGCATGTATCTTTCTTATAAAGTAAGATCTTCAAACATCACATTTGTTTTTATTTTTGCCTTTTGCAGGGAAGAAAGAAACCATTACATGTCTGAAGTACGGAAGGGAATTTTAAATTTTCTTTGTGATAAAAGTGAATATATTTTGGAACAGGGACTGGATGGGAAATAATTTAATAAGCAAGCTATATATTTTTATAAAGGACTATGTTTTAAGGAGTCATAAAGTAGTATGAGAGGCAGGTAGAAGTTCAAAAAGGAAACTTCTGAACAATTCAGTTAGCCTGAGGTTTTAGGCAGTCTCTGATATAGGAGTCTCTAGTACTTAATCTTTACTTTGTTTAATTCACAGAATTGTATTATCATATTTAAGAAAGTAGAAAATATGCACATCAAATTTATTTTTTTAAATTTGTCTAAAAACCCTTTGTCAATTGAATGTACCCTACTCAAAGGAAAACCAAATTTGAATGCTAAACTTAGATGCAAAAATGGATATTTAAAATCAACCAAACAAAGTTTGTTTATTTTTGCTTCTATAGAGAAATATTCATCAGGATCAAGAGACAACATATAGACCAGGAGGAAAATCTTCGCCAGTTGTCCAAAGATACAAGATGAACATCTTGAATGTACAAACATTTCAAAATGTAAGACAGAAAAAGGGCAAATAATGCAATTAATAAATTTCAAGTGAATTGGACAATTCTCAAAGGAAGAAATACAAATGCTTCTAGAGAGACGAAATATTCAAAATCCTTAACTACAAAGGAAATCAAATCAGTACAACACTAAGAGTCTACCTCACTAGTCAGCGTGGGAACTATCAAAAAAGCAAACAATAACACATACTAATGAAGATATGGGAAAGACATAATTCTAATACCCTACTGGTGAAAATGAGAACTAGTATAAACACTCCTGAAATCTAAAAAGGGATTCCACAAGAAACTATACATGTATCTCATCATTCTGTCATACCGCACTTGGCCATATATCTAAAAGAGGTCAAATCAAACATCACCTGCATACCTATGTTTATTGCAGCTCTGTCACATTAGCCAAACTTTGGAATCAGCCACAGTGCCCAATAACCTATTAATAGATAAAGAAAATACAATACATACATCAGGAGATATTTTTTCGGCCATGAAGACAAATGAAATTATATCCTTTGCAGGAAATCAGATGAAACTAGAGTTCATTATGATGAGTGAAATAAGCCAAACTAGCTATTAACACAACATATTGGACAGAACTTTTATGTTTCAAATCTCACCCTGGTGTATAGAAACTGGTAGTAAATGGTTTCATTTTAACAAAAAATATATGAGTTATTAATATCCTCATATAAAAGTACTGCCATTAAGAAAAAAAGAAAACATTTCTGTCACAAACAACTCTAGGTACAATTTGAAAATGAAATAAAATGTGAATATATTTCAACAATTGCTGAAATATGAGAGATGTCAAATATTTTGCTCTTCTAGCACTTCCTCATTATTTCCCTATTTGAATTATTTGCATTATGAATTATAAACATTTTAATTTAAGTATACACAAAATATTAGTGAATGTAACAATCTTCGTGATGATTGATTGTATGTGTCGACATAACTGGGTTAAACTACACCCAAGTAGCTGTACCTGTAGCTCAAAATAAATTTTGGTCAAGACCTGCCTGTCATTTGGTGGATTAATCATGGAAGGAAGTCTCGACTCTACATCATTCTTCCCAGGATTCTCTAAAATAATGCAGCCAGAATGAATACATAAAAGTTCTTTGCCGTTTGCGTCATCAGCACAAGGCTTTCTTCTGTAGCGAGGATAACTTGATGGAATCACAGGTTTGAGTAAGAAGGCATTAACTCACAGATGCCTAAAAGCATATTGGTGAGTACATTTGCTACTGTGATTTAAAATACACCATTTACTTATGCGTGAATCTAATTTCCAAATTCATTACTTGCATCTTTAGCAACTGCACACAATAAGATAAAGAAACACTAGAGCTGAAGGCTGGCTGATCTTTGGCCCTTAAATACCGTCTTTATGAAACAGCTTTCCAGAGACATTTTGGCATTTCAAGTGAAGATCTTATTTTGCCAGTAGCGCTCTATTCTGCATTGTTCCAGGAAAGTGTGGGGTTTAAGGAAATGGAATTTTTAGCCTTTTTTTATCCCCTTGGCTACTGATGCATTGATATTTTGGCACTCCCAGGAAGATTGCAGAGCTGCTCTGCAGTGTATTTTATTTTTAGAAAATGTCTTTAGTCTATCTGCTTCTGTCATCTTCCACCCAGGTAAAACACACGTATACACACACACACACACAGACAAACACACACACACACACACACAACACACACACACACACACACACACACACGCACACACCCCACAAGCATGCTCATAGAAAAAACAGAGAACATTTTATCTTAGATGTACTTCAAAGGAGTTGCATTTTTCTCATTTTATTTTATTTACTGATTATTTTATTCACTCATTACTTATTTAACTTTTTTTTTAATCTTTAAGTAGTTGTACAAAGAAGTTGCCATGTAACAAAGCAGTGTATGAAGACAGTGCATCTTGATCAACGCCACCCATTTCAACCCCTCATCCATCCCGTTCCAACCGACTCCTTCCCTCATTCTTAAAATTTGTGTAGCATATACATTGTGTTTTCTCTTTCAAACTATTGAACTTGTAATTGAAGTTTTTTGTCCAAAGTTGCTGCAGGGAAGATACACTGACAAATTCACATAAAAATGTAGAAGTGTACATGCCACTCCAAAGAATTTTCTAGCAAAATTTAAATCTTTCAATAGAATTTCAGCTCTCAAGATATATACAAACATGGTTATTGAACACTTCCTCTCACAGATTTAATTTGTGTGTGTGTGTGTGCTTGTGTGTGTGTGTGTGTGTGTGTGTGTGTGTGTGTGTGTGTGTCCATTATGGGACTTAAGCTCGGGACCCAGGAGTTGTTCGCAGGCTTATTGTTCAAGGCTAGCAATCTATTACTTTAAGCCCCAGCTTCCCTTCCAGTTTTCTGTTGGTTAATTGGAGATGGGTTTCTCTCAGACTTTCCTGCCTGGGCTGGCTTTGAGCCACCGTTCTCAGATTACAGCTGCCTGAGGAGCTAGGGTTACAGGCATGGTCCACCAGTGCCCTGCTGATATGATTTTCTTGATAAAGTAATTGAACTGTGTCAAAGACTTAGTGACTATCAACAAATTACATGAGACTTAATTTAACTTTGTAATGTCATCCTCTTGTATTGCTAGCCCTAAAATATTTTCTTAGAACAAAAACTTTGAAGAAAACTGAGAACTCATTCAAAATTATTCTTCAAAGCACCTTTCAACTCCTTCAAAGAAAGGGAAATGCAAGAAAAAATAGCAGAAATCTTGCAGCTCAGTAAGTGCAGATGGCTGGCCCTCATTTCCAAAGGGAATCCTAGGATCCAGGATCGCAAAACAGACACCACCACATAGCAATGACTGCAATGTATTTTGATCCACAAAAACAAAAACCTGTCAAGGAGAATAATTTGTAAAGAAAATCTCTCTACTCCATCAACAGAGACAGCTTAAAACATTGAATGATAATCTCTAGGTATTAATACATTTGTCTTTAATGAAGTTTCTCTGTCTCTATATGCACAACAATCCAATAATCGGCACAAAATGGACATCTATTCATCAGTTCTTCGTATATTTTCAGCTGTTTTATAACACATAATGTGCAAATAAATAACACACAGAGTTCTGTACTTTGCATAGAGCTTCATTTCATTTTTTCCCTTAATGAGGTAATTTATGCCTAATATATTAAGCACATTTTAAATGTGCATTTGAATAATACAGAAAAGTTTAATATATTCTTGTGACTGAAAATATCAAAGTGTTAAATTTAGCAAGTTTGCTATTTTTAATCTAACTCCTCTCTGTCTCTCTCTTTTTCTGTTCCTCTGTGTGTATATATATACATATATACACATGTGTACACATGCATGCATCTATACATATTTTGTTTTTATATAATCCACATCCATAAAATTTTTGCTCACAATTTAACAAGTATAAAGAGAAACACTATCTACCTCTAAATGTAAAATGTAGGTATTATAAAATCAGGTAAATGACTAGATAAAAAAGAAAGAATAATTCACTTCTCACTTACTTGCTCTCTGCTTGAGATGGACCATGTTATCTTCAACTCTTTGACAGTATTTATATTAACTCTCCTGTTTCTCAGGCCTTTAGAATTATGCTGAATTCCATTGTGTATATATACCAAATTTTCATGATCCACTGAGGGAATCTGGGTTGATTCCACATCTTAGCTATGGTAATAAATGTTGTGATGAACATGGTTGTGCTGATAACTTTAGTGTGGCCTGGTTTGTGGTCAATTGGATAAATGCCCAGGAATGGGATTGCTGGGTCATATGGAAGCTTAATGTTTAATCTTTTGAGCAATCTCCATACTGCTTTCCAGAACGGTTACAAGTTATATTCCCACCAACAGTGTAATACTATTCCCTTTTGGCCACATCCTCACTAACATCTGTCATTATTAGTTCCATCAGAAAGAATGGCATTGCCCCAGTCAATAGGAAATGGAAAGACTGGAAAAAATTATACTAAGAGAAGTAAACTTTAAAGAGCAATGGGTTTGTAGATTTATATTTTTTTCCAGGTACATTTTTCATTTGCTTCTAGAAACATAGTAATTTTATATACGACACTGGAATCTTTTTGGAATAATTATAAATTAACTCATATGTATGACTTAGTTATGAACCCTATTATTTCAGATAGATAAGCTTTAGATTTGCAACTGCACATTTTGAGCAAATCTTTCCTACTCTATTGATATTGAAACTACTGAAATCTGGCTTCCTACTGGACGGATTTTTGAGGTCAGCAGATTGTATCATTTATTTATGTAACTTTACATGCATATTTTAATCTGAAAATATATGTTAACCAAAATGTAATAAGTATTTTGCCTGCTCTAAATTTGTTTAGGAATTCATCTACCAACAGAGATAGAGAGAGACAGAGAGGCAGAGAGACAGAGAGACAGAGACAGACAGAGAAAGAGAGAAAGAGATCTAGAGAGAGGCATAGATTTCAGAATGGGATTTTAACTTATTAATAACGTCTTACAAGTGTTTGACCTTAATTTATGATATTATCACAATGTTTTCTTTTGTTAAAAGTGGATAAATTGGTACCCTACACAATATTTAGTAGAACATTAGGAAGTAGGCATAGTTAGCTTCAACTCAGACTACCATTTTATTTTTCTTGTTCAGGAGTAGTCTAAATGTGATAGGCAACATTTGTGAATACTTCCCCATCTTTTGTATTAACACACTGTTGGAATGAAACACATTCTTAAAGAGTTTTCTCCCAATTATAAATCTTAAATATATCATCAAACTGGGAAAAATTATATTTCCTCTTATTCTCTGATTGTATACATTACAAAATGCAATAGAACACATTTAAAATAATCTATCAGTATTTTATTTCCCTGGTAAAGTATGCTACTTCTTTTTTATATTTATATCTCCTGGTGTCCACTCAATTTCTATCCTCTGGCAGCATTATTTCCTTTCTCCCTTCACAGGTCAATTTTTTGGTATGAAGTAATCTGATAATGACCTTTATTTCTCTCTATTCTTGATTAAGTTTCTTCTCTACAATTAGATTTCAATCATCTTCTTCTTACATAAAAGCCATGACAACCATTTTATTATTAATTATTATTATTTTCTTAAAATACTGAATGAATTTATATTAAATTTGAAAAGAACTCAGTAAAAATCAATTTACCATGGCTTGCTTTCATATGATATGGTTATAAGGAATTAGTTCATAGTATTGATGATTCTAAATAACTCTTCAATTTTGTTTGTATATTTACAATACTCACAGTGACAATTTTCATAAATTTAGCATCATCATTGGCTATGACGTATGTTTAAGTATGTTTAAGATACTGTGTGCAACTTCAGGATGAGATGGAAATGTGTCTGTCTCTGTCTTTCCTTCTTTGTTTGCCTCCACTCCTTCATCAATGTAGCTTCTCAATTCAAGTAAGTCAGAGGAGGACTATGAAACAGATTTTTAAGGAAGCAAATGAGTAACTTCACATCTCTTCCAAGGATTTGAAAAATCAAGAAAGATTTTCACTTTTTTGGATTTAATTTACATCATAAAATTGCTCAAAGGAAATTTGGTTACACTAATTTGTAAAATTCCTTAAGTAGACCATCAGAGCTTTCATATCTCTCTAAGCTTGTAGTACCTGTTGATACTATTTTTTTTATTTTTTTTTCAAGCTCAGAGACAAAGAAAGCAATTTCATTTTCATATGATTACTATTATACTCACATGTTTGTTTTTTTTCAAATTATTATCTCTCCCAGTAAAGTCCTTTTAGCTCTCTTCATGTAGGCTCTGAAATTTTCTTATTAAATTTGTTCTGCAATTGCTGCTGTGAGTAGGAAATTGCCTCTCACTTCTAAGTTTTTAGTGGATTATTATTTTCTAATTATACTTTTAATTTGAAAAGAAAACTTCAGAGCCTTATAAAAGTTTCAAAGATACTTCAAATCGTTTTTATATTTCCTTTAGCTAAGCTCACATTTTTTCCCACATTTTTGCCTGTATTTTGCTCATGTATTATGTTTTTTTATTTTCTGAAAAACTGGTAAGAAATTTGTAGACATCAGACATTATTCCATTAAGTACTTCTACAAGTGTTAACAACAAAGTCATTATCATGCATGTAACAGAATAATTTTTTAAGTACATTAGCCATGTCGAAATTATGCTCAGCTTTTCATCACCTTGCTTTATGGTATCCATATTGGTTTTCCCCAATCCAGGTTGTGCTTTTAATTTAGTTGTGTTTAATTTAGTTGTGTTTAGTGGGGAGGCTGACTGTTTTGTTAGAATGCCCATCAATTTGGATTTGCGGCATTACTTTTCATGATTACATTTTATTTCATTCTTTTTCTTGGGAATATTATTGAACTTACAGAAAAATCTTTTTCCCTCAACTAGCATTGGCAGCATAACATCCCAGCACTGCTGAGATACTTGAGAATATGGTTTTTTTTTAACAGAGATATTCTTCTGTGGAGTCACAACATAAATAATTAAGATCAGGAAAATAACTGTACTTCAGCTCTACCAATGTTATAGACTGATTTCCCTCCCCCCCCCCTCAAATTTGTAATTAATTTCCAACCCACCATCTGACAAAAGCAAGGGCCTTTGGGAAGAGAATTATGGTTAACAAAGGTTCTAAGGGTATAATCTTAATGCAACAGGATGAAAGACATACTCAAAATACCTGCACATACAAATAGGCTTTTCCAGAGGTAGCGTAAGGTAGTCAGTGACAAATCAGGAAGTGATGCCTCTCAGAATATACCAATAATAGCAACTGGGACTTTCATCCTGCAGACCTTTGAGAAAATAATATTTTGTTGTTTAAATCAGGCAGGTAAACACAATTAGGGGAACATGGGGCCTCCCATAGTTTTGGAGTTTTTCCCCTCCCTCTTTTATTTAAAATATATTTGTTCTATAAAATACCATCTTAGCAATATCCATATTAGTATTTTTGCAGACAAAAGGGCATTATGGCTTGGCTGAGTTGACACAAGATTAGCTAGCATATTTCTTTACACGTTTTGTAACACTGAAAAATCCACATGCTTTTCTTTCTCTTGATGTTTACTTATTGGAGCACTTCCTTTATATCTTTACAGTCTTCCATTGTGGTCCCTCTCCCTCCTAAGGGGATTTACAGCCTATTCCAGCCTTATTCCTACACAGAAGAACATTTCACATTCCTCAAGCATGCATTCCTTGTTCTCATTATCCAGCAGTGTTAATGCCTTTCTAATTCTGTCCACAAGCACCTTATGTAGGCCATCCTCATAAGCACAGGGTATCCTTTGAGCAACTAATTATACAATAAACAGTGTCTAGACCACATAGGACCCTGATCCATAGCCAAACATCAGGCAAAACAAACTTCATGTCCTGTAGCAATGGGTCCAGAATGGCTAGCTCTTTAGAAATAACTGCCAGCTTCCCTATGCTCTGTCTTTATCCTAGTTAAAACTAAGAATCTTTTAGGAAAACCCTAGCATACTTCATAAATCAATCACACAAGAGCCTGGATACCAGTTAGTCTACTCTCTACTTCCTTATGCCAATTAAAGCTACTAAGAATGTAACTAGACCTTACCCACAACACTATGATGTTTCCTCCTCTCCCAACTTGTCTTTGAGTCTTGGATAAATGTTACTGGTGGTGACCAACTTCCTTAGTATTACAAGTCCTGAGGAAATAGTCCTTGTTTCTACATGAGTGGAGTTTATTGCCCAAGTGTTCCCAAGGAATGAACTGTGTTACCCTGATCTCCACTCCTTAGCTTGGAATTCATCATCTGAACAAGATCAATATCCAGGAAGTAATCTGTGTGTGATGGGTGGATAGACTGCACCAACTGGTAAGAAAGCATCAAGTTTGAATCCATTATGCTGCTTGTGTCAAAGCTTAATTTGGAGCTCTGTTTTATTGTGGTGTTTAATTGTATATTTACTCAGGTGGGCCTATAGTAATGAACCCATTCTCCTCTTTTTCTATTTCACTTTCCTTTTGCACTCCTGTACTAAATTGAGTTCTCTAAATATCATATTTTTTTTTCTTAAGAGAATTGCAGTATAGATTAACGACTTAGGTCCACATGTTGCTCTGTGGCTTCACAGTTCAGAGATGGTTCCTTTCTCCATAAACTGGTATCAATCTAGCATATTTTATTGTGAATCCCAGTATAAACTCTTCTTGATAACAAAATATCCACCAATTTAGTTGCTTAATTAGGCTGCTTAATTTTCCATTTTTGTGGTCAGAAGCTTTAAGAGAGTTTCCTGATGTCAAGATCAAGGTGTCAGAGGGACTGTATTCCCTGTGGAGGCACAAGAGAAGAGGCCATCTTTCTTTCTTCCTTTCTTTCTTTGTTTCTTTCTTTCTTTCTTTCTTTGTTGCTTTGTTTCTTTCTTTGTTTCTGTCTTTTTTCTGTCTTTCTTTCTTTCTTTCATCCACCTTTCTTTCTTTCTATCTTTCTTTCTTTTCTTCCTTTCCTACCTTCACTCTTTCTTTTCTTTCTTTCTGCCAATCCTGGGGCTTGAACTCAGGGCCTGGGTACTGTCCCTGAGCTTCCTCTGCTCAAAGCTAGCAATTACCACTATGAGCCACAGTGCCACCTCTATCTCTTTTTTTTTCTGTTTATGTGTTACTGAGGAATCGAAGCCAGGGTTTCATGCATGGTAGGCAAGGACTCTACCACTAAGCCATATTCCTAGCCCCCATCTTCATCTTTAAAGGTATCTATGTAACACATCAAGTCTCTAATTCTGACTCTTGATTTTTTTTAATTTTAAAAGAACCCTTATAATTACCTTTTGTCACACTACACAACACAAAGTAATTTTTTTATAGCCCAATCATTAATATAATCTTAGTTAAAATGCCTCTTTTGCCATATAAGGTAATGTGTTCATAGTTTTCAGAAATTAGAATAAAAAATAAGTTTGGGAAGTAATTATCTCTAAATAGTAAGGTCAATGAGTAAAACCAGACAAGTTATTCCTTCTTTAGTGATTACTTTTGCCCTGGAAACTTATTATTGAGAGAACATTATTTCTGGAAGATGGCCAACTGTCTTGCAGATCTGAGAACAAATCTGAATAGATGTCACTTTTGCAAACACCCATGGGATCATCTAATTCTAATTCAAATCCTTCCCCAGGAAATACTCTTTCTTTTTTCTACTCTTGTTTCAAGGCTGGCTCTTTCTGAATGACATAACTTCACAAATGATGACTTAGGTTTCAAATGGCCACTCCTGAGTACATGTCACTGAAAAACAAGTTTTCATTTGAAAATGACCCTTGTGAAGCAATATAATAGGACGGAATTCCCAGGCTGCACGATCAAAATTTATTATATTGGTCTTTAATGACTTCCGAACATAATTCTGAATTGAACATTCTTACTAACAATAATTCTGTATGTGAAAATAATGGGTGGCTTGACATATTAAGCTATCAAAAAATAAATATTTTTCCCTAAGACCTGTCCTCTCTTGGGTACGGTTGATAGCCTAGATGCAGTTCTCCTTTATTAATGCTTCTGTACTCTCTGTTTCACTTCCTTTTAATTCCTCCCTCTTCTTCTTTTCCAAACACCTCCACTCATACTCAATACCTTCCTTCCAACCCACAAATTGTCACATACTTCCAAAGACTCACTTTCTGCAAAGCTAGGTTGATAGGTGTCCATAGTATTTAAACCTTGAGGTCAAACTAAACTAAGTAATAATTAAGAATTGCTCCAAACACGGACAAGAACAGGCATATCTCATAGTAAAATTTAAAATTGTTTAAGGAGCATACCACCTAGAGTTTCTTGACATATATCAACTTGGATATTATGCAGTTTGGAACATCCATTTATAAATTATAGATAGAAAAAAAATTGGACTGACCTAGAAAGGCAATTGCAAGAGACCTCCTTCCTATAATTATCCTGAGGTTAAACAGAAGACCTGAAAATTAGTACAATAACTGCTGAAAGTCACATCTAAAGCAGATGCAACAAAAATCAAGTGGACAATAATTTAATCATGAATATAGAGAAAGGGTAAACTATAGATTTTCAGGACAGAATGAAAAACATAACTGTAGATGCCACATGAAAATTAAAGGAGATATCAATTTAGTATCCTTGTCACTAAAACTATACTAAATCTAATGAAAATAAAATTTAGAAATGAAAAATATCCCTCACGTCTGAATCATATCTGGTAATGTTTTTACAGCCTTTGCAAACCAAGACAATACTATATCCAAATTATGGCCATAAAAAACAAGCATCTACGCCAGGTGCCGGTGGCTCAGATCTGAGAATCATGGTTCAAAGCCAGCCCAGGAAGTTAAGTCTATGAGACTCATATCTCCAATAAACCACTCAGAAAACCAGAAGGGGCACTGTGGCTCAAGTGGTAGAGCTCTCGTCTTGAGCTGAAAAGTTGAAGGACAGTGCCCAGGCCCAGAGTTAAAGCCCCATGACCAAATAAATAAATAAGTAAACAAAAAACAAGTCATTATGTCAAAAAATGAACTTTACAACTTTGGCTGGGGGGCAAAAGGGGGGTAGATGAGAAGGGATGGGAAGGGGAAACAAAGGGGGAGGCAACAATGCTTGATAAGAAATGTATTCATTATCTTGCCCATGTAATTGTAACCCCTCTGTACAGTATTTTCACAAAAAAAAAAAAAAAAATCCAAGCATCTAATTGGCTCCCTTCACCAGTAACTATATAATGGCAAAAGATGTATATGTAATATATTTTAATGGCCAGAGGATATGATAAAATAAAAAATTAAAATTAAAAATTAAAACGTGATGTACAGGAAATAGCTCAATTTAGTGATGATTCTCTAGTGAAAGGAAAAGCATACAATATACTACACTATTCTCCTTTGCCCTTAAAATCTCAAGGTGAATTGACTATAAATATACTTATTAGTTGCTAGGAGTTATGTGCAATTCTGTTTCTGTTATTAATGAGTTTTTGTTGTATACAGATGGAAGCCACAAATAGGTGAAGACTAGCCATGTGTGTGTGTATGTGTGTGTGTGTTTGTGTGTGTGTACGTGTGTGTGTTGGTAGTAATGTGGGGTGCTGTGAAGATTACTGACTGACTTGATAATCTCAAAGATTTATAGGTCCAAACTCTGGAGTTTGGAGACTTACAACTGTGAGCTTTAGATGCCAGAGCCTTATATTCTGGGTGTTGAAGTCAGAGGCTCACTTCTCTGGCTTGTGGTTGCCAGTGGCTCAACAGCAGACAGCCACTGAAATTCTCATCACTTAGCAGTAGCTGGCAGCAACAGCAGTCAGAATTAGTCAGCACTAACTAGACAGCATTTGGGCACCAATGTCAGGATTCTTTGTCATTAAGGGCTTGACCAGGATTATCTCCAGTGAGTGAACACAGCCTGAGGTCTCTTGCCCAACATCTTTTCCTTCTGTGGTCTTGGCTTTCTGACTTCTCTGTGCTACTGATCTCCATCATCTCTGAGCGTACCGCCGCTCCTACCTCACTTCTTGTTACCCACTCCTTCTGCTCATGACAAAATATTTCAAGTAGGTAAGAAAAGACCACTCAGGACAACTAAATGATCTACTTTGTTCAGTGACAATGCTATTTATGAATACAATCTCATTTATTTGTTCTACGTCTTAGGAGAATATTGTAGAGAATATATTATCATTTTGTCCAAATACATTTTAATATTTATCTAAAGGTGTAAAACTGCTTTATCATGATATAATGAAATATTATACAAACTTAAGAAAGTCTTGTCACAAAATGACTGGCAAAGAACTTTAAGTTTACTTCATATTTCAGAGAAAGTGTAGCATGTGTTGTCTAAATTGTAATTGTTCCAAATGAATTGACTAATACTCAGCAGGAGGTTTTATTTTCTGGAAACCCAAATATTACCAGATATTTTATAACCTTAAAGTATTTTTAATAACTTCATATTATAGGTATTGTTTAGAATAGAAAAAATAATTGTCTACTTGCGAATGAATGCTTGATAAATTATTGGAGTTTAAATTCAACTTCATGAAAACAGCTAACACCTATAAGTCATTATGAGCTCACCACTGGCCTTCCTGCTGTTTTTCTGTTTGTTTGTTTGTTTTTGCTTATGTAGTGCTGAGGAATTGAACCCAGGGCCTCATGCATGCAAGGCAAGCGCTCTACCACTGAGCCCCCTTCCCAGCCTTCCTGCTGTTTTTATCCTTGGACTTTTGCAAACAGTCATTGTTCTACTATGGTGATTACTTCAGCTGTACTGTTTCTAGTCTCTTACTCAACTCTGAGCCTCTGTGAGATACAGATATGTCTACAGATGTGGACTGCAGAATCCATTTCAGTCAATCTGATTTCAAGGCCACATTCCCTTTCCCATTCATATCACTGCTCAGCACACAGCAATATGCTGTTACCTGCTGCTCTTCTGTGCCTGAAGAAGAAGGAAAATCTCATAGTATCCTGATCCCAGATTGAAAAGGCTCCCTTTGAAGATCACAAACACATTATTTTACTCACATTATTTTTAATGCAATATAACTTGAAATGAAAATGGAAGAATAGCCTATTATTAATTTAAATTTTTCTGTAGAATATAATCATCCAACTAAGTTGAAACAAGCTTGAGAATTAATTAATTAATTAATCAATTAATTTACTGCTGATTGTGCAGCTTGAACTCATGGCCTAGGTGTTGTTGCTGTGCTGTTTTGCTCAAAGCTAGCACTTTACCACTTGAGCCACTGCAACATTTCTCACTTTTTTGAGTAGTTCATTGAAGATAAAAAACTCACAACTGGGGCTGGGAAAGTGGCTCAGTGGTAGAGTGCTTGCTTCTGGTGCATGAGGCCCTGGGTTTGATTCCTCAGCACCACATAAACAGAAAAGGCCAGAAGTGGCGCTGTGGCTCAAATGGTAGAGTGCTAGCCTTGAGCTGAAGAGCTCAGGGACAGCACTCAGGTCTAGAGTTCAAGACCCATGACCGACAAAAAGAAAAAGAAAAAAAAATCTCACAGCTTTCCTGCCTGGGTTGGCTTTGAATCATGATCCTCAGATACCAGTTCCCTAAGTAGCTAAAATCATAGGCATGAGCCACCAGTTCCCAGTAGAAAGAATTTAGTATATTCATCAAAATGTGTCAATTTGCTGAAATGAAGAAACAAACACATTTACATTAGAATATGTAGATATGTAAAATAATAGAATTTTGGACGTTTTCAAAGGACACAAGAATGGTCATCCGCTGGAAAAGTTAACAAAAAGGGGAAAAAAATATCAAGGGACTTTAAGATAAACTTCTACTTCCTAGAAAGGTGGTTATCAGCATTTTGTTCTTTCCCTTCCCCTCCCCAAATTAGAAAATTGTACAGGTTGACCCATTGTAACAATGAGATATACAAGACACTATGTTAAAAACAAACGTTACAATTTGGGGGTGGTGTGGGGGAGGGAGAAATCGGGGAGGAGAGGAGGGAAAGGATGGTAGAGGAAAAACAAAGGAGAGGGAAATAACGCTCAATAGGAAATGTACTCATTATCTTATTCATGTAACTCTAATCCTCTGTACAGTATCTTTACAATAAAAAATTAGAAAAAAGAAAGATGGTTATCATAAATTTCCCATCTGTGCATAACATGGAAGAAATTAATTGTAGAGTATCCTGACAACAAACAATCTCACCATGCTTATATTTCAAAACTGAAATATATCTAGAGAAATTAAACAAGAACATTTGAAAATATCAATACCGAGCCTGGGCTTGAAAAGTGATGACTGATCTGGGTCTAGTGGTAGCCACCTGCAATCCCAGTCCTGAGGAAGTTGAGATAGGAGGATTGCAAGCTTTGGCTAGCTTTGGCTTCATAGTGAATCACTATTAACAACAACAACAAGAATCTGAAAACAGAAAAAAAAACCTCAAAAAACAACAAACAACAAACAGATACATTGGTGAAAAAAAAAAGAAATCTAATTTTTACCTTTCACTCTGTTAACCTATGGGACTCCTAAAATTTTCCCTTAATGGACACAGATAATTCAAATACATATTGCTACTTTTTCCATTGAACTATTCATCATGTTAGGGACAAATTGAAGTTATGTTAAATGAATATTGGTAGGGAAGCATTATAAAAATGTGCAAAGGATATTTTAATGTCGTGTGTCTCCTGCCAACTACATAATCCTGGGAAATTGCAGAGATGAGGAACCAAGGCTTGAAAAGTCTTTTGAACCGCTGAAGAGGGAGTTTTGCCTAGCTTCACATCTCCTAGTGATTGAATATGTTTTCCTTATTACATTTCTATTTCAGAATAGATAGAAACATTTCCTTGTAGAAATACCACAGTTTAAATTTGTTGGAAAAGTTTTGTTTCCCATTCTTATTCTTGAGCATAACAAAATTAATATAAAGTGAATGGGGTACTCAGTTTATGGAAACCATTATGAAATCACTGTTAATTTGTTACAAATTATTTAAACTATTTAATCCAATTATCTTCTTAACCACAATCTATAGAAAAGTTTGAAAGTACTAACACTTTATTTGTTTGTTTATTTATTTATTTATTTATTCATTTATTTATTTAGGGTTTTGGTGCTGGTTCTGGAGCTTGAACTCAAGGCTTAAGCTCTGTCCCTGAGCTTTTACACTAAAAGCTGATGCTTTATCACTTGAGACAACTAAACTTTTGACTTTTGGTGGTTTATTGAAGGCTCTCAAGAACATCCCTGCTCAAGCTGCCTTCAAACCATAATCCTCAGACCTCAACCTCCTGAGGAGCTGGGATTATAGGCAAGAGCCACTGGTCTTGCTATATTTTTTTAATTTAAAAGCAGCACATTCTTCAGGAACTTTTGGACTCTTATAGCCATATAAGACTCATATGGGCACATGCAGTCTCTCCTACCCACTTTCAGGGATGTCCTGAACTGTGAACTAATAAGAACAGGAAGAACTGAGTAAGTGAGTTATTTACCTCACCTAGTCCAAGCACCAATGGATTGTATTCTAAGTCCAGCTTCCTACATAATCTCATTATGGTCTTCAATGTGGAGATTTTGGAAACAGCTTCAGAGGAGAAGAACTATTACATCTCATTGGAAGTAGTCATAGCGGGTAATAATTGCAGTTCTAGCAGCCAGACCTTGGAAAAATGGTCTTTATATTTACCTTTCACAACCAAATAAGCAGTTAGAACTCAATAACATAGTAACCTCAAGTTGAGTATTTACCAGATTCTAAGAAGCAAGAAGTCAATCTTTGGAAGCAGATAACTATCTATGTTCATGATCAAGCTGATAAGCTTAAATAGTGAACAGCTTTTTAGATCCCTGTCTAATTTCTGTTTGTTTTTTTTTCTCATCTGCTTGTTTTTCATTATTTCTTTTGATTTTCTCTTGAGTCTGTTATCTGTCCAGACATAACAGTCCCTTTCTTCTATCATTATTACTATAATCATCAGGTTCCAGAACATTCATCTTAGTGACACTCCTATATTACTGCAAGAAACAGTTGCTATTGTTATTCTTTCCGATTTCTGGCTATGCCATCTACAGCCATACTTGCATAACACAAAAAATTCTCATCAATTCCACATCCACGAAATGAACAACCTCAAATAGTAACCACTGACACGTTCTAATTTCTTTTTTATCAGAGGAGGAACCATTATTATCTATAGATAAGATTTCTAGTAATTCTAATTTTGAACTCTTAGGAAATTCAAGCTATGAAAGGATAACGAATTAATTAGTATCTGAAGAAACTAATAGAATTCCAAATGTGTTCTGTCTATATAAAGCCTCAGGTTCAATATTGCATAATGATTAGAGTAACTCCATTCCTGGATCTTCATTTGCTCCTACAAGATCCCCCCTGCTTAGGATACTTACCCTAATTTTCCTGACATTAAAATGTCATACAGTTTAGGAAAAGGAATTGAAGCTTTTTTTTTTTTTTTTGTATGCCAGCAAGTCTAGTTGCTGAGAACTCTGACGCAGTTGAGACCTCCAAAATAAGTCCATGCTTAGAGAGGAAATTATTGACAACTTATTTATAAAAATAATCAAAAACACTGTTCCAAGGACAGAAAGACTGAGAGGCACTATCAGATTTCTGCCAAAGTTATCAATGACACCACCTGTGCTTCAGCAGTGGTATGTGAATGAGGCTGCAGTAATGGACTCAAATCTAGACAGATATTGCAGTTTTCTTAGTTTTTCGTGGCTAATCTTTTCCATACACATGCAATTGCTATGCCTGTTTGTATTTTCATCAATGAGACATGCATAAGACAACAGATTTTGCGCTGCTTTGAAGGCAAAGATCCCAGCTTCAGTTTACTTCTCAAGATAGTGATGAATTGTCTGGCTTGAATTTCCTTCTTCCTTTTTTTTTTTTTTTTTTTTTGCCAATCCTGGGGCCTGAACTCAGGGCCTGGACACTGTCTCTGAGTTTCTTTTGGGTAAAGCTAGCACTCTGCCACTTGAGCCACAGTGCCAGTTCTAGCTTTTTCTGCTTATGTGGTACTGAGGAATTGAACCCAGGGTTTCATGCATACTAGGCAACACTCCACCACTAAGCCACATTCCCAGCACACAATTTACTTTCTTATCCTGAAACATCCTAAAAACTGCCATTCTGAAACATCTTAAAACCTCCGGTGCTTCTCCCTGTTAAGTCATACTGAGCAGCCCTCAGTGACAGACTGTTCCAGCTTCTAGGTCTTATTTCAGGCAAACCCTTCCATGAGAGAATTCTGAAAAGCTTTGAAACTCAGTATCTAGCCTCAGAGTGTAGTGGGCTTTCTGTATACTCATTTAATCATAATGGCTGCCATTTCAAGAAAATTGTTTAGAAAAAGAATATCAGGGGTGGGAAGGTGGCTCAGTGGTAGAGCGCTTGCCTTGCATGCATGAGGCCCTGGGTTCGATTCCTCAGCACCACATAAGCAAAAAGAAAAAAGCCGGAAGTGGTGCTGTGACTCAAGTGGTAGAGCGCTAGCCTTGAGCTGAAGAGCTGAGGGGCAGCGCCCAGGCCCAGAGTTCAGGCCCCACGACCGGACCCTCCCTCCAAAAAAAAAAATCAGGGACACACGGCCAAGAAATGTCAGCGCCTTATTATTCATTTTCCCTAAGAATATATATACACATGATATTGCAAATTTCTCATTGAATCCCAATAGAAAATCAATCCCAGGTACATTTTTTTTTTTGTTCCTTTCTATCCCTGCCTCCACCTCTCTGAGCCTTAATTTCTTGTTTATATCTTGTTTCATTTCTTCTAATTTTTTTTTTTTTTTTTTTTGTCGGTCGTGGCTCTTGAACTCTGGGCCTGGGCGCTGTCCCTCAGCTCTTCAGCTCAAGGCTAGCGCTCTACCACTTGAGCCACAGCGCCACTTCCGATTGTCTAGTGGTTTATTGGAGATGAGAGTCTCATGGACTTTTTCCTGCCAGGGCTGGCTTTGAACCACGATCCTCAGATCTCAGCCTCCTGAGTAGATAGGATTACAGGCGTGAGCCACCGGCGCCCGACCTTCATTTCTTCTAGTATATATTGGAAGCAATATTTCATCTCTTTGTGAGTATCCCGGATGCTTCTTAGAAATTTCTCTAAGTTTTCTTTTTCTACTATCTGAAATAGAAATTTAGAGCTGATTTTTCTCGTCTTCATCAGATACGTATATTTCCTGGCCCTTCTTGTGCCCTCACTTTTGGTCTATTAACTATGGTTCCAGTGCAGGCCAATAGAAAAGAGAAGTCTGTTAAATTGTTGCGTCTTCGCAGAAAGTTAGTCTCTTTTAGCTGGGTTCCAGTGGCTCATGCTTGTAATGCTTCCACTAAGAAGCTGGAGATATGAGGATCTGAGTTTGAAGCCAGCTTGTACCTAAAAATTCCTAATATTTCTTTCTCCAGTGTACCAGCAGAAAAGCAGATGGTGGATGAATGGCTCATGTGATAGACTTAGTAAAATAGTGAAAGAAAAGCACCTTGGCCCTGTGTTCAAGTCAAAAGAAAAAGAAGAAAGGAAGAAAAAAAGGAAAAGAAAAGACAAAATTTAGTTATTCCCCATGTCCCTGTTCAATGAAACCACATGTCAGCACTGTACTTTTTAAAACTATATATGTCTTCATCAAGGTATGGCAGGAGGACATCGTCCATCCGAAACAGTGGCTGTTATCTCTTCTATGCAAAAATCTGTTAATTGTTGGACTTTATTTGGGTTTCTTTGAAACTTCAATTTTTGGATGTGTAAGCTACATCATTTTTTTCAATATTACATATTTATATATGTATGGTTTGTTTTTTGGTCGGTAGTGGGGGTTAAACTCTGGGCCTAGGCACTGTCTCTCAGCTCTTCAGCTCAAGGCAAGCACTCTACCACTTAATCCACAGTGTCACTTCCAGTTTTCTGGTAGGTAATTGGAGACAGTCTCACAGACTTTCCTGCCCAGGCTGGCTTTGAACCACAATCCTCAGATCTCAGCCTCCTGAGTAGCTACATGACAGGTGTGAGCCACCGGTGCCCGGTTACAATATTATATTTTTATGCCTGAATAGAGTTAGAGTGACATTCTTTAAACTTTGTGTAGCTTATGTAGATGAAATCCTCATTTATTTTAATGATTTGAATGGCATATGGAGTTGATGAATTCATATTTGACAGATTCATACTCTCAAACCTCATAATTCATAATAGCTCTTTTTCGTTTATTTTTTTGTATTTCTATACAAAAACAGCTTGATTCTCTTTTGCCTATTCAATACATTCTTCTATCTCAGCCTTGGGTACTTTGCCCTAGATGGTCATGCACCAGTTCTTTTGAGCACTTTATTTCAAGCATTTTCTCTTGTTGTGTTTCTCACTGCAAAATGTTGATAACATTGTCTGAAACTTTTGTATCCTATTATTATATTTTCAAATTATATCAATCTAGAACAAATTAAAATGACAGGTCTCCAAATAGCATATTTTCTCTTTCTCCCCCTCATCTCTCTCTCTGTCTTCATTTTCTCCCTCATATAAAACTTCTTTTGTAAAAACATTTTATACACATTTTATCTTCAAAAATTATAATATTTAATTTGGCCATTTTTGGTTCTTACTGGATCTTAAAATTATAACAGCAAAATCTGTCATTTCTATCTTCAATGGAACTTTGAACATAATATGAATAAAACAGTTTTGATGAATTCATTTGTGAAAGTAAGAGTATAAAAACATATGCACGATTTACTTCTATACCAAATGTGTATAAACACAAATATGTGTATTTGTGTATGGATAGATAGATGGATAGCTAGCTAGGTAGCTATAGAAACAGACAGATGGACATATAGATAGATGTTTGTATTAATGGATAGTTGTCCTGGGTCTATTCTTTATTCTTTTGTCCTAAAAAAAATGAATCTCTTACAGCTTTTGTATATATTCACAGGTAGCAGTTATGAAACAGATGCCAGTGGCTCCTACCTGCATTTCTAGTTAAATAGAAGGCTGATATTGGCAGGATCACAGATCCAGATGACTTTTAACAGAAAAGCAAAACAAAACAATAAAAGGAACATACATCCTGCAAATCTTCATCCTCATGAAGTGCTCTTGGAGTTCCAGGAATGACAAAAAGTCTAAAGCAGGCAGATTGAAGCTCATGAAAGTATTTATTTTTCCTAAAAATAACCAATAAAAAGCACGGTTGGGCTAAGAAACACTGTGCTAGTCTAGCAATCATGAAGCTCTTGAGTTCAAACCCTAATATACCTATAATATAAAATAAAGTATCATTTGTGGTGCTTTGAAATAAAAAAATTATTTTAGCATATTCAATTATATTTACTACTTCAAACTATGTGGAACATTAAGTGTAATATCTGGAAGATTTTTGCTTTTGTTTTTGTTTTTAAGAATAGTTACCTAATGTTTTGATGTTTGGTAAATATAAGTTACTTAGCCTCTGTATTTTATATGTAGATGTAAATGTTATATCCACTGAAAAGTTATCTGTAAAATTAAAAATAGGTCCACAAGTTTTAAGAGATTCAAACTTTGTCATATATTTACTAAAATATATACTTCATACTTAACTAAATAATTACTATCAATTTAAATAATAAAAACAACTATAAGGAAATTTAGAAAAGAAAGTGTTATCAAAGATATTTTTAATTTTTTTCTAGATTTTATTTTGTGTAATATTTTTATTTTTATTTTAGATTTTACTTGTCTAGTAAGGGAAAATTTTTTTAATCTTTAATTGAACAAGGGGTTTTCAACTCAATGTATCTATTTATTAAGTTTCTGTATTGTTATAATAAATATGACTCATAGAAGGGTTATAGTTAAATGTTAGACAAAATTACCTATCTTTTTGAACGTCACCCCTTCCTTTACTCTCTCCCAGTCTTTTTCTCCTGTCCCCACCGACAAGTTATAAAGCTCATTTTCAAATTAGTATCTAGTGAGTATCATTGCTATATTGGTTCAACATTTTCCCCCACCATTTCTGTACCTGCCCCAAAGACAGACAAATCATCAAACAAGACAAGTAGAAAAGCAAAGCAACAACATCAACCAAAAACCTTCTTGTTTCAATTTTCTTGAGTTTATACTTATAAATATTATTGTATATCATCAGAAACATGTAGCTATTGTGCCTCTGTGATTTTATTATAAGAATATCCTGCTTTGGTCTCATTGTGTAAATGCCTAGATATTTTCATTAAGAAAAACTATATCTATGATTACCTCCAAATTACACACACTAACAAAGGTAAAAGTTGTTAAATAGAACTATGTTTACCCCCCAAACAATTCTATCTTGTTTTATGACACAACTGAAAACACAATTTTGTAAAACTGACATATAACCCATATCTGTCTTTTCCCATTTATGTCATTTCCCGTGTCAAACTACTTGTGAAATATCCATGCTTAGTGATTACTCTGTCTTGGCCTTCAAGAAATAAACAGATATTTTGTTTTTGCAAAAGAGTATCTGTTTAGGAAGTGGCGCTGTAGCTCAAATGGTAGGGTGCTAGCTTTGAGCTGAAGAGCTCAGAGACAGCGCTCAGGCCCAGAGTTCAAGCCCCACAACCAACCAAAAAAAAAAAAAAAAAAAGAGAATATCTGTTTAATATAATGGGTCATTACATCACTGTAACAAGTTTGTGAGACTGCTTTAATTTTTTCTCAGTTATTATATTTAATTTTATAATGATTACCTTTCATATAAAGTAGTGTACATATTTTTATTTAGCAGATTATATCCATAGAATAGGTTAATGGAAGTGGAATGATAGTTCTTAAAAGATTCAGAATTTTTAATGATTCACTTTCTAGAATTTCCTCATGCTTGCAAAATATGGATTTAAACTTCTAACCATAAAGTGTTGAAAATTAAGGTGACCTGTGAATAACCATTCTTAAAACTCTTGATTACTAGGCTGGAAAAGTGGCTCAGTGGTAGAGTGCTTGCCTCACGTGCATGACACCCTGGGTTCGATTCCTCAGCACCATATAAGCAGAAAAGGCCAGAAGTGGCTCTGTAGCTCTAGTGGTAGAGCGCTAGCCTTGAGCTGAAGAGCTGAAGGACAGCGCCCAGGCCCAGAGTTAAGACCCACGACCAAGAAAAAAATAAAAATAAAAAAATAAATAAAATATAGATTACTTATTAATATTGTCAATTTTATGAAACTGTACTTTATGATAATTTTGGAAATTATTTATAAAGGATAAAGGATATCATGGCCAAATGCTTTTTATGTCTACAGAATACTTGTATTTCTACTTTTATAAACTGGGTGGTTATAATATGTTTCCTAACATTTTCTTAATTTTCTTATTTATCAGGAGATAAGAACTTTGCTTGATAAGTAATATAGTCTCTACTTTAGTGAAAGTTCAATATTTTGACTAATATAACTGTGTGACTGCATCATTCTGATCCCTTGGAGATCATTTTTATTTTATTGTGAAAAAACTGTACAGAGGGATTACAATTACATGGGCAAGATAATGAGTACATTTCTTATCAAGCATTGTAGCCTCCTCCTTTGTTTCCCCTTCCCATCTCTTCCAACCCCCACCCCCACCTAATCCTCTCCCCACCCCCCCACCAAAGTTGTGAAGCTCTTTTTCGACATGACAACTTGTACTTCTCATTGTTGCAACGGGTCCATCTGTATCCTTGTTTAAACGACTTGTTTTTCCCCTTCCCCTCCACAAATTATACCGACATCAAATACAGTGAAAGCAGGGGTTATACTGTGGGGGAGGGAGGTTAGCTTAGAATATAAAATCTCAGGAACACTATCCAGGCTCTGAGTTCAAGCCCCAGGTCTGGAAAAACAATACAAAAGATTTTCCAGAATATGTATAAGAATATAAAATATAAATTCAATATCTGAAATAAAATCTTTGTAGTATTTGAACAGTAGAAAAGTGAAACAGAAAACATCACAGTCCCATAATGACACTGAGTAAAATTTATAATACTTACTGAAAGATAACTAAAGTAAAAACAAACAACAAAAAAAAGAAAAGTGTAGATTGATTGTTTTCAAGAGGAAGACCTGGAGTTCAAACCCCAACACCCCCTCAAGGAAACAGTTTACATCACATAGAAGGTGGTTAAGAATACATACAATCGATTATTTTATGGCACTGACACTATAGTCCTATCATAACAAAGGAAAGACATAAATTTTAATTTTGGAAAAAGAAAACATAGATAAACTGTAATCTGAGGTTTAACTATTCCATGTCTGAGTCTTAAGAGTCCAACTGTAGTGAAGTGAATCGTGAATCTAGGAGACCTTAGCACCCTTTTTCACAGAACTGAAGCCCATGTGCATTTCATCACAACTCATGGGCAGGTTCTGTGGTACGCAGAGTCACTAAGAGAAGGCTAAAAGGAAGAGTTGGTGGATAGGTAGCTCTAGAGACTGATTACAAACTCTGATTTCTTTTTCTTTCTTTCTTTCTCTTTTTATCTTTCTTTCTTCCTTTCTTTATTTTTTAAAGCTGTTTCTTTATTGCTTTCTGAATTTATGGAATTTTCCTTCTAATCTTTTGTAACCTGGCTTAAAAGAAGGGAAGTTTGCTGGGAAATATAACTCAAGCTTTCTCAGGTTGACCAAGCAAAATTCACTCATCTGGCTAGTGATAAATTTTGAAGTCTAAAATTGAGAGGAAACTTAAGATATTTGTAGGTTCATACTAGCCAAGTGTCAAATGCATGGAAATAGTCTCCATCCTAAACAAATTAAGTCAATTGATGATTGGACTACTCCATGAAGGTGAAAATTGTTTAGATGGAACATCATACTCAATTAGCCTGTGAAGCATAGATCACAAAATCAGTATAATTGCAGGCATTCAAAAGCAAAGGTAACTTAAAACATGTATAGCCTCTGCAAAAAGATGACTGGAAGGTATATTTCAGTTATTATTTTTTTATTTTAACTGTGTTACTAATATGAAAAAGCACTGCATCACTGTCATCATGAGGAACTAAATTTTAAGACAATAGAAACTTGAAAATATTCAGAGTATAAAGGTGGAACTAATGAATGTAAGAAATTTATTGATATTTTGCTTTGTTAACCTTACAAAGGGGCTGCTGACAAAAACTGGAGCAGGTTTACTTATAGTTTAAATTTTAAAAGTCCTGTGGTAAAAAATACATATATACAAGATAATTATTGAAGAATGGTTCGGATAACTTTAAGATAGGTTAGTATAAGGAATAATTCAGGGAATAGGTGTGTGTTTTTCCACTTAAATCATAATATAAAGTTGGTCTCTTACAATTTTTAGTAGCTAATTCCCTGTGTTTGATATTTACATTTGCATATAGTTCTCATTAATACATTTTGATATGCGTGTAAGGAAAATATTAGGGAGGACTAAGAAAGATATAAATGATTATGTTCCATTAAACAATCTTGCAAGGTAATGAAAAAACAATAGAAATAAGGGGTCTGGGAAGATTGCTCCATTATTTTTTTAAAAGGCTTTTAATGTGGTCGTTTGTATTGCTGATAAAGAGCTAGAAAGGTTATATAGTTTGACAGTGTGTCCACTGAGAAACTATTTCGAAGAATTACTCCCCCTGCTTGTTTCAACTTAGTCATGTTCTTTGTGTATTTTCATTACAGCAACGGATTTTGATTTCTTAGGTCTCTTGTACCACTGAGTTAGAGGTGAGTCTACAGGGTGGGATTTTCAGCTTTGTATTGCTGTTCCTCACTTTATATTTACCTTTGGTTAATTACAGATTGTTTTGTGGTTTTGTTGTTGTTGTTAATGCAAAATTAACACTAAACAAAGTTAAACGGGCAAAATGATTCCAGGCAATATCTAGGGCAAGAAGTCTGAGATCATATGCCATCTGATCCCTTGTATACATTAATTGATTTTTTGCCAATGGAAAGTAAACTTTTTTTTCTACTTTGGAAAGTTGTACTTGCCAGATATATTACTCATCTACCATGATTACATTTCAAAGGATGGCCTCAGATATTTTTGAAGGTCATTCCTTGTTTATATGCCTTTGAGAGGTTGTTTTAGAAGATTTATACTTCTAAGAGTCAGAGAAAGGACTTACTACTACATTTTTTTCCAAGTAAATTTCCTATTACAAGATGTTCTTACTACAAAATGAAGAAATAGAAAGAAAAGAAACTGAATCTGCTGGTACCACATACCAGTAATTATGGGAAGCTGGGGAAGGGGAATCATTAATTATATGTCAACTCCCTAAGGTGAATCTATTTTAAAAAAAAAAGAAAAAAAATAGAGAAAATCATTATTGATGAGTGCTAGTAATTTTCATTGTTATGATTATTACACAATAAATATGAATATATATATAGCCAAAGATTAAATAATACAATTTAAGTATAATTAGTCTTCTTTTTAATAAGTGAAAATGAATTATTTTTAATATGGTTTCATTGTTTTTCTTAACGTGTTGTACAGAGGGATTACCGTTTCATATGTCAGGTAAGGAAAATATTTTTCTGGATAATATCATCTTTTTTTTTTTTTTTCCCTCAATTCCCCCTCTAGTCCCTGCCTACAAGTGGTGTAGTTCAATTGTCACATAACACTAATTTTGTTTTAAATATTTCAAGAAGATACTTGTAAATGTTTTCTGGAAAATAGTCCAAAAACATAAAAAAAAAAAGTCCCAAAACTCATTCTGGACTTATACGTGGCCCTTCATCTTAGAGGCTTGCGAAGAAGACATAGAAGCTTTGTGGCTCAACACTGGCAAGTGTAAAATGTTACCAACACCTTATCTCAAAAAAGAAAGAAAGAAAGAAAGTTTAGAATGTTGAAGATTTAGGTGGGAGTAGTCTAGTATAAGACTATATATGAAACATGAAGCGCTGATTGTATGGTACAGATAATAGACTAGAACCCTAATTTCAAACCCCAATATTGCTTTCCAAATAGAAATTTTAAAAAAAGAAATAAAATTTAGTAGAATTGACACTATCTTGTCAATGATGGTGTAGATGCTGTGGCAAAGAAAACAATCTTGGAGAGTTTGCGCAGGAATCTGATTACTGCAAAGAAAAAGAAAATAGAAAAGATAGGGTCTACTCCATTCCTTCAAGCAGGGACTGGCTCTAAAAGATATGGCCAGGAGGAACACTTCACAGGACAGAATTTATGGTATTAAAAGTAAAACAAATGCTCAGGGATTAGCAAAGTGAGTCAGAGGAATCACACCTTAAGAAACACAATATTATCATAGAAAGGCTTTGAGAATATTTATAAAGCATAGGATGTGTGAAGTCTGGTAAAAAGAAAGCTTATCTTAGATGAGAAAGATTGTACAGAATACAGGTTCTCCACAAAAATTCGAAATTAAAATATAAAGAAAAATGTCCCCTAGTTCCAAATGTTATATTAGGATTGATCTAACTTTCTGGATGATTCAGTCTTGTCCTCTGTCTAGCACCGTCTCATGGACATACAACTTCAGCAGCTACTCTTGGGCCCCATTTCTTATTTTACTCACATATTGTACAAAATGCAGTGGTTATACTTATTCAGTACTTGTTTATTTTCCAAGTGTGAGGGAAATTTATAATCTAATGTAGAAGAATGACAGGGCAAAAAGTATCCATGGAAGGATTTATTCTATTTCAAGGTATTCATTAAGAGCTGTGAACTTCAGTGGATTAGAAATCACTTCTGACCTTGGTGTTAACAGACTTGAGCAATGGCTCAAATTTGTTTTAACAGTTTGCATTTGAAATCAAATTTATTTCTATATAACTTATACCCAGCACACCTCACTATTTTTACGTTTAAAGTTCAAGGAACTCTAAAGCAGGTAGGATCTATTATGCTGAATTGGTCTCCCATGAACTTTTTCAAATCATCCTTTCTCTATCTGGTCAATATACGGCAATCATTAATTTTATTTCTATGGTTATATTTAGTTTGTTTTGTCGTGTCAGATTTTCAATTATAAAACTCTGTTGACATAAAAAGTTTGCCTCTTTAAATAGACAGTTTGATGAATTTTATTTAGTGTGTAATGTCTAGAGATTTTGTTTACAGCTTTATCGGAGCTATATATAGGTTACTCTAAATCTAAAGAAGGACTTGAGCCGGTGACAACTCAGTCCCACAAATTGCTATTATAATATATGGTATATTATATATTTAAATATAAAGGTAATTGTAGAGTGTCTTAGTCTGATGGAGCTTCTATAGCAAAATATTTCAGGCTGGGTCATTTATGAACAATCAAAGGTATCACATTGTGGAGGCTGGGAAGTTCAAAAGCAAGACTTGGCCTTGCTGGGAAGGTGGCTCAGGGTTAGAGTGCTTACCTTGCAGACATGAGCCCCTGGGTTTGATTCCTTAGCACCACATAGGCAAAAAAAGCAAGAAATGATGTTGTGGCTCAAGTGGTAGAGCCTTGAGCTGAAGTGTTGAGGGACAACACCCAGGCCCAGAGCTCAGACCTTGCCTTGTTCAAAGGTATACATCCCTTCGTTTACTGTAAAAAGCTCCTCTGCTTCAAAGTTGGGGTCCTGCAAGCTTCTGTGTAAGGGGGATTCCTAAACCCTTTTTATAATCCTACCCATCAATTAATCACTTTCTTTTAAAAATATTTTTATTGTAAAGACACTGTACAGAGGGATTACAGTTACCTTACATGAGTAAGGTAATGAGTACATTTCCTATCAAGAATTTTAATCCTCCTCTTTGCTTTTCCCCTACCACCCCTTTCCTCCTCACCTCCCCAACATCTCCCTCCACCCCCACAAAGTTGTAAAGTTTGTTTTCACTTTCTATAGGCCCTGCCTAGTATCATCATGTTGGGTTTAGATTTGAACATGAACTATGGAGGAAGCTATTCATCCCAAAACAAGAGAGAAACTTCTCAGCTGTATCTCAGCATGGACAAACGGATCACATAAGCATCACTGACCTACGCGACTCAAACTGACAATTGCAGGCCATAAAGATGTGAACTTTTCAATTGAGTTGAGGAAGAAATTTGCTCTTAAAGTTCATTTTAGTGCCCTCTCTTTTTTCTGGTGTATCCTAGACATGAGTAATCAAATTTATAGGTCTGGGAAGTTTATTGTAGATATAGCCAATCCTGTAATTTAGGCTGTTATAGTTCAGCCTTAACAGTATGCATGGCTACTGAAGATTTTCTCCCAATCTGTGAGTTTTCTATTGATCTTTCTAGCTATGACCTTTGCCATGCAGAAGCTCTGCAATTTCATACAATCCCATTTGTCCTCCTTGTCTTTGAGATGTTGTGTTTCTGGGTCTATATTAAGAAAATGTCAGGCTGTGCCAAGGAGCCCTAGAGTTTCTCCTTTTCCTTCCTGTCATGTTTTCAGAGTGTCTGCTTTGACTCCAAGGTCTTTGATCCATTTGGAGTTGATTCTGGTGCAGGGTGATATGTATGGATATAACTTGTTTTCTACAGCTGTTTACCCAATTTTGTCAGCAACATTTACATTTCTTCCATTCTAAGTTTTTAGCTCCCTTATCAAAGATTAGGTGGCTATAGGTCTGTCGGTTCATTTCTGGGTTTTCAATTCTATTCCATTGGTCCTCAGGTCTGTTCTTGTGCCAGTACCAAGCTGTTTTGATTACTATGGCTTTGTAGTAGAGTTTGAAATTTGGTATTGATATTCTTCTAGCACTGTTCTTTCTGCTAAGTATTGTTTTTGCTATTTGGTTTTTTAAAATATTCAATATGAATTTTTGGATTGCTTTTTCTATTTCATTTGAGAATGAGGTTGGGATATTGATAAATATCACATCGAATTTGTAGATACCCTTTGGTGGTATTGCCATTTTCACGATGTTAATCCTAACAATTAAGGAGCATGGGAGGTTTTTCCACTTCCTTAGTTCTGCTTTAATTTCCTTATTCAGGTTTTTTAAGTTTTCATTGTCGAAGTCCTTCACTTCTTTAGTTAACTCCTAGGTATTTTATTTTTGTGGGGCTATTGCAAAAGGAGTTGCTTTCCTGATTTCAGCTGCACTCTTCTTTCTCATTGTTGGCATACAGAAAAGCATGGATTTTTAAAGATTAATTCTATACACAGTCAAAGTTTCAGATTAGCTCAAGTAACTTGGGAGTGGAGTCCATTTGGAGAAGATCTTCACTAGCCATACAACAGACAAGGTTCTCATATCTAAAATGTACTTAAAGCTCAAAAAAATTAAACCCCCCAACAACAAATCCTCAAGGAAACAACTATTTGATTAATAAGTGGACTAAAGACTTAAAGAGAGACTTCTCTGAAGAGGAACTAAGAATGGCCAATAGCCACATGGAGAAATGCTCAACCTCTGTAGCCATAAAAGAAATGCAAATCAAAGCAACATTGATACTCTACCTCACACCAGGTAGAATGTCTATATAGAATGTCTATAATCAAGAAATATAATAGCAACACATGCTAGACAGGATGTGGCCAAAAGGGAGCCCTACTGCATTGTTGGTAGACATGTAAACTTGTTCTACCACTTTGGAAGATAGTGTGGAGCTTCCTCAAAAGACTTCACATACAGCTTTCCTATGACACAGAAATCTCACTTATAGGCATTTACCCAAATGATCACAGAGGAGGCCATAGTAATGCTACCAGCATGACTATGTTTATTACGGCATTATTCACCATAGCTATGATATGGAGCCAACCCAGATGCCCCTCAGTAGATGAATGAATCAAGAAAATGTGGTATATATACACAATGGAATCCTATGCCTCCATCAGAAAGAATGGCATCGCCCCATTTGTTAGGAAATGGAAAGACTTGGAAAAAATGATATTAAGTGAAGTAAGCCAGGCCAAAAGAAACATAGGTCCCATGGTTTCCCTTATTTGTAATAACAAATATATGTCTAGGACAAGGAGAAAAGATCAAAATCTAGGTACATATGACCATATAAGATAACGCTAAGCAAAATGAACTCCAAGATAGAGACACAAGAGGTTTTATCTTTGTTGCTGTTGTTTTCAGTGTACTTATAATGTACATTGTTTGTTTCTTTTTTATGTTCTTCCTCCATGGTATAACCCCTATTTTCACTGCATTTGATTCCATTGTCCTGCATCTTGTATATACATTTTTTTTTCTAATTTGGGAAGGGGAAAGGAAATAACAAAAAGCTGAAATAAAGACACAGGTCGATCCATTGTAACAATGAGATGTATAAGACATTATGTTGAAAACGAACTTTACAACTTCAGGGGGGAGGTGGAATTGGGGAGGTGGGGAGGAAGGGATGGTAGGGGAAAAACAAAGGAGGGGGTAACAATGTTCAATAGGAAATGTTCTCATTACCTTACTCAGTCATGTAACTGTAAACCTTCAGTACAGTTTCTTTACAATAAAAAATACATATTAAAAAACAGTATGTATGACAATATCCTGGAATTATTTTTTTTTTTTTTGGTCTGGTCATGGGGCCTGAACTCTGGGCCTGGGCACTGTCCCTCAGCTCTTCAGCTCAAAGCTAGCACTCTACCACTTGAGCCACAGCGCCACTTCTGGATTTTTTCTTTTTGCTTATGTGGTGCTGAGGAATCGAACCCAGGGCCTCATGCATGCAAGGCAAGCGCTCTACCACTAAGCCACCTTCCCAGCCCTATCCTGGAATTATTTCTAAAGGAATCAGAGATTACTTTGCTTTGGTACTAGTGTTAAGAAGCAAAACATTCTGAATTCCTTTTCAGTTGTTAAATCAATTTGTGCATGTGATTATATATACTGATAACATTTCAGCTGAAACATTTAGTGGTACTATAAAGGTTTAGATCACTAGCCAGGGATTTTATTGTCTTTTCAGTAACCCTCCATAAAATAAAATAGAGGATCATGCTGAACTCAAGTTCTACAGTATCTTCTGCTCATGAGTGTTCATCTTTCAGTCCATTCTCAAAGTCACAGAGAAACTTGTATGGAGAAAAGAGGGCTCCAGCTCAAGGAATTTTAATCATGCACAGGATTAAACTCCTTACCCAAAATAGAAGGAAATGTACATCACATCACAGAATTCTGAATCCAGCATTGTCAGTAATGTAAAATTAGAAATAGCATCAAAATGAACTGTAAATCATAGGATTAAGCACAGGTAAGATTATTCCCAGAGGTAGGATATAGTTATATGTTATACAAGTAATAATTTTGTGCCCAGCCTTCATTCTAAGTAAATTTCAAACCTACAAATAAGGATTCAAAACTGTGAGTACCACACAGGTTACTACCAATGAACTCCTTGTTCTCTTGTTTTCTTGTTCTTGTCTCAGGTATAGTGACTTTATTCTAAAGCCAAAGGCAATATTAAGAGCGACCTCCGATTCCTGCCAGCACCATTGCATCTGTGCTAATTGGATTATGCTCTGTGTAGTCTGTAGTTTGATAGATATAAAATATATAAATCCAGAATAATTATATTCTTTTGAGACTTTCTTTTGGATATTTTGACAGTGAGATACATGAGAGATGGAAAGGAAAAGGAAGAAATTTTGAGACTGCAAATAAAAACACTCATGTTCATGAGTGAGCTAGCCACTCTTCAGATACTGAAGAGTACACATTTCATCTGAGCACTGAGCAGTTTTAGATCTGAAACAAAAACCAAATATGAAGGTGAGGAATATTATAAAGATGTGTACTCTCATTTTTTTAAAAAATAACTCATATATTCAAGGAAAATTAATTTTGACATTTTATCTATTTGGGCAATTAAGTTTAAAGAAGATTTAGTATTTGGAATTCAGCTTCTCCATGCTATAGAATATTAAGAAGGACACACATTTGCTGGAGAATTTGCTGGAGAATTTGCTGCATAATTTCTAGCTTTCTAGAATAAGATACTATTTCCATTATTACAGAAACACTGCACCATTGTGGTACCGTCATGTTATATTTGAATGGGTATAATCTGGAAAGAGAAGACAAGTGCAATGGATTTTAGTTAATTTGATGACTTTACTTACATATCGCAGACATTTTTGAGTAGGATATATTCAGGCTCTCCCACAGAGGTACAGTGGTTTAGCTTATGAAGAATGATTGCATGAACATTATCCAGATCAATGCCAATAGAGGCCCTCTCCATTTCTAAGGTTATCCACTGTCTGGCCAACTCTGGGCTTAAATCCAGAAACTCATTAGAGTAACTACGGACAAGATACTTGAGGAGTTTTCCTTCACTATTGGCTCCCATGAGGAGCCATATTGCTTACTAAACACATGCTTCTCCTCTCTCCAACAATTTATTCTCTTCTAAAATAAGGATGTAAAGTGCCAATAGTAGACATATTCACATACACCTGGGTGCACTCAGTAGATCTTCACTTGTCACATGGGGAGAAAGTAGTAAAGATTATTCAAGAAAGTATTTTCATTGGCTGTAGAGTAGAAACTTTTGCTTTTTGTTCACATGTGCTCAGTGTGGAGCAGTGTTGTAAACTGCACTTGCCTAAATATACAAGTCACAAACATCAGCCTGACAAAATGCAAACGGGAACAATGTGAAATTGTGTAATTCACTTCACTTTTCCTTTTGTCGTGTTTGCTCAGGAGGAAGTAAGGAAAATTTATTGAGCTCCTTGAAGATTCAAACATAAATTTACACAGATTTTATTTTCATAGAAGCAATTACATTAGTTATACATGATGTAATGAAAGTAAAATAATATATGTTATTTTAAAATATTCAGTAAATGTCTCACCTAAAGACTCTCTCTATTACACAGACACACACACACACACACACGCACACACACACACACTTTTTGTATGTTGATACTAGATCCTGAACTCAAACACTGTGCTTTTGCTCAGCAGTTTTTGCTCACAGTTGGCATTCTATCAGTAGAGACACACCTATAGTTCTTATTTATTGTATTTCATTTTTAGGGACTGAACCTAGGTCATTGTTCATGCTATGAAAGCACTCTACCACTGAGCTTTATCTTTAGTCTTAAGATTAAACAAAGAAACAAAAAAACAAGTACTGAAGCTTATTTGAAATGAGACATTAAGCAAAGTCATTACCGCTTTGTTTTGCTAAATGTGATAAGCTACAAGCAAGGAAGAATTATTACCCCACCCTTTGAACACAGGAAGTACTGTATATGTCTAACTTTAATAAGGCCAAGAAAAAAAGTATTCCTGAGGAAAAGCTTCTGTAAAGTTAAAGAAAATGCTTATAAAGACAAATTGGGTACTTGAGGACAAGCACTGAAGAAAATATAATTGGAAAGACTATAAAATGCCAACGTAATGAATCTCTCCGACGTTAGATGTTGTGTGAGCAACTATACTCTTTTATGAATGTTGTAGGTTGGTAAATCAAAAAAGAACCACTGATAAATGAATGAAGAGGCATAGTGAAGAAATAAAGCTGCAGAGAATTAAACAAATGAGTGCAGAAAAGAATAGCTTTAGGGTCAAATGAATAGACAAATTAAAACTATTCAATAAGTTGTAAACTCTTCAATGTTAATGATTCCTTAGATAGAGCATAAAACCATTTTGACAGGATCTAGATATTAAATTGCTACATGTCTGATTCAAAGTCTAAAATATGTACATAAACTAAAATGTTCAGTGCACTCAGGCATGCAAAGAAAAAGTTTATTGATTCAATAGGATTAAGATTAGAGAAAAATGAGATGTAAATTAAATTTGAAAATAATTTCATGCTTTGTAACCCGTAAGTGCAAAGAAAGGAATAGAAAAGAAGAATGTAAAAAGTTAACTTTAAATTCCAATAATAATCATTTTCAAATTCATAAGGTCTGCATTGTTTTTAATACCAACATTAATTCAGATCTATACAGTGTATGTAGGATTAAGGTATATATTTTGAAACCAGTTATAATTTAAAAGTACACTAAGGAAACTGAAAACTAGAAAGTCTACTTACAAATTAGCATTGTACATATTATATACTCATAGTCATAAGAATACAGGAGTATGATAAAAATGTATGAGGAACATTTCTGCATCACTACTCACAAAGGCAAAATTTAAGAAGCCAATGTGATCCAAAATTAATAAAAATGGCATCATGAAGGTTTATATTTCTTCTTAATGGAAATACATGGCAAATATAATTTTTAACATCTTCCTCATATCTGTAAGACAAACCCAAAAACACATACTGAACTATTCTTAAGCTGAAGTGTTGGGGAATGTATCATTACAGGGTTCCTAATGATGTGATATTGCCTCAGATATTTCTGAGGAAATTTCCAAAGCTGAACCTAAAAGGGACCATATTCTGAAGAAGGAAAATGTGGAAGAAAGAAGAAACTACAAGGAATTTTTGCAGACTCAGAATTTTACAAATGCAAATACAACAGAAGCAAAGCAGTAAGGAGTCTGAATGGATACCAGGCTCTCTTGGGTGGGTGAAGGAAATCTGAAGATTGCAAAACTATGTCTTCTTAGAACACAATGATAAATTATGGATCAGATATCTATCTAAAAATGACTGGAACAGTGGGGTAAGGTATCTGGTCCTCATTAACAATTTGCACAAATAACTTGCAGAACTAAGTAATCATCATCTTGAGTGGGGAAGATCCCCAAAGACAGTGTTTTGAACAATGCAACTGCTAACTGAAACCCATCTGGAAAATTCATACACCACCACAGTGCCATCCATCACCCTGCCGTAATGAACTTGCACATCATTACTAACTGTAAGTTCACAGGATATTGAAGTCTCAACAAATCTGGGATCCAGATGCATTAATTCCTGGAATTCCTGAATAAACAAGGAAACTCATCTCCTTCAAAAACCAATAGTGCCTCAATAAATCTTAAAGGAGAGTGAAGAGGAAGAAAGTTCAAACAATTAGCTTAGGCAAACAGTAAGTTTGGTAACAGAAATAAAGGAAAATGTGTGAACAACAACAACAACAACAACTGATTAATTCAAAGACAATTTGAACAAACAATAATAGAAACTGAACAAATAATATACAGAATACAAATAGTGAAAGGGACTAAGGAAAGAAATGAAGGGTGTGAGAGATGAGTAATAAAGAGATGGAAAACTTCAAGAAAAAAAATCAAATTGAATGAATAACTCACTTGCCTAAATAATAATCCAGAAAGTTTAGATAATAGAATTTTTTTAAAAAAATGTTGAAAACAGAGTGTCAAAAGTTGAAAATAAACCAGAAGAATTAGATCAAACATTATATCAACATAATGTCTTATTAACACATAAATCTAAAGAGTATAAGGGAATAAATCTAAGTGCATTTATATTTCAAAAAATATTTTAGTGGACTTTATGTGGATTTCATGCTAAAATATTAGGATAAAGAGATGACATAAAATTCATAAGGAAATAGTTCAGGGATAAACATTTTTATAATAAAAATGCTAAAAATAGCGATATGTATAGTTGTATTCAAGGTGAGTTAGAGAAACTTTCTAATGTAAAACTGTACTTTGAAGATTATTCAAAATATAGATATGAAAATTATTATGAGTCTTATGTTTACAAAATTGTATATGTATTTACTTTAGTCATATATATAATTATATATTATATAATTTTCTCTGGGAACTGGAATAATAAAACATAATAATTATATCAAGTGTAATATATCTGAACACACATACATACATAAATACTTATAATACATATTAATCAGTAATAATTCAATAATAGGAAAAATCTGTTTTTTTACAATTATGAACAAGAAAGGAAATGACAAAGAATGTAAAAAGTCAGTTATTTGGAAGAAACATCACTCAATAAAAGTATGTGTGGTAAATATTAGTGATTTAATAATAAAAGATATTCCCAGACTAAATTTTAATCTTAACTAATATGTATGAAATGCATAAACAAAAGCTCACATATAAAAATGTTGAATCCAAAAGAAAGAACACTTATAAAAAGAAAATGCAATTCTTTAACAAAATATCCCAAAGGTAGAACCTCGTGTCAGTCAAAATTGAACTCATGTTGATAAAAAAAACACAAGTCATAAAGAGCTAAGAATATATATGTGTGTGTGTGTGTGTGTGTGTGTGTACAAAAGTAATAGTAATATCACAAATATATTTGACAAAAAGTAATTATACAATGTGTGTTATAGAACAATTTTATAGTAGTAGAAGGGTATGTCTATTTGGAGAACTACACCTCTTATGTCTCAAACTACAAACAAATGTGTGCTTTTTAATACATGAGTGAACGTTTGATTTTTTAAAGAAAACATTGAAAGCAGAAAAAATAAATTTCTGACAAAAGCATAATTTCCTAAAAAAAAAATTGCATGTGAAAAAGACAAGGCTGAGGGAGCTGGGAAGGTGGCTCAATGGTAGAGCGCTTGCCTCGCATGCATGAGGCCCTGGGTTCAATTCCTCAGCACCACATAAACAGAAGTGGCACTGTGACTAAAGTAGAGCACTTGCCTTGAGCTAAAGAGCTGAGGGACAACGCTCAGGCCCCACAACCGACTGAAAAAAAAACCCAAAAAACTAAGACAAAGCTCAGTGAAGTGCAATGCAATTGTATTAATTTTTTTCTTTTTTGAATATTAATTTTTTTATTGTGAAAATACCATACAGAGGGCTTACAATTGCTTGAGCAAGGTAATGAGTGCATTTCTTATCAAGCATTGTTGCCTCCTCCTTTGTTCCCCCCCACCTCGCCTTGCCAAAGTTGTAAAGTTCGTTTTCGACATAACAACTTGTACATCTCATTGTTGCAATGGGTCCACCTGTATCCCTAGTTAAACAATTTGTTTTTCCCCTTCCCCTCCACAAATACCAACATCAAATACAGTGAAAACAGGGGTTATATCATGGGAGAGGAACACACAAAGCAACAAAGAAATCATCTTATAAAAATGTTAGGAACAATAGCAAGAAAGAAAAACCATTTGAGTCCTTATCTTGAATTCTTGCTAGGTATCAGTAACTACAGAGAAATTAGAAAAAGAATACATAAAAACAGGTGTGTCTTTAAGTAAGACAACTTTTACCAAATAGAATTGATTTAAATTGTATTAAGGAATTCATAAAACACTAAAGATAATGACATTGAAAAAATACTGTCTTAAAAACTCTGAGATACAAGAGCAATATTTCAAAATCAACTTTTTTTAGGTTTACTTGCTTGCAATATATGTAATGTAGTATATGACTTTCACTTTCAGAGGACTTTCATTTTTCAGAAGACTTTCACTTCTGAACTTTGGTTTCTATTGCAGAGATCAAGATAATAAATCCTGCAAAATTAGATTTGTAGTATGAATGAAGTCATAAAATCAACTTTAAAAGAGTTTAATATTAACTTTTTCCCCTGTGTAGATGATGCATTTGTCTGTTTGCTAAACAATGTGTCCTCAATAGGTCAATCATAAGAATAACTGGAATTAATTGTTTTTAAAGTAAAAATACAATAAAAGACATCTAAATTTTTTAGAGAATACCTTGTAATCAAAATATAAATCTAATCTAATGTAAATCCGTGGCTCATGCCTGTAATTCAGGAGGCTGAGATCTAAGGAAAGTCCATGAGATTCTTATTTCTAATAAACCACCAGAAAATCAGAAGTGGCAATGTAGAGCGCTAGTCTTGAGCTGAATAGCTGAGGAACAGCACCCAGGTCTACCCATGACTGACAAAATAAATAAAACTAGATAGATAGATAGATAGATAGATAGATAGATAGATAGATAGATAGATAGATAGATAGATAGATAGATAGATAGATAGATAGATCTAAGTTTAAATATTTACAAAATAAAATTCTCCAAGGCTATCTATGAAATTTTCCTTAAATAAGACAAGAAATGCACTCATTTCCTTTATTCGTGTAAACGTAACCCCTCTGTACCGCACTTTACAATAAAATACAATTCAAAAAAACAAATGATAATTACATTTAAACTTGCTTCTCATTCATTTAATTTATGGATTAAGGCATAATTCTTTAAATTATTAAATTTTGAGAATAGAAACAAATGTGGTAAATAGTGTTCTATTTCAATTAGCTATCTATTAATGAACATAACGTATTTCAGACAACATCTAGTTATTTATTTTTGCTGCATTTTCTTAATTGAAAAAAAGGAATTCATGAACTTTTAATTTTAGTTAAAATTTACATACAATAAAGTATTCACCTGATAAATGGGTAACTCAGTGAGTGTAAACAATTGCATTCAACACATAATGGAGACATAATAACTTAGATAGACTTCTTCCATATGTGGCCACTTGATTCCCATTATAACAAGCTATATGCCATGTTTTTTTTTTTCCTTTACACTATGGAATAATATTATGCATTTTAATTTCCAAAGCAAATAGATCCTACACATTGTGAAATTTTAATTTCTTAACTTCCTTTCCATGGAGAAGGAGTCTTGAAGACTTCAGTTGACCTAAGGCCCGTTCTCGGCCACTCATATACTTTGGGGTGACAATCTGCCATTGTACTTTGTAAAGGGGCCTCACAATCATTCAGATTGGGCTCGCTATTAATGATGAAGCTTCTACCCACAGCTCCCATGTAGCTTGAATTGCAAATGTGTGCCACCAGAGCAGTGCCCAGTTACCTTATTTTTCAATGATTTTCAATGTATTAAAATGTTTGGTAGCTTTAGAGGAAAGAAGTTGCTAGTAAGAATGACCTCTGACATTGTAGAATGTGAAATAAATCTTATTCTCTTGCTGTTTTCATTATCATATAATTAACTTTCTTAGAGATGATCAAATGCACAAACACTATTAGAAGGTGAACATTTTAAATGATCAAATGTGAAATGAGTGCAAATAATTTCACTAAATATATCTGTAATTTTTTTTGGGGGGGGCGGGGGGTCAGGGGCTTGAACTCAGGGCCTAGGCGCTGTCCCTCAGCTCTTCAGCTCAAGGTGGCGCCACAGTGCCACTTCCTCCAGTTTTTTAAAATACTTTTTTATTATAAAAATACTGTACAGAGGGCTGGGAAGGTGGCTCAGTGGTAGAGCGCTTGCCTTGCATGCCTGAGGCCCTGGGTTCGATTCCACAGCACCACATAAGCAAAAAGAAAAAAGCTGGAAGTGGTGCTGTGGCTCAAGTGGTAGAGCGCTAGCCTTGAGCTGAAGAGCTGAGGGACAGGGCCCAGGCCCAGAGTTCAGGCCCCAGGACTGGACCAAAAAGAAAAAAAAAATACTGTACAGAAGAGTTACTGTTACATGAGCAAGGTAATGAGTACATTTCCTATCAAGCATTGTTGCCTTCTCCTTTGTTTTTCCCGACCATCCCTTCCCTCCTCAATCCTCCTCTCCCAAGTGATAAAGTTCATTTTCAACATAGTGTCTTGTACATCTCATTGTTACAATAGGTCTACCTATATCGCTATTTAAGAATTTTTTTTACCTTCCCCTCCCCAATTAGAAAAATATATGTACAAGGTGCAGGGGACTGGAATCTATCTGTAAATTTGAAGCACACTTCCAATAATAGAAGATTTTTCACTTGTGATGGGAGGGGAAATCATTGCTCTGCTAAAGAGGATGGGTTTTTATTTTGGTAGATTTTTTTTCTAATATTAACTCAGTAAGAAAAATACTTTAAGTACGCTATATTATTTACATCATTTTTAGTTATTCATTTGTTGTATAGGTAAATTAAAACAAGCAATTTGAACATATAATTCTTTATGCTGGTGAAACTGTGCTGATAGACTTGGCCAACAGGGGAAGCTATATTAGTATTAGAACCATGAAATCATGATAATGTACCAAATAAGAATAAATATTTCTTAGTTAGAATCTTTAAATTTTTGATTATTTAAAAAAATAATCTAAACTTCTCTAAGGACATAATACTTTAAGTACAAATTCAAAAGATGCATAATCCAGGCAGGTTCATCTCTAATTAAGAATATTTTTCACTGGTAATTTGATTTGTTTTCTTATAATTACCACTCCACACACATGTATGATCAATGTAAATGTTTGATTAGAATACCATTTTTTACCTATACTAGTGTATATCATAATTGGCTCTGTGTAAAGAAAATAATGTTCTTCATATCATAGATGCATAAATAAATGTTAATTAGAGTTGATGTTGTCAACTGTATTTCCAAATTCAGTTTCTTAATCATAAAATAAACAAATATGGAGCTAAATCATTTGTCATTTCTACTCTCACTGATGTAGTACAATGATATCACAATGGTTCTCAAAATGATTAGCATGGGTCAAAGTGTCATGTTCCACAAGTTACCAGGCTTTTAATGTTCAATAGCAGTTCATAATTTTTTTATTTAATTCTCTATAGTGGAAGATCAGGTTCTAGTGCAACATAGCAATACAAGAAACTGCACATTTTGGAAACAGAGGTGTTTACTTTGATTAATTTACAGATAACTCATCAGATCTTGTGACCATACCATAGAGTACATTTTTGAATAATAATTTGAAAAGCAAATATATTCGAAATTAGCTGAAAATAAAGAGGCATTTAGGCATTGCCTGTTTGTGATTCTCTCCTAAGGCTATCCTCTTTTGGTCTCAGTGTATGTGAGTATCTGGATTCCTGTGTAATTTGTCCTATCCCAGTGAATTTTAGATCTAACTTCCACATATCAGAGAGAACATAGGTTGTTTGTCTCTGATCTTGGTTGATTTCACTTAATATGATTTGTTCTAGTTCCATCGATTTCCTTGCAAATGACATTATTTTATTCTAATGGCTGTTTAAAATTCCATTGTGTATTGCTACCACATATTTTGTTCCACATCTATTGTGGGGCATCTGGGCTGTTTCCATATCTTGGAATACTGAGGCAATGACCATGGATGTGCAGGTGTCCCTATCATATTCCAGTGCATGGTGCTCAGGGTAGATGCCTAGGAGTGGTATGGATGGGCTTGAGGGAAGGTCTATATTTAGCTTTCTGAGGAAACACCAGACTGCTTTCCATAGTGGTTGTATTAGTTTACATTTCCTTAAGCTGTACAATAGGGTTTCATTTTTCCCACATCCCTCCAGCATTTGTTGTTCAAATTCAAAATGTTGGCCAATCTAATGGGGGTGGGATGGAATCTCAGAGTTGTTTTGACTTGCATTTCCTTTATGGCCAGTATACCGACTGAAATGAACTCAAAAGATATGAAAACAAAAGATTTTTAAAATTTGTTTATTTTTCTGATGATTCTGTATTCTTTACCGTAAATATGGTATATTCATATGCATATCTGTGGAAAGGCGGGGGGGGGGAGCACAGAATCTAGGGGAAAAGGGTGAAAAAGTACAACCGTGGAGCACACTGGACTTTGATGAAAGTAAACTTTACATCTCATAAGTGGAGATGGGAGGGAGGGACTGGGAGAGAAGGAGGGAACAGATGTCACTATACAAAAGTAAATGTACTTATTACCTGATGCATGTAAATGTAACAATTCTTTATATCACCTCTATAGTAACAATAAAGTGAATGCTAAAGAAATAAATAGCTAATTGAAATTGAATTGAGTCACTGCATAGAACAGTATTTGTAAGGTATTGTGTTTAAAACGACCTTATCTTTTTCTGCCCAAAGCAATGTGATTTTTCTGATGAATTATCCTAAGCTGTAAAAAAATAATTAAATGATATGCATTTCAATAGTAAGATAATTATATGCTTGGCTATATCCAGAAATTAGATCCATGCAATTACATAGCATAATTCATAAATTTTTAGCATGTTTAATGCAATAGAATGAGAAAAATGTTTAAACAATTAATCTAAAAATGCTTGTCTTCTATCTTTGTTTACTCATAAAGCAGTACCAGACTACCTTTAAAACAGAAACTGTTTTACATAAAATTTCAATAGAGAAGATAAAATGGGCAGTCAACCACTGTACAATATATAGAGAGGAAACATTTCATTCTTTTGTATTACAATTATAAATTTTAAGGAAAACACATTTTTTTGTTGATGTTACCTATTATTTTACATGACCTGATAAAATAATGTTTCCTTAGTGTATGTGTGAGAAAACTTCATGATCCCCCCCAAAATTGTACACTATAAAATTTGCAGTAGCAGCACAAATCCACCTTGACCTTCCATGACCACAACTTCCTAGAATTTGTAGCCTTACAAATTCATTCAACTGTGGTCAGATTTACAAGGCTGGATTTCATGAGCAATAAAATACAACAAGAGTGAGAATACACTATGCCACTTATGAAGATAAAAACTGAATTGGGGCTGAGAATGGTAGAGTGCTTGCCTTGCATGAATGAGGCCCTGGGTTCCATTCCTCGCCACCACATAAGCAGAAAAACGCAGAAATGGCGTTGTAGCTCAATTGGTAGAGCACTAGCCTTGAGCTGAAAGCTGAGGGACAGTGCTCAGGCCCAGAGTTCTGGCCCTATGACCGACAAAAAAAGAAAAGAAAAAAAGAAATACTGAATTGAGTGTCTTGGGATCCCTTGCTTTAGCTTGGAATACACATTCTCCTGGAAGCATAGCCAAAGCAGCTTTTAGGAGAGACACAAATCTTCCTTCCACCAGCCCTGTGAGTGTTCTGAGAAGGCGGTTCTACAGTCCTAGTTGAGCCTTGAGATGAAAATATCCCAGGGTAGTAGCACTTGGAGTTCCTCTTCATGGGTAACCCTGAACTAGACAATAGAAGAATGACTCTTGAATTCCTGTCCCTCAAAGAATGTGTGACAGACTTAATGTTTATTGATAGCTACTCAGTTAGTTACCAGGTAACTTGTTGCAGAGCTATAAGTACATAAATAATGCAACAGGAAAAAAATGAATTAGTGTGGTATGAATATATTTTTCCTAATTAATGATTCAATATTTTTTTCTCATCCCTGTGCCCTTTGCTAAGAAACTAAGGTTTGTAGTTTGTGTAGGATTGTATCTGATTTCATGGAGTTTTACACTTAAGGGTAATTCTGAAACAGAATTAAAATAGACAATAGCTGTAACAATTCATAAAATTGACATTTTGGCAATATTGGATTACAAAGTGTTCCTTTTTTAGAGTATCCATGACCATTCATTGGTACCACAATATCTGAACTTGACTGGGTGCTCAGATATTTACCTGTTAGGTCATTTTTATAGATTGACTGTAAAGGCTATTTGAGTATTAGACAAACATTACCATTCCATTAATGGACCTATTCTGCAACATTTTAGTGCCATTTCCAATTGAAGATATACATTAAGAAACCAATCTATAATGTTTCCAGAATATATGGCATTGATGTCACGCTCCTTGACTGTGGATATGAAACATAGATATTAATTGGAGAAAAGTTATATAATTATTTTTGATTTTGACTTTTTAACATTAATTTCATTTTTTTACTATGGTCTTACTTCTGATTGTTCCATCAAACGATGTAATGAATGTAGAAAATATTAAGATATAAGACATACTATTATTTATGTACACCTATTGATATGCTAATGCCATAATTAAAATGCCCATTAGTGAAACTATAAAACCACAGATTTGTGTTATTCCCTAGAAATTTGCTAATCAGGATAATATTTGATACAACTAGTTGTCCATTAGTGTAGCTAAATTTTAGTTTAACTTGTTACAAAATTTGAAACTGTGCTGAAAATATTTTCACAAATATCTTAGAGATTTCAGAGAGCCAAGTAGCATATCAATAAGTGACTTCATGATAACAAAATTTATTATTTTGTGTTCATCACCATGCCTACTCTCAAAGCCTCTATGAGGATCCAAGTTGAAAAACAATGTTATTTTATCTCACTTTTTAAAGATTCGTGCCTTTACCAATGTTAGTTTAGTTTGAGTTTCTGTGAAAAATTAAAGAGTACATAAATTAATTTCCTTGAAGAAATAGCTAATTCATTTACTTTGTCTATCTGGACCTGAAGATCTGGCATTTTACTACAGGGAACATAGGCTGAAATGCCATGAACATCTGTTCCCACATTTGATTTAATAAATATAATAAATCTGTACGATGCTGTAATATAATAATATTGTTTAAAGTTATAAAAAGTTGCTTCTAATTTTCTGTTACTTGGGACTCACTCTATTATTTATTTTCTGTACTTTATTTGGAAAAATTACATTGCAAATATGGATTTCAAGGTAATTGTTTTTTAAACTTGTAATTGCTATTATATAGGTGATGTACTGAGGGGTACAGTTACATAAATTAGATAGAGTGTCTTCATTTTTTGACAATGCCACCCCTTCCCGCACTCTCTCCCAGTTTTTCCCTTCCCATCCCCAACCAAAAGTTGTATGTTCATATTCAACATTGTGTTTGTTTGGTGAGTACCACTGCTGCATTTGTTCACTCTCAAAACAAAATCTGCAGTTACTAATTTTTTAAAGACCATTCTTTTACCATAGAATTAAGGAAAAATTTTGCTACTGTACACATAGTTCCTATATTTCCCCTAATTTGTTTCTCTTATTGTTAGCATCCTGTGTCACATTGCTATTCTTTGTAAACATTCATAGTGTTAGGTTAACTGTGATATTTGTCAATAACATCAACCCAACACTATCAATTAATCTCCAAAGTTTATTTAAATCTCTTTAGTTTTCTCACAATTTCTTTGTTTCCAATCAAATCTTCTATCCAGGATCTAGCATAGTGTCTAGATAACAATTTATCTAATCTACTTCTGATCATGATGATTGTGATGTTTTCTTTTTCTGATGATTTTGTAGAGTGCTGGTTAAATGTTTTCTAAAATTCTCTAAATTGGCTTTTTTGTTTGTTTGTTTTTCTAAAGGGTATTTTTTTCTGGAATGGAAATTCCAAAGTTTGAAGGGCTATATATTTGCAATTCTATATTTACATCGTATTTGAAAACACCATCTAAAATAAAAATGGTAAAGATGGGATATGAATAATTCTGACATTCACTGGAAATCACATGGGATATGAAAAGGTTATTTACTCTTTATACGACACTGATTTTATAAAGTTCTCTGTTTATAGATCTGAACACAGTTTTAACTACAGAAACATTTAAGCCAGGACTGTTCATTTTAATGCAATGGGCTTGTGGATAATTGGTAATACGAAGGCATCATTAACCAGTACATTTAGGACATTCTGATTCACTCCTGTAGATTTCAGGCTTGTAAGGCCATTACATACTTAATGACCCTAACCAATGGAAGCAGAAGTTGCCCTCTCAAAGGAAACTCCCAGAGTGAAGTTATTTTTTTTCTGATTTATATACTGGCTAGATGTAGTTAATTATAAAGTTCCAATAATAAACCCAGGAAAAATACAAGGACTCTGACTTTGCTTTGGTTACCTATCCTAAGGAAAAGACCAATGCAATTTTGATTGTTATTATTTGTTTTTTTTTTAAAGTTCTTTGTTTCAAACTTCTGCATTCAAAGTAACAATGTTCCTATAGTGATACTATATGAAAACTCAACACTCCAAACATTTGTGTATCTGAGAGTCCTGAAACCCAAAAACATTGAGGCTGTCTTTACATAGGATATGTAACAACCACAGCTTCAACTCTACTTTTCTTAAGTGATTGTGAGGTTTTTGATGTCACAGTTTGATTTGCAAAATATGTGTGTTCCACAGAGTTATTCTGGTTACCCTCAAATGCCAAGAATTAACATTTGATTATTAATTCCTATGGTGAGGAAACATTAAATATTGATTCTATCCTCAGAAACAAAGCCAAAGTGATTGGGCTTGCTATTTATAGTTTGGGAATAAATACTAGAGAGCTTTAAATTTCCCCTACACTGTCTTGTTCAACTGACTTGTTTTAGTTGCTGTTTCTTTGTTTTATTTTGTAACAACTTTCCACTTTGTTTTCTATTTCTCTTGAATGGTTCTTTATACTCTACTTTATTGAAAAGATATAAAAGTTGCATTACCTGAGCTGTTGAAATTAGAAATGTTCTCTCCAAGATGCACTATTTCATGCTATTATAAAGCAGGTGAAAAACATTTCCAAGATTCTCACTAAAAATAATGGGATGTTAAAATTGTTTGCCTTATTTAATATATCACACTACATACAAATTATGTTAAAATATTTGTTAAAAATGCAAAAACTGTATACTGTGAAGTAGTAAAAGAAGAAATATGCACAAAACACAAAATTTGATCAATTTTCCTGCTAGTAAAATATTGAGGAATTTCTAAAAATAATTTTGAGTGTACATTAAAACATAAGATATGCCAGGCAAAGCATTGAGTAGTGTACAGACTACAACCATTATAAGAATGTTAAACGTATTTTCAGCATTCTTGTTGAACAAATGAGATATGTCCACACCTTCTCTACGTTTCTACTATACTATTCAAGGTTTTCTCCAGCTAAGGAATACCATACTGTCCTACAGATCTTATGTTTAATTATGTACAATTCAATGACTTGAATATGGTCATAACACAGATATATTGCATTTACATTTTTCTCTTTACACAGGTCGTGTCATTATGATGTAATTATAAGCATTTTCTTTGATGTTCATTATGGATACTGAGAAAGAGTAGTGTTTGAGGTATTCGTCAGCATGATTTGAGGACATTATTTTTTATATGATGATCCTGAACGTTGTGGGCTGAACACCAATAGCCATGTCATTGGTGTTTCTCAAACTTCCATTAAAGCCAACAGTAAAAATGTCTTCTTCATTGCCTCCTGTTTTCTTGAATGAAGTCTCTTCTTTGATATAATCTCTTCATTCTCTTTCTCTTCTTGTTTACCAAGGCCTATTTTGTCCCTTAGAATTTGAATGAAATTTGGTCCTATTTAGTAGTAGTAATAGTAGTAGTAGTAGTAGTAGTAGTAATAGTGATAGTTGTATTTAATTTTTGTTAGTACTGGCATTTTAATTCCATACCTGGGTGCTGTCCCTTAGCTTTTTTGCTTAGGTTTGACACTAGAGCCACATCTCTTTTCTAGTTTTTGGTAATTGATTGGAAGTAAATGTTTCAAAGGAGCTTCGGAACTGGCTTTGAACAGGGATCCTCAGATCTCCACATTCTGAATAGCTATAATTATAGACTTACGCCACTGGCATTCAACTCCATTTATTCGTTTTAAGTGACTCCTTTAAGCCAAAAAAATTCCTGTTCATCACCAGACTGCACTGTTACTTGTGAATTAATTTGTAAGCTCAGAGTCATTTATTTGTAGAAGCGTTTATTTTTAGGTCTTGTCTTCAGAAAAGAAAGCTATAAAGAACTTTTACATAACCATGTGAACAAATGTATGTAAATCTTTCCTTAACTCAGTATTTTTTTTGCCCTGTGAGAGTCTGTTGATAAATTGTTTAATTCTTACCCAAACTCCTCTATTGAGTGCACATGCTCTAAGGAAGAGCAAAATCATCTCTCTAGTAAAATGGAACAGGAAAAAGAAAACCCTTGAAGAACATTGTTATATTCATATTTTTGTTCTATTTGGATGATGTAGGGAGAAAAAGAAAAATAAGTTGCACAAAGAAAGCATATTGTTGGTGTTAGGACAAGGTGAGAAATAGTGTGGATCATCTCAAAACTGTGCAAAGAGAGCTGTGAGACCCAGAAAAGATCAAAGGCATCTCTGAGGATTTAAGGATGCACGTTTGTTAAGATTTATCAAATCCAATAACACATTTCAAATTAATTAATGAATATAATATAAAAATAAACATGAGCATGAGAGGAAAAAGTAAATAAGAAATTCTCAAGAGCAAACATATAAAGAACTGAGATGTTCACTTATCAACACATCCTTGAAAATAATAAAAAAAATAGTTCGTACACACATTTATATAAACTCCTTGTCATCTTTTTGTTATGTGGAATTAGACCTTTTAACTACCTTTCTTGTAATAATATGATTTTCTAAAATAAATATAATGATAGTTTTATGGCCATTAATTTTGTATATATTAGAGGTAAAGTTATAATGAGAAAAAGTGAACTAAAGATAAAACTAGAAGGAATAAAGTTGTAGTATTTAAGATTAAATATATTTCATACTTTTATTTTTATTTTTAACAATTTTATGGTAAAGGTGAGGTACAGAGGGGTTACTGTTACATAAGTAAGGTGATGAGTACATTTCTTTTTTTTTTTGGAAACATTTGATTTTTATTTATTAAAAACATCAAACCAAAGAAGCAAGATTAAATGAGGTAATGTAATTTGCCCAACCTGGCAAAACCACAGGGGTAGGGGCAGGACTGGTACCAGGATCCATACCTGCCTCCCTTCTAATAATCTCTACTTTTGTTAGAAATGGAAAGCTAGAGTGTCACTCCTTAGGGAGGCCAAGCCATTGGAGAGGCTGGTTTCTTTTTTGCTAGTTCTGGGGCTTGAACTCAGGGCATGGGCACTGTCCCTGAGCCTCTTTGTGCTCCAGGCTAGCACTCCACCACTTGAGCCAGAGTGCCACTTCCAGCTTTTTCTGAGTAGTTTATTAGAGGTAAGAGTCTCATGGACTTTCCTGTCTGGGGCTGGCTTTGAATAGTAATCCTCAGATCTCAGCCTCCAGAGTAATTAGGATTACAGATGTGAGCTACTGGCGCCCAGTAAGCGAGACTGGTTTTTATTTGCCTTTGTTCAAGGAAATTCTGTGCATCCTGCTTCTGGTCTATCTCCACCTATACTCTTTTCAAAGCCCTTCTCCATCTCTACACTTAATCATACATGCCTCAGTCAAACTCTAGGGTTTTATTACAAATGGATTTGATTGCTAGAGAGGATGCTCTCCAGTCTTTCTTCTGTGCCTTTTTCCCTCCTAACATCCCTCCAGGGAAGGTCAGCAGACCACTGTGGAAGAGGAATCTGAGAAAAATGAAAGAGGTTCATGCTTTCTCCAAAGCCCTTTGATGCAACTACCAAATCCTTCTGGCTCCAGCTGAGAATATCTAGGTAGAGGGGTTTAGCTCTCCCCGTCAAGGTCCTCCATGTCTACATCCTGGGGGGCTTTTATCTTCTTTGGTCGTTTGCAATGTGCTTCACTAGTCCTGGTTGGCTTTGAAGGGGCTTCCACTTTCATAGCTGCTTTTTCTTTCTGTGCAAGCCGGATCTGCTGTAGGAGTTTTCGGCGCTTCTTCCCAGACAGAGTAATGTTGGCCCTGGACGCTCTCTCCTTGAGGTGATGCCTCGTGATCAGCCCTTCGTCTATCACCGCCCCAAGCACCTTGCGCTTCAGTCTTCGCTCCCGGTTCAAAACTGGCCGGCGCTTGAACAGCTTCTTCTTCAACTCCGTTCGGGGCCGGTTGATCTTTCCTCCTGGAGCATCCATAATTGCAGCGTGGTTCACTCGGGACCGCACTTCCCTACATTTCTTTATAGACAGTGTTGCCTCCTCCCTCATTCTCTTCCAAACCCCACCCCCTGACTCCCTCCCAAGTTGTAAAGTTCTTTACCAACATAGTGTGTAGGGAGTATCACTGTTGGATTGGCTCATCCTTTGTCCCAACTTTTTTTGTGATTCCCCTTTTCTTCCCCAAATCAGATAAACTTATATACAAGACAAAAAGTACAGAAATCAAAAGCAGGGAATAAACCTAAGCGGAAAAACAATGAAAAAGGAAATAACTATAAAGAGTACACTGAAAAGAAAACAAAACTCTTGTTTCCATTTCTTGGAGTTAATTTTGATAAGTATGATTTTATATAGCTATTGAGCCATTGTGATTTTCTGCTAAGAATATTCCAGACTCATTCTAGTTATTACAAATAAAGGAAACCATGGAACTCTGGCTTACTTCACTTAATATGATTTTTTTCTCCATTTTCTTACAATTGGGGCACAATGCCATTGTTTCTGATGAAAGCATAGAATTTCATTGTTTATACATGTTCTTCATACATTCATCTACAGAGGAGCATCTGGGTTGATTCCATATCTGAGCTATGGCAAGTAAGTCTGCAATGAATAGGTGATGCATTATGAATAAAATTTAAAACATTGGTTGGGCAATGAACAAACAAATAGAGTGTTTCTGGTCCTAGCTGTACACCTTATCCACTGAGAAAGTAAAAGAACCAAAAGATTCAAACATAACTTTAATGGTACTGAATGAAGACGACCTAGTTAATTTGTCCACAGTTTTATTCTGACATAACAAAGTTGAGAGCAAGAACGCAGGGAGTAGGAATTGAGAGAACAATGGGGAGTAAGATCTAAGACAATTTAGACAAGTGTGAAACGCCACAGCCAGGAAGTCATTTGAACTACTAATACATGCTTTAAATTATATTAAGTGAAGTAAGCCAGGCCCAAAGAAACATAGGTCCCATGGTTTCCCTTATTTGCAATATCTAGTATAGGTATGAGTCAAGCGGAAAAGGTCAGATAATGTGATGTTAGGAAAACAAACCTTTAAATATGTATTTTAATGTTTTTGTTTCTTTCATGCATGTGTTTCTAACGCATTTATAAGATTATTTCTTTGTTGCTTTGTATGTCCCTCCCCCACAGTGTAACCCCTGCTTTCACTATATTTGATGTCAGTATAACTTGTGGAGGAGATGGGGACAAACAAGTCTTTAAGGATTCAGGTGGACCTGTTGAAACAATGAGAAGTACAAAATGTCATGTCAAAAATGAGCTTAACAATGTCGGTGTGGGGGGGGAGGGGGGGGAAGGTTTGGGTGGGGGGGAGGGGGGAGGCTGGGAAGGGAGGTGAAGGGTAAACAAAGGAGGAGGCTGCAATGCTTGGTAAGAAATGTATGCATTATCCTGCCCATGTAATTGTAACCCCTCTGTACAGTATGTTCTCAAATAAAATAAAAAAAAAAAAAAAAAAAAAAACAAATGACAGAAAACACAAAATAGCTCTGTTCAGGGGGAGATACAATAGTGAAAACAAGATGGGCAAATGAAGAAGTGAAGAAGGATGAATGTGGCCAAAGTACTTTATATACCTGTATGTAAATAGAAATCTGCTGAAAATGTCTTGGAAAGGAAGACAAGCTCGTAGAGGTCAGGTTGGTCAAGACATATTGCAGTCAGGTATGGAAATGGCATAATGAAAATTCTCCTGCACAGCAAACACGTGTTAATAAAAGTGTTTTTTGTTGTTGTTGTTGTTTTGTTTTGTTGTAAAGCTATGATCTGAGGCATTCAGCTTTACACAGACTTTGTATACTAACTTTTCGGCATTTAGTTTCTTATGTGTTATATTGTAATTTTTAACAAGCCTTTCTTTCCTTTTTTATTTTTATAGTTGAGCTGAATTCTTGAGTAAACTTAATAACAAAATGATGCGATTCACATTGCATTAAAAATCCTAATTATTACTAATGTCAACACAAATGATTTATTTCTTGCCGATGCACCATTGTATGGTAGCCGGGAAGGAATATCAGGAGTCCAAGCAGTTCCATGGTAGAATTGTATTAATCACTTTTTCAGGGAAAAATAGAATGTTATCTAGAGTGTCTAAAATCTGAAATACTTGTTTTAAGGGAAGTTCTTTCTTTACCACAGGGATGATCAAAGTTTCTTCATAATTAGTATCAACATGGGAATTTGATAGACCTGCAGATGTGCATTTTCAGACAAATATATATAATTGCATTATATTTTAGATAATGAATATTGAGAAATGACAGAACACTTTAGGATATTAAGAGATTGATTAGGGACTACATTATTATGATAGCATTGAAGAGCACCCCAATGAAATGAAATAATAACAAGACATGAATGTACATACTATAAAATGAAAAATCTTTAATGATACATTTATAAGATTTTCTTACTCATGTAAATATAAAGAATATATGTGAATAACATACATGTACATATCCATAACCATAGTGTATATATCCTTAGTAAATAAAGATTATATGACCCATGTATAATAAATCTCCCTATATACTTACATATATGTAACTTTATGTATCAACTTGATTAATCCATGTTTTAATCAAGATAAACCTTAGATATGGGTATATTGTAAGAATATTTCTGTATGAGGTTAACATTTAATTTGGAAAATGAAGTAAAGCACATTGCATGTCCCAAACTGGTAAGGACCATCTAATCCAGTGAAAGTCCAACAAGAATAAAAACAAAATAGGGAAGAATCTCACTCCTCTAATAGTCTTTGAGCAATCATCTGCATATACTCAATTTGAACTTGTACTAAGTTTTATAAGAAAATTTCATAATACACACAGATATCCAATCAACTCCTTTGGGTTCTGTTTCTCTGAAGACCCCAAAGAAATTCATATATTTGTACTGAGTGAGGGTAGAGAAATAGAATATTGAAGATAAGTTATCTGAATTGGTTTTAGTGTTTCAGGAATCAGCTAATTTCCAGTGGATACTTTTTGATACTTGCAAGAAGCAAGGAGCTGAATGAAAAACTTCATGTATAAACCTTCTAAATATTTTTGGGAAACAACCATAAAGAAGTTGACTGTTTTTTCTCCTAATGTTTTTGACAAAATGATGAAAGAAAATCATTTAAAAATGTAGAGGATGATGTCCTTTTACAATATTTATTCCGAAAGGAAGGCGTAGGAATATTTAGTACAGCAATATGAAGGGCAGATGAACACTGAGTCTGGCATCTGGAGAATATGAGCCTCTCTGATCTTCAGTGAGTTTGTTCCTTTAATTTTATTTTTAATTTTTTGTCAGTCATGGGGCTTGAACTCAGAGTATTCCCTGAGCTTTCTGCTCAAGGCTAGTGATTTACTTCGAGCCAAAGCTCCACTTCCGTTTTTTCCTGGTTAATTGGAGATGAGACTTTCTTTCTCAGACTTTCTTTCCTGGTAGGTTTTGAACTGCGATCCTCAGATCTCATTCTTATTTCTTTTTTTTCTTTTTTTTATTGTGAGAATACCGTACAGAGGATTTACGATTACATGGGCAAATAGCAAGTACATTACTTATCAAGCATTGTTGCCTCCTCCTTTGTTTCCCCTTCCTATCCCTTCCCATCCTCCCCCTACCCCCCACCAAAGTTATAAAGTTCGTTTTTCAACATAACGACTTGTACATCTCATTGTTGTAATGGGTCCACCTGTATCCCTAGTTAAACGATTTGTTTTTTCCCTTCCCCCTCCACAAGTTATACCAACATCAAATACAGTGAAAGCAGGGGTTGTACTGTGAGGGAAGGACAAACAAAGCAACATAGAAATCATCTTATAAATATGTTAGAAACAATTATATGAAAGGAAAAAAACCATGTGAATACTTATCTTGGGGTTCATTCCCCTAACATCAACTTATTTGAACTTTTCTGCTTGACACAGACATATACTAGTTATTGCAAATAAGGGAAAAAATGGGATCTATGTTTTTTTGGGCCTAGCTTCCTTCACTTAATATAATGTTTTCCAAGTCTTTCCATTTCCTAACAAATGGGGCAATGTCATTCTTTCTGATGGAGGCATAGAATTCCATGGTGTATATATACCACATTTTCTTGATCCATTCATCTACTGAGGGGCATCTGGGTTGGTTCCATATCTTAGCTATGTTTAAATAATGCTGCAATAAACATAGTCATGCTGGTAGCTTTAGTGTGGTCTTGTTTGTGATCATTTGGGTAAATGCCCCAAAGTGGGATTGCTGGGTCATAAGGGAGCTCTGTTGGTGGGAGTGTAAACTTGTTCAACCACTTTGGAAAGCAGTATGGAGGTTCCTCAAAAGACTCCACATAGAGCTCCCCTATGATCTCATTCTTATGAGTAGGTAGGATTGCAGAAAATGTAAGACACTGACACCCAGTTGTTTGTTTCAATTTTCAGTCTGTGTTGTTCTCCTCTGTCCAGTTCTACTTTTTATGGGCTTTTCCTGGCAGATGCTTGACTTTCATGTCCTCTCAGCATCCTGCTGTTTCCCCTGAGGCTATGCTAAACCATCACAGCTTCAAATACAGCACTGTCAAGGGCAACCTATGGGAGTTTGACGGCCAGCACGGTCTCCAGAATTGAAATTTCAAGGAAACCTTCATAAATTTACAACTCTTGAATTCGTGTATTTCAAAGCAAGCATCATGTGGAAGATATCAAGGTCTATTTTAATGGTGAGCACTAGCTAGGCTCTCTTGGGCTGTGTACAGGCCCTTGGAGTGTCTGGGTAGCTAAACATGTAAAAACACTTTCACAGAGAACCATTTCCCCTGGAGGTGCTCTCTTTTCAAAGAAACATCTTTGGGATGAGTTAATATCTTTATACCATTGATACTGTGATTGGTAGAGCTTGCCACCAATCTTGGAGATTCTCCCAATATGTTTTCCCCATTGTTTCAAAGCAAAGCATTTGGTTTCTTTTAATAGTACTAATCCCTGTAATAATTATATAACCGTTGGCCATAACTTTCAACATGCCGTTTTTCTGCCCTTACAGTAAATTTTCTTTTTTTTTTTCTTTTTTTCCTTTTTTTTTTTGCTTGTTCATGGGGTTTGAACTCTGGGTTTGGGTGCTGTTCCTGAGCTCTTCACCTCAAGGCAAGCCTCCACCACTTGAGCCACAGTGCCACTTCCAGTTTTCTGATGGTTTATTGGAGAATGGAAAGACTTGGAAAAAATTATATTAAGTGAAGTAAGCCAAGCCCAAAGAAACATAGGTCCCATGGTTTCCCTTGTTTGCAATAACTAGTGTATATATGAGACAAGCAGAAAAGGTCAGATAAGTTGATGTTAGGTGAAATAAACCCCAAAATAAGCATTCAATTTTTTTTTCTTTCATACAATTGTTTCTAACAGATTTATAAGATGGGTATGGGGAGCAGGTAGGATTGGGTGGGAGGACAGGCGGGGGGAGGATCGGAAGGGGAAACAAAGGAGGAGGCTACAATGCTCGATAAGAAATGTACTCATTATCTTGCCCATGTAATTGTAACTCCTCTGTACAGTATTTTCACAATAAAAAAAAATAAAAAAAATTAAAAAAAACTTCATTGAATTGTCCTTCATTGTCCAAATTCCCACAGTAATTCTGTTCTAAATCCACCAAAATTGCACATTAGTCTCTATTTACAGAATTTTTGGCTTTTCTCTAGCTCATATCTCCAAGCTTTTCCAAATGTCTTCCACAAACTACTTCCCAAAGCTCTGGAACCGTATGGTCATGTCACAAATACTATAATCTCCGTACCAAATAGTTACTTTTTCTCATTGCTGGGACAGAGTGCCTGATATAAAAGTTTAAGAGAGGAAGGATTTCCTTTTGTAATGTATTCAGTTCAAGTATTTGATCCCATGAACATAATAAGCAAGATATCATAGTGACAGGCATGTGTGAAGGGACAGGTGAGCTCTTGTGGCTGGCAAGAGAATCAACACAAGTAGAGCTGAAAATGAAAGTGCTCTCAGGACATGCTCCCAGTGACCAACAGTTCAAAAAGAGTCTGTTTTGACTTTGGTGTGCCTATCAATGGATTATTTTTTTCATTAAATCAAAGTCCTTAGAATCTAATAATCTCTAGAAACTCCCTTATAGGCATATTCTGAGATGTTCTCTATGAAGTTATGAGCATCTGAATGCCTAAATCTAGTTAACTTGGCAATGAATGAAGACTAATTCTCTTTCTGTGTCTCTCTCTTTCTCTCTCTCTCTCTCTCTCTCTCTCACTCTGTCTCTCTCTCTCTGCTATTTCTGGGAAGGGTATACTTAGTTAAATGAAAACATAATTCATTTTTCTAGAAAGTAAGCAGAAGAAATAGAACCAGCATCTCCTCACTATTACTCTTATTGATTAAAACTTATTGATTAAATTTTTTGCTTCTTAACTCAGTAAACCCATATCAATACATTTCGACTTAAAATAACTGTATATTTCTTCCACCACGGGACACAATGAGTCTGTTGAGCTGTAAATTAAGACTGAAATCTTTCCACCTGGAACATTCAGGTCTCTGAACCAATGTGAGGGAAGCAAAGAAATTCCTGGCTGCCCAGGGTGATTGATTGTGACTCCCACGGAGATGTTTGAATCCTAGGGAAATAAGAATGGTAGCTCATGGGGACTTGCTTTCAAACAGGATTGTGGGACTGTTGTTTCTGCCCTTCCTCTTCTTTTGTTACCCAGCCATGATTAAGAACATTCTTCTGCATGTGCTCCCAACACATAATACAGCATAACCACAGGCCAAAAGGCAATGTGTGAACCAATCAGAAACTGAAACCTTAAACCCAAGCACATTTTTCTCCCTTTAAAAAATTAGGCTTCTGTTACACTAATAGGAAGCTGACCAACACTGAGTAGTTGGAACTGAGGTAAGACATTTCAAGACCTTTCAACATTCAGCAAGAGCATGGATATCGCTGGCTGTTTTTTTAGCGATCTTTGGAAGCAGAATGGCACGAAGCAGAAAGCTCTGGCAAACATACAAATTGGCCAGAAAAGAGGCACATATATAGATATGACATATAGATGTTACCAAGGTGCAAGTGATAAACAGATGTTCACCATTAAAAATGTAGGCAAACGTGTTGTAGGAGTGAAAGACCCCAGCCCGTGCTTGCCCACTAGGTACCCCAAGAAAGTTGCTGCCCCTTACCCTGCATACCTAAGGGGGTGGTGGGGCAGGATAAGTGCAGGCCGCTAACCAGGAAACGAAACCTCGAGCCTCTGAGTCACCGCCTGCAGACCCTAGCCTGACCCTAGTACATGCCTTAAAGCCAGACATTCCTAGAAAATAGCCGACCCACCTGTCCCTTCCTGTAAAACCTAACCCTAATGGCAGGGTAGGGCAGGATGTAATAAATCATTTGTCAAAATTAGGGAACAAACAGTTTCAGTGCATAACGACCCGCACAGACTTGTCCGGGCAAGTACCGACACGTCAGCTTTCCCCCCAACCCCACCTACCCCATCTGGCTAGCTTAACCTGACCAATCCTCACCCTGAGCGTAATTTGAAATTAACCAATCATCCCCCTGTAACCACGCATCTCGCTTCTGTAACCTCGCTTCTGCTGTCCATAAAAAGAGGGTGCTTTCAAGCACTCGGCGCGCAAGTCTCCCGATAGACTTTGTCGCCCCGGGTACCCGTGTAACCGGTTCTCAGACACTTGACTCGAACCTTGTGGATCTCGTGGTTAAGTGCACCTGGGAGCCGAGGCATGCCCGAATAAACCTCTTGCTGATTGCATCCGCACAAGTGGTCTCGTTGTTCCTTGGGGAAGGGTCTCTTCTGATTGAAGGACACCCCAAGTCTTCGGGGGTCTTTCAGGAGGACACTAGGAAAGGTGGTCTCACGCTATCTCAGAAGTGAGTTAACAGGAGACTACCCAGAGATGTAGAAATGCAAACATACTTCAAAGGATTTCCAGGACAGTGTTTTGAGAAAAAGGTATTGGGACAGCCTTAAAACAGCAAGACTTTCAAAGGCCATTGAGACAATGGGTCTTGTAAGTCTACATATTGTGCATAGCTGTGGCAGACTGAGGCATAATTCACAGGTTGCTCATTTTTTTCAAGCAATCAGGATGCAGTAGCTCTGGATTAATGGACTCTCACCAACATTTCAAAGAAAAGGGAAGCTAGACACGGTGTGGAAGGATCACATTTCCTGCCAGAAGTCCCTAACAGAGCAATGTATGGAGTTGCAAGAGCAAAGCCAAAGCTGAACTAGAGATGCCAGAAATGAAGAATGCTTGCCAAGGGACGCTGTGGGAAGCATGTAACATCAGCTAGGGAGATTCCACCAAAGGTGCAATCAGGAAAGCCATAGGGATGTGGCTGCCCAAGTCACGGGGAGCCCACATCACGGTGTGGCATGGTGCAAGTGCTAGGCCTGATTTGGAAGATTTCACATATTCAATGCTAAGTTTCAATTTTGCCTTAGTTCAAGCCTTTGCTATTTCTTTCTTGCTGATGTCTTTAGGAATTAGAATGTGTAACTTGTATCTGTCCCATCATTGTATTTTGCAAGTATAGAACTTGTGATTTTGATTTCTTGAATGAGGTCTTATCTATGAGTTTGTGTTGAATTTTAGAAAAAGAAGAATACCGGAGTTAGCCTATAGACCAAGGCTGGGATGTGCACAGCTTTGATTTGAAAAATGGATGTAAGCAATTGGAGTCCAGTCCTGGAAAAGTTTGGGCCACCTATTAAAGGCTGAGTTTCAAGCTTAGACAGGAGTGAGAGATGGTGGGAACTCTGATAGATACGCAGAGTGAAAGGTGAAAGGTCAGTTAGTCTTGGAGACATACTTTTGCAAAGGATGAGGAGAGACACCTACTTTTTCTGAGTTTATAACAATACAATTAATAAACCCTTTACCTCGATGCACCTGCACCATCCTGCATGCTGTACCTCCTAATCACAGGCCCTGTAGCGGCTGGGACATCAGACCTGCAACAGAATCCTTCCAAACTGAAACAAAACCAAACTTTCCTCTTGGTAAATTGCTAATCTCCATTATTTATTGTGGGAGCAGAAAGCTGAGTAAGACAGAAAATTGATTTTGAATGTTCATGAAAGGCTAATGTTCTCAAAGCTTAATATGTGTCTTGGTACTATTAGAAGATGGTGAAACTTTTAAGGAGTGTAACACTCCTTAAGTTACTGGGTAAGTTACTGGGGGCATGTCCTCTGCAGGTGTTACCGGACTGTTGTCTCCTTTGTCATTCATTTGGCTCCTTGGCTGTCATATGTGACCAAATTGTTCCACCTTGTGCTGCCCACAGTGATGCACAGACTTTATACAGGCAGCAGAATAGTGAGGCTAAGCAACTGTAGAAAGAAACCTTCAGAACCAAGTTGAAATAAACCTTTCCTTTTGAGAAGTTTAAGAATTTGAGTGTTTGTTGCAGGTACAGAAGGCAGCTGATTAAGGGCATCCACTGAATCTAATCTATGGCCTCTTTTCTCTTTCCATCTCAAATATATATATATATATATATATATATATATATATTTGATGATCTTTGATGTCATTTAACATATTATTCATATTATTCTGGACATCCATGTTATAATATTCTCATTATACAAAAAGTAAAAAAAATTGCTTAAAAAATGGAAAGACTTTCTGTAAATATTTTCTGCCTGTGGCACACATGGACTCTGTGGGCATTAGTCTTCATTTTAATTCAAAGGCCACCATATATTATATGGTTATATCCGTTTCTATAGGCTTGCTTTCTACTACTTTGAGCCACAGGGTCACTTCTGGATTTCTGTTACTTAACTGGAGATTAAACTTTCAGGGACTTCACTGCCCCAGCTGGCTTCTAACTGTGATCTTCAGATGGCAGCCTCCTGAATAGCTAGGATTACAGATATGAGCCACTGGAGACCTAGGTCAATAAATTTTGATTTGGGAAATCAAGGATAAAATTTGATTTAGCCTATGGACTATATTTTGGTAAATTCTGTCCTTAATTATCAAAGAATAATTTGTTCATGTGTCTGACAAAAATTTCACAGGTTAATTTTTCTAAAGCCAGGATGCAAAAATTGCACACTTTTTTTTTTCCAACACCAGTATAGTTGAACAACTTTTACTTCACTATGAAGTATTAAAGAGTCTTTTTCAAATATCTCAGTGCCTACAACATGTGCCTTGTTTTGGAGCTATCCATACTAACAGTGTTGCAGAATCCTAGAGAGGATGGAACTGGAGGGACCCATTACAGGAACAATTTTTCACACAATGCCCTAGGGTTGTCTCTGGAAAGTCGGTAATGACTGAACTCCCAAATATCAGTGGGAGACAGCACATCACAGGAGAAGCAAATCACTCTTGGCACCTGGACTGTTTACCTCCCTGACTGGGAGAATCATTGCACTAGTTACGCTTTTCCAGCAGGCAGGTTGGAACTTCATGGAGGGCTGCAGCAGTTGTTGAAGTTGGTGATTGCATTCAGCTGTAAGAAATAGAAAAGTTGCTCACACTGGCATAAGCAATTATGGACTTATTTTTCCTCAAAGAGCTAGGAGGTTAAAATTATATTCATGACTCAAAAGTTAGGGCTGAGATTTTTGTAATCTTTCAGCCTTACCTTTAGTTTTCTACTACCTGGGTTCCCTGTCTAGGAACTTAAGCCATTAAGGTTCTCTTCTAAGCAAGAAGAAAGTCTGAACAAGGAGCAAAGGAAAAAAAAATTTACCCTATTTGTATGTTGCCAAATTTTCATTCTGTTTTTGCAGAAGATTCTGGGAAATATGTCTGTGAGGGTAGTTCATTGGTTTGACATTAAAAGTAATTGTTAATGGCTCCTCCAAATTATATTTGAAGTTACTTTTCTATCATTTCCTTCCTGTTCTTTACTCCATGCATTCTCTTCCTCCTTCAATTTCTCTGGTTAAAAAAAAGGTAAAAAAAACTATTAAGTTTTAAAGGTAATGGAATTAAAGATAAAATGGAAACATTTGAACATTTATAATATTGCATAACTCTTGGTAGGTGTTACATATGTATTTCTAAATTTCATATACAATTTGAGGTAAATGTCAACATTTATATTCAGGTTTATCATCCAAACATGAATTTCACATTCAACATGCATTATTTTGCTCTGAGTTTAAAAAAAAAAAAACAAAACTGCAAATTACAAAAAAAAAAATACCGAACAATTAAAACATGCCACACAACTTAGAAAGTCACAAAACGTATTTTGTGAATTCTGACATACTCATTGAAATATTTTTTATGAAAATTAAGTGCCTAATATTGGATTATGTAGATTGCTGACAATTATAATAACAACATGTCAAAAAACACATATTTTAAACAGAATGAATAGATTATCTTCAACCTCAATATTGTTCAAAGCATTGAGCTAGAATTCATAGATTAGGTGCCCTGGTGCACTGCTCCGTGGCGGCATATGCCTAGCTGATGAAATCTCCATTACAATACCTTTCCAAGGCAAAACAAAGGAAACCAAAACAGAACAGAAAACACAATTTGAAAAAGAAATGGAAAAAAAGGAAATTGGCAGTGATTGTTAAGCAAGGGTACTATCTATGAGAAAAAGAGACAACCAAAAGTTGTAGTAACTTGAGAAAAATTAGTTTTTGGTATAATAATATACCTGCTATGATTTTTATAGTGATAAATTTGAACATATGAAGCTATAGTTACATAGTGTTCATTATCTCTTTTTTCTTTAAATTTTCCTTTCTTTCCTCCCTTCCTGTCCTCGTTCCTTTCATTTCTCTCCTCCTCCTCTTTTCTTCCTCCCATCCTCTTTTCTTCTTTCTCTGTTGATGAGACTTGAAACTGAGACTCTTATCTTTTCTAGTCGGAAACTCTGTGACTTGAGTCATAGTCCTACCCTAGAATCTACTTTTATAAAAACTCTCCATTCCATAGTTGTTCAAATAATCTTTTGCTGTAGGTATTAAAGAAACTTTTTTTGTTTCTTTGAAAATATCACATCATATTTTTATTTAGTTTTCTGGGGAATTTTTTGTTTTGCTTTTGTTGTACTTGTGCATTTATGGAGATGAAGTAGTGTAAACTGTCCTGACACACATTTGGACTGTGATCAAGTTATATTAACCTTCTTGTCTTTCTGGGATCACAGGCACTCATTATTATATCCACCCTCTCTGTTGAGATGAAGTCTCCTGGACCTTATTGCTCAGGCTGGTGGAAGCAGAAAGCCCGCACACCAATTTCACCTTAACAAATAGGAATACAGTGTTAAGTCACTGACTCCTGAATTTCTGCTAATTTTTGTACACACATACTTTATGTATTAAGTTTCTGTTCTGATATGTGCATTATGAATGCACTCTGTCCAAACATGTGTGTGTGAGCATGCAGTAAAAGGGCTTGAAATCAGAGCTGGATTCTCATTTAGCTTTTTACTCACAGTTGGTGCTCTATCAATTGAGACAGGCTGCCTGTACAATATTTTGCAGGTAATTGGAGATGAAGTCTCTTTTATGCCTAGGTTAGAGACTCTAAATGTCAGCCTCCCCAGCAGTTAGGGTAAGAAATATGAAGCACCAGTGTCCAATTTTTGTAAGTAATTCATTTAGAGAAGTAGAAAATTTTAGTTTCATGAGGATAAAATTATTACTATATTGTAAAATTTTTGCTCTTAGGATCCTAAAATTCTTTACTAATCAATGGGAATTTGGTAATTTTTTTTTTCTCAAACATTTTACATTAGTACTTACATTTATATTAATATTTTATGTAGCTATAGAATATAGATGCTATGAGAAAATTTACTTAATCTACAAGGCCTATTAGCTCAAAATATATAATGTGCATAAAGCAAATTATTTGGATGTAGAGAACTTTTCAAACTATGACATTTTGTTAAGATTATAAAAATTGCTAGCAGACAGTGTGAATAGACAGAAAGTAGTTTCCTAGTTTATATAGAAATTAATTAATTTGCTGAACTCTTGAATAATAAGAGTTGATTTTGCATAATTTGTAGTTTTCCACATCAGCACTGTACATGGTATTAAAATGTTAATCTCTTGTGTCAACTTTAATTAAAAATAACAAAATTAGAAGATAAGTAGGAATATGACCTTCCAGAGGCCTTCAAGGAATTCAAAATCTGGACATAAGACAAGACTTCTGTCTCCTACAGTAGTCAATAGTATACCACAATTTACACAAGGGCATTGTGTAATGCTGTTTGGCACAAAGCATATTTAAAATAGAGCTTTATGATCATTTCAATAAATTTTTAAACAAATTAAACATTTAACAAACTTTGAATTAGACTGTTTTAAAACCTCTTACAGTTATGAGACCTTTCTTATATTTTTTAAAAGTAAACATTTATAAATCATTAATGAGAATAGAATGACTGAATCTAGTGGGATTTGTGTTGTGGCTGCTACTGTTCTTAAAAAAAAAACCTGAAACAAATCTTTCAGTCCTCAAAAATAACATATCTTACTTGGAAAAAATAAATTACTTCAGTAAGACATTTCTACATTGTACAAATGATCTTTTCTAACAATTTGATAATGATGATTAAGATGAAAAAGAAGAACCAGCAGCAGCAGCAGTAGCAAGGACCTGAGGGCCTATGCCTATAATATTATCTACTCAAGAGGCTGAGATATGAAGCTGCCAGTTCAAAGCCAGCCTGGGTAAGAAAGTCTATGAGAATCTTATCTCCAGTTAATCATCATAAAGCTGGAAATAGAGTTGTGGCTCAAGTGACAGAGTGTAAACCTAGACCATAAAATCTAAGGAACAGTGCCCAAGCTCTGAGTTCAAGTCCTAGGACTGGCACCAAAAAAAAAAAAGAGAAGAAAATTGTTTCATATCCATTCATATTGTTTTTGAGTCAGGCAATTAGTTCTTCTGTTCTTTCTGAAAAATAAGACAAAATCACAAATACCATAGTTTACTTAATAAGGTTTGTATATAGCTCTTTTATACATTTCTCAAAATTCAGATCAAATCTATAATAATAATCTATTGCTATTCTGAAATAAAATGTTAAAGTATTAGTTCTGTTATTATTAAGCGAGCGCGTGTGCGTGTGTGTGTGTGTGTGTGTGTGTGTGTGTGTGTGTGTGTGTGTGTAGTTCTGGGGCTAGAGATTGGAACCTGGTCACTGTCTTTTACCTTTTTTTCTCAAGGCTGGTGTATTACCACTTGAGTCACACCTCCACTTCTGGGTTTTACGTGGGTAATGACAGAGAAGATGTTCCTGCCTAGGCTAGTTTTGAACAGTGATCCTCAATTTACAGTCTCAATCAAAAGTAACTATGGAAGCAGGGCCCCAGTGGCTCAAGCCCGTAATCCTAGTAGTCAGTTCAAAGCCAGCCCGGGCTGGAAAAGTCCATGAGACTCTTATCTCCAATTAACCACCAGGAAAGCAAAAGTTGCGCTGTGGCTCAAATGGTAGAGGCTTGCCTTGAGTTGAAGAGCTGAGGAACAGCGCCCAGGCCCAGAGTTCAAGGCCTACGAGTGACCAAAAAAAAAGAAAAAAAAAGAAAGAAAGAAAGATAGTAACTGTGGTTACAAACATGAGGCACGGTGCCCACCCCATGTTACTTCTCTTTCTTTTCCCTCATCCTCAGTGGTTCCGTGCATAGATGAATCCTTTAGTCTTGGGACCAATGCAATGATGACACTGAAACCTGTGTGTAATCACAATAACAGAGAGTATACACACTTTTGTATTTTTGTCTGCTTTTAAATTATGTGTTCTCTTTTAATTTTAAATTTTTTTAATTTTTTATTGTGAAAATACTGTACAGAGGGGTTACAATTACATGGGCAAGATAATGAGTACATTTCTTATCAAGCATTGTAGCCTCCTCCTTTGTTTCCCCTTCCCATCCCTTCCCATCCTCCTCCCATCCCCCTTCCCAACCCTCCTTCTCCCCCTCCACCAAAGTTGTAAAGTTCGTTTTTTGACATAACGACTTGTACGTCTCATTGTTGCAGTGGGTCCACCTGTATCCCTATTTAAACAACTTGTTTTTCTCCTTCCCCTCCACAAATTATACTGACATGAAGTACAGTGAAAGCAGGGGTTATACTGTGGGGGAGGGACATACAAAGCAACAAAGAAATAATCTTATAAATGTGTTAGAAACAATTGCATGAAAGAAAAAAAAAACATTTGAATACATATCTTCTGGTTCATTTCCCTAACATCACTTTATCTGACCTTTTCTGCTTCTGCTTATGAGACTAACTAAAATAATTTTAAAGATAATAAACATTTTTGTCTATTTTTCTCTTGTTGTAACAGAGTACCACTGGCTGTGTAATGTATGAAAAAAATAAGTTTACTGCTTATAAATCTGAGTATTCTAATCACCATGTGCTGACATTCAGTGATGACCTTCTTCCTATAATAGAAGGAACTGGTAAACTGAAATGCTTTTATAAGGAATAACTTTCCTTTGAGGGTGAAGCTGCCATCACATTAAACACCTACATCAGGCCCACCTGCCAACACTGCTGCACTGGGATTTAAGCTTTTGACATGTTCTGAGGAAACCACATTCAAATGGGAGCAACTGTCTGTAATGTGAGAATAATTCATTTGATTTCTCTCAAAAATTATCTAATTTACCACCCATGCCTTATAAAAAAAGTTTGGTGTGGATTAAAATGATTCTGATGAAATATCACTTGAATGATAGACAAATTATTTAGTAGTTCTCACACAGAATTTGGTTCTATAAGACTGAAGGGTATTTTGATAATTATATTCAAGGACTTCTTAATGAAACAATGTACTCACTTGACACTATGTCAGAAATGAACTATATAATTTGGGACTAGGAGAATAGGGAAGGGTAAGCAGCAGATAATGAGGGACGGGTAAAAGAATTTAAAAAGAAATGTACTTATTACCTTACTTACGTAGCTTACTTATGTAACTTGTCCATCACCTTTACTATATATATATATATATGTACACATACACACAAATATATATATATATATATATATATATATATATATATATATCCAAGCACATTAGAGTCTTACTTTTAATATTGATCTTGTAACAGCCTACAGGTTAGACAAAACAGATTTTAAAGGTTAATTGATTAATGAAAAATTTTATTTCAGTTGTTTTTGAGATATTTTCTTGAGACCAGCAGCATTAGCATCTTCTGTAGACAGGTTAAAGATGTAAATTCTCAAAACTCCTGGAGATACAAAATTCTATGATTCTACCATCAGTTCACGAAAATACTCCAGATTTGATGCATGCTTAAGTGTACAAACCTCAAGCCTAGGTGTTGAACAAATTTGCCATTTATGTGTATTAAAACATTTATTTGGATGATCAATATATAGCTATTGTTTTCTCTACATTCACCTTAGTCTAGTAATTTAAATTTCCAATTACAATTGAGTGCCTAAATCTTAATAAGCAATGGTATTAATTTACTCCATGAACTGTATTCATTTACCATGGATCATTTTCATTTTTCTATCCAGGTTTAGATTAAGCCATATTAGGGCTCTGAACTTTGCTGAATTTACCTCCCTGCTTATGATTGTAAACTATCTCTCCACCCCCCTCTCCTGCCATGTACCAAGTTCCCAGATTTTTACTCTTCAATACGGCATAGATTCTTCAAGCCAAGTTATCGTTTCAGTTGTCAGTTGCTAAGGCATTTGGTCTTATCTTTCCTGTCCTCTGCTCTCAAGTTGGATTATGTTGATGTTTAAGGAGAGACAGGTGGGAGAGCATGGTGCCTTAGGCTACTGTCAGTGCCTTCCCCAGAAAAATGGTACATTATCAACTTTTAAAGTTTTCCCGATTTTATTCCTTATTTGTGTGCATTCTTAATCAGATAATATTTATTTATTTAACCAAATAATAATATATATTTAGTAGCATGAAATGACTTCTCTGTGAATACTTGAAACAGCCAACGGTAGGTTTGTATTTGTACTAAGATCCCTTATTCAAATTCTGACTCGGACAATGATTAATTGTATTGCCTCTGGGAAGCCAACAAACATTTGTGGGACTTTGATTTCTTCATGTGTAAAGCCGAATAATCGTTTCAGACTTTCTAGCTTGTTGTGAGGTTGAAGATACATTTCAGTGAAGCATATAACTGTAGACATTAGAGACGGGTCTTGACAGGAATCAGGAAATGGTCACTCTGTGAGTATATGACATTATTATAAAGGGTACATCAACAGACGGATCCCTTAGGCTATAGTCTCCTACAGATGAGCATTTCTTTTTGCACTGATTATGAAATGATATGATATTTTCCACACATTCTTTTAGCTAAAAATATTCTAAAAGAATATCTCAGTAGAAGGATGTCTGTGAGAAAAATGAAAATCCCTTTCCAATATGAATTATTACAACATTTGCTCCTATAACCTATATATAGCCTGTCAAATAAAGTTGAAAATTGAGTATACAATAATAAAGACAGATTGAGTACTTACAATAAAATATTTCCTTTTATTCCTAAAACAGACCAGTAGTATTATTACTGTAGTTATATAGATAGGAAAATTGAAGCACAGAGATATTAAGCCATTTGTCCAAGGACACAGAGCTAGAAATAGTCAGCCAGAATATAAATGCTAGCAGTTGATCTCTGGATCTTATCCTTAAACTAAGGATCTCTCTTGAAGCTGAAAGTGAATGCAGCAAAATTAAATGAGTTAGTTCTACAGTGTGTCTCTGTTAAGTGTGGAAACTATAGAGCCACTGTTATGCTGTCTTATCATAATCTCTTAGAAAGAAGCCACAAAGAAATATTTCTCATATGTGGCCAGGCACATGTGCAGGGCGCACATGCACGCATGCGCGTGTGTGTGTGTGTGTGCTCACACACACACACACACACAAAACACACACACACTCCCGCTCACACGAACACCAAAGCAGGATGTGATTGAGATGTGATGGGACATTAGGTGGGAGAACACATCAATGTTTCTTTTGGTCCTTCCACAGCAATTTGTGAGCAGTGAACCTGGACGAAAGGACCCGGGCTGTGCAGAAAAAGTCAATGGGTTGTCAAAGTAGCCAGCCTGCAGTAGCTTGCGAGCAAAGTAATCAACTTGGTTTCTTTTGGAAACGTTTGTGGAAGGCATGGTAATTTCTGATACTTCAACTTTAAAAGAAGCTTTATTAAGGTCATTATATACTTTAGTTCAACGTTGGAAAAATGATCGAATTTAGGAAATAAGGCTTGGGTTGTAACTTAGACTTTTGGCTCCAAGTAAAGACCAAAAGGAGATGTGCTGATTTCATTCCAAACTGTCTAATGCATTTTCTCCAGAAAGGAAAATAGACAAAAGAAATGCGACGACTGCCTTGTCAAGAGCTATAAACGGATTGTTTGGCTGTAGTCGCTTTCAAAATCTCTTAGGAAGCTGCTAACCTAGAGCAAGACATAGATAAATCCAAATCCAAAGTAACTTAATGATTGACTATTTTTTTAAATTTAGTTTTTTTGCCTTAAGTTTTGCTTTCCTCATGTTCCATCAACTCTGACACCAATGTCTTCTCTTATGAACATATTTCTACTCTAGCATTTCAAGGTCCATGGCAGAATATAGCATCATGTTAATTGATGTGTCTGAATACTCTTCGGAAATTGCTATCATTTCCAAGCCAATTTAAAATGCCTGTGCAACATTTTCCAGGAGAAGACTGACATTGGGATCAGCCTGATGGGTTCGCAGGAAAGAATAGATGGCTATCGCATTCCAAACTAGTTTAGAAAATGGATCAGATAATAGAAAATAGTAGAGTAGGAAGAACAGAATTGAATCCTTTCTATCTTCTATTTAACCTGACGGGTTACTATCCATTTAATATCTCTGTATACTATGATACATAATAAACTCAAAAGAAATAAGGATAGGTGTATTGTCTAATAAAAATTTTATCCTGCCAAAGTAGAATCGCGTATCCTTGATTCAAGATTTTCTCAATATCTTTAAGTACCTAAATTTTTCATTTCTAGTGTATTTCTCACTGCCTTGTTTGTTTATTCTTTTAGAGAGCCCCCTCTCTGCATCACTCAAGATAATTCTGATTCATTTTAAATACAAGCTTGCTCCTTTGCAGGATTTTTACAGTTCTTGATCATTAACATTTGCCTCGTGGACCATCAGGTAAGAAGATATGTTTGCGTCTGGCAATAATTCTGTCCTCAAGGTCCTTGTATTTGGGCAGCCTCATAAGATTTACAGCAAGTTCCTTTGGCATAATAGAATTTGGCTGTGATTCAAGATAGATTTGCCTTATAAGAAAATGACTTTTGGGCTGTTGTAAGAGGATTTCTAAGCAATTTTTAGAAGCATTTATTTATGTTTAATTATAGCTCCAGTCTTATAGACTTAGATATAATATTTACCATGCTATCTGTGAATATTCTACGTATATTGATTCCTGTGGTAAGACAGATGTCCTAGTTTGTATTTGTAACCTTTAAGAAAATCAGTGTTACAATTTCAATGAATTCTTTCCAGTTCTTCAGTCACTTGGTCTGTTTGGTAATGTTTCCAATTAATGAGTGACCTGTGATATGCTCAAATTCACTGACACCAACCAGATGTCTAACAATTCAGTTCAACTCTCACAGTAAACCAGAAGTTAACTTCAGACTCCACAGAGTTCCTGGATTCGTCCTGCAATAATACCCACACTTGGGCTGTCAACCACAAATGGATACCTTGGTTATTTCCACCTTAATCCAACCAAGTATACATTATGAGGCTCCCACTACTCACCTCTACCCACAAATATCTAATATTTCACTAGAATTCAAGTCACCCATGCTAGGACACACTTTATTGAATGCATCTCAGGGGCAGGTATATAAAAGCTATGCAGAAAACAAGGCATGGGGTGGAGTTGAGGAGCACAAGGCTCCCTGTCCTACCAGAGGTTCCAACCCTCCATCAGATTTCTGTGATTTCTATACTGGAAGCTCCAGAAATCACATTGTTTTGGATTTTGCAATACCTGATTCCCAGTTCCCTCTTATCCTCTCTGTATAATTTAGGGTGGGAGACTGGATGGTTCCATTACTTAATCATTAGGCCCATCTGAAGCTTGTCTTGATATCTACATCAGTTGAATAGCTCACTCGTAAGGGTAATCTTTAAAAAAATCTAATTTTAAATAACAAATGATAGTATTATAGGTCAGGACATTTGAAAGGTTTTTGAAGCTCAATATCATTAACCAGGAACACTAATAATAGGTTGACAATATAATGAAGTTTATTTGACTAATTTTACTGATCATTTCTAAAAAGCAGGGGAATAAAATTGATGTCCACAGCAAATAATTTTTCTACTCCAAACCTATTGTGAACTACAAATCATTAATAAAGAAGAGCAAATCACCCAGCAATTCTACCAAAGAAATCAACCCACAAACCTCAAATGTTTCTACTAATCTCCCTACCCCAGTTATAGGAAGTTATAGGATTTGTTAATATATTTTATTCTCTGTAGTAGTACTCTGTTCAAGTTACAGGAATCTATAGTAGCTTACATAATTGAAATTATAGATATAAGACAAAGATGATGGTTTAAAGCCTAGATAACAAGACTGTAGAAATAGAGGGCAGAAAGTGGAGAGAGTTATTATGAATAAAACAAATCATGCAGAGGACATTCTGTTCTTAAGGTAGGATGGTCAACTTGGTATGGAAGTTAGACAGGATGATGATAGTGTCTCTAATGAAATAGAACACTAAAAATTATATGTAAAATCATGAACAATATAAGGAGAATATAAGGAAATTAGTAGAAGAACTAACAATAAAATACAGAGTTTCATAGGACGAATAAATTCTAGTGTCATATAGAAGAGTAAGTGTATTTTTATGTTATACTTACTATATATTTCACAAATAACTGGAAAAGAGGAGAAAAACTTGTCAAAACTAAAGAAGGATAAATATTTAAGGACATAGAAATGTTAATTATTGTCATTTTATTACAGATTGTACTTATGCTTCAAATATTACACCCTACTGGTTCCTAAATAAATAAATATTTGTCTAGGTCCCTGGAGATTACTTAATAAAGCAAAAGATGGAATGTAAATTAAAAATAAAAACAATATCACTATTTTATATTTGCCTTATCCTCATAATTGAGGCTATTGTGCTTCATAAGGAACAAAGTGTTTTCTTTATTTCATTTTCTTTTACAATACTGACATTTAAACCCAGGTCCTTACACTTATACAATTGGTCATCTTTCCATTTGAACCATGACTCTAGTCCCACTTTTGGCTTGTTACTTTGAAAATGGAATCTAATGGCTTTTTCTGCTGGAACTTCTACTTGCTTCAAAGCATAATATTCCATTTCTCAGCATCCCAAGTAGCTTGGATAATCAGTGCATGGCTGAGATAGTGTTTTTGTTGTTGTTGTTTGTTTGTTTGTTTTTTGTTTTCTTTTTTGCTTTTTTTTTTTTTTTTTTTGCTTTGGTTAGTTGTGTGGTTTGAAATCTGGGCCTGGGTACTGTCACTCAGCTCTTCTGCTCAAGGCTAAGTGCTCTACAGTTGAGCCACAATATCACTTCTGGTTTTCTGGTGGTGTATTGGAGATAATAGTCTCACGGATTTTCCAGCCCAGGTTGGCTTTGAACCACGGTCCTCAGATCTCAGCCTCCTGAGTAGCTAGGATTATAGGTGTAAGACACCAGCAGCAGGTTAGAGATTCAATTCTTGATTACGAGTTTAGCATATCTTATAATGGCCAAGATTGCTTTATTCTATTTGTTTGTTTGTTTTTCTAAGGATAACTATTTGTATGTCATGTCATCTGAGATTTATTTTCTATGCTCATCTCTGGGGATTTTCTATGCTCAGCTAGCTCAGTCACTAATTTTGTTGTAGTAAATTATGTTAATAGAATGCAGAAAGTACTCTATTTGTGTGTCTCAACTTGTCTCAGCTCCCTATTTTTCCTATCCTATAAAAAAAACCCAAAAGATTCTTTATTGAGAGAAAGTCACAGACTTTGCTTAAGAAACTACTGGTGACTACAGCACTGTCAAGGAATTAAGTCTCTGAGAATATCTGCTGATTAAAAGCTGAAACTTTTACTTAAATCTTCTCCCACTTCACAATGACCAGCATATGTGAATGGCTGTGACTCATAAAGGAATGTGGAAGACTGTTGCAAGATACTAAACAGTCACAATTAATACTAAGAAAGGTAGAGCTAAGTAAATGTTGTTTTAAGTCCAGACACTTGTTTTCTTGCCTAATTCTTTATCATTGTGCTGTTAAATTAGTGCTTCTTGAATTCCTCTCTCTCTCTCTCTCTCTCTCTCTCTCACACACACACACACACACACACACACACACAAACACACACACAAGTAAATTGATTCTTTTTAGTTAGCAGGTGCTTTGACTACAGAAATCAAATATTTTTAGCCGAAAGAAATATACAAGTTAGAATAACAAGGCAAAAAAGTAAGTTTCAAAAGATTAATTGACCATATTTAACACCAAGATTATACTCTATGTGAAATGTTAAAGAGATTGCTAGTTATCATGGTTTGACTCTTCTCAGGCAATTCATTTCCTCTGATAGTCATACTTTCCATATGTGATCAATAATCACAGTATTTCAATTATTCCCTCACAACATGTCCTTTATCAGCACTTTCATTAATATTCACAAAATCTGAATAAAATGCAAGTTTATTTCAAAAGCAGTAAAAAAACGTCAATTTTATCACAAAAGCAGAGAGTATATAGATACTGCATATTAGAATTAGTAAGAGAAATGAAAGAAATATATATAAATATAATATAGAAAATTTGCCAAATAGAAATTAACAGAGATGATACATTTTTGTAAATAAAATATAATAGTATATATGATCTATGTATATTCAGAAACTTAGGTAGATTTCTGGTATTATATATATATGTGTATATATACATATATAATGTATGAAAAATATATATATGTATATATATATGAAGTACAAGAAATGTGTCCAAATTTATGAATTTAATTCTGCATTAAAGTTAAAGAAAATGAAGCTATAAAATTGGTTTAATATATACACAAATGAATCTGCACTATAAACATATTTTATTGCATTTATTCTAAAGGTAATACCAGCTAGCTGACAAGTAGAAATAATACACACACACACACACACACACACACACACACACACACGCACACTTTCTAAATGTCTGTGTGAATATAGTTTTTATATACAAATCATTTTACTTAGCCAACAGATTAACCTTTAATGAATTGATAGAGGAATGGATGGTGCTAAATGCGTGAGTTCTGGCTGGAGAGACAACATCATTGGATCTTGCCTTTTTATGATGAGTTAAGCCACCACTTTGATTCATTACATGCTTCTAGCCAACATGTTTTGTCTCAACTTTCCTGCACTCCAAGAAAAAGGAACTTAATGGCCAGGGATTGAAACTTTGAAAACCATAAGCCCAGATCAAGACTTCCTTTATCAATCTGTTTTTCCCAGGTGCACTGTCACAGCAAGTAAAAGTGACTCACATGTTTCCAGGGGACATTATAGATATTTCTCATTTTATGATGAGATTACTGTATGTCCCAGTGAAGCCAATAAAAATTGAATATGTTGTAAGCTAAAGCTTGAAATAATTCATCAGATAATATAACACAGGTTAGCAATACAACACATTGTATAATCTATATCTGTCTGTCTATCTATCCATCTATCTATCTATCTATCTATCTATCTATCTATCTATCTATCTATCTACATCTACCCTGTGGGTCATGTGGCCGAATACATACACAATATGTCACCATACATAATGTGAGTAATTTTGCACTATGGGCTTTATTTGCCCTACAAACAGTATATTTAAATTCGCAAGAGAGTTATTGCATTCAATGAAATGACCAGTGTAGACATGCCAGACAGTCCCATTTCATTGAAAGGACTTTATATCTTAGATAAGTTGTTTATTCAGTCACGAGTGCTTGCCTTTTGCTTTTGATAAAAAAAAATACACATTTCTACCAGCATAAATACAGTGAAAACAGGGGTTATACCATAGTGGAAGGACATACAAAGTAACAAAGAAATCACATCAAAAAACCAACTTTACAACTTTGGCTTAGGGGAGGGAGGGGAGATGGGAAGGGATGGGAAGGGAGAATAAAGGAGGAGGCAAAATGCTTGATAAGAAATGTACTCATTACCTTGCCCATGTAATTGTAACCCCTCTGTATGGTATTTTTACAATAAAAAAATACTCATTTCTCATGTCAGTAAATGAGTATTTTTTACTGGTGCATCTCACATGCAATATACCTACTGTTCATTATTCTCCTAAGTTTTTCCTCGTCTTTGCATTTTCCTAGTTTATGGCACAGCTTCAAATACTCTAATCTAATATAGTTTTAATTTGTTTCATTTTATTGCTATTGTTTTTGTTTGGTTGTACAGATATTATTATAGTAGTTATTATTTTTATTTGAAAAATTATTTTGATTAATTGTTAAATTTTAATTCTTAAACCACTTTTTGCTCATTTGCAAGGTTAAACCTGATGTTAAAAGTGATTTACATCATATATAAACTTTAATTTCTCTCAGAAAGAAAATGATTTTGCAACCATATGTGAAACTAAATGAACACAGAGTGCTAATTAGTGAAGTGTTTTGGTAAATAAATTAAATACATTACTATTGCAGGTACTATGTCTAGACACTCAATGGAAATGATGAAGATGAAGAAATATGCCTAAAACTCAAGACTGGCAAAGCTCCACTTGATCCTAAATATTAATCAGATCTACTGATCTGAAGGGTGTAAGGTATATTTAATTAAGGAACTAAGGATGAAAACATAAGACTTTTATAAGACAATTAAATTGAGAAATCTCTTTGTTATATTGAGTCCTACTAATAGGTAGAAATGACTTGAAAAAGGTCATCTAATATCTTTCAGTCCTTAACTTTTGAAAGGTCAGGTTATTAGTTTGATTTAACTATAGAGATTTCATGTGTATTTTAATAATAATAACAAATGTTTATAATTCTATAAGTAATCATCTTATGTCAGAAATTGTTTTCTGCTACTGTAGCACACATGAATTAAGACAATGGGTAACTTAAAGCATGTGGTATTTCTAAAGCAAGTGGTATTTCTAAATGAAAATTTATGCTCTTTTCAGTAAATTTTGGACACCGAAGTCTATGTTTTGGAAGGGGCAATGATGACATTTGAAAAAAATAAAGGGAATTGGGAAAAACTTCTCAGTGAGTATTCAACAAGCAAGAAAGCAACAAAACAGATCAATGAAAAGAAGTAGAGAAAAATAATGCAAAATTTACCTCATGCACTTAAGAGAAAATTAAGTTCCTCTAGTTCAGGTAGAAAAATACAGAGATCCAATTCAGACATTAGTATGAGATGAGTTTTCCTTTCTTACAGTTAGAAAGAAATGTGAACAATATGAAGGTCATATTATAAAATTCACATATATAGATTTTCACAGGCAAGTATGTTTTATATGTAAATTTCTCATTTTTTATATATTTTATTGTAAAGATACTGTACAGAGGGGTTACCATTACATAAGTAAGGTAATTAGTACATTTCATTAATTACATTAATGAGTACATAAATTATATTAATGAGCATATTTCATATCAAGCATTGTTACCCCCTCCTTTGTTTTTCCACAGCCATCTTTTCCCTCTCCACCTTCCTCCAACACCTTCCTCCCCAACCAAACTTGTAAAGTTTGTTTTCAACATAGTGTCTTGTACATCTCATTGCTGCAATGGGTCACCGTGTATCCCTATTTAAGCATTTTGTTATTTCCCTACCCCTCCTTAAATTAGAAAAATGTATATACAAGATTCAGGATACTAAAATCAAATACAGTGAAAACAGATTCCATGGGGAAGAACATAGAAAAGAAGCAAAATTTTATAAAGGAATACTTCTCAAACCTTTACGCTAATAACTTTGAGAATCTGGAAGAAATGGATTTATTTCTAGCAAATATTGTCATGTCCAAACTAAACCAAGCTGATTTAAACCAAAAAGATCCATATCAAGCATCAAAATAAGAACAGCAATAAGAGATCTCCAACCCAAGAAAAACCCAGGACTGGATAGATTTACAGCTGAATTCTACAAGGTCTTCAAAGCAGAACTCACACCAATACTCCTCCAACTCTTCAATGAAACTGCAAGTGAAAGTTCACTACCAAATTCTTTCTATGAAGTTACCATAACCTCACCCCAGCTAGAATGGCCATAATCAAGAAACTTAGTAACAACAGTTGCTGGAGTGGATGTGGCCAAATGGGAACCCTACTGCATTGTTGGTGGGAGTGTAAACTTGTTCAACCACTCTGGAAAGCAGTATGGACGTTCCTCAAAAGACTCCACATAGAGCTCCCCATGACCCAGCAATCCTACTTTTGGGATTTTACCCAAAAGATCACAAACAAGGCCATACTAAATCTACCAGCACACCTATGTTTATTGCAGCATTATTTACCATAGCTAAGATATGGAGCCAACTCAGATTCCCCTCAGTAGATGAGTGGATCAAGAAAATGTGCTCTCTCTCTCTCTCTCTCTCTCTCTCTCTCTCTTTATATATATATAATACAAATTCTATGCCTCCATCAGAAAGAATGGCACCACCCTATTTGTTAGGAAATGGAAAGACTTGGTAAAAATTATATTAAGTGAAGTAAGTCAGACCCAAAGAACCATAGGTCCCATGGTTTCCCACATTTGCCATAACTACTGTACGTCTATGACAATCTTAGCAGACAGGCAGAAAAGGTCAAGAGCTATGTATATATGACCATATAAGATGATGCTAAGTGAAATGAGCAAAAGATAGGGACGCAAGAGGATTGATGTTTTCTCCTTTAGTGTGAAATTTACCATGTATAATAAGTCCTTCAAAATCCTGTTTCGGGGGAGGGGTAATAAAAGAGACAAAGAGAGAGGGGAGAACAGACAACGTAACAGAAGAGGTGTCTTCCTGCAGAGCTGGGCACAAAACAAAATAGCAAACCTCAGTCCCCAGAATGGACTGTGGGCAGGTTTGATGGTGGTATGGAATAGCACATCCCATAGAAACTCTTACCTTCCCAGCGACTTTCCTTCTCCTGTGGAAATGAAATCTCATTAGCATTATTATGGTCATAATAATATTATTATATGAAAACATATTATTATATATCATATTACATATAACTATATATTATTATATAATTGTAATAATATATTATAATTGTATTATATTATATACAATTATGTATAATTGTATTGTATCATATTATATTATAATAATATTATGGTCATAATAATGCTAATGAGATTTCATTTCCAAAAAGCAAGAGAGGTGCCTTGCTTTACTTTCTCACATGCTAACTTCTGTGGGCTGGTCCAGCCATACTACAACCAGAGTTGCCAGGAAGAAAGAGTGCACCTCTTTGATCATCTCCTCCTGTGAGTAATCCTGGTCAGGAGAGTAATCATGGTCATTCTGTGGACATTTCCCGTTAGTAGGTGAACTTAAGAAGACCTTGAGAAGGTCAAGGCTTCCTGTTGAGCAACTGCAGGAATCTCTGTCTATGCCCTTCTCTAGCTACAAAGAATCATGCTGTTCTGTGAATTCCTTTCCATCAAAGCTCATCTCTTCATCATTCTCCATGAATTTGCAGTGAGAGGTGGGATTTAAACATTCTCTACAAGCCTTTCACATCCCTTGAAAGTTGTAAGATTTTATGGGAAATATCAATATTTTCAAGAATTAAATAAAAAAAGTCCATTAAGAAATTGTGTTTCAGAAATGTGTTTGAACATTCAGGTACTATTAGTTAGCATCTATTTTTGGGTAATTAGAAATATGGTAGGCCATTATTTTGAGCAACTATAGCTCAGAAAATTGTACTAAGTAGTATACTCCTGTAAAAAGATACTTAGTACCAAGAAGTAGATAAGACTAAAGACAAATAGGTAGATACAGGATTTATGTTTGACCTTCTTTATCAATCCTTTTTATTTTATTTATTTATTTATTTTTATTTTCCAGTGGTCTATGACTAGAAGCCTGGTCCTACTCCCTTATCCTGAGAGGGTTTGAGTTAGCATTTTGCTTTAATTTTAGTCAATATTGAAACTGACAAGATATGGACAGATGAGAACAGGAGACGTCAAGTTAGTTATTCCCTCAGTTCCTCCTTTCTAGGATTCAAGGAAATGAGAGCACAATTCTTGCCAGACAGCATTCTCCAAACAGCTGCCATCTATTTCTTATTTCAAGTAGATAATATGTCCTTTTGCTTTTCATGCCTTACGAGTGATAATGCCTTCCTTATGTTGCTGCCTACTGATTGTGTGTGTGTGTGTGTGTGTGTGTGTGTGTGTGTGTGTGTGTGTGAGGTATGTGATAGAGTTTAGATAGCTCTCATCAGCTCATGACATCCAAAAGTAGGCATTGATTCTCAAGTCTCTCTTTTCTGGTATAAGTGTAGCTTGGAAATCAGTCATGGTGAAATTAATTATGTCACAAAAAAATAACAAACTGACAAATTGGTCTTTTTTTAGTGTTTTCTTGTTTTGATTTTCCTCATCAGTAGTTAAAAGTATAGAAGCACTCCATTTCCTATTTTTATGTTACCAGCTCATCTCACTTTTCCTAATTTTCTAAAATATATGTACAGTTTGTCAAAGGATTTGCTTAAAAATTTTATTTAGCACCAATTTTGATATCTTTGTTTCAGTGTTAGTGTTGGTGAATCGTAACTGATACAGGAATTGGTATTAGAAAAAAATCAGTGAAAAAAATCTGAGAAAGAAGATTCTAAGCTTGGAACATACCATATTGAGAAACCCATAGAAAAAGATCTTTTCCAGAGAAAGATCATACAGGGAATGCTATGAAAAGCTGTGGTATGAGGATTACCAGTATGCTGCTGGTATCCTCATGGGAAGAAACAGTGAAAATCTAGGTTTGGGAAGTTGTTTTTGACATTGCATTCTGTTGTTAATAATAATGGTTGTAAAGATATTAGGTTAGTTGTCTACTGCTACGAATGCTAGAAAGCATGGTGAAGCAAAAGCAGCATAAAAAATGGATATCCACGCCAATTGGTGGTGCTAATTTCTGTAATAGCTATTCAGAAGGTTGACATCAGAAATCCATAGTTTGAAGCCAACCCTTCCAGAAAACTTCTTAAGACACTTACCTCCAATTAATTGGCAAACTGGAAGTGGAGGTATGGCTTAAATTGTAGAGAATGTTGAGCAAAAACACCAAGAGAGATTGGAAGACCCTAAATTCAGGCCTCATTACCTACACACACACACACACACACACACACACACACACACACTAATGAGTACCCAATTCAGATAAGCTAAAAATGAGAAATTCTCAGTATCAGTTGCAATTTGTGTATTAGTTCCTGCAGTTGCAGAAGAAATGTGTTTTAGGACAGCAAAACAAAACAAAACAAAAATACCATTTGTAGCAGGAGTTAAACCTTTAACTTGGAGCTCTTAGGAGGAAATAATTGAACAGGAAGCTATGAAATGAGGGGAATTAGGAAGACACAGACAAAGAAGAGAAATTTGGGCTTCTAATTCCATATTCTTCTTTTATTGTAAAGTTATAAAAAAAAAAAAAAACAACAACAAAATACAAAAAAAACCGAAACCCCTCTTCTGAGGAAACTATACTTTCCCTTTATGAAAGACTTTCCTCGAATCTATTTGAGGATTTTCCTCTGCAGTATCTTAGATACCCCTTCTTATATTCAGGAACATAGCAGTTGTCCAATATATGCCAAGTTTGGGCTCCAAGAAGTGTCTATTTACAGAAAAGTCACAGAATTTCACGAGCTTCATTTGATAGGAGGCCAGCCAGCATGTCTAAGTGTTAGATGTTCTGTGGGTGCTAGACAAAGGAGAATGGAATAAAGTCAGATGCCACCCAACTTATTTACCAGGTGTCCTTTTGTGGAATTTTAGAAACAATGTTCTGTATCTAGTCCATGAATGATGCTGATAATCCATGCTACTTTGGCTCAGAGAATCCTGTACTACACAGAACATTCCAGAATTATGTGTTTGATTGAAAGAGTTAATCATCTAAAGAAGGTATACATAGGAAAACTGACACTGGAAGCATCCTATGGAGAGTCACATCCAAAGAAAAATATTATAAATTATCTGATCAAACAGCCATTAGCCATAATCTTCAAGGAGCTAAAGATTCATCCCTCTTACAAAGGTTTGGGTAAGAAGGGCATTTTTAGAAGCCTGTGTGTAAAGTCATATCCTACCAGTTGGCTGGGAGTGTAATGAAGAATGAGTTCCCTGAATCTCAGCGAAAAAAAAAAGAAAGAAAGAAAAGAAAATTGCTAGAGGCAAGTTGTCTTCTTGGTGCTTGATCTTTTGTGATGACAGAAATACAAATGTTCTGATAAATCTCAAGATAGGGATAATAATTAAAATGTTTCAATATTCAGGGATCTTTAGTAATGAACAGCCTAACATAGTTTCTGAAGAATAATGCAGACTGATGGTCTCCTGAGAGAATGCATGGCAGGCATCAGCAGAGAAGGTCTATAGCATTACAATAGGACAGTATCAAGAACAAGACTTGTTGCAGCTACTAGTCAATGGATCTTAATTTTAGGAAAATCTAGGTCTTTTAAAGGCATAAGAGATAAAAGGATTTAAGCTTTGGGGCAGGTGTTTTAGTCTTTAATGATGACAGAATTCTTGAAAAGCAAAATAAAGAGAGAAAACAAATGCCTGTGAATTTTCGTACAATTACCGAATTGATGCTAATGGTATAATTTTCTTGGTCAGGAATTCTGTTGATTGCTATTGTAGCACATATGGATTAAGACAATTGGTAAATTAAATTATGTGCTGTAGACTCAACACCTGGTATTTCTAAATGAAAATTTATGATCTTCTCAATGATTTTTTAAACACTAAAATCTACATTATGGAGCAGGTAACAATTTTGCAATAGAGTGTCTACATAGACCCCAGGATTTTAGTGGAGTCTTAATTTGATTTTTTCAATGGATTCAGCAGTGTTTCATATCCATTCACAGCTTATTTTTCCCTTCCTAGATAGAGAATAGATTCAATTAATGACAGGCAAAACATATAGTGGCTTCTATGTAATGATATCAAAATCTCTATATTCTATGCACACGACATAGTAAAACTAAGTTTATTTTACTTGTTATTTGTTTAAGTTACATAACAACTTTTGCTTTCTGTTATAGTTCCAGAGGTATTAATTGTGCTGATATCCCTCTGAATATCTTCCTGGGGCTTTTCACTTTAAGTGCTATGCTGTGTAGATCTGGTGGAAGCAAGTTCAAAGAAACCTTTGAAGCATGTGTATTTTCAATATATGAAAAACATGTTTATACCCATATTTGCCTATATATGTATCCATGTATCCATGCAATGGATGCACGTAGACTGCTCTTCGAAAAGATGGGGAGGAATACTCGCCATCATTCTGTTGCTATGCCATAAAAACACTCTAAAAAACTTTTCTAGACTCCATGTGTTTTAAGAAGCTGAAATGGCCTCCGTGACTTGTCTGTAGTTGAGTAAGTCCTTTGTAAAAGATGGAATAAAGGGATGTTCAGTAGCTCTGCATGTATTAAGGTTGGTTACGTCTTCTGGATACTTTAATAGAACAATGCTATATGATGGCTGTGCTGGGCTGTTCCTGTCTTCTCTATTTATGCTCTGAAGATTTGGCCAGTTGGTCCCTCATATTATTCTTTCAGGGGTATGACACAGAATACTTTCTTCTTTTCACAGTTCCAGAACATTGCATTTCTCCTTTTGTTCCAAAACCTTTATAAAAGTAGCTTATATATCTCGCTACTACTCAGTTTGCACTTCCAAATTCCTGGAGGAAAGCTGGCTAATAAACTATTATATTTAATTGCTTGATCCTAACACTCAAGTACTCTTATTTATGTTTTTTTTCTTCTAGCTACAGTATTATCCACAACTTCATAATTTCTTAGAAAATTGCATCGGGATTATGGATTTCTGAATCTATATATGCAATTTTACAGAAATCCAATATCTGCTGTGCTTAAGAAGATATTTTATTATCTATATAAGATTCCTATTTGCATTAAATAAATCTAGACAATATTTGCTAGCAACAAAAAACAGTAACTTATTAGTAATGTATTACACTGTGATAATTTTCTAATTTTATACCCTTTGCATAAATACTTATTTTTCCTACTCAGTTTGTTTATTGTACACTTTCCACCCTTATGCAAGCATTCATATGAATTAGATTTCCTATAGAAACTCAGAAGACAAAGCTCTTTGAATTGAAATTTAGATATTTTTCTTCATTTCTTACAATCTAAATTATTCATTAGTCATTAATGTTTGCCCTAACTAGTTTTAAAAAGTGATATATTGGTATTAGTTAATTTATCAGTAGAAACAACTTCACTAATATCTGTGCAGATTTTGAAGAGCAGTATAATACTAGTAGTATTGATTTGCAGCTTAATTTCTTATCTAGCCTTTCTTTCAGTAAGTATCATAATATTTCTGAATCTTTCATCTTTGTCTTCCCACTTATTTGGTTGGGAAATTTGCCACTCAACTTGGTATTGAACAATCCTTTTTCTCTCACTGTTTGACTTTGAGTTAATGCAGCAGTGTAAAATGGTCTTTGTTTTGCTGAATATATCATTCAATATATATCTCCCCAAATCTCATCAAATTTCCCCCACCTTTCAAAAACTTTCTATTGGAATTTCTTAATTTACATGTTACCTGTTTTCAAAACTTTCTGAGCTGATCTGCTCACCTCAGTCACAGTGTTTTCTCTATTTGCTATTTGACTACTCAGTGAGTACTTCTAATATCTCACCAGCATGAGAATACTCAGAAAATAGATTCAGCACCTGCTTATTGCACCTAGTTGGACAGCAAAGAAAAAAAGGAACACGGAAACAATACCCAGGTTTATTGAATTTGAAAAAATGAGGTTCAACACTGTATTGATATTAAGTTGTACATTTTCCATCTTTTTAATATTTAGTATTTAATAATGTCATGTTATAATTTAATTAGCAGGGTGATTTCTTTTTTGTTGTATATAAGATAGCATGCATGCATACATACACACATGCATATTTGTTTGTGGATAAAGTGATAGGTAAAATTTTAGAAATATTTTCTGATTTACTGACATTTATATCCTGGTTTGATAAGTCTCACACATCTTCTCAATAAAGGTGCTATTTGTGTGTTTTTATTTTATTTTATTTTTAACACAACAATAATGCACATAGATTATTGTATTTTATGTTAGTCTTCCCAATAGCACAGTTTGAGTCTTTGGTTTATTTCAAGATACTTTCAGACCAAAACTAATCTCTAAGAATTGCTGACAAATTTAAATGGTGTTTAAAAATAACTTCCATGCACTGGTTTACATGATCAGCAAATTTTAACTATTTTAAGATTTATCTTTTTACTTCACATGTAAATTTTTTTTCATTATTCTTATTTCAATGCTATCATACCTAAGTTACTGAAATGATCAATGTTTAGTCTGCCTAGGAAAATTGCTAATACAGGCATTCTATCCACAGATATATATATATATATATATATATATATATATATATATATGCATATATATAACAAATATGTATATATGTACTTAGGGATGCAATGATTTATTATAAATATTAGTGTATATTTGTACATAGAATATATACTATGTACATATATGTATATACAGACTTCTGTGAATTTTATCTGAACATAAAGCTGCTAATATACTCAATTAACATCTATGATTCTAATAAATTTTAAACACACATATGCTTCAAAAATAGCTATAGAGAAACCATGGTGCCTATGTTTCATTGGGTCTGGCTTATTTCACTTAATGTGATTTTTTTTCCAAGTCTTTCCATTTCCTTACAAGTGGGGCATTGTCATTCTTTCCGATGGAAGCATAAAATTTCACCATATTTTCTTGATCCATTCATTTACTGAGGGATATCTGGGTTGGTTCCGTATTTTAGCTATGGTGAATAATGATGTGATAAACATGATTGCAGATGAGCAGAATAGCGCAATAGCTAAATACACATGGTCAAAGAAGATGACACTAATTAAAATTAACTCCAAGGTTTATATTTGTTGTTGCTGTTTTTAATGTCCTGTGGGATTTTTTTATTCTTTTGTATATTCTTCCCCCTATTGTATATCCCTTTTTTCACTGTATTTGACTTTGGTACCTAGTATTGTATATATGTTTATTTGAATTAGGGAAGAGAAAGGGAACAACAGAATGGTGAGACAAAGGACAATGCAACAATGGTATACACAAGACAATATGTTGGAAATGATCTGTATAACTTGGGCGGGGGTGGGAGGGAGGAAAAACAGGAGAAAATCGAGGGAAGGGGTCACAAGGTTGACAAGAAATATATTCATTACCTTTCTTATACAACTAAAACCCCTCTGTACATCACCTTGACAATAACAAAGATGTTGAACAACATCTTGCAACAAAATGTTAACCAAGATCTTATTGAGAAATAAGATCTTGCAACAAAATGTTAACCAAGATCTTATTGAGAAATAGAGATGTTTAGGGAATACCATAGCTATTTATTCCACAAGACTAATGGAATTTCCTGTTTTATGTTTTCCTTTCAAAAAATAGCTATAGATACATAGAAAAATTAGATCAACATAGAGACAAGCTTTGTTTTCAATATCAACTTTGTTAGGATTTGCACTCATCTTTGTATGTTTTTCTTTTTTAAAAAAATAGTTCTTATTGTTACAGTAAAGGTGATGTAAAGAGGGGCTACAGTTGCATAAGTCAGGTAAGGAATACATGTCTTTTTGAACTGTATCACCTCTTCTCTTGTTTTCTCTCAGGTTTTCCCTCCCAACCTCCTCTCCCCTACAAGTAAGATTTATTCTTAAGATTTATTGAAAGTTTCTTCTATTATACAAGATAAATTAGCCCATGCACAGAGAGATTTATGACTTGTGGTTAGGGGATGAAGTTACCAATTCAATTTTATAAATCATTTCTCTATCTTTATCACAATATTTATTTTAAATTTTATTTAAAAATATTTATTTTAATATCAATAAACTAATTATCAGCATAAAAATTACTACATTTTATCATCTAATAATGTTGACAAAGAGAAACTGAAAGTAGCCCAAAATGTATTTTCTGCTAGTTCTTAGTCTGAATGAACTGTTTTAAAGGTGGCTGCTACTATATAAAAGACTATTTACTTTTTTCCTAGATAAAGTCTCTGGCTGAAGAAAGCAAAAGGTGAGAAAAAATAAAGTATTTCTTTCTCTTAAGAAATTTTGGCTATTTAGGTGAGAGAGGACCATCAAAGATATATATAGTTTGAGCTGATAGACAAGGGAAAACCACTTACATTCATATTTCTAAGGAATATGAAATAAAATGAAGTGATCTTGGAATATGAACTAAGTCTTGAGGCAGAGATTATTTTTGCCACGCTGCACATCTTGAAGAGAATCCCTGTAAGACACACAGGAACGAAATAATACCCTTTTATAAGAAGCTGCAGCTTCTCATTCCAAGACGACACGTTAATTGCCAAATCATGAAATTGGTCTTTCCTTCTTCTCTTATGTGGATATTTAAGAAATAAATTTCAACCCAGATGTGACAGAAAAGATCAAAGGATTACAGGAGACCACATCCCATTTCTACATCAAATAGGATTGGAAAATGGTTATCATTTTATGAGACTTCAACCAATACACCAAATGCTGTGGCTCTTGGAGCTGGAGCTTCCTTGACCTTGAACAGAGTAATACTCTGTGGACAGCAGTGTCCAATTTAAGCCTAATCATTGTTGTCCTGCTCCAGTCTCAAGTACACTTCCTTTTCAGCTGCTTGCTTCTTAGTATGAAGCAGCTTCTGGACCTTTGTACATGCCAGGCTTGTAACTATCTCCCCACATATTTCTAATAGAGTTGGAAGTATGAACCTTCCACCTCATGGGATAATTTAGATGTATTTCTCTGTGAATAGAAATCTCTAAGTAAGTAGACTAAGTGGCTGTTACTTGAGAGTTTTAAAAGACATTATAGGCACAAGTTGAATTAGATGTTGAACAGGTAATCATTCTACTGTGTATAATCCAGTTTCGATGTTAGCTCTATTCAAATGTTATCAAACGCATCTTCAAATATATGATGATCCGTGGGTCAATTTTTTTGTTTTTTTGTTTTTTTGTCGGTCCTGTGGCTAGAACTCTGGGCCTGGGCGCTGTCCCTGCGCTACTCAGCTCAAGGCAGCGCTCTACCACTTGAGCTACAGTGCTACTTCCAGTTTTTGAGAGGTTTATTGGAGATAAGAGTCTCACGCACTTTCCTGCCAGGGCTGGCTTTGAACCGTGATCCTCAGATCTCAGCCTCCTGAGTAGCTAGGATTACTGGCGTGAGCCACTGGCGCTGGCCAGTGGGTCAATTTTAACATCCACATAAATAATTGAAAAATAATCAGCAAGTTGAGATATATTTTGGGAAATAACATGGGTAACATAACCTTAAGGATTAGAATTCAAAACAAGCCCTACCAATACATTCTCTAGTATCCAGTATCC